>NC_134458.1:54084607-54706107 GCF_047948215.1 Lycorma delicatula
TAATTGAGAACAGGCGACATAATCGTGTCAAGCTTTGTAAAGGAAAGCTATATGATTAGTTTTAACGTGCAATAATGAACTAAGAGGTGGGGAAGGACAAAATGTACGCAATTTAATCAAAATATAAAGATTTCTATAATTATTTAAATACAATTAAAAAAAAATTATATTAATACATACACGTGTGTGTGTGTGTGTGTGTGTGTGTGTATATATATATATATATATAAGTAATACATACGTAAGCGTGTAAGTTATATATAATTTTATACATATATTAACATGAAGAGGAAACTCACATTTTACAGTTTTTCTTATAAAATCGTCAAAAAAGCAAATGTTATTAAAAATACAATTTTTTTATTTTGTGTTTATCATTATACATCATTATAATGATAAAAATACAATTTTATAAAAAACCTCGAGCGGTGTTCTCCCGGTCTTCGATTACAGCGACCTGAAAACAGACCCCCGAATAAACCCTTTACGGATTTGCGCGGTTCCATTTTCCGTTTTCGTAAAAATTTTAATTTAAAAAAAAATTGTTTGTTTATTGTTTGATTTTATAAAAAATCAATAATTTATAATTTTATTAATTTTTCGTCTTCACTTATAATTAAAACGATTTTGATTAATTTTTAATGAAAGGAAAAAAATTGAAAAAACAGATTTCATAATCAAAAATGAAATAAAAGACTTATTATTTTTTATAGGTGATTATTTTTTCAGATTTATGATTCAAGAAAGTAACTCGCATACTTTTTTCTTATTAACATTGAAGTTTTATATTTTATAAAACTGTGCGTAGTGGCTGTCATATTATAACGTTATTCGTGATAAAAACTAATGTAAGAGAACTCTACATGATTTATAAATTTGGAATTTACTTTAAAAACAATATTGTTATTATCAGTGTTATATTTAAGTGATAAAATATTATTAAGTTTAATATTAATATTATTAAGTTATAAATAAACACCTGTGTAAACTCAAATATGTTTCTGTTTTTGAGGGTGCTTGGCGTTTGTAAATATACGTTAATGATGTTTTTTAGCTTGCTCAAAAAAAATCGTTCATAAATTTTCAATAATCGATCTTTATTCCAATAAAATTATAAATAATTTATTTTTAACATCATCCTTTATTCCGATTTAAAATTAAGTTTTTCATTAGAGAAATATTGTTACCACTTTTAATAAGTGAATTGTTTAAAAAGTTAGTAGATATTAATGTCTCATATACACGTAAACAGAATGTATCGCTAAGTTCTCCCGGAACTTTCATAACCTATTCTACTCGTGAAAATAATGGAATAGTTCATATTTCAAAAATGCTTCCAAAAAATGAAATGAAATGAAAGTTCCAAAAATGCTTCGTTTGCGAATTACGGCTACTGAAAGATTTCGATCGGAATTCAGGTACCCCGGTAAAATGAGGTCGTACTGAAATTTTTAGGACTTTAATTGAGGAGCAGAATTGGTGATTTATTATGTTTTTTGACCTGAAAAATTGAATAAAAAGTCCTAGAACCGAAGGTTTTGAGAAATCTGCTGTGAAACCAGTAAATTGGGGTAAAAAACTCTGTTTTTTGTGTTTAACGTACAATAACTTTATTAAATGGGTGATAAAATAAAACTTTTAAACAAATTTTGCCGAGAATTTAATTCTGAACAAAATAATTTCACAAAGTTGAATCAAACAAAGAAAAGTTAGAAAAATTAAAATTTTATTTAGAAATAGTACGTTACTACATTTGTATATTAACATAATGATTCTTGGAAAGGATATAGAAATTTTGCATTAATAAAGCATTTTTTAATATCTCTGTCAATTTATCCTATATTTGAACAATCTTTCGTTCTCAGCAACAGTCAATTCGTTATTTCTAATCAGTCTTTTACACGGCAAACTAACACCTACAACTAACTTAAAAGTCGCTGTTCTTTCATACATAAAGTACGATACATTTTAAATTTTAAGAAACAAACAGATAAGATACAAGAAGATTAAAAAGAATCTGATTATCGGTTAAAAGAAAAGACTTAAGTCGATGAAATTGTACCGGTCTCATTTTTTCTTCTGCAAATTTTTTTTCTGTATAAACAGCTGAGTTAAATCAAATATTAATGTTACAGATTAGTTTAAAAATGAAAAAAAAAAAAAAAAAACATTTACTCACTCGAGGGTTTAATCACTCATGATTTCCCTGTACGCTAATTAAATTACATATACACATTTTTTTCTGCTAAAAATTTCCTTAACATTTTATATTAATTTTGTTTCACGTCGCTCAAGTAGATATGTGGTGTAAGTGAGAACGTTCGGATCCATAACCATGCACACATCGGTTCGAATCTGACTTCATATACTTTTTTTTTAAATTAAATATATTGATTTATTAATAATTATTAACCTCTGATTGTACAAATTTTCGAATTAAAATGAAATGTAAATAAAATTTTATTTCGCTAATAACTTCTGATTTTTTTCATATATATTTTTTTTATTATTATTATTGATTGTTAAATATTTTTTTTACAATCATAGGCTAATAATTATTAATAAATCAGTATATTTAAGTTTAAAAATAAAAAATATATATGTATTATATAAAGTCAGATTCGAACCGATGTTCCTTCCCCTTGCAAGATCCAAATATTTCATTAATTAAAATTTTATTTGGCTATAACTCTGTACCCATGAAAATACGTACCACTTATTGTTGACAAGCACTCAACGAGAGCTTATTTCTGCAGTTAAGAAAACGTCCAATATTCAAATGTTTCAAAATTGAAACCCCGCTTTATTTAGAGGTCTGACTGTATACACATTTACTGCCCCGTCGATTGCAATCAAAAGGGAGGTGTACAACTAGATGTTACAACAGTCCTAAATACAAAATTTCAACATTCTACGGCTAATCGTTTTTGAGTTATGCGAGATACATATGTGTGTTCGTATAGACGTCACGCCGAAACTAATCAAAATGAATTCAGGGATGGTCAAAATGGATATTTCCGTTAAAATTGAGTGGTAGCGTCTCGGCTTTTCATCTGGAGGTCCTGGGTCGAATTCCGGTCAGTTACAGCATTTTTCATAAGCTACAAAATTCCATTTTCATATCCCACTCACAAGCTTCAAACTTATGTGGCGATCATCAAGAACAAAAAAAAAATCTGAAAACCGAAATTTTTCGCGATTACAGTACTTCCTTTACTTCGTACAAGGAAGTAAAAATCATTTATAAGTCGGTAATGGCAAGAGTGTTTTAAATTTTATAGATAAATAGGCCAAATTTATAAAAAAATCCTGAATCTGTTAATGCCCAATTTTATATCCACTTCAGGCATCAATAACTCGATATATAAATCCGATATAAACATTTTTAATTTTTAATGGGTTCAGGTTTATTAAAAATGGTTGCAGGTTTTTCCGAAGAATTTCTTGAGAACGGAATGAAGGTTGATTAATGATTTTATCAGGTTGATTATAGGTAATTATTTACAGGCTAACTGGAGAAAAGATTAATTATAGAAATATTGGAAAGTTTTTATTGCGTTAACGTAAAACGCTTCATTATATCTACTTGTCCAGGCTTAAAAAATAAAAATATATTTCTTTGCTATTCGATCTACAACATTCTTCTGGTATGTTATTTTTTAAATATATTTTTAAAATTCCTAGATAATTGACACTCGTTCATAGATAATAGAATAAACATGTGATTAACAAAATAATACCATTCAAAACTTGGAATTGAATCCAAGAATTCTGGTTTATCAGTCGTTTGCTCCACTAATTTAGCTGAAGGAAAATTACATCTAATAAGATGCAATGGAAAGAGTCCAGGTTGGCCCTTATCAAGAAACCGGGGACCAATGACTTACAAGTAGCATATAGACCTATATGCATGATTAATAACATCTGCAAACTCCTAGAGAGATTGTTGGAATTGCGGCTGAAAAATGCGATTGAAGAACATGGTGGCCTTTCTAACGCACAATTTGGTTTCCGTAAGGGGCGTTCTACGGTGGGTGCTGTTAAGACAGTTATGCGTCTGGTGGACGAAGCGGCATCGGGTACTTGGCGCACCAGGAAGATACCAATTGTGATATTGCTTGATGTGAGCAATGCTTTTAATTCGCTGAAATGGGATGCGATCCTACAAGCGTTGAGAGATAAGGATATTCCTGGATACCTAAGAAGAATTATCCAGAATTACCTGCAGGATAGGTTTGTTGTTTGTCACCAGGGTAGATCCTGCTTCCGCTTCAAAGTGACGTGTGGAGTGCCTCAAGGCTCTGTCTTGGGGCCACTCCTTTGGAATCTGGTCTATGACGGAATTCTCGGGCTGAGTTATCCTCTGGGTGTTTTCCCAGTGGCTTTTGCTGACGACCTGGCCTTGATTGTTACTGGAAAAACTGAAGTAGAGGTATCGGAGAAGGCAAACGCAGCGATACGAATGGCAGAAGTCTAGATGTCTACTAAAGGCTTAAAACTTTCGCATGGTAAAACAAAATACGTAGTCATGACAGGTCGTAGGAGAATATCTGACATCCTAATTCGAGTAGGGGGTAATCTTGTCCAGCAACAGACTTCAGCCAAATATTTAGGGATCTGGCTTGACAAGAGGAGGAGTTTTACGGCACACGTGAATGAAATACGTAAACGAGCTGAATGCACGGTCAAAAATCTTAGCAGATTACTCGGTAATATGACAGGATCCAGAACTGCGAAGCGTAAGATTTACGCTCACGTAGTTAATTCCATCTTACTTTACGGTATACAAGTCTGGGAAAGAGCTCTGCGTGCCGACACACAGAAGAGCCCTTGAAGGAATTCAATGGCGCATGGGCTTAAGAGTGATATGCGCATATTCTTCAGTCTCCACCGAGGCAGTACTCGTAATTGCAGGAGTTCCTCCGCTTAAACAACTGGCGGAGATGCGAGTGAGTGTAGCATGTGGACAACCTTCTAAAGAAGCATATGAAAAGATGCTGCGTAATTGGCAACATCGTTGGGATGTAGCCAACACGGGACAATGGACACATCGTTTGATACCTTTGATCCGACCATGGATAGAAAGGAAGTTCGGGGACATAAATTATTGGATAACGCAATTTTTTACAGGGCATGGGTCGTTCAGGTCCTATTTATGTGCGAGACTAAGGGTAGATAACAACAACTGTCCTTACTGTGGGGCTTATGATTCCCCTGAACATGTAGTATTTGAATGTAACCGTTGGACTGAAAGCAGGCAATCCTGTGTAAGACGTATAGGGCCATTATCTACGGAGAATGTGGTGGATAAAATGCTACAACGAGGATAACTTTAATGTCATCTCGTCGTTTATAACCGCAGTTATAAAGAAAAAAGATGAGGAAGCTCATCAAGAAGAAACCGCTCGCTGATGACGGCTTGTCGTAGGTGGAATTTCCACCTACGAAATAAAAGAGCTAACCGGTGAACTGACCTGCCGTGCCGGACATACAGCCGGCGGGCGGGGAGGCGAGCTAGAGTAAAGGACACTCCTCTGGCGCGAGTCAAACTTGATTGTAGATCCGTTCCAGAGGAGTAGGTGGGAATATAAAAAAAAAAAAAAAAAAAAAAAAAAAAAAAAAAAAAAAAAAAAGATGTCGCCGATATCTTAAAGGTCATTGTAATAAAGATACTCCCCTCTCAATTTAATCTGAATGAAAATCAATTTGTTCATACCCTTGTGTTGTTAAAAGATAAAACTCGTTGATCAGTAATGAGTTATTTCCATCTTGGATAAAGATACCCAGATCTTTTAAGAAATTAAATCTGGAAATTGTCGGATGGTTTTTATGTACATCATTGGATAACTACATTTTTGCATTGTTTCACGGTAGATTCTAAATACTATCCAATAGGAGAGGGGGTGATCTGGCTTTAAGGTTTATTGTTAATTGGGTACTTCCGAAATTAATTCAACTGGAGAGGTGAGGGCTTACGTTTTGAAGGTCGAGTCATTTTTTAGTTGGCTATTATGCATCTGGAAAATCAATCTTTGGCAACAGAAAGCCGATCGAAACAAAATCTTTGATCAATATGTTTCTTTCACCCATCAAACATACATCATCTTCTTTAGATGATAGGCGGAATGGTCACAGGCTATGTGGAGGGTTTTGAGATACTCCTTTCGGTAAATTCTCACACCAAAAGTGCACATCCAAAGAAATCACGTTCCTATTTGGATATATATTGTCCTTTTTATCACCATCGAATTATTTCCGTTATAATTGATTCTCCTCACGAGGTTATGTACTGAGGGTTTGGCAAGACGTCCATCGAATCCGTTTAAGTATTTGAGTGCCGCTAGAGTAGTGCATGCTTGGTATTTGTGTGGTTTGTTGGGGATGGTTTCTGTTCGCAGCTGCCTGGAGATTCGGTGACTGTACAAAAAGATTAATCTATAGTCGAGAGTTGTTTGTCAGATTAAGAGGCTGTTTGATTCTCTCCTAACAACAACCAATAATAAATGCAAGTGTTAATTAACCAAAATCAATATATACCTAGTATTCTATGAGAAAAACCCGAGCGAGCCATCATTGAAAATGTTTTCAGTAAGTTTACTCCGTAGGTATAATCTCTTTCTGTATTTTAAAATTACTGTATATCAACTTTTCTGTGATAAAAGAAAATTATAAATCTAAAATATTATTATTACTGAAGAACATAAACAAACTAAATTGTAATGCAGTAAAGTAAAATCGAAAAAATTACAAAAACAAAAAACACACAATCCTTGTTAATTTTCATGCAAAATTAATATATATTATTAAATCTAAGTGCATATTAACGAAAAAAACCGTAAACATGTTAAATTTTTGTAAATTAAACGTAAAAAATATGCTTTATAAAACATTCATTCTTACTGAAGCTAGTGAACGGTGACAAATTTAATATATTTTTAAATTATATCAAAACTTTGATCGAAGACTTTCGTTCTGAGATTATATGAAGTGAAAATCAAATCAAACGAACATTATCAACCTAAAAACGAAAGTTTTACACCAAGAAAAGCTTTTTTGAAAGAATAAAACAGGTCCCAGAAATCGTACAATCAGTAGTCTTTAGAGAAATTTGGAGTGAAACCAATAAAGTTGGGTAATATATATTTGACGTACAATAACTTTGTTAAATGGGTAATACACACATAAAAATTTTAAACAAAACTTGTAGAGAATTTAATTCTAAACAAAATGGTTTAAAATGGAAATTAATAATCCACATATCTTGTTACGCTTCTGCACTGTTTTTGTTACTCTTTTTAGTTTCTCAGGGCTGTTCTTAAGTTGCTCAGCCGCCGATACAAAGTTACTGTACATCAAACATAAAAAATAAGGTTTTTACCCCAGATTATTGGTTTCACCCCAGATTTCTCAAAAACTACTAAAGTTATGGTTTTTGGACTTATTTTATTCAATTTTTTAGATCAAAAACAGAAATAAATCACTAATTCTGCCCTCTTAATTAACGTTCAGAAAATTTCAGTACAACCTCATTTCACCGGGGTAGCTAACATCCGAGCGAAATCTTTCACTAGCCGTAACTCGCAAACGAATCATTTTAGGACATGTTTATACTGTTTATATTAACTTTTTCCATTATTTTCACGAGTAGAACAAATCACCCTTGACCATCTTTGAATATATAATTCCCGATTTACTGAGGTTTTTTTGAGTTCAAAAATATTTAAAACCTGGTTACAAAATTCTTTGTTAAAATAATTTCTTGTAAATCAATAGAAATATTAAGTATAACCAGTACAGTATTACTGAAGGAAATTCCATCAGAAGCGTATGAACAACTTTATAGATTTGTGTGTACCCAGTCCTGCTTCGTTTTAAGATTCTAATTAATATGAATGAACATTACAGTCATGGCATTTGCTCTTGTAACTTTAAAAATGGGATTTATTTTATTAGTTTTTCTTTTATTGGATAATGGCTAAGGGTGATATTGAGGAGGTTCTATGACAAAAAAGAGTTGAGAATTATGAAAATTCTATTTTTTATGTTTCTTAGCTAATCAAAAAATACCTGTAAATGATGAAAAATAATTTTTAAAAATCGTAAAAGAAAAAATCTCTTTTTATGCAAAAAGTTTTAGAATTTTTACAATTTCATTTCTTATTTCAGGAGATAGAAATTTAAAAAAAAGTGTATTTTTAAAGTTTTAACCTACAAATTATGAAGTTAATTTTATTTCTTAAACGAGGGGTTATCAGAGGGGGAATAGTTTTCAATTTTTAAAAAAGGTGAATCAATAAATTTTTTGTTTTAAAGAAACTGATTGGTTTAAATATCACATAATGTTATAATTTATTCATTTTTTTACTATATTTTTTATTATTTATAACAGATTAGTATATCATAGAGATTAATTTATATGAATTTCTATAACTAAAAAAAAAACAATTTAAATAATTTGTTGCATTTTTTTTAAATAAGGATTTTTAAATAAATTAATAAATAATTAATTTCGAACGTATAAAAACTATTATCAGCATTACTATTACTACAAAGGAAATAGATTTTAAGATTTATTAAAATGTCTCACAGTGCAGCAATGTTGTTGCTAGCATTTTTGAATTGTTGCCCTTTTGAGTAAATCACTTAAAATAGTTTAAAAATCTAAAATATACTTTAATTTAAAGCATTGAAATCAATTTAAAATTTTTATTTAAAAAAAAATCACATTTTTTAATAGTTTTTGATTATTCTCAAATATTTATTTTAATAAGTATATTTTTTGATATAAAAATTGATACATACAATTATTTGTTAATTCTCAAACTGGAAGTGGCAAAATTTTGACAAAAAGTTATTTTTCCTCCCTTTTTTGAACAGTTTTCTAGGTATTTCTCTTATTTTATTATTAGAAGACAAAACAGTAATTTTAACAGTATAAAATATTTTTTAAAAATAATAATTTTGACAAATTTTAAATACTGATCTATGATCTAAAACGTTCTAATTCTAGTTAAAATAGAGCTATTTAATCAATGTTCACAAGCGACTATTGTAAATTCGGTATTTTTTCTAAATTTCCATTATTCTTCAATAACAAATATCTACAATTAATTGTTGTAGACGTTTTATAATGTTAATTCTTATTGTTTAATATCAGTAACACATGCGTTGTCTAGATACTATTGTTTGTACGTCTCTTATTATTAAATATGCCAACTTAAAAATGATTCCTTCACTGTAAAACGGATACCTGCATCGAGAATAGACATATTTTATAAGGTTTTTGAACAGAGGGCTAAGTCGGTTTTATGTTACACAAATGACTCTTTGAGTCGCGTATGACATGCTCTTAATTTAGTTTACCGAACTTAAACCTCTTTTTCAGATTACCGGTAGCAGGGTGGAGTGTAAAAATGGTTAAACGCACACGGAGACAGAACTTTTCAATAGCGTTTATTAAAGATAAAGAGGGAAGAATCTATAGAGAGGGAATACGAGAGATTTACGTTAATTTATAAGGGAGACATGCGGAATTTAATATTTTTAAATGCGCGAGGGAATACGTAGGTAATTTATAGGTGCAAGGTTTCATCTCCAAGAGAATGTCCAGAGCATTACGGCGGCAATTACTCCTGTTTTGAAATCGGACAAAGACAAGGGCCGCCGAATGGGAGCCCGATTCCAGTAGTAGTTCTTCTGTCGCCGTCAGCACAGCCGTTCTCCTCCTACCGCAGCACCGATTCACGTACACATACACACAAGCACACTCTCTCTTTTCGACGTTAAACAACGCTTAAACAACAACCGACATCCGACTACCGATGCAAAGCTCTCCTCCCACCAGAGAGCTGCGGTTTTGCTACTCATATCACCCGTCTCCCGACCACTCCCGCAACCCTCGGTTATTGAGAGGGCCTTTGTTTCGGGGATTATTGTCTGAGGTGGGGCTTTTTTACGCGCAAAAGACAAATGCTTTTTCCGTACGTCTGTTTCGGGCGGTGTTATAGGTGATAAATGTACCATCCACCGTTGTACCTAAACCTCCTCCTGCGGCTACTGACACCACTACAAACGTTGTTATTTATACCTCCTAACCCGTCTTGACCACTAATATCGCTTCAGAAACCCGTGGATTAGACGAAGTCCAAAAATTTATTTCGTTCTGAAACGTGTTTTTTTTTTTTTTTTTTTTTTTTTTTTTAAGATGAGGGTATACGTTTTGCAATATAATAAATAAATTATCTCTTATTATTTCGTTGATGTTTTTGCACGAGCTTGTTTCTCGTATACGACGGGATATGTTAGAATAATTATTAAAAAGATTTTTGTTCTTTATGATTATCTTTTTATTTCCATTAAAAAATGTGGTGATACATTTGTAATATATTCGCTTTTATACGACTCGCTTTTGTATAATTATAAAAAAATATTCTTCTAGAACTACTGTAAACCTAGAAACAAATATCTGACGCCGACAATTAGAGTTGATGAAGGAACTATGCAATTTTTCGGAATAAGTTTTCTATTACAATATATATAAAAATACTGTTTTATAAATTTAATTATTTTTAATTTTAACAACGTGTTTATTCATTCTATTATTGTTATTAATTACGGTTTTCGTTTTTAGGATTTAGCAGTAGATTTATGTTTTAGATATTTTTCTTAGATGACGGTTTGATAAATCTACGAGATTATCTACTTAGATAGACGAGTTAAAAAATCCCTTAAATTTAAAATTAACCTGTTAAAAATATTTCACTGTTTTCAATCGTACCATGGCGTTTTTAAAACTTTTTAATAATGAAATGAGGAGGTGTCAAATAAAATAATTCATACAACACAGGATATATAACCGTCGGTTCACAATATGCAACTACGTTTAGGATTTTTGCCATTTAAACTATCATAAAAAACTACTGTAATTAATCTTCACTCGGACAGGTATTAACGGTAAACCGTAGAAATTTACATGTAAGCGTGAACTTTGTGCATTATCGTAAGTGTATTACAATCTAGAGAAAGTATTTAAAAAAGAGTTAAACAAGTAAAAATATAGGAAAAGATTAAACAAAAAGACGTTGAAGTTTGGTTTGGTTTTGATATTTGAACGTACTGTACATGATTATATAACTTTTTTGTAACCTCCAAGATCACGAATAGGGATTGCTTCAGAGGATAAGATGAAATTCCAATTTTGTAGCGCGTGAAAATGCCAACCCTGGCCGAGATTCGAACCCCGGAGCTCCGGATGAAAGTCCGAGACGCTAACACTCGCGCCATGGCCGGCACGATAATGTAACTTATCTAAATGTATATTTTAGTTGTTATATTTATTTTGAAATTAAGATTTTATTTTTACAGTAATTAATCGAAAAGCGTTTAATTTCTGTTAAGCGTAAATAGTAAGTTGAACATAATAAAATTTATTTGACAATCTGCGGGTGACTAGTGAAAAATAAACATATTTCAGTAATCCTTTTTTTACTTAATGTAAGGAAGTTACTCTCTGGTCGTCTGGTTACAAATGTAACAGAGACAAATAGAAGATTTTTTAACGAAAAATGATATCTTTTGCAAAAAAATCAAAAATAAATTGTCCTATCCGTTACTAACCGATTGTTGTAAAGCAATAATATTTATAGTCTTATCTATTATCACAGTATTTTCAAGCAAAAATTGTCAAGTAATTTGTTGGAAATGTGAGGTCAGATAAAGAAATAATTCATATTCGAAATATTCTGGAGAAGAGGACTTAGCTCATACCATCAGTTAGACTAATTATGTCGTTTCTCCGTGTTTTTTCATAAATTTTATTAATGCTCAAATTTACAACATTCCTGTTTTTAGGAACTGATTTTTTCGTATCGGCAGCTTCTTTAAGTTACCTATGAGTATGTTTCATCGCTATATAAAATGAAATAAAATATGTAAACTAGAAAATAAATATATACTAAATGATAAAAAATAGTTTTTAAATTCGACTTTTTGACGGCGGCGGAAATTACGAAAAAATTACTAATCCGTTATTTTGCTCCGAATTTAAAAATTCAAAACATAAAGAAGAATTAAAAAAGTGTTATTTTAGCGATGTAATTAAATTTTTTTAAACTTTATATCTAAAATAGATCATAAATATAATCATCTACAGCTTATATATTTACAATATTCATTTTACTATAAAGCGTAACAATTATACATTTATTTTACACTTAAAAATCAGTACAAAAGGGAAAATTTAGGTGCTGATTAATATTTTCAGTTATAATCATCACCAAATTTTGTTAGTTCATTGAATTATAAAAACTAAGTTAAATTAATTAGACATTCATTATAAAATACTTCAACAGTATAGTTATAATTTTATATATGTATGTATATATATATATATATATATATATATATATATATATATATAAAATATAAGAGGAAGTTACTTTGCTGGAGTCAGCGGAACGAATATATTATGGTTAAATATAGTTCTTTAGATCTCTTAATAATTCGACCCCTACCAAGTGAATACGTCACTCTCCTAGGGTACAAGACCCACAGTCAGAAAATACTGAATATAATAATCTAAAAATAATGTTTATAATTAAAATTTTATATAGTTTGTTCCGAATCATATGAATCCATTACAATAAACAAATGAAAAATGTAGACGTTTTTAGTTAATAATATTATGAAATGTATCAAAATTAAAGATTTCAGATATTTAGTTCAAAATAAGCTTAAAAGCTGATTTTGAGAATGCGTACTTAATTAAGCAATTTTAATAAAATTATTACAAGATATTGCGGTATAATATTTTATTTTTATCAAAGCCCGATACAATACACACAAGAATCAAATCTCTAATGAAAATTGGAGAGCTATTCACATGAATAATAAGTATTTCACGCCAAGTTTATTTGATGACTGAGGACTACAGAGATATCCTCTTATCTTCACTGCGCTAAAACATCTGCAGCATTACAGCAAAGCAAAGCTTTCCAAAATCTAGTTGATATTAGACCGTCCAAGTAGCACCTACACTATGCTTGCTATAGAGATTGACTGAATGATGAATATCATTACTTTTAGAGAAAGCAACTCTGACAAGTGACATCTGTACCTCATTTGCTTTACATGTATAACAGATATTGAGAATTTGTTTGTAAATGATTAAGTTTTTAACAACTACTTTATACTTCTGTAAAAACTTTCTTCCTATTATTTTTTCGAGTTTGTAGAAATCCACAAGAAGCCCTAATATGTAAGCCTTGATTTTATATATATTATTATTTAATTATTAAAATATATTTTTTATATAATTATAAATTATAATTTATTGGAATTATTAAATTATTATTTAATATAATTATTGTGTAATTATTAGTATATATTACTATATATTTACTTCTTAGACTTCAGCTTTAACCTTAGAAAAAAAAGAAAAAATGTATAATTTTTCAACAACAAAAAATGTAAATTATTAAAGATCTTTCATAAGATTTCATCATTGACCACGCTTTAAACATCTATTCGTATAAAACCTTGTAAAAAATAAAATTGATTTAAATCTCACCAAAATGTTTTTAGTAAAAAACACATTTTAAGTGAATTGTCTCTAAATTAGTTGTCTCATTACAGAAAGTATGTGTAAGTTGTGATGTCTAATTGATATCAACTAGTTGTTTAAATCTTATTAACCTCTTGCTGTGCTAAAAAAGAAAAAAAATCGTAATAAATAGACATAACTAGGAATACAAGTTAGGACAGCTGTATTCCTTACATTCTACATTAATTTTATAAATTTATTCCACTTATTGAAGTATAACGTGATAGTATTGTTTTCGTTTGAACGTGTCTCGATCGACAGTCGTGCAGTACAGGTCGGTTACCGACAATAGGTCGGTTAAACGTGTTTAGTGGACACAGCTGAGATACGACGATTGTAGGTATAGAAATCAATTTACGTAACTTAGGTCTACGTTATAGGTCACGTAAGCTGATATCGTGTCAAACATTTCGTCACGAAGCAAAAATGAAAGAGTTAAGAACAAAATTTTACGTAGTAAGGAAAATGTAATATTATTTTTAAAGAGATTTAATAGTGGATTTTTAGGATCATTAATTTAGATGGTCGCTTAAAAAGTTAATTCTGAGCTCTATAGTAAAATTCTTAATGAATTAACAAAGTTGGGAGAAGTAGTCGATACGGAATACCCCCACCAATTAAGATTCCCCTACTTACATTCACAGTCGAGGTCACTGCATAAATGGGTGGCGTAAAAGACGCCATACGAGTTAGTTATTTGATGAGAGGAGGTGTAAAGAAAAGAGTGGAGGGTGAGTATAACAAACAAGTGGGTGGGGATGATCTGCTATTTTATCTTTAAAAAATTGTAATATAATCGCTTTAATTTTATTTCATAATATTCAACAGTATCACCTTATTTCATTCTATCTTTGCTTAAATATTTGGTGATCTGCCCTGTTATTAGGTAAATAAACATTTTTCTTTATTTCCTGTACGTAAGTAGCCGTATCGGTATTAAGAGGGAAGTAAATAATTAAACAACTTTTCACAAAAGAAACAAACGAAAAGATTTTAACGAACGAACAGCAAAAATTGACTGGGAATTGTTAAAAAACATTTTTTAGATTGAAAGTTAAAATTAGACCTATATTGCAATTTTAAATAGGATGCTTGTAATGTTTATTCATCAAGAACAAAAGTTTACAAATAATATTCCAAAAAAATAAAGTGTTTGTTTTAGATCACAGGAAATTTTTTTAAAAGTATTATTTTATCCTTTCTTCTTAAAGCAGTTATGATAACATAAATTAAAATTTTTTTGTAGATATTTTTAAATATTAATATTTTTATTATAAATTAAAAAGACGTTATTGTGGAAGTAAACACAAAATAAAAACAAGTAATTTTATGAAAATTAACTTAGGTAATATTACAAATATAATTTTTTTTGTTTTAAATAAAAATAACAGTATTTCAGTTTCCGAAAAAGTTTAACGAACTACTTTTTGAAAAACTGTACATTTATTAGCAGTATAGATGGTCGCTTAAAAAGTTTATTGTATAGTCTACAATTGTATTTTATTAAAAAAGATTGTAACATTTTGTTACATGTTTTTAAAACCGTATTTAAATTAATAATATTATTCTAATGTTTTAAAATAATTATTTACGAATAACAATTAACAGATAAACAATTAATTTTATTATTTTCAATTAAAGAATAAACAGGCTCAAGTACTGAATAACTTATGAGTTGTAAGACTGGTGGCACTTTACCCAGTCACGCATCATTGATTACCTATACATGATTAATTCACCACTTTTTTTTATTATAAATCAATAATTTATGGAGATTGTTATTCACTTATTAATTATAACAATGTAATAAATAAGATTAATTTTCTATTCGACGATGCGTTCCACTGCAGATTAATTAAAGTCGCTTAACTGGTATATAAAATAAAATTGGGTTATGGAGCGAAAATATGAATGAATTTTTTGTTTGTTTTATTATATATTCTATTTCTCATATTATATCCTGCGTAAATCAGTTAGATATTTTAGAGAAGCGTTAATGTAATTCTTATTTACTCTATTTTGGAATTGTACACAGTTAAAATAACGGTTTTGCGTAAAGGTTTCTTTTTATTTTTTTATCAGTAAAAAAAAAGTATTTCGAAAATATTTAAAAAAATAATAAATTGGTTGATTTTTAGTTTAATAATTATAAAAAGAAAATTAATTTTGATTAAAAAGTGTGCCAGTGATTTTGCTAATTCTTATGTCTGTTTAAGAACGAAAAATTATAAAATTAATTTTAATGTTTTCTTTTTTTTTCTTTAATTCTATTGATTTGTAGGTTATGTATGTGTTTTATTATGAGTTTCGGGTTAGGATACTGTTCAGAAAAACGAAAGAACAAAATTTTCCGCTCTCCATCGGCTAGGACTGCCTGCTAGACTGTATTCCACTTTTTTTTTCTACGGTATACTCTAAAAAAAAAATCATTTAATTTTATGTAAATTCGTTGATGGATATCACAATATAAAACACCTGGGCGGTACGGATATAAATATCGATATTAATTTATAAAACATATAATTATCAAAAGATAACCGTGTTATTGTTACGTCCAGCTAATACTAATCTTAAATTGCTAGTATAGAAAACCGTAATTGACTATGAGAATATGCCACCAAAAGGTTTTCTTACAGCATCAGACTTTATCCTTTTCCTTTCGTTATATGAATTATTTCACGACTAGTATACAAATATTGAATTTAAACCTAGTTTATGTTAAACCTAATTTTCAAATAAAAGACAATTTATTTGAAATTTTTTTTGATACATATTTTAAATAGAAATTAGTCTACCGGTCGAATTATTATTAACCTATATTTTGTATAGATGGAATATTGTTAAAACGAACTGAAATTTTTATTTACATTTGTATAAAAGCGTGGGTTACGATCATTTTGGCCTACCAAACAGTAATTTCTTGTGACTATGCTCGTTTAAATAAACGTGAAAACATTATTTAAAATAGGTATGTTTCAAAATGAATATCGGGGTTTTAATGCTACGTAATATTTTTCAGTTATCACATACATTGATTAGTTATAAATGAAATGAAAGAGCAACTCCAACAGTTTTAGCTGTGTGCAAACTCATAAACTGTTCCTGCATCTTCCACTTGCTAGTAGTAAAGATGATGACCCAGCAACAGAAAGCGTTCAGTGTTTTGCAGTTTGCAGAGTCTGAATCTATAATTATCGTTCAATGTGCGTTCCTTTGTGATTCCCCGAGTGACAATAACATTCGTAGGTGGTATAAACAATTTGAAACCGCTGGCTGTATTTGTAAAGGGAAGAGTACAGGACGACCGAGTTGTGTCCGAAGACAATGTTGAACGTGTAAGACAGCCGTTTATGCATAGTCCTAGGAAACCCGTTTGGAAGGCAAGTCGGACATTAGCAATTTGCAATGTGAACGAGACTTCCCAAAACTGAATGTTTTTTGTGCCGTATCCCGACGGCAAGTTTATGGGCCGTTATTTTTCGCGGAAGCAAGTGTGTCTGGAATGAACTATCTTGATATGCAATACAAACCGCAGAACTTTTTTTGGCAAAAAGATGGTGCGCCTCCCCACAGGCATAACACTATACGTGATCGTTTGAATGAAATTCTCCCCGACCTCTGGATCGGTTGTCGGGGACCAGATGACAGTGCTTGTTTGCCGTGGCCTCAACGTTTGACCGATCTGATCCCGTGCGATTCTTTTCTTTGGGAGTTTATAAAGGATCAAGTGTTTGTGCCATCGTTACTGGCTGACATACCCGGCTTGAGAAAAGTAGTTGAAGCAGCTGTTACAACAATTACTCCAGACTTGCTGATTAAAATACGGGATAAACTCTCCTATCGGCTGGATGTGTACCGTATGACGAATGATGCTCATATTGAACACTTATAGCAAAAACCTTTTGAGTTGCTCTTTCATTTCACGTATAATCTACAATTTTAAGTAAAACATAATAAATATTACAGAACTTTAAAACCCCAATATTCATTTTGAATCACACTATAGAATACAGATCGACGTATGCATGTCACGAGCATAACCAAAAACATTGTAGGGGATCTGACAAATACCATGACACACCCATAATTATCATTAATAATTACCATTACATCGTAGGCTCACAAAGGTTAATGAAGAGTGAAGTGGTTTCCCTTACTCTTCTGACTCTTAGCCGAACATAGTTTTGCACATCGGCATACCGAATTCCCCGAAATGCTCAACCTTACAAGTGACATCTTTGCTGTGTTCACTACAGGCACCGGCTGTACAGTTAACATCACTTTCTTCACACAAAGAAAATCTGACTAGTACCACTTGTATCTTAGTTGCTTTACATGTATCTTAGCCATAATAAATAACTGGACAGATAACACAAATCAACAAATTAATGTACTTTTTCTTTAATAGAATAATGAATTCTATGCACTATCATATAAGGGAAAAAGGTCAGTAATAACTGCATTGAAATTCTTATGGAGAGTGTTTTTTGATTGATGATTCGCTCTCTGTACTTACGTAAAAACTAGTCAAACAGTAATTGTACGCAAAGAAGATGCAACGGCATCTTATCTTAAACCATTCGCAGCTGAAATTTGTTTTATAATTAAACTGATAACAGTTAATTAACTTAATTAATTGATAATATTTAAATTAACATAGCTGTACATTAAAAACTACAGCAATTTATACGAAGAAAACTTAAGGAATCGGAATAAAAAAAGGCCAATTAAAAATCAGACTATATATTTTAATAACTATTCTGTATTTGTCCATTTATAATTTTTCTTTGGAAATATAATATTCTGTTTTACCACGGCACGCTTCGTAATCGTCTTGTTAGCTTCGCGGACAACCTACATAACAAGAAGAGAAAGCTAAACAAATATGGTAAAACGTGTAGACTAGCCTACAATTGAAAATATATAATTATATGAACGCGCCTTAACAGAGTGATAATGTAAATATGATCTTATTTTGTAGATGTGCGTATGTCTGTTGTATATCTGAGTGCTTTTGTACAAGTAAAAGATTGCAAATAATATTTAATAGAAATTTACACAATCGTAAATTAGTAATGATTTACATTTAATTTTAGGCATTTTAAGTCTTGTATCGTGTAGCGATTTTAGGTAATAACAAGTCGGAAGTTATACAATTTTAAATCTTCTTTCAAAAATCCACATTACTGATAAACGATAGATCTGTATGATTTTCATGTTGTATTTTTTTTTGATAACGTGAAAGCTAAATCCTAGATAATCTAGCGTTTCAAAGGGACTTAATCCATCTACTTGTAAATTTACTTTATTCATTCTTTGATGGTAAGTATTAAACATAAATAAATCAACAGCGTTATCATTTTGGCTTTCAACATACACAATCATGTAATCAATACACGTTGAATCGAAATAATATTATTAGTACGTTTAATATTTTGCCGGAAAATATTATGTAATAATTTTAAAATTTATACAGATAAATAAAATCGTTTATCGATAACTAATTCGAAATCTCTTTATTAATTAAAATTTTATGATGGAACAATTCAAAAAACAGCACTTCATATAACTTAATTCATATATCTACCAAATTTTTGTCGGAGTTAGCATTGATCAGTGCATTAATATCACATATTTAATACCAGTTTTCGTTAAGTGATTTTCAACTGGATTGATTTCCTAGATATTTCGTTTAAAAAACTATACAAATTTTTGAAATATTTACAGTTTTGCAATTTATAACATTTATTTTATTTAAGAACAATTATTCCAATGATTTTTTTCCAAATTTCGTTTTAATTTTAAAGAAAAGGCAATATAATCGTGAAGATCAAACGTTAATAATAGATTTGATAACTCTGTAGTTTGTTAAAAAAGATTATTTGAATTGACTTCAAAAAAGAAGTTTATATATATAATTTTGTTTTAATTAAAATACTGTTAAGTACAAATACTGATCTTGCAACTCCTGAATTTACAAAAAGAAAACTTTGTGTGTGCATATTTGTATTTTAAGATAACTTTTATAACAATTAAATGTGTCGAAATAGTTGGGTAAAAAAAATTCCTTAAAAAGTACACATCTTTTTTTTGGATAATAAGTTGTAATTGAAAAAAACATTTGTTGCAGTAAGTGCGTCAGAAGGACGGATTTCCAGTTTTAGTTAAGAAAGAAAGGATGTTGCACTGCTGAAATGATTTTTGAAAATAGTATTTCTTTCGGTGTTTTAATTAGCTTTCAGTATTTTATTTTGTATTTCATGATATGTTAGTATCATGTGCTTTTACAATACTGGGAGGTACCATGTATTGTTCCAGTAAATTCACTACACTTATGTTTTTCTTACTTCTTTTCACATAGTTATTGAGTTGTGAATGGATCAACCGCTATAAAAACCTTGAAAATTCAGCCTCTAATTCCGGTTTCTGTGGATCGATTTGCTTGAAAATCAATAGGGTTCTATTTCTGCTAGGTTTACATCAACCTACCAAGTTTCATCAAAATAAGTTAAAACTTGCGTTCAGAACGAATAAATTTGAAAATGTACACAAAAACCCGTTTTTTGTTTTTGCTCTAACTCCGGTCCTACTGTATAGATTTGCTTGAAAATCAGTAGGGCTCTATTCCCAATAGGTTTACATCATTCCATCAAGTTTTATCAAAATCGGTTAAGGTTTGCGTTTGGTAGAGCGGACGAAAAAATATTACATACTCGCATATGTACGAGTATATAATCGTTGTAGAATCGTGTTCCAAAATTGATCCCCCCTCACCACCGACAAACCCCATAGAAAATCTGATCGGGCACAGTAGCGATTTCGGCAAATTCTTTGAAAATCCGCAAAATAGCTTAACAAGCGATCAGAAAAAAAAGAAGCTGGCTTTCTTTATTTAAAAATAAGCTGATCTTTTAAATTAATTTCGTTTTATTTTGTAAATCAATCCAAATACTTCCTATTTTAATTTAAATACTATTTTTTTTGTCGGTTGTTGTAACAATAATGGTTGTAGACGACCTGACCTGACCTGCAGGACTGCCTGTATATCAATCATCATTACGTTCAGAAAAAACAACACTAACTGATGTTAGTGTTGTACTTTAGATTAACTAAAGTGAAATAATGAGTTATATATGATAGTACAATTCAGTAAGGGAAAAGGCGATTGCAGAATGTAAAAAAATATTTGAAGTAACATTCGAACCGTTTAGAAAACTATAAAAGTTTGAAAATAAAAATGTTTGGGATTTCTTTACAGTAATTGTTTGGGTCAAGGGAAATGAAAATGATAAATGTCAACTGACAAATAGAAAGTATAGTTTTTTTTTTAGTGGATAGAGGATAGGCAGTTAAAGGAAATTTTAGTTATGTAAATTATTTTTAATATTACAATAAAATAAAATTTAGTATTTTGATTTTAGGGATGGTAATTTTATCACTATTCGTATTCGTTTTTAAATATCTTTCACTACAACCATAAGTAAGTATCACTGTTTTTTTTTTAATTAAACAAATTTTTTTTACATTTATTTATTTCCACTTAAATGTCCTCCACAGCCATCAGTTAACTTTAATGTAAAAAAATGAATAGCACTACAATACTATAAAAAATCTAGCAGAATGAAACAAGAAAATAAAACAAATGAATGAGATAAAATATTGACTCAAGGTTATACATGAATGCTGAATGTCGACTACATTTTACCTTTTGTTGTTATTCCTTTGCCAAAATATTCATAAAATAATAGTAAACATAGATGATCTCCATACTTTCAAAATAACGGAAAAACAAACAAAATTTCATTACTCATCCAGCCTTGCAATATTTAAACAGTTCTCTTTGCAAGAGTATTTGTTTATTGTTTTCAAAGCGATACTACTTTAGTTATTATGCTATGTTTACACTTTAACACTACAAATATATTGCAGCTTATACTCGTATTTCACTAGAAAATAGTTTGCATTTATTAACATGCTTTTTTTTTGTATATTTTTATGTAGTTATAATATCGCTGATTTATTACAATTAGACAGTTTTCCTGTAGCAGAAAGGACTTCATCTACTGTTGATCTAGATTAACGGTTTTTGATCAGTTGGGATTTTTCTACATGTCCCTCAGATCTGGCTTTGCTTTTATTTACGAAAGTCTGAACTTTTCTTAAGTAGAGTAAAAGTAATTCAATGCAGCATGTGTTTGAGATGTTAACACAAATCGTCGATCAGTTATGAGCTTCTCCAATCCTTAATTAGTAAATATATTCTAATCTCCCGAGGAATAGTAAGCGGCACTCACTGCCTTAAGATGCCGTAAACCACTTCTTTAGATCTCATTTCGCTGTCCCTCTGTCGGTTAATCGTCTCTTTTTTAATTAAATACTCCTTATATTTCTATTTAATATCTTCTTTCCGAAGGTTTCTACGGGTTATCCAGTAGGTTTAGGATGAAGATGCCGGGATCACTGCATCTTTAGTATTTATCTGATATGCTCTTCACTTTTTAGAACCGAGATATTTCTTTAGAAAAGCCGAGCTTTCTAATACGTTCATACAATGACCGAGATGTATTCGGTGTTATAATCCAAAAGTCTCTCCCACAACGAAAAATTACCTAAAATATAATCCCCGTGTCTGCTTTTAAAAAAAAAAGAGTTAACTTTGAGTTGATATGGTAAATAGAGTGTTCGATTTTTACTCTGTATTCTTTTATTAGATGTTCCTATCATTTAGTTATAGTATTTTTTAGTTAGAACCAATATAAAATAATAATAATATTAATAAGAATGTTATTATTTTTTTAAATATCCGTAACTCCTAAATTTAATGAAGTTTAAATAAACAGGAGTTTTTTTCTACCGAGATGTTGTATCTTCTATGTATTTATTGAATCAGTTACATAGAGGAACGTTTAAAACTGTTAAAATAAAATCTGGGGAACCATTTTACTAAAACGTTTTAGCACTTGCACGAAATTTCTTCCTTCGCAGAAAAAGTTGAAGATTATCTAATAAAGAAATTCAGAAACTCGTTACAAATTTCTAATCGATAAAGTTATTATTGAATAATTTTTAAAACAATTTTATTTGAAAAATCTAATTAGTTTACAAAGAAAACTAATAGTACTTTTTCAATTTTTTTTTTAATTTCAACTTTTGAAGTCAACGCTAAATTAAAAAATAACAACTGACCCCTAATTTTGCAAAGAATACAAAAGGTTGAAATTTATAGAGATGAAAACGTATTAATTTTTTATTAAGTGCTGTTAAAGTTTGTTTTATTATTTTTATAGTATACTTTACTTTTATAAGTATACTTTATTTAAAATTTGTTACCTATTATTTTATTTAAAAGATAGTTACCTCTATACAAAACGTTGTTCGTTAAAAAAATCCTTTAACAAGAAACTTAAAGGTAAAAGAATAACCATTTAGAATATAGCGTAACCGACATAAAACGTAAAAAAGACCTCTTCAGAACGTGAGGTAAGACCGCATGGAATGTGAGAATATATAGTAATTTTTTTACCGAAGTTTAACAACTAATTTTATTGAATCTTGGAAGAAAATATTGTGATGAATAACAGAGTTATTTCGGATAATTATAATTTCAGTTAATAAATTATCTTCCGATATCGTTTTTCTGTTATTTAAGTGTTTATATACTTTCTATTCCAGAGTTACATAGAAGAAATTTTATGGAATTAATAAAATAATTAGCTTAATTCATTAATCGCTGAATTTTTAAAATGTAACTGTATTTTGAAATGTAACATTTTTTATTTTAAATATTCGGTTGGAAGATAATTTTAAAGCGTTAGATGATTTAATTTGTTAAAATTGAATACGGCAGCATAATAAGGTTCTTTCTCGTACGCCAAAGTATCGTGATTTGTAACGAGAAAATACCAGTAGGTTTAATTGTCATTTTTAAGATTATTGAATATTGTTATATTTCAAAAATAAATTACACGTTTAATACTGCACGTTCCTTCATATTACTCGTAAGCATATGGAAATATATATAAATATATAAGCATATTTTATAAATACCCGTAAAAATTATTAATATTTACAGACAGCAAGCAGTGTTCTGAGAGTTCGTTTCTGAATCCTGCAAACAAGTTCTCAACTTCTTGAAATCGCTCCAACACATATTATATTTCATACGGTAATGTACATGGGTTTAATAAATGTTTTGCTGAAGAAAAAAAAACAGCTATACTAAACAGTTATCGTAATAAAATCAAAAAGAGAAGTGTTCGAAAATTGCTTACAGATAAAATAATCTAAAACTAGAACTTCATTTCGATCGTTAAACAATCATCACATAGTAAAGAAAACTAGCAAAAGTAAATACACAAATACTAAACAACCTTAAAAAAATGTAAAAGAAATATTAACGATAAAACAAAATTATTTAAACAAATAAACAATACTTACAAAAAACTAGGAAAAGAGTATTTCTAACTGCCCTTAAAAAAAATTATTAAGAAAATTTTTTTAGACATTCCAAGTCTAAAGTGAAAAGTTAGCTTTAGTATAATCTAAATATTGACATTTTTACTAGGACTGACTGTCACACCTTATTATCTGCTCGTTGTTTGGATTAGAGTAATCTAAAAATTTATCTCAGAACATGAACTAACATTGAACTGTCGTAGAAATATCTTTTGTGTTAAAATTCAGACAAGATAAATCGTTTAATATTAGTCTACATTTCACTAATATAATATTGATTAATTTAAACTATTAAAATTTTAAATAATTATTGCTCCGTTATCATAATTCATCAATATATATATATATATATATTTAAATCCATACTAACAAAGCAAGTTTTTAAACTACCTAATTTCCTTTTATTTTATGAACACCTTTTAAGACGTATTTTTATAATAAATTTATTTACATCCAGTAGCCAAGCGATGTTGCGCTACGGGCGATTTAATTTTATCATCGAATTTTATAGAAAAGTAAATAAATAAAATCACTGATTTTAATTACGAAAAATTAAATTTTATAAAAAAAATATAGAACGTTGTATCTTTATTATTTTCTTTTATTCGATAACAAAAAATATATACGCTGCCTTTAATGAATATCTCTTATTAAGGAACAAAATAAGAGATACCATTAGCTAAATATTAATATCGTGAAGTTTCACGGTATTCGGATAGTAATCAAGTTTGTTTATTAAATTAAATTTATGTTATAGTCAAATCGTAACTTACGCACACAACTCATTTGCATCGTTATTAACAAAAAAAAGTCTGTTTTTAGTAATTAAGTTCAAACATATTTAATAATGTTGTTATAAATAATATGAATAATAATGTTGTATAACGTAATTTTCACAAAACACAATAACAATAAATAATAACATCAACAGAAACGAGTGGAACTGAATTAGCTATTTTGTTTTATTAAACAGAAGTTTATACGATTTATAGAGTCAGCGTGTTGATTTTATTAGATGTAGGCCTATCGGGCCATAAGCTGTGTGCTCACAGCGTGATGGGCGCCCGGGGGCTAGAAAGTAGTAATAAAGTGCAAGGCTCGGCAGTCGCCGTTGCATCTGATGCTATTTTGGAAGCGAATAAGGGCCTCCTGGGACGGACGGCCACGGTCTGTTCCGTCTAGGAATAGAATGGAAGCTCTCCGTGTGACGTCACCGGAGTATCACCTGATCCCCGTTGAAACATACGGTAAGTAAAAGCAGCTCTCTCGCGTCCCGTAAAGTTAAAATATCACAAACAATAAAAGGTCGCAAATCAACCGAATGTTCTCGGTGTTTAAAACGGTACTAACAATGATATCCTTTTTTTTATTAGTTTTTTATTTACAAATGTGTACAGTATATATAAAATTTAGTTGATAGACTCGCGCTGTAATAATTTCGTAATAAACTATATTGAAAACAACCGAATTACTAATCCCTCTTATTTAATTATACAAGTTTCATCGCATTCAACATCTGTATAAAAATAACAACGGATTGCCTTATTTCTTAAAAAATAAAATTTAATATAACGTTATAAAAAGTATAACAGATTCATCCAGTTACACGATTTCTTTTATTCGTGCCATTCTTTCCGTATCATCTTACGTAATTCTTAACGATAATAATTTAACTAGACGTTGGGCATAAAACTACTGTTCGACTTCATAAGTTTTAGGTTATACCCGAAAAAGTTTCCATCGGAGACACTAAAAATAATCACACGTGGTCTCAGTCTTAATCAATTCTTTATTTTAAATAAACGATTAAAAAAATGTTAATCTACCGGTGGTTATTATTATTTTTCGAAGAAAAAATAATCTATTATTTTATTTATAAAATGTTCGATATCGAGCTCCAGAATAATTTATATATTTTAGGGGTATGTTAAAAAAGAGTTAATTCACTAGATTTCACATAATTTCTAGTATTTTTTTTTTTTTTGTATCCGCTACACGTGTTTATATCAGTTAACTTAAATCTATGATAATCGAGAAAAAACTAAATGATTTTAATGAGATATGAAACGGATTATATTTATCCATTCTTCAAACGAATAACATTCTTCTGCCGGGCTGGTACGAGCTTCAAGGAAATGTAAAATGTTGATATTCTTTTATATTTCAATAACTTCTTGAATTGCATAACAACGCTTAAGTTATAATTTATTTTTAAATTGCATCGTTATTATTAAATTGTTTCTTTTTTTTACGAAATTATAACAAAAATAAGTAAATAAAATTGATTTTATTTATTTGAAGTAATCTGTATGAATACAGATTTAAAAAAAATATATTATATTTATTAAATTTGTCTTCATCTACTGATAATATGTAAAAAATTGCAACAGATATTACAGCTTTAAAAAATCTTTTTTATTTTCCTGAAACAGCAACAAAAATTATTGGATTATTAAAAGGCCAGCCTGATTTCTGTTCAAGGAAATTAACATTTAACAGTTTAAATTCTTTTAAAACTTGTTCTCCTTCTGTTTAGGGTCTGTTAGATTTTTACGGGAACAAAATTCACATAAGTAATTTGCTTATTTATATTCTCCTATTGTAATTTATTTCAATCTTGTAGATTTTACCTCAAACTAAACTCATTGCAACCAGCGATGGGTTATACACTACAAGAAGCGTGTAGAAAACAACTAATGATATTAATATGACGTGGGTACAGATTAATTTTTTCTTTACTATTTTTTGGCTCATCCTGAATACTTAGTTGGTATCGGTAGTCTTTTTGTACTGTTTCAATTAACAAAGAAGCGCTAAATTTAATATAATAAATATATATATTTATTAAGCTGATTGTTAAAATAACTGTTAAAAAGAAAAAAACAGTCACGTAAAGTGAAATCGTTACAAGTACCGGAGAGAAGCAAAATAATCATAATCATTTCCTTAATGAAATAAATTTTTTACAACGATTAGACTAAAATTCACGCAATATAATAAATCTTATATATATATAAATGTTTTTTTATATATAATGTTTGTTTGTTTGTACCGTATGCTTCCTATATAATTCATCCGATTGCGATGAAACTTTGGTGAATTGTTGTTCGCCCACCCGCGAAGGTTTCTGAATTAGTTTGGACCCGCTAGGTGGCGCTGGGGTCGAGATATTTCGAAAAATTGTATTTATGGTCCGACTTGGCTCATATTCAGAATATGTGTTACAAGGAAAGAAATACTTCTGCAAAAAATGGACCCGCTAGTTGGGGCTGGGGTTGAGATATTGGGAAAAATTGCATTTATGGACCGATTTGGCTCAATTCAGAATATAAATTAGTTACGTGAAAAGAAATATTTTTGCAAAAACTATACCCGCTAGGTGGCGCCGGTGTCGAGATATTTACGAAACAAAAATACAGACTTTCTTCTTCTATATATATAAAAAGCAATGTTCGTATGTGTGTCCGCTAGAGACTAAAAAAACTACTGGTCCGATTTACGCGCGTAGAAAATGGAAAAAGGGTAAAATTTTGGTTAATAATGGAAAAGGGTAAATGGATTAAGGGTTAAATTTTGTAAAGTTCCGTAATGTTCAGTTTTTTAATTTTATCAAACTTTTAATTGTGTCATTTAATTTATATATGTATATATACTCAAATCTAGTAATAGCGAACCATTACCCGGGTCTGCTAGTACTAAATAAAATTTAAAAAATCATTAAAGTAATAAAATATTTATTTTATATTCTATTCTAAAATAGATCTTTTTAAATTTTTATAGCAGAATTTTGTAATAATCTTTGAAATGTCACTAACAATCAGTAAGAAATCAGATTTTCTTACATGAAGTGGTATCTGAATATCAATTCATTTAGTATGTAAATGCGGTTTTTAAACGCTTTTGGATTTACACTAGTTCACGTTCGGTTATTTAAGAACCAAATAAATTTAAGAATCAAATAAAACTAGTTTCGATGTTAAAACTAGTTTTATTTGGTTCTTTATGTTTTTGAACAACGCAGTTTATGCATGTTATAATTTTAACCCCTTACAGTTCTCTTAAAATTGTTTTAGGAATTCTACTCGATAGGATATTTTACGCAACGATTTTCTAAGAGACAGCAGCAGTTGATCATTAATGTTGTCAACTGCTCCAACTATTAGCACTGAAGGACTACCGATACGTTTACATCTCCAGCTTCACTGTTTTTATGAAAGCGGTCAAATAATTTTCACTCGATTTATTTCGCTAAAAATTATCAGGAAATATGTTTCGAAAATAACGCTTGTATTTGCAAATAAGTTTTTAATTTTTCCCAGATAATTAGAAATAAAACTGGTTCTAAAACAAAATCATTTTAATTGTCTACACGATAAACACAAAAAAAGACTGACAACTAAAAAAATAGCATGCCACATTAATAAAGAAATTCAGTTTTTCTAACGTCTTAAATAAAATATCCTTGAAAAGTTACCGCTGCTTAGACGTATATTTTCAAATTCTGGGTTATGTAATTTTTGAATTGCATTTAAATCTAAATTAGGGTTTACTATCCAATAAAAATAAAAATTTAAATATACAGAATATATTTATAAATATTGATCATAAATATTCTCTAAACACACACTCGTACAGTACACATGCATTTTCTTCTAATACATTACAACACAAAAATACCCAATTAGATTACACTGAACTACATAATAAAACAGCCAAATAATTATATTATCCTACTTGACATGCCTTTTGCTAGATGCGTAGTTAATGGATTATGGAGTGTATCAAAAATTATTAACAGAACTGGAAAAATATATCAAAATAACTAATTTAAAATTCGTAGAGCAACCAGTAAAATCTAAAAGGAAACAATTTTTGGCCCAGTAAGTAAAACGAGGTGGGGTTTCAGTATGATATTTGAATAATACTGTATAAGATATGTTATGAAAATGATAAAAGTTGAGGAAAATTAAATAAATTTAGACAATGAACGGAGTTTATTCATAGAAATGGTCTCTTTTTTTAGCCAGAAGAAAATAAAAATTTATCATGATTTCTATGAGAAATTTAAAATTTTATTAACATTAGAGATGAACACAGTAAAGCAGAGAAAATATAACATCAGAAAAATGAATCGATAAAAATGATTTGTCCTTGCTGAAGTCCTTACTATGCTAGTCAAAGAATATATAAACAGTACGTCGATTTGATCAATTCACAAGAAAGTAGCCCGGGTTGTCATAAACAGAACAAAAACATTTGTTAATATTTTCTAAGGATAAGCTTATTCGATTATGATTTTTATATAATGCTTTTTGATGTTCTATTACAAAATGTTCTTGTTTAACTTTTAGAACCACTACTGATCCTTTTTGCGTATTAATTTTATTGTTTAATGTAAGTAATCTTGTCACTGAAGAATGGATTTTTTTGAAATAAGTATTAATAATGCGTCCAGTCACCCAGTTGATACTAATATACACTGTATACGTAAGTTACAGGGTTTCACATCGTTTATGTATGAAAAATATTGATATAAATTTAAAATATAGTGCGTTTCAAAATGAATATCGAAGTTTTAAAGCTAGTAACATTTCTCAAATTTCCCGTACATTGATTAATTATACATAAACGAAAGAGCAACTCCAACAGTTTTAGATGGGCGCAAGCTCATAAACTATTTTCTATACTTTCCGCTTAAAAGCACTAGTAGCAAATATTGCGACTCACCAACAGAAAGCGTTCTATGTTTTCAGTTTGTAAAGTGTGAATATGTAGATAACGGTGCGTTCCGTTTAAAGGTCTGTTGTGATTCCCCTAGTGACAACATTTATGGATGATATAAACAATTTGAAACCGTTGGTTGTATTTGTAAAGGGAAGAGTACAGGACGACCCAGTATGTCTGAAGACAATGTTGAACGTGTAAAAGAGTCTTTGGTGCGTAGTCCTGAGAAATCCGTTAGGAAGTCCAGCCGCGAATTAGTAATTTCAGTGACGTCTGTGAGTACGGTTTTAAAGAAACAATTGCGTCCATATCGTTTACAGCTGTTACAAGCTCTAAAGCCTACAAATTATGGTTTGCGTGCAAGCTTCGCAGATGAAATGATGCACTGTGACGATGAAGACTTTCTTTATCGTATTCAGTAACGAATCAACATTTCATGTTAATGAAAAAGTAAATACTCACAATGTGCGTATCTGGGGATCAGAAAATCTTCACGAAATATTACAGTGTAAACTAGTATACTATTTCACAAAAATAAATGGTTTAGTCCACAAAATTAAATGTTTTTTTGTGCCGTAACAAGACTGTACGTTTACGGACCGTTCTTTTTCGGGGAATTGAGTTTGTCTGGAATGAACTATCTTGATATGCTACAACTATGGCTCTTTCCTCGACTGCAATACGAACCAAAGAACTTTAGTTGGCAACAAGATGGTGCGCCTCCTCGCTGGCATAACGCTGTACGTGATCGGTTGAATGAAGTTCTCCCCGACTGCTGGATAGGTCGTCGGGGCAGATGATAGGACTTGTTTTCCGTAGCCTCTACCTTCGCCCAATCTGACCCCGTGCGATTATTTCTTTGCGGATTTATAAAAGATCAAGTGTATGTGCCACCGTTACCGGCTGACCTATTCGGCTTGAAACACAGGATTGAAGCAGCTGTCGCATCAATTACCTCAGACTTGCTGATTAAAGTTTGGAATGAACTCTGCTACCGGCTGGAGTGTGCCGCGTGACAAATGGTGCTCAACTTGAACACTTATACAAAAAACTGTTTAAGTTGCTCTTTCATTTCTTGTGTATTTTATTAATATAAATAAAACTTGATAAATATTACATAACTTTAAAACCCCAATATTCATTTTGAAACACGCACAATCTTTAATAAATTATTAAATATGTTTTTTTAATAACGTAACGAAAAACGTTGTTACTGACCTGAGAATGAGATACAAGTTTATTCTTTAAACCGGCATAGGAAATCTTACATAATCCAATGATAGGCTTAGTTTTCCATTGCTTTTTTCATCGAAATAATTTTATTATTGCTGATAAGCACAATGAATCTGATATAGAATGTGTAATATTTAGTTCTAAAAACTGTTGTAAATCTAAATTAAATTACCGGAAATTATTTAGAGAAAAAGCTCCAAATTGGTGCTAAAACAGAATTAAAGTAAAAGCAACAGTGCATGTTTTAAATAAATATATTATGCTTCAAGATATAGAAAAGTTTTTAAATATTCATATGTAAGGTGCCAAACTCTTTCGACTATTATGCGTAATTGTAAACGAGTACATAAAAACTTGAAAAAAATGAATTAAAACATTTATTGAACTAGTATTTTTTAAAGCGAGTCTAAATAATGAGAAAAAGATTTTCTAAAACTTTTAATAATTTTTTGTTCGGTAGAAGTTACGACATTATTTAATAAAGGTAGAAAATGTAATGCGGGATTTTAGGGATTACTGTACTGCGCGGACGTGCCTAAAACTATATTTTTATCCTCCGGCATTGCATAACAAATAAAACATAATAAATAACATAAAATTAACTTTAAAATTGTTTCAATAACTTCGTCAGATATTTTTAAGGCGTTGGCAAGCATTATTAATAGTTTTTTTTTTTTTTTGTATATATTGATTTATTTGTTTATATCAGCATAAAAGTAGGGTCGTTTCGATTTGTAATTAATTTTGCTGTTGCTTATCATCAATATTATTCGTAATAAAATTTAGTTTTATGAACAAAATTGTTTGCTATTTAAATCTTTTTTTTTTATTGTTTACAATTCATCTACAAATAAATGGAATTCGAAAAAAGATTTTGTGAAATTGTTTTAAGTAGTTTATACAACTAGATTTTTTTTAAATAGGGAATTCAAACTCTCCGTTAATTAAAGGAAGAATGTAAAAAAAAGAAATATTATAAAAATATTATTTCAATTTCCGTTTGTGTACAGTTTTTGGTTCTGTTTACTTTCTGGTTTTTATAATTTACAGGATGCAGTTATAGAGTTTTCTTTTGAGAATATTTTTGGTGTTTTATTGTTCGTTAAGTTTTGTTATAAGTTTCCGTAGATAATACAAACAAAACGTTGGCAGTATAAATGTTACAAGTAAATTTTTTTTCAATCTTTTACCACAGAAAGAAAACATGGTAAGAAAACTTTTCTGAACGTACCACGCGATCCCATTATTTGTCATGTCATGTTACTATTGTAATTTTTTATTTCTTGTTTTATTTATTTATATTTTTTTATAAAATTCTATAGATTTAAAAATATTAAGACTTTTATTTACTTATTTTTTTTTTTTGTTTCTTTCAAGTTGATATTTTATTCAAATAAGTTCAATTTTTTCATATACAGCATTAAATGTATATCTTTTTGTAGGATGTAAAGATTAACTAAATATTAATTTTAATTTTACTGCATTGCGGTTATGCATATTTTTTTGGAGGTTACGTAGTTCGAACAGATTTTAACTTGCTGTCTTCTGTATAACACAACTTTTAAAACACATGCATCGCTCTCAGGTAGTAAATATCTGTCGGGGAAAAAATAGATAACTATATATAATTTTAATATAAAATATTTTGTTAATTAAGGTGATATTTAAAAATTATTTGTTTAAAAAAACATGAATTTTCATTTAATTATTCTCACGATGGATATACATTTATATGTTAGTGGTTCAACCGATCGGGTTATTTTTTTTAATGTCTGATAAGAAATTTTTAAAGATTGTGATGAAAATTTTTTTAAGCGGTTGTAAGTTATAATTATCAAATGCTCCACAGGCAAACAGCTGAACAGGAGAGTAAAGGTCTATTCTATGTTTTACTTTTACGTAAAGCCATTGTACTTTTACCATCAGCGGTCGAAATTCACATCAGTTTTAATGGAAATTTTCCTTTCTTTCACAATTATTTCTTTCCATTTTGTTTTAACTAAACTATGAAATTATATACGTACAGGAATAGAAATTTTAAAACATACATTGTAATAAATAAATAAAGAATTTCTACTTTGAAGAGCTGAATACAATTTTACATTTTTACCGAAAATGATTGCATTCAACAAATTTTCTTAGGTAAACTCTATCTTAAACCACACAAAAAGTTTATTTTTTATGTAATCTTTTAACGAAGTTACTAAACGATGAGCTTTCATTACCGCGGGAAAATATGGTAAAGGGAGTTCATTTATGCTTTATCATAATTCCTACTGATTTTCGTAAAATACATTTAGACTGCAATGACGTAGAAAAGAACAAGGCTTTATATCATAAAGTACTGAATTTTTTTCATCGAGTGATTTGTAACATAAAAATATAACTTTTAAAAACAACCTTTTTCTTTTGCGATGCGTACTATTCAAAATATCCATACTGTATACAAATATAAAATTATCAGTTTATTCCAGAGATAGAACATTTTTTTTTTCAAAAATATCATGTTTTTTTTGTTTGGGAATCGTCTGCTACGGTCATTAGCCCTTTTCCCAAACGAAATAGAAAAAAAATTTCTTTCCCTCCGTGATAAAATCAATAGCGAACTAGCCAGAAGACTCTCTTTTTCTGTTTAGCCTCGGTAACCGCCGTAAGGTATTACTTCAGAGATAAATGAGGATGATATGTATGAATACGAATGAAGTGTAGTCTTGCACAGTCAGATCGACCGTTCCTGAGAAATGTGGTTAATCGAAACCCAACCACCAAAGAAAACCGGTATCCACGATCTATTATTCAAATCCGTATAAAAATAAATACCGTAAAACTCTAGACTTTGAAATCAGCTGATTTACGATGTCGAGTTAACCACTAGGCCAGCCCTAGGTGGACACTATTCAGAAGACTATTCTTGTCAGACAAATCATTCAGAAATAAACTTGTAAGAGAATATTAAAAACCCCAAAAGAACACAAAATGACATAGGTGTTTGGCCACTTAAAAACGTACTTCAATTTCAAAAATGTGTCATATATGTCAAAAAATTATTATTATAAATAATGATTATCTGTAAAATAATATTTGATATTAATTATATTATAATTGTTATATAACGTTGCCTGTAAGAAATGTAATATTTACAGTATAAGGAGTTTAACGAGTATAGGTCAAAAAAATTAAGTAAAATTTGCAGATAGATTGTTGTAAGTTACGGTTAATGTATAAAAACAATTGAACTTTAATAAAAAGAAAACTCACGCTGAATTATTTTGAATTAGTTAACTGTTGTTGTGTGAACGAAACATCTTCATTCAATTATAATAAAGTACAGGTGTGAAAAATGTTACATTTAAATGCGCTAAACCGTTAGCAATTGATTACAACCCGATATAGAGTGTATTTTATCAGTTAAGGTATTTTGGGTGGTGGATTTTAGGTGTACATAGATGCATCTTGATCAGTAAGCTTATCGGCGGCGGCGGCAGCAGCAGCAGCAGCAGGAGGAGCAGGAGTAGCGACGACCCAGGCAGAAGGAAAGGAAGGATCGATGAGAGCGCCTAATGACTCAGAGAGCTTGCCAAATCCTAACGTTAACTGTCTTGCCCATCTGATGAACGACCCGACGACTGGAGATTAATTGGTCTATCAGTGGTGAGGGGTCTGAAGTACCATCAAAAGCAATCCCATGTGTTTTGACAATACTCGGTAACACACCGTACTAACTTATTAGCTTATTCTACCGATTCCACTAAACGGTACCTTATGACCGACATTGTGTTACGTTCAATTTTATTGAGCGATTCAAACTTCTTTAAAGATCGCTTTGCTTCTGTTATTGTTATATATACTTATTTACTACTACTTTATGAATTATATCAAAAGTTACATCGGAATTATCCTCTTATTTTTCATTATAAATAAATGGATAAGCTTTTATATTTAATAATTCATTAATAAATTATAAGGCTAGTATCCAGAATCCAAAATCAAATCGACATCAAACGATTATTTCCCCACTTTTAGCGCTTGTAATATTTTCAAAACAATAAACAGAGAATATCGCATAAGTCATTTAATTCATTTTATTTTGAAATAAATTTGAAAAAATTACAACCCTCATTTTCGCATTTTGCTTACAGAATCGACACATTAATCTGTCTGGCATGTAAAATGGACTATGAACATCAACCTTTCTAAAAGATTTAGTAAATTCCGAGGTTCGTTCTGTTAAAATTAAAATTTAATTAAGATATTTAAGACAAATTTCAATCGATATGGCGTTATGATAAATTGGATCATCATATACTATTTCAATTTTACTAATTTTTCCAGATATCAAGAATTAAGTTAATCTTACTGGAAAAAATATTTTTAATGTGCGTATTATTATTATTCATGTAATTGGACTATTGTAATTCTGCTAAAAACAGGTTTTGTCCTCTAAATTTCAAATAGAAATAACTTTGTGATCGACGTAATCAGTGATGATATTACAATTTATAGTTTTTCTAAAAAGGTAATTTTCACCTCAAACGCTTTAACAAATTAATTTTCAGATTACAAACGAAGGCTTTAAACTGAAACTTAATAGCCGATCGGCTCTTGTTACGATAGATAGTTCTAAAATCTATTTAAAGATGATTCGGTAAACTTAAATTTGTTTTCTAGCTTTTTTCCATTAAAAATAATATAATCGTGAAAGTTTATGATATTTTATAATTTATAAATAGTAAAATTACTTTTCATCTTAAAAAAGAAATAAACGATAGTTTTTGTAAGGTCTTTTAGACTAATTTTTTAAAGCATCCAAGAAAGGTTATATAGATTAAAATACACTCCTGAAATATGGGATATTAATTTTTTTTTTTGCGACGAACATCGATCACTTTTTCATATGTACAAAGTAAAGCACCTAACTGAGAAAAGAATGCAAGGAAAAAAAACAAAAAAACAATTTCTCAAAAGCGAACAACAAACTTATTCCAAATATTTATTTTTCGGTCGTAAAATATCTATGAAAATTAATATATTGTACCTAAGTGAAAAAGGGAAATTTCAAGTATTTACTAAAATTATCAGGACGTCAACACAAGTAAATCCGGTCGAGTTTACTATTTATTCTGAAACTTTATTTTAATTTTATTTCGTTCAATTAATAACTTTAACTTATATCTTGAATAGTTAGCAGCTGTGTTTTGAAATATTTGTCGTAACACCGGTATTAAAATATTCCCCTTCATCATCAAAAACAATAATAAATACTGCGTCAGGAGTTAATCAACAAAACTATATTAAATATATCTTTAAAAGAGCCTCTATTAAAAGAAGCACATAGTAATAATAAAAATCATGCACAGCTGATGCCGTTTCGGAGAAACGAAAGAAGATAATATATATATATATATATATATATATATATATATATATGCTTGATCTTTAGTAAAGGCAGAAATAAAATGGAGTAACTTTTAGTTTCTAAATCGGCATCCGTAAGGACTTGTTCCACTCTTGTTTATTTTAGAACACTGCGACCAATTTGTCACACACCGGCCGTCGAGTGGGGAGGCCGATCGTGAAGTTAACTCTACAAAACAAAACGCAACCGCGAATAAAACTTTTAAATGAAAACTTGTATGTGTACATAAATCAAATAAGAATAATATATATTACTTATACCGTTATTCTAAATGAGCTGTTCATGTTCCTTCAGTGTATACTGGTTTTTATTTATAATTTAATTAAAAGAAAAAATTATTCATAACAAAAATACTTTTAATAAATATGAACGTAGAATCCACATCTGGAATGAACACATTACGTGTACACGTTGATAAGTTTATGCGTTTCCGTATACACTTTATATTTTTACTTAAAAAGTATTAAATTAAAATATATCACAGTAATACAATAAAAAATAAGAATTACTGGAAGTATAATGATTTGAAGAAAACAGAATGGGAATGATAAATGAAATCGCATCCGAAAAAACAAAATTATTACTAACTTATTTAGTGAGAGATTCAGCAGAAATGCGGAAAATATGGATTTAATATATATATATATATATATATATATATATATATATATATATATATATGTACAGTGTATATAAATATACTGTTTATGTATACAGAGTGTCCCAAGAAGAAACCGACATACTTCATAAGTGAAAATAATGACCTCACATCAAAATAATGAAAAAAGTTCACATAAACTTAGGTCTGGAAACGCTTCGTTAGCGAGTTATGGCTAGCCGAAAAAGATTTCGGCTGGATTCAACTCCCCGGTGAAATGACGTTGTACTGAAGTTTTTAGGACGTTAATTGAGGGGAAAAATTAATGGTTTTTGACATGAAAAATTGAATAAAATAGGCTGCAAAACTGAATCTCCAGTAATTTTCAAGATATCCCAAGTAAAACACTACATTTTGTTGTCTCAACACCATTTTTATAGCTTTTTAATACAATAACTTTGTTAAATGACTAATAAATGCGTAAAATTAATTAATAAAAGTTGTAGAAAATTTAATTCTAAAAACAGAGATGTAAATAAGTCTAATAAAAATCAAATAAACGTTTTAAAAAGTTAAATTTTATTGAAGAAACAGAACAAAAAATAAATGAAATGTCTTCTGGAAATGTTTGCAATTAATTCTTTTGTTTGTTTAAAAAGACAGTTAATAATAAACAAATACAGTATAATATTTAGTTAATTAATACTTATAAAACAGTTTTAAAACATTCTACAAAAACAGAATTCCAAGAATACTCTATTAATTGAAGTTCTTTAAGTTTATTGAAAACCTAAGTTTGGCAACACTATAACGAAGTTATTGTACAGCTGTTCAACAATTAACTTATTATTAATCATAACTAGTCTCTTATCTGCGATTTGTGTATGTACGTGCGCTTTTTATGTTTTGTATGTACGTATAAATTATTCGTGCTTTTTTAAAAAAGTGAGATGGCATTCTAATTTTCAAATCAAGAATATGCAGATATTGTTTTCTTTTACGGTTTTACTAATGGAAATAGCCGGGATGCAAAACGTGAATATGAACGAAGATTTCTGAATAGAAGAACACATACTCACGAAAAATTTTCCTTAGTTTTCAGTAACTTACGAACTAATGGATATTTTCCAACGGTTGATTGTTCCATTGAATGTCCTATAGAACAGCCTGCATTTGAACAATAAAATATCATTCAAATGATACAGCGCATTCCTCAACTCAACATTCAGCATCTCGTAGTACAGTCTGGAGAACACTAAAGAAAGAATATTTTTATCCTTATGATTTGCAAACTGTTCAAAATCTTCTACCATGTGACAGTGAATTAAGATTAATTTTTTGTCGATGGGGGTTCAAGAAATCGAAATATTGCTCATTACATTTTATTCATCGATGAACTTATTTTTACAAGAAACGGAATACAAAATTTGAAGAATTTGACACGTGATCAAGTGAAAATCTTAATACAATTAAAGAGTCAAATTTCAAACCCGATTTTCGATAAATGTATGGCGCGGTATGATTGGGGACCAGTTAATCGGACCACTTATTTTTCAAAATCTCCTTTCTGGTATTGTGTACAAAGATTTTTTACAAAATCAGTTACCAGTTCTGCTAGAAGATGTACCTCTTGAAAAAAGGCAGTAAATGTTATTCCAACATGATGGTGCACCACCTCGTTATTCACAAGACGTTAGACAGCATCTAAACTTAGCTTTTCCGGGCAGATGGATCGGTCGACGTGGACATTAATTAGCCTTCTAGGTCTCCTGATTTAGATCTCTTGGACTATTACCTTTGGGGTCATTTAAAGGAATTTGTTTACGCAGAAAACATTAATTCCAAAGAAGAATTGTTGAACAAAATTTTAAACGCTTTTGAACATTTTAAGAACGACCGTGTTACTATTAGAAAAGCTACCTTTAACGTTATACGTCGCACCAGATTTTGCATAAGCTATCAAGGAAATCATTTTCAACAGTATATTTAAAGTACGAAAACTGAATAAAAAATAAATAAATAAAACAAAATTAAATAGAATAATTTTTTTGTGTGTCATTTCATTTTTTTTTCTTCTGTTTCTTTTTCAGTAAAATTTTATTTTTTAAAACATTAATGGATATTAATTACTTTCAAAATAGATAATTAAACATATTTAAGGTAACATAATTCTATTGATAATACAAGTGATAAAATTAAAAATTTTAAAAACCCACGAAACCGTTTTGAAGAAACATATCTATTGCAGCGCCCCCTGGCGACTTATAACCGTAGAATTAACCTAAGACTCTGTCTGAAGTGATATCTATGTAATGCAAAAAACTGCATCAAAATCGGCCCAGCCGTTTTAGAGAAACACATCTACTGCTGCGCCCCCTGGTGGCCTGTAACTGTTAAACACGATTAAGTGCCTCCTCTGAAATAATACCTACGTAATGCAAAAACCCGCATCGAAATCGGTCCACTTGTTTTTCATGAAAATGGGAACAGACACACACACACACATACACAAAACCTCTTGCCTCAAACGCATATACCGTCTCCGTTCCTTCGTGGGTAAAAATGGTTAATTACAATAAGGATTCCTAAAAAATTGATTATTTTAATTAAATCACCGGAGATTCTTTTCAGGAATATTTCAAAATTATTACTGAACGAAGAAAAAGAATATACAAAAAAATTAAGGAGCTTCACATTATAAACGAAATTAACAGAATTTGTTTGAGATTATTTTAATATTAAAAAAAAATCTGAATTTTAAAGACTTAGTTAATTCTTCGATTTTATTAATTAAAAATGAGTATATGTTATTTTGAAAAAGGAGTTCAGTATTCATATTTCAGGATGTTATTTTATACTTATAAAGTACTTAAGGCTATTTATGAACTAAAGAATTCCGTAAAAAAAAGTAAAATAATTAAATTAAAAAAATCATACGGTTTTCCAATTAGTATATATTTTTCATTTTAAAAATAATTTATTTACTCTCGGTAGATAGGTTTATATAATTTTCATTTTTCAAATGATTTATTCACCGATGATTTTAAAGTTTAATTATGTTCTTAATTATAATTTAAAAAAAATCGAGGGAGATTTTATTTATAACTCAATTACTTTCCTGTTAAACCTATGAAATTACATTGCTCTAATTTTTTTCAATAAAATGAAAGAAAAATGAAATAAAAGTTTTTTTTTTTTCACCGAATTTATCCATTTAGGATCTATAATTTTGCAGTTATTATTCATCAAGTAATACCATCTCAGTTGAGAGGCTTTAGAATAAAGAAATAATTCATTTCAAAAAACTAAGAAAATTTATACAGTTAATAATAAAAATATATATAATTACGCGAACTATGTCTTGTTTAAAGAAAGGTTAAATATTAGTGAAAAACGGCAATTTTCTTAAATTTTATGAAAAAATTTCAATAATGATCAAATTGCATAGCTAGAAAAAACCTCAAGATTAAGACAATCCCGATTCGGTTATTATGAATTCAGAGTTATTTAAGCATCAAATTTATTTGGAAAGATATTACGCAGCTAGTACAGTAAAGGTGAACTCTAAAGAGCAGGCAGGTTTTTTAAATTATGTATTTTGCTAAATAAAATTTTGAATGCCGGCTAAAAATTTAGTTTGGTTGTAGGTACGTTTTGTTATATACGCGCTGAGGTTTGGTTTTAACAAAATATTTCAAAAGTAAATAAAATATTAAACAATTTTCGTAAAACTATTCCGAAAGTTTTATCTATGGTTTCTGTCTTGTTGTAGTGAATATCTTATAAACAGAGGTAGGCCGACTAACTCAGGTAAAATTGTAATTAATCATACAGAAAATAATTCAATAAGATCGACTGATCGAATCGATTTATTTGATAGCTTTTTATGGTTTCTGGCCGCACCTACTGCGTGCGATTTGATCGACACCGACTTCGGGGAGCAGTACGTCACCCAAGTCATTTATCGAGTTGCGAAACTCTGTAACGTTGTCTGCTCTCAACATTGCTTTAATATGTCCTCATTATTTTTAGCTTTAACAGATATAAGACTAGAAGCTGATTAAATAATACAAACTTAAATTTATTTACTGTATTTATCTATTATAATCGTATGAATAAAAATAAAAGAAAAATAAGATATCAGTTAAAATAAGCTCCACACTTATTATCGAAATTTGGTTATTTATAGATAAATAGATATCGTGTTTAAAATTAAACCCGGTAAATATTCCATCAGACACATAATTCTAAGTAAATATTACTAGAAATTCTGATCCAGAAAACGTTTACTGATCTGTACATTTGCGCGCTTAGTATCGGACTCGCAATATCTGATAGTCGTAATGATTTTTATAGTAATTAGGGACGAGGGAACTAGTTAATGGTCTTCTGGGATAGGATTTGCTGAACGCATCCGTTCATAGTGGGGAAAAAACACCTTTGCTTGCCTCATAATTTTGTACTACTATAGATAAAAAATATCCGGCAGTATTTAATTCATTTGGTTATATATATCAATTTAATAATATGTTTTTGTTAACTCTTACCTATTCAAGGATCTTATATAAATAAAACAATAATTACAGAGATGAGGGTCACATATAAAATCATTGTTTAGAATTCTGGCACGTGTATGCACAGGCAGTCAAAAAGAAATTCAATTAGCACCAAATACTTGTAAGAAACTTCTATTTACGTACACATAAATATGTATATGTAATCTCGAAGCGGTTATCATATCCAGTTTTTCTCTGTGTAATTTAGTTAGATTTTTATTAGGGCATAAAAATCTCAAATTTGTTCTATACTTTAATAAATAAAAAAAGTTCTATCAGTAATAAAAAAAAAAAAAAAATAATAATAATAATTAGCAATTTAGTAGGTTTACCAGTTAGAAATAATTCATTAAAAAATGTAATCTATATGGAACAATTTTAACGGTTACAACGACAATCTGTAATTCCTAAATCTGTACGAGAAAATAATAATGCATCATATAAATATTCCATTAAATGTATAGGTAAGTTCGAAAAAAGAAAACTTTCCTAACTTTACCGAGAACCAAAATGGCATTAAAAAGGCCACCTTATTGAAATCAAATCAGAAAATGGTTTTAAATATCCAAACAATAGGTAAAACTCCCTATTGTGAAGCGTAATTAAACAATATTTTTCTTTTTTAAATAATCTTTTAAAAAACGTTATAGAAGCTTGAATTTGCTCTACCAGAAAACAGAATACTTTTATGCATAATTGTCCGTAGCATCTACAATATTTCATCAAATAAATTGAAAGTTTTAGAAATGACGCAGAAAAAACAAGGTTGAATTTGCTATAATTTTTTTTATCACTTTTTTTTAAAGCATTAAGTGAACAGTAATATTGTTCATTATTTAAATATTTCACTGTAATCAATGTAAATAAATAAATATATACATACACACACACACACACACACACACACATATATATATATATATATATATATATATTAAAAAATAAAAGAAATCTTAAATATTGCTTACTGACCGAGAGGGAGTATGCTACAAAGAAGAATGGTTTAAATTTATTATGGGAACATTGAAAAATTAGCCCATATATTTAAACGAAACATAAATTTAATTTCTTGTTTGTTAAAATTCAAAGTAGAACAAATTTGTTATGAATTTAAACTGTAATTTTTCGTTTGAGAGATTAATTCCTTGGCATAGACGATAAAATAGCCCTCATTATATATTTAAAAAAGGAGGAGGTGAGATTTTTATAAATATTTTATTTCTATAGGAAGAACGAATCAGTTTTTTTTTTGTAAATATTTAAAATTTTTTCAAATATTTTAAGGTTATTAATTTTATAAAAGCTAATTTATCTGTCAAGTAATTGATTGCTAGTAAACATTTTATGTTATTTGTTGAGTGTAATATAGCATTACAAGTTACCTTTTATGACGATTTCCATATAAATTAAATTGATCACCAACGTGATGGTATTTAATTAGCAACAAAACTATTATTTTTCTTAAAAAAAGTTAATAAAACAATCTTAGAATACAAAAGCATAGAAATCTTTTAATTTGGTTTACATATATATATATATATATTTAAAAAATTCCATTTCCTGATGATAATATAAAAATTATTTCCTCATAAAGAGACGATTAATTTTTCATAAATACAGAGCAAAATATTTTCAAAGTAAATTTTATTGGAGATTATATAACAGATCTTTAGATATACAGAACTCAAATCGATGGTTTTAAGCGATTGTTTTATTTTACAGGTAAAAAGAATTTAAAATATCTCCAAAATGTAGCGTTATTTGAATAAGAAAAAGGTATAAACAATTAAATATGAGCGTGTGGGTGTGGGTATGCGTGGTATGTGTGTACGCGCGTGCACGCGTATATAGGAGCACGTGGCTAATTAGTCAATAATGTTGTTCAAAGACTTAATGTTGTTCATGAGACAAAATCTGAAAGTCTGACCTTCAACAATCCCTGCCTGAATTTACATTTCGATACGGCAGGCTAGTTAAAAATTATTAAACGGCATTTAGATAAGCGGTTACTGTACAAATAGAAATGTTAAATTATAAAAGAATCTATTTGAAAAAATGTTTAAAATGTAAATGACCACACACGTTAACGTTAATTTTTTCAAGTAATTCTTAATGATAAAATTAGAAAATTCATAAAATTAAATAATTTTAATGATAAAATTAGACATCTGAAACTACCATGTCCTTTAAAATATAAAACGACTTTTTTAACTTGACTTTTTTGACATAATAACATGTTATTGTATTTTTATTTTTTCGAGTTGAATATCATGTGAGCGTTGATAAAGGGTTAATGGGTTTTTTTATAAGGAAAATAGCGATCTACTTAATTGAATGAAATTTCATTAAAATCAATTCATATTTAATCAAATTATCGCTGAAGCTACGTAAAGCAAGCAAACAATTGCAGAATATCAGTCAGTTAAATTAAAGCAAACTTAGCAATATGTTAAAGAAATTTAGAATTAAATACAAAAAGTTTGAAAGATATGTAAATAAAATATGAGATATAGTAATAATAATTCGTGAAAAAAATAAATAAAAAAGTCTCTTTAAAGTCTTTCGGTTTTAAGTATTCATATATAATTTGGTAAAACTTTAAACCGTAATTTTTTTACAAAATAAGTAAATATAGTAGTCTTATGTTCTCAAATTTAAAATTACCTGCTATTTCAAAAATTAAATAATTAATATTTCCGTAGATATCACTCCTGTCAAATTGTATAACATCGGGTCTAAATCAGATTCAATTCTAATCCATTCTGTTTGTAAAGAAAAATTACCTTTATTTGAAAACGACTTCAAAGAAAAAAGGTTACAGTAGAAATCTAAAGAAATAGTTTCAACAAACTGTTTTAAATTAACACGACTGCTTCTGAGTGTTTTTTTTTGTCGTGATTCATTCCTTTTTAAGGTTAACGATTTTAAATAGAGAAAAAAGTCAACGTAATAATTCAGAAGACGATTTAAGTTACGGTAAATAATTTTCTAAAATACGTGGGATTATTATTATTTTCTTTTTTTGAGGTGAAATTTTAATATTAGAGTTTGAATAATTAACGTTTTAGTAACATTTAACCTGAGTTAAAGCGAGTTATCGATATCGTAGTCGGATTAGCTTTCATGTAAAAAATTCTGTGGTGTTGTTTAAAACTAATGTAAATTTTATTTAAACGTTTATTTACTGTATATTTATTTTAATAACTGTTGCCTTTGGAATATTTTTCACCTTCAGGAGGAGTCGGGTTGAACACAATATAGTTCAGGAATCCTGTAATTGTTTTCATGTGGCTGTTTAATTTTTGGGGATGTCTATATCCTCTGTAAAATGTCCCATTTTTCCGAAGAATTTCGAGCGAGATGGAGCCTGCAATCTGAAGGAGACATTGAACTTCCTTCTGGATGTAGATGTTTGCCTCTTCTATTGCGGTTACTCGGAAGGTAGACCATTTTTTATCATCACCCATCCTTGCATTATCTTAAACCCCCTTTTTTCCTATTTTTGGTATTTGAAGTCCATATTGAGCAATCCAGGTTTTGTCTCTGTGAATATTTTGAGGATTTGTGAGGAAGCTGTCCGTGACCCTCTTGGGAATCTGTTTACTATCCGCTGGTTACATAACGGATAAAGTGTATGAGCGGTAAAAATAGACCTCCAAATCCTTGCTTAAAAACAATGCAGGAGTATAGTTTACTTTGGTTTTGGTATAACATCATTTTCAAAGATTTGTTCGGTCAAATAGAAATTGCATTTCTTCATAGCTGCACTTTAGTGCACCATCTTCATCTCATAGAGTAATTAAATAACTATTGTTGTAGATTAAGCTTATAAATAACAGTACCATTATTATAATGATGCGAGTAAAGCTGTTTTTCAATTTGAGCGAGAAGAAGAGAATAGAAACATTGTTATGCGATTGTTTCTTGATGTCAGACAATGATAAAGAGAACCAAAAATTCTTGTTTCATAGCTTCTCTCGTATGAATCGTTCTTTACTGAACGATTTTATAATAAAAATTCACTGGATAATCAATGAAGTGAAAAGAAAATGACGAAAGAACAATTTTTGTCTCTTTGCTTCTCCTACCCATCAGACATAACGAAAAAATCCTCATCTATTTCCATAAGTGTACGGAAATATCCAAATTAAATACAACCCATTCCGTCAGACCTCTACTGGAAGTTTGAATTTTGTGTCAAAAATGTTACCGTCTATGACCTTTGCGACTGGGACCAACCCTATTACTTAATCTCATTGCACAATTTTATGGAATTTCTGAAGCCAATTCTTTACCGGATTGAACCTAATCTGAAATCAATCTGATTATCAGTGTAATGACTGCGTAAATTTATGAGTAAATACTTAGGAACTTATTAGTAGTATTGTTTGTAGAATTAACTCATTTTTTGCATAAAATAAAAGAATAAAGGGCTTTCATCATAAGTCCTTTACCAATAAGAAAAAAAAAACTAAAATACTGCATTTAATATTATTTATATGTAAAAAATAATAACAATAAGTCCCGTGGAGGAGTAGATGGTAGTAGAATGCTATTCAGTATTTCTCCTGACTGTTGTAAGAGGTGATTGAAAGGAGGGTAGCCAACTTTGGGAGATGCTGTACATACATATTCTTTGGCTAAAACCGAAATTAAAGATTTGGTTTAATTTTACTGTGGTTAGGTACATCCGTCCGTGGCCTTTCAGCCACGCATGTACTCTAAGATTATCAGAATACATGGCTAATGGTCTTAGCATCGATTCCTTTAAATCCATAAAAAAAAATTATTTAACAAAATAGATTTTACGATTTGTTTATAATGTTTGTCCCTCAAAGTTAAATAATCTTACTGAAGTGGATTAGCGTAGGTAATTTTCTCTGCATTTCTTCTTTTTTTTCCTTATTGCATCTTTTCCTCTAGATCATTTCTCAAGAATAACAATAAAATTTCTATTATATATTCACCTTCTTTCTTATTTTTAAGGCTTGAGTAATTTCTTTCCTCCTTTTTTTTCCAAAGCTAATTTTAGAGTAAATTAATGAAAATTTACGCAAATCATAATAAAAGCAAAATTTTCAACGTATTCTCTTTCTTTCTTTGCCGAACAAAATCAAGTAAGAAGGAAGGACGAAAAAAAAGATGAAATTCTCTAAGCGATATTAAAATATATATAAAGTAAATCAATAAACAAACATAATAATAAAAATGTCTGCATTCACTTATCAAAAGGAAGTTAGTATTTGTTTTTAAAAGAAGTTGATACGATTTTCCTTTTTTCTTTCATACTGAAAAGCGTGCTTTTAAAAAAACATAAATAATTATTTTTGAAAATCGAAATTCCCACCGAGCCTTTTTCTAATTTTATGATTATATAATTTCTATATAAAAATAATAATAAGTAATAATAATAATAATAATAAACAGAAAAAAGTTTCTGAATTATTTTAACTTTTGTTTAACATTTTGTATAACGTAAACGGTAGCCATTACTGATAACATTAATTTTTAATCTAAAATCATTTTTAGTACGTTATTAATCACTACCATAAAAATAGTTTTATCCAGCCGGAAAGAAAACAGATAAAAAAATAATAATTTATAATATCGTTAGGGAGTGATAATTGAGTTGTCCGTTAAAAATCTCAAATAATCTTTAATAAATAATTGTAGTTATTAAAAGGTCTGGAATCAAATCGCTAAATTTATACCGTACCAAAGGCAATAGCAACCCGAGGATTTAATTTAGATTTTCATCACATCAGAAATATATGTACGGTTAATCGAATTTCATTTTATGCAGTGCAGATAAATGAACGTCTAAAATTAATTTACATTTAAAATTTTCAACCGGTTACAGGCTTATGCCCAAATAAGAATATACCGGACACCATTTACAACTACATTATCCATCTAGTTGCATTTTAAAGCTGATTGAGGATAACGTAAAGTGAAAAAACGAAAATAAAATTTTTGCATTAATTAATTAACTTAACGCGCGTCTGAGCTCGAACTTAAATTAATCAGAATTATTTCATGCATAAATAACAATACTACCTTTTTTGATAATCGCTACTAATAAAACGGCTACTTATAAATTCTACTACATCGTCCTGAGTAGTGTAGTGGTTTGTTCTCTTACCATAAATTTAGAACGTCGTAAAATATAATCAAAATTCTACGACAAAATGTTTTATATACAAACCAGTCGAGTACTGAAGATTCCGTGACGAAATGGTACCACCAGAAAGGTTACGGTTAAATCGGTTGTAAAATAAACATTTATTTTAGTAAATACTACTTTAGATGTTTTTAGATACTTTAGATTCTTGTTAAAGAACCTTCTTTATGTTTTTCTTCTAAATATATCAGGTAGTTTATTCGAATAAATATTAAACGTTTTTTTACCATTAACCATCAACTACAAGAAACAGTAAGAAAACTGAATGAAAGCTTTGAAAGAAGCGTAAAAATGTAAGTTAGAAAATAAGAATTTGTTTATGATTCGCCGATAAATTTTTCATTTGTCAGAAACTATAAAATGAATTACATGAAATAAAAACTGAACGGTACAGGAAAAAAATTCAATTGAAAATGTGTAAAAATAAAGTAAATGTGATAAAAATGAAGATAATTAGGAGAAATTAAATATTAATTCAGTACAGTACAATGTCGGGTGATTCAAAAGAACTTCACAATTTTAAAAGTACGTAAAAATTTATTGAAATAACTTACAGATTCGGTTGAGGTCTCATTTCATAGATTTCACCATGTTTTTCATCCAGATTCAATTTGGTTCGATATGACTTCCATTTATAATACGACATACATTCCACCTATAGTCGATTCATTCCAGACTGTAGTCAGCAAATCGGGTGTTACCTCTGCAGCTGCGGCATTAATTCGAAGTCTTAACAAGATCGTCAGGCAAAGGTGGTTATTAAATCTGATCTTTAATGAAACCTCACCTGATAAATTCTAGCGAGGTCAAATCTGCGAAGCGAGGTAGCCATTAAATTGCTTCTTCACGATCGATACACCGGCCTGTAAATCGAGTATCAAGAAAATCTCGGACATCTAGGCGATAGACAAGTGGTGTCTCGTCTTTCTGAGAGTAATGGCGTTCATCTTGATCATCGTCTAACTGAGGAATTAGAAAATTTTGAAGTATGTCCAGATAAATGATACCATTTACGGTTGTCTCCTGGAAGAAGAACGAGCTGTACAGTTTTTTGTTTGCTTAGGGCTCAAAAACATATTGACTTACGGCTATCACGAATATGCTACAATGTTTAATGAGGGTTTTGCTACCCTATCTTTGGCAATTATGAGTATTCACCTTGCCGCTGATGTGAAACGTTGATTAATCACTAAATATTACGTTGTCTAAAACTATCATTGTCTACAGTTCTATCCATCATTTCCACACAAAACTGCAACCGAGTAACTTTCGACATCTGTAATGTGTTGAACCACAGCTAGTTTGTGTGGCTTTAAGTGCAATCGTTTATATAATACGCGCCGAACAGTCTTTTGTAGAATGCCAGTCCCACGTGCGCTCGTCAAGTTGATTACTTCAGTCTGCGTGAAAAGCTTTCTTTGAGTTATTTCACAGCAGCTTCAGGGACGCGCAAGCGTTTTGTTGATTTTGTATGTTTAACAGAACAATCTGTCTCAACGAAGGTTTGGTGCCAGGAATAAATTGTATGCCTACTAGGAAGCTCCCTATCGTACTCTCTACGAAATTACGTTGAATTGCAGTTGCTGACTGCAAATCGTGAAACCAAAACACAAAGCGAGCACGATCCGCACCAGTAATTGTATCCATTTTTAATAACACCGATGACAGCGCTGGTGGCTGAATTCGGTACTAATGGACTACGTGAGTCAAAAATTGATGTCTTTTAAGATTACAAACTAAGAAAAATTTTAAAACCAAATTACAGAAAGGAAGAAGAACTTTCATCAAGATAAAATGCATTAAAATCAAATACACAGTCTGAGGATTTCATTAAAATATGGTAATCCTGCAAAACATCAACAACAATAGAAAGAAAAGGAAAAGAATGGAGAATTTTGGCAATAATCGCGAGGTACAAGAGAATGTTGAAAACAAGAAGGATTGATAAAATGTAAAATGACGAAAAAGCTTTAAAATAAATTAAAGAAACGAAAAGTTTGTGATGGATCTAAAAAGAACTAGGTCGTTGATTCTTACATTAGTAGATTACTTCGATAGTAACTGGAAGAAAATGATTGAGTACATGAACCTGATGAAAATTTAATATATACGAGGGGAGTCATCCTCCATTATTTTTTGAATGTAATAAATGTTTTGACCTAATTATAGGTATTACAACATTAGTCGTATGTCCTTATCCAGGAAAGATTTTCGTTGGTCAAATGGTCATAATGCAATTAGCTTATTAAGAGTCGTAAAATAATTTATCGTTGCAAATAGCATCCAAATAGGGAATCCTGGTAGTGACTAGTTTTGAAGAGTAAAACCCATTAAAATTCATTGGTAATTACTTTAAAGCAATTTCGCGCCAGACGATTGCAAAATAATGACCGTTATTCAGAATTGTTGAACAGATCGACAACGTTACAGTTGGAAAGGAATGAACAACATTGTTCGCAAAAACGAAATAATTCGTGAAAACAGTTTAATCACTATGATCGAGATCGCGGATGATTATTTAATTGAGTGCCTCATTTATCTTTGGTTCAATACATGCGGAAAGGCTTTTCAGAAGGATTCTTCGTTTTGGATTTTAATCGAACCAAAGAACATCTGTTTTTTTTTATTTAGACAATATAGTGTCAACAGACGAGTGTTAGGTCTACCACTTCTCACTAGAAATGAATTGAAGTTCACTTAAACGAAAACAATCCATCACCATGTTGAAACATTTTGAACTTTTCACTCTACCAGAAAGTTGTTTCTGATATTTTCCTTCAATAATCAAAGTTTTGTGTATACCGACTTCATTCCAAAATGCAATAGATTAATGCGGCACATCATATTTTCATGTGTTGAAGAGGCTAAGAAAGAAAACAATGAAGAACCAGGAAAACTTGTAACAGACGTTGTGCTTATTCATATCAATGCTACGCCGCATTCAGTGGACAGGAAAGATTTCCTGTAGAATTTAACTGGTTGGTGGTCGTCCGGTCAGTAAACCAACTGCGGTCTAGAACTGGTGCTTTGTGACGCTTACGTTTTAAGCTACATGAAAAAGGACTTTTTGAAGTCATTTTTAATATAATTTCGATGAATATGTCAAAAATGTGAATCAAGAGTGGTTATCGAATGTCGGACACACTTTTTTTGCAGAAGGTAAACTAAACTATTGTTTTTCTATGAGAAAAACTAAAATAAATGTGGAAATTAGATCGTAAAGTATCGGTCCAATTCTATTTGCAGAGATTAAAATAAGTACTTCAAACATTCAGTATGTTCTTTGTTTTATATTTTATGTGCAACTTACATTTTGATTAGTAGGCTAAACATTTTATTTTCTATCCATTAAATCTCCATTTTTCGTTTCCTTCGTACAGTTCTTTAAGATACTGTTTCTTATGTATTATTGAACCGTTCTAACGATAGCTGCTCCTACTCAAATGATTTTATTTTTGTTTTTCAAATTAAATTTATCGGAATGGTTTCTTTCTTACTTTAAAGTTTATTTTATAAAAAGTTGGCTTCTGCTAAAAACAGTAGTTCAGCGATAGATTGCTATGTTCAATACAGCTAATATTAATGTTTTATTATTATCAGGCAACTAATTGGACTATTATTACTCCCTAGAAAAATGGTTATTTCGTGTAGTAAATTAATTAAATTCTGAATTAGAGTATGCATTTTCCAATTATATTCTAGATTTTAATTTTTACGTATCATAAGTAACCAATTAATAGTTATAAAACTTGGAAAATGAATCTCTCCATATTCCTACAGTTCTGTCGGTCTGAAATCTGGATCTATGATACTTCAGGGTATCGAACAGCTTTATCTGCATCTATTATTTTTACAAGGTGATAAATTAATAATATTACGTGAGTGGATAACATTGTCGTTAGGAAAACCTCGTGAATACAGCCAAAATTCTTTTCTATTTTTTTCTAAAAAAAAAATCTTAATTACTAAACATTGATTCCACAAAGGTATCCTTCAAATAATTTCATCCACAAATATCATATCGTTTTCTATTTCTCAGCGGGAATTTAACTGGAAGGTTGTAGTTTAACGTTTCCATATGTTACAATAATTTTAAAATGTGTCTTTTCCTTACGTAATCTCTTATACTTATTACCGGGTGGTTGTTTATCTGAATAAATTTTTGCAGCGTATACGCGTATATCTACTAAAAATTTAAAAAAATAATCCCTTAGTGCTGTTGTAGATAAGGATACCTTGATCTCCAGGGATGGTCTGTGAAGCACTTTGAGTCCATGGGTTCTGAAGCTTCGAATCGATTTAATTGTTAAGATTTTTAATCTTTCAGCGGGTAGATCGCTTCTGTTTCGCTACCCATCACTTTATTTTCTTAGTAAGATGTGTTTTATGGTTATGGCTATGTGTACCTGTTGGTTCCGTACTAAGCATAATGTATTATAGTTACAGCATTCTCTCTACTTTTGTAGTTTGAAATGTTTAGATTGAATAAATACATAACTGACATCATTCGTAGCGGTCAGTGAAGTTAGAAAGTGTAACGTCAAAGTAAACTCAGTCAAAAATTTTCTTTAGATAGATATGCAAATAAGAAGCCCTTAAACCATAAAAACCCATTCGGTTTATGATTATGCTATTATAATAACCTATTAAAATAGTATACCAAAGTTGGAGTTTATCTTTACTTCGCAGCAGAGTTTACAAATTGACCTCCACCTCTTATATTTATTACATAATTATCCTTGATTTGAGCGCGTAATTGTTGCTCGATATGATATTTCTTCATCGGTTATTGTTTGGTTTTCATAGTATAATATCCTTAGTTACAAACAAAATTAAATAGATTTAAAGTTATACCGTATTAATTGATTACTTTTCAAAAAAACTGTCTCCGAAATAATTTAATAATCATCAATACAGCAGGCTAATTGGAATTTTAATGACGCGTGATTATTATTAATAAAGCTTAATATGTGTATATGGCTGCGCGAAGTCTAGATTAATCTATCGAAGGTGATTAATCTAATCAGCTATTTTACAATGATCGTGTAACACTGATGAGGTATATTTAATTAAAAATTAAACTATAAGTAGCCAGTTCCTTTTCTTCTTAAACGAATACATACTGACTATTCAATTATGAATTATTCTTATAATAACAAAGATCTATGATGTAGATCTTTGGTGGCGTAACAACACCATGTTGTGACTAATAAATATTATTCAACCAATTTCACGGCCACAGGATTACTGTGATATATACTCATACATACACACACAAACACACGAACTGCCCGCATTATTTAAAATAAAACTGTTCTTTTCAAAGAGACGTGTTCTTGATTCTTATAGCTGCTGGCTTGACATCTTAAGGGAAAGGCTTTATTAAAAAAATATTTTAAAGAAAAGAAATATCTAAATCATTACCATATACAAAATAAAATTTATACCGGACCCGAATAATTATGATATCACATAAAAGATCTCACACAGTTTGCTACCATAACAGGCGGACCAGAGCGTAATCAGTCTAACACAACATTCCAGCGTTGACAAGTTAGACCACATAACGAACTGCACTCTACACAATATTACGCGGTAACAAAAATGCTTATTAATTCAGTGTCAGTGTGAGACAGCATGAGAGGAGAGGCTCGCTCTGTTGAACTCGTAGCAAACGTCTAGACTATTCGTAGGATCAGGTTTTGATCACCTTCACGAACCCATAAAAACAGCAGCCGTTTTAAATTTTTGTAATTTGAATCTTATAAGTTTTAATGGATAACTAAGAAAAAAAAAAATTAAGTTGTTAAAAATTTAAATAAAAGAATGATGTACTAGTAATATGTGTGTGTATATATAATTATGTAAGCGTTTTGTAGTGACAACCGAAAGTAACATTTATAGTATTTATCGTAAATACGGAATATTTTAGAAACATATGGTTACGTTGACGATATAAGCTATCTAAATAAATATTTACTAACACACATGAACATACATATAAAAATGTGACAGATAGAGAGGGGAAAAAAGAGATACCAAGCCCGAAAAAAAGAAACGTTTTGTTTACGAATTAACTAAAGCACGCTCGATTCAAGGTAATCGAGCAACGCGCACAGAAATGGCATAATCGGCCATGAAATATTACCAGCTATTGTAATTAATATAAAATACGGGAAGAGTAGATTTACTCGTATATCCGCAAATAGTAACGCACGACAATACAACTTATTTTCGGCATTTAATAAACGAGTAGGTCGGTAACTTATTGTTACTATACAAAATTTATCACAAACTCATATAAAATTAGTATTATACATATAAAACATGTAATCGCGTGTGAACACACGCACATAATTAATTATAAATTTAAAGAATGTTGATAATGGGTTCTCATTATTTTCAGTAGTAATAACATCGATCAGTAAATAACAAATAGTTGGTGTATTATACATATTTTTGCAATTTTTATTGAAAAAATTATATTACGTTAAGTTGAAAAATAAGATATTTATAAACAGTTTACAAAAAAATATAACGTAAAATCTAAAGCTAAACACCCGTTTCGATTATTAAACAATCATCATCAGTAGATAGTATCATATATAAAATTGAAAAAAAAAAACTATTTTCAAATAAATAATTCTTAAGAAACACTATACGAGCATTTCTAGCAACTTTCTAGGATAACAGAGAGAAATATATATGCACATGTAGAAGTATACACTCTCGAGCGCGCTAACGCGAAAAACTGTTGTCATTTTGTAGAATTCTTTTCACTCTTATTCTGAAAAAAAAAAAACTTATTTCAAAAGGACAAAATTACACGAGAATTACTCGTTTTACAATTTTTTGTAAATATTATTTCTATGTAAATTAATATTTGTTATTTATTTTTTGTTTTTTTAGTATGTGGCCTATAAGTCTGTCTCTTCTTTTAACTATATTTTTCCAAATGCTTCTTTCTTCATCTATTTGCTGCAATACCTCTTCATTTGTCATTTTATTCATCCATCTGATTTTTAACATTCTCCTACAGCCCCACATTTCAAAAGCTTCTAATCTGTTCTTCTCAGATACTCCGATCGTCTAAGTTTCACTTCCATATAAAGCGACACTCCAAACATATACTTTCAAAAATCTTTTCCTGACATTTAAATTAATTTTTGATGTAAACAAATTATATTTCTTACTGAAGGCTCGTTTCGCTAGTGCTATTCGGCATTTTATATCGCTCCTGCTTCGTCCATCTTTAGTAATTCTACTTCCCAAATAACAAAATTCTTCTACCTCCATAATCTTTCCTCCTCCTATTTTTACATTTAGTGGTCCATCTTTGTTATTTCTACTACATTTCATTACTTTTGTTTTGTTCTTGCTTATTTTCATGCGATAGTTCTTGCGTAGGACTTCATCTATGCCGTTCATTGTTTCTTCTAAATCCTTTTTACTCTCGGCTAGAATTACTATATCATCAGCAAATCGTAGCATCTTTATCTTTTCACCTTGTACTGTTACTCCGAATCTAAATTGTTCTTTAACATCATTAACTGCTAGTTCCATGTAAAGATTAAAAAGTAACGGAGATAGGGAACATCCTTGTCGGACTCCCTTTCTTATTACGGCTTCTTTCTTATGTTCTTCAATTGTTACTGTTGCTGTTTGGTTCCTGTACATGTTAGCAATTGTTCTTCTATCTCTGTATTTGAACCCTAATTTTTTTTAAATGCTGAACATTTTATTCCAGTCTACGTTATCGAATGCCTTTTCTAGGTCTATAAACGCCAAGTATGTTGGTTTGTTTTTCTTTAATCTTCCTTCTACTATTAATATGAGGCCTAAAATTGCTTCCCTTGTCTCTATACTTTTCCTGAAACCAAATTGGTCTTCTCCTAACACTTCTTCCACACTCCTCTCAATTCTTCTGAATAGAATTCTAGTTAAGATTTTTGATGCATGACTAGTTAAACTAATTATTCTGTATTCTTCACATTTATCTGCCCCTGCTTTCTTTGGTATCATTACTATAACACTTTTTTTGAAGTCTGACGGATATTCCCCTTTTTCATAAATATTACACACCAGTTTGTATAATCTATCAATCGCTTCCTCACCCGCACTGCACAGTAATTCTACAGGTATTCCGTCTATTCCAGGAGCCTTTCTGCCATTTAAATCTTTTAATGCTCTCTTAAATTCAGATCTCAGTATTGTTTCTCCCATTTTTCTCCATGTTTCTCCCATTTTTTTTTTTTTGTTAATGGGTTTATAAGTGTTTTCTTGTCAATTTATTAAACTAAACGTATGATGTTCTGATTTGTTTTTAGTGGAAAATAGGAAGTAAAATTTATTAAATATATATTTATCTTTATAATTAAATGTTAGAGTAATTTACGATGTTAAATTAAAATTTGTTATAACATTTTCCTCATGAATAATTAAAATAAAAAGAAATTAAGTAAGCAAATGAATTTATACATTTTTTTTTGTGTTTTGATATAACTTTGGGCACCTCTTTGTTACAGATTTGAAAAAAATGTCTCTGACTTGGTCCAAGTACGGAAAATGAAAATATATGTGTTCTTTTTAATTAAATTGTAATGCTTGATACACGAAAAAAAGCTTATTTTATTTACCAGAATAGCTTTTAAGCTCAGAAGCGTAATAAAAAAATTTGACAACAAAGTTGTAATACTTTCTTGGCACTGGTTATTTGTTCTTATGTAGTGAAAAAATAATGAAACCCATTAACAAAAAAATATTTTAATAATATTAAAAGTTTAAAAAACCAAATATGATCGCCTCTCCCACCCCAAGTACTGCCTCCAAAGTATTTTTGTTCGAGTAACTTACATTGTTACTATACCTAGAAAGTATAAAGAAAAAAATCGATTAAAAAATATGCAATAAATAAAAAGAAAACGTTTTTCAATTTTGGGGAAAAATTAGAAAAAAATGGTAAGGTAAGCATACACGCATGTTAATGTAAAGTGGGATTATGCTTGACAAATTTTTTGAAGATCGACACAAAAAATTATCTACCCTCTGGAGATATTGACCTCAAAATTTTACCAACAAATTGCCCCATATACACGAGTTTTTTTACAAAATCTCATCAAAATCGGTTTATCCAGTCAAAAGTTATTAAGGTTCAAATACGCCAACAAACGTACACACGTACGCACAAACATTACCTTTTTTTGTTTTTTGGAGTCCTAGATTATGAAACGTTGAGAAATGCAAAAAAAAACCGTGCCCCATTTTCGACTGATTATATACTTTCCTTCTCGCAACATATCTCTAGAGCTATGATATAAGTATATAATCAGTCAGAAATAAATTATGTTTTTTTTTAAATTACGTAATAAGTTATGGGAAAAGATGGTCTTTAGGCTCTCAGGTAGTATTGGTAGCAATTTGACTTTTTCTTTATTTATTGATTCAGGAATCAATAAAATCTTTGGTTCGGCAAAATAATACGGATAAATCTCTTTATCATAAGTATAAAAATACTTAACAAAAAAGAAAATAATTTAAATCTTTTAAAAGTAAAATTTTGCTATCCAATATTGAAGTACTATAGAATATTTCCCCTGAGGGTGACGGTATAAGAACAGCATCGAAAAGAGAGAATAAATCAGAAACCGTATGTGTTTAAAATGAATAGTATAAAACTGAGTTCTGCATCTACTACTCTCATTCCCACCCGTTACTAGAGATGTAGCAGAAGTATACAAGTTTACTTGAACATTTTTATTACAAAGATTATTTTCACATGAGATTATCATGATTTGCTGTTTTGTTTTTACGAGAAACCGTTTATTATGTACCGATAATCATCGTAAAGGCTGTTATGTCACATAGCGACTATTTGGTAAGAAACTGTATCCGTTCAGTAAGAAGCAGATTTAAAGAATATTAAAGTTATTAAACAAATGAATAAAGAACAATAAAAGTACATAACAAATATTAAATAATAGAAGAAATTACAATACAGAAATTAAAAAAATATTTGTGTTTATTATACATTATAATTACTACCATATTAAAGTGATGTGTTCACCAGTGAACATTATATATATATATATATATATTTTTTTTTTTTTTAACTAAATAATTTCGACACTCAGTTAATTACGTGAACTACTTTCACAGATACATAATTTATTAACCGATATCCTTTTTTTTTTCCTTAAAAAGCATGAAAGATATGAAACTTCCCGTTGTGTAAATTGAAATTAATAAGTTACAATTATAATTATACGTATACTGCCTAAAACAGAACCTTTAGTAAATCCACAAACCTATTTCCAATTTCTTTTTTTAAACTGAAATTAATTGAAACATATTATTAAAATTTTTTAATTTAATAGGAAACTAGACGGAAGTGTAATTAATTTCTTTTTTTTAATAGACGAGTGCAATGAATATAGTAGTGTATTAATTAATTAACGGGTGAAACGAATTTTCTAGAGTTGCATGTAACTGATGGTCAGTAAGATGCCTGTTAACAGCACGTAGGATATAAACTTTTGTAAGTAATTTTTAAAATACAGAAGGATTGAAAACTTGGGATATAAATTCGGATTAAACCGGTGCTTAAGGAATTTGGAAACAAAGATGGTTTGGAAATTAAAAAAACAAAAACCAAAAATGTTTCACTTGAGACTGTAAAAAATAAATTGTTCGGAAATAGTTTACCGTAACATTATTATACCTACATCTTGAACTTATAAATATTAGTTAGCCTTACTTGGACCGAGTAAAATAACTAAACCCCTTGTAAATGTTTTTATTATTGTTTATTACCAGTTGTAATTTATAAAAAGTTAAATTACCAATCAAGGCTGTTATAAAAGGAAGTGTTTTTATCCATTGGTCGTTCTAACAACTAGCATAAAACTCACCGGGATAAACATGTTATCAAACCAAAGTTTTTTTTGAAACATTTACAAAAAAAATTACTGAAGTCTTAATTTTTTGGTAATTTTTTGAATATTTGATTTTATATAAGACCGATCGAGATACTACGCTATATATTTTGCTTACTGTCAAAGTTTCTTCCATAAAAATCATAATTTATAATTTTTATGTAATTAAGCGTAAACCAGAATAAAAATGCAGGTTTATAGAATATTAAAATTACTAAAGAAACAAATAAACAACAACCGAAATACATTATAAAACATTCGAATTATTTTATGGGTTATTAATAGAAATTACAATACAGAAGTTAGATATAGTTGTGTTTGTTACACGTTATAATTATTACCATATTAAAGTAATATGTTGACCATCATATATATATATAATGTAACATTTAATATTACATTATATTTAACAATATAACGTGTGTTTCAAAATGAATATCGGGGTTTTAAAGTTATGCAATATTTAATAATTTTGGCTTATATTGATAAGTTGTAAATTAAATTAAAGAGCAACTCAAAAGATTTTTCTAATAATTGTTCAATGCGAGCACCATTCATCACACGGCACACATCCAGCCAATAAGAGAGTTCATTATGGAATGAACTCTTAAAGTATGGACTTTAATCAGCAAATCTGGAATAATTGATACGACACCTATTTCAGTCCTGTGTCCTGTTTGGCACAAACACTTGATCCTTTACAAACTTCCAAAGAAAAAAAATCGCATGGGGACAGATCCGGCAAACCTGTAGGCCATGGCAAACAAGCCCAGTTATCTGGTCCCCGGCGACCGATCCAGAGGTCGGGGAGAATCTCATTCAACCGATCGCGTACAGCGTTATGCCACTGAGAAGGCGCACCATCTTGTTACCAAAGTTCTGTGGTTTGTACTGCAGTCGAGGAAAGAGCCATAATTGTAGCATATCAAGATAGTTCATTCCAGACACACTTGCTTCCGCGAAAAAGAACGACCCGTAAACTTGCCGTCGGGATACGGTACAAAAACCTTCAGTTTTGACAAGTTTCGTTCAAACTGCAATATTTAATAAGGATTTTCTGATCCCCAGATACACATATTATTAGTGTTTATTTTCCATTAACATGAAATTTTGATTTATCCCTCAATACGACACGATAAAGAAAATCTTCATCGTCACAGTGCGTCGTTTTAGTTGCAAAGCTAGCATGTAAACCATAATTTTTAGGCTTTAGAGCTTGGGTATACCTTAAACTGTTTAAGTTTCTGTTTCATTTTATGTATAATTAATTAATATATGTAAAACTTGAGAAATATTAAGTAGGTTTAAAACCTCGATATTCCTTTTAATACACACCACGTATATTTATAATTTGTATCATCTAAAATAAAATAAAAATGTACGGTATTATTCGAACTTAAAGCCTAATCGGCAAATATAATCGGTTACCTACTAATAAAAGAATACATTAAAATAGTAATAATTTTATAGAATAAAAGTATTTCTTTGTAACTTAGTTTTCAACAGTAAACGTTTTGGAAAGAATAAATGGCTGATCTTTAATTGATTATTTAATAATAAAATAATCTTACCTGGTTGAAAAGATAAAAATTTTTTATTTGAAATTACTAAAACTGTAATTATAATAAATATTTAAATTATTCTGTTAAGAAAAAGATTAATTTCAATAGAATTTCGGATTGTAGAAAACCATCCTTTCAGCATCTGTCAATAAAAAAACTGCCTAGTTTTTTAATCCTCAACAGACCTTTACTCTATGATAAAACTAATTTCTATATGTATACAGTTGATCTACAAGATTCATCCAATAAATATTATCTGTTACTATCGGTCAAAATTTAGAAATCGTAAAAGAATAGTTCTACCTGGGATGTTTATAATGGCAAATGGAGTCGGTAGCAAGAAGCCAGTCGCCGATTCAGCAATCCATCCCAACCGTACGCGTCAAGTGAGCTTTCTACGAGTATACGTAATTTTTATGTAGAAAAAGTTTAGTTAAATAAGCATAAAAGGTTAAACAGTATTTTTTTCGACAAATTTTTAAATTTTGACTTTTATTAGTCAAGGTAAATTTAACTCAAATAACTGATTGTTCCATAACTATTTTCCGTAGAATTTAAAACCATGGAATTGAAATTTTATTTGAATAAGCAAATTTTTTTCTTTTCAATTCGTTTTCCGATTGGGTTTTACTTACTTATGTTTTAAACTTCACTTTGTTACAAATATTAATTTTATTATTTAAGATATGAAATACCCAAAGAAAACACGCTTCCTGTTTGAAAAGAAACCTGTTCCCGGGTTTTCATTAGAAACGCAAAGGTAAGAAACCTGCGCCTCGATAAAAATAGTAATAAAGGGATACAACAAAAAAGGAATAATATGATTTTATATATTCATTATTCAATACGAAAAAAAAATTGTATTGAACAGATTAAGTATATTTATTCAAGCAATAATTTTTTTGTGATAATCTTTATTATAGATATGATATCTAAAAAAATGTATTATCTATAATTAAAATAGATATTCTGAAAAAAAAATTATGATAATAAAATATATATTTTTTAACAGTATTTAGTACTTTAAATGGTGATACCTTTACATAGCCTAAATATTAAACTTGTGGCCTCAATAATTTATGTTTTCTTTTGCCCAATTCCTTCTCATCGGAAAATTAAACTGAAAATAGGACCTATTAATTTTAATGGTAGTATAAATTAGATCTAACTGAACCTTCATATCTCAGTAATAACATAAGCAATTTTTTTTTAATTAAAAATTAATTCTGGAATACAGTAAAATTTATGTAATTTTTGTTCAATTTTTTAGATCCATCTGTTTAATACTAACTCATTATAATAGGTAATGTTAAAATAATTGTTTGATAAGGCTTCTTCATCCTCTTGTTTTAGAATAAAATTTAAAAAACTGTGGGAAAGAATATTTTATATTGTAATTTTTGTTTATATTAGAAGGGAAAAGTTAAAGTGTACTTTAAACTTAAGGATAGGATCATGCCCCTATATTTTCTTTTAAAATATTACGTCAAATATTTTCCCTTTTTTCCCTCTTTCTTTGAAAATAATTATGTTAAAACAATAAAATTATTATAAAACTACAAGCGCCCGTTATCGGTAGAATGGGGGTTGACTGCATATAGTAACGAAAAGAAGGGCTTGAATATAAAGATAACTGAAACGGTTGTATAATTTCGTTGATTTGAAAAATTAAATTAATTAAATACAACATTTTGTCTGCTGTTTTACGGGTATTACAATACCGGAAATATCAAAGTTAAGTATAATCGGGTATATTTAGTAAATGGATTACCGTTCATTTATATAATGTTTTGTTGACGTTATTAGAAGTAAAACGCAACCGCCCGTAAAATTCCCGCCAAATTTCTCATATCTGAGCCCGAGAAAATTTCGAGAAAACTGAGCGCGTAAAAACTAAAAATAAAAATTTTAGTTTAAGGTGGTAAATAAATTCTAAGATTTAAAAATGTATTACCGCTTAACACTAGCGTCTTCCTATCGGAATGCGGCAGATCGTGTTCTTAATGCGGAAGATTCATTCAACCGTGATTAAATCCACTGTAAACTAGGGCCATACGGCTCGTATTACCTTAACAACCTAATTATTGTAGCAGAAATCGAGGGTGTGATTATTTCGAATGCAACAAGGACTGGCACGAAGGCAAATTGTTTGCAGCATTTTTTTCTCATTTTTTATTTCAATTTGCAGCCCGTTTATAAACACCGTGTCCTTGAGGAGGACAAGCTACTCTCTAAATGTGAATAAGGCCATTATCTGGACACGGTAAGAATACCGGTTCCGTTGACGAGCAACAACAAAAATAAAGAAAACTGAGTAGAAGGTCGGTTTAGACTTGGAACTTAACTGATCGCCCGTTTAAAACAAATTTAACAATTGTCGAGAAACATCGATATAAGAAAACTTTATTAAAATAATATACATCATTTATCGTTTTGCAGTTTTAAATTATTATTATTATTGCTTATTTGTTCTATTCGTGTTTCTTGTTATAGAATAGAGAATTAAGTTTTATATTTATAGACGGATATTCGTGTACTTCAGTTACGATTCGGCACATCGTGAGATTGTTTTTTTGAACTAATAACAATTTTTTCATATCTAAAACATTTTAGATTAAAATATTTAAAGTTCATCCCGAGTGAAGTTTTGAAATAAAGTCGTCTTAACGCTTTATAATTCTGGTTGTGAAAATTAAAGTCAATATAAACCGATTAAAATGAATTTTTTTTTTAATTTAAAGATACAGGGCAAAGACTGCTTTAAAAATAACGAGCCACAAAATTTTACTTTATTTTGTTTGCCCAGCTCAAAAGTTTTTGGATTTAATTGAATGTAAATCAAGAACTATTCAAACAATTTTCATCAAATTTTTACATGCATAACTTCAGATACACACTACATGTATAAATTTCGATGTAATTTATCGCGTAGGTTTGGAGATTTTGGAGCCACAATACCTTATACATAGGCCTATAAATAAATATATAAGGAAGGCACAATTTAAGTGAAGGTATTTTCCTATTCGTCATACCTCAAAACATAAAGAAAATTCATTTTCACTCCCTACTCCCATCACGCGACCGACAGTAATACGGTAATGTATTCACGATTATTAAATTGATCCTCCCAATTTCTCCCCGCTCCTCATTTGATTCTTCAAAAATTAATTAAAATTCAACTCCTCTAATACACAAATTACGATAATAAATTTAATGATTTAACGATTTGTAGATTAATCCCGTTTCTGAGTTTCAAAACTACATAGATTACAACATATACACACATATTTACATGCACGCACTTATACATAGGCTTATAGAATTTTGTAGTATACGTATTTTTGAACAAAAATACTCTTAAATCTTCGAGAAATAAAAATATTGAGAGATGTAAATTTTAACAGTATTCCAATGTATTTAACGTATACCAATAGACATTAATTAACGGGAAAGAAAAATTTAAACCTAAGAATGCTTAGAATAATCTTTGCTGATGAGTTTAAAACATTTTTTTTCCTATTAGTAATAATAATAGTAAAAAACACAGGGTGGTATTATTTTATATCCCTAACACTTCTATTTTAATCTTCTTTCTTTTTCCTGTTTAGCTTCCGGTAATTACCGTTCAGATAATACTTCAGAGAATGAATGAAGATGATATGTATGAGTGTAAATGAAGTGTAGTCTTGTACAGTCTCAGTTCGACCATTCCTGAGATGTGTGGTTAATTGAAACCCAACCACCAAAGAACACCGGTATCCACGATCAAGTATATTCAAATCCGTATAAAAGTAACTGCCTTTACTAGGACTTCGAACGCTGGAATTCTCGTCTTCCAAATCATTTTGGGAAGACGCGTTCACCACTAGATCAACCCGGTGGGTTCTATTTTAACCTAGGCAATTTTATTTAATTTCCCAAATTTTTGTTGCAATTATAACTGAAAAGCAACTAAAGAAAATAATTTTTTTTAATACTTTTCTAACTAATACGTTTGTGGGGCACATGAAAAAACTGATCTGTAAACAATCTAATATTAAATAAGAAAATGTAAGTAATTAATAATAACCAATTACTCACATTCTGAGTAATTAATTATTCCTCAAAATTTAATAATTAATATGTGAAATTTTATTAGATCAGTTATCCAGAATTAAATTCTGTAAAAGTTTTGTGTTAAAATTTACGCATTTACTAGTCGTTTATCAAAGTTATTGTTCTTCAAACAATTTGTTTCAATTCATCACCGGATTTCTTTTATTTTACGTTGGATATCATGAAAATTACAGCAGATACAATTCTGGGACCTGTTTTATTCGATTTTTCAGGTCAAAAACATAAAACTATCAATTTTACTCTTATATAAATCCTTAAAAATTTCAGTATGATCTCATTTCACCGAAGGGACTGAAAGACGAGCTAAATCTTTTGCTAGCCGTAACTCGATAACAAAGCGTTTTCAGACATACGTTTTTCCTTATTTCAAGGTCTAGAATCAGTTCTCAAATTATTCCCTTTCCTTCTGAATCACTCTGTATATATTTATACCAAATATTTTAATTTAAAAAAGAAAATCATACCGGATTGCAATACTGTTTATTGAAAAAAAAATCACTAATAAACGGATAAAGAATGACGCAAAAACGCCTGAATTTTTCGAGAATGAAAAAAACAATTACTTATTACACTTCAGTGTTACACTTGTGTAAATTCGGCTTAAGTAAAAAAATAATCACAGAAGTGTCATTTCCAATAGTTTTTTAAAGAAAAATGTTCACAATAAAATATAATCATGTAGGTTAAAAAAGATGTTTGAAGATTAACGTAAAACAAATCTCCATTTTTAGTGTTATATGATGAAGCGAGTTGCTAACCTTTCAACCGTTCGAAAAACATATAGCACGACTAATCGATAAATTTAAACAATTTATACTTTGTTTTTTACTTCTCGATAAAATTTTTTTTTACGAAATATTCTTGTTTAACGTTCGGATGCTTTTTAATTTGAGGAGATATGCCTAAATCTGAAGAGACAACATAACTTATATAATTTTTTTGCTTGAGTCTGAATCATTCACGTTTTTCGTTTCGCTCATTCATTTTTCTTATGCCGCTGAGTTTTAAAGGGAGCTGAACAAATGAATGAACGTTGAAAAATGAAAATAAGTTTATAGAAGATGAAAACAACTTCAGTATATTGTTCTGCCTCTAAAGATATCGAAGATTTTACAGTAAGAAAGCACACAATATAGAACTAGTAAAATGGACACTCGAACGCCAGAATTTCATTCTGATTTTGCACCCCATATCGTTTTATTTGTTACAGTAGCATCCTTTTCATTTATGTTACTACAGGAAAGATCGTAAATGTAAATCGGTCCGTTTCATCTATCGTCATCTCGAGACGACAAAACAGAAAACTGGTCGGTATTTGCCTCCGAAGACCGTTAACCTAAGAGAGGATTGCAAATTGAAAAAGAAAAAAAATTTAATTTATTGATGAAATCATATGAATCCAGTGCGTGTCCATGTTTACGTAACAGGGGTAGGTGATGGAATGAAACGAGTTCTCTCTCTTCTGTAAGTGTGTACGCCTCGATAGAGTTTGGACTTCCTCCAAAGAGGGTCCGTACGTTTATACAGTGAAAACCGACCGTGGCCTTCGTCTCACACTTAGCCAAACATTTCTGTTGTTTACAAATTACTTTCCGTAGATATAAATCTTGTTATTAAAACCGCATAATCGTACCGTTCGATCGATTTATGTGTATTTAAACTGCACTAATTTCATAGGGATCCGATTCACATCAAAGGAAAAATTCCACGGCAAATTAAAAAAACAATAAATACTTGCTTGACGTTTTATTTACTATTATTTTGTTATAACAAGGGTTGGGAATACTAGAATCTATCATACGGCTTACTTACATTTGGAAATCCGTTTCATGCTGTTTGTACTCAAAATGTCCTCTTTACACCGATTTTATTATTATTGTAATTTATACAATTCGAATTTAGAACCGTTGAGTTAAGAATAAGTTAGAAGTAAGAATTAAAAGTGATTTTTGAATTTTAATTTTTTAGTACCGTTTTAAGAATTGGGAGTGTTTATTAAGTATTAGTATTTATTAAGGTTAGACAAATAGTTTAACGTAATTCTTGTTAGGTTTATTTTGATGCCGATCTGGATTCGTATGGTTTTCTTTACGTGCTGATTTGTTTGAGGAGAACATCACATATGCTCTACATAGCAAGAAAAAAATGAATACCACCAAATGTTTTTTAATTCACCAAACGAGATTAATTAAGAAATAATGTCTATTGAAAGCCTTTATTAAAAAAGAATGTGTACTTTAATTTTGATTCAGATATCAAAGAGGGAATAAAAATATTTTTGAAAATGGAAAAAAAATTACTTTCAGAAGATTCATAACCTAACTAGGTACTCTACAGAGTCAGTATGTGTATCTCTTGTACGTAAATTTTTAAAGTAGTTCTTTCTGCCTCTATTATGGTATAATTTTATTTATTTTTTAATGATTTGTTATAGTAAGAATTTGATATTGCATTAATACAAAGCCTATCTGAGTAAATTTATAAAATAGCAACCGTTAATATTTAGAACGATTTAAATTCAAAAAAATTGAATTTTATTTTCAATAATTTTTAGAAAAAACTTCTACAAATACTAAATTTAAGTTTATAAAACAAATATTAAACTGTACAGTAACGGTGAAAAAATTCAAACATTTTATTAAAATTGTAGAAAATTTATTAAAAAATTCAAGTTTTTAATTAAATTTTATTTTATTTTATTTTATTTTTATTTTCATGTCATCATAGTTCTAGAGCTATGCTGCAAGGAAAGTATGATAATCAAAAAGTGGGGTATGGGTTTTTGCATTTCTCTAGGTTTTATGATCCAGGGACTACAAAAATATGTGCGGGGTAATGTTTATACCGACGTATGTTGGCCTGTTTGAAGCTTAAAAACCTTCGACTGGATAATCAGATATCGATAAAATGTCGTACAAAAAATCTTGTATATGGGGTAATTTTTTGGTAGAATTTTGGGGTCGTTATCTTTAGGGGGAAGGGTAAATCTTTTTTTGGAGGTCAGTTTTCACTAACTTTGTCAATCATTACCCCACTTTATATTAAGCTCATTAAGTGCGTGCATGCTTATTTTACTGTTTTTTTTAATTTTTCCCCCAAATTCCCTCCCTTCTCTAAAAAATTAAAAAGGTTATCTTTTTATTTATTGCATAGTTTTTTAACTGGATTTTTGTTATATCTTCCTGGGCATAGTAGTAATGAAAGTGACCCAAAAAAGAAATAAAATACTTTGGGGACAATATTGGCAATTTGGGGTGCGGAGCCTATCAAATTTAAAAATATCGATTTTTTAAATTTTCAAAGCTTTTTTTGGTTTATTTAAACTATTAATAATAATATTACAATAAAATCTCATTAAGATTCACCACCACTACCACCAAAAAAAAAAACCTTAGGTAACATTTTACTGGTAATACATTTTTTAGTTTCTTCCATTTAACATAGTAGACGTAAAGAAATCAAATATTTACTTGGGAGGTGATTTTGTGAGTGGTCGGGCAGAAAAAATTAAAAAAAAATAAATTAATTTTTTTTAAGGAACTTTTTTCATATATATTTTTTTTCTACTACATGAGAATAAATAAATAAATAAGCAATAGCAGGAAAATATAATGATTTTATTTTATTTTTTTTGTAATTTAAAAAGCTTTCTTTTCACGAGAAAAGAAAAAATGCACATAATTTCGAAGTGGAAATATGAATTAAAAAAAACTACTCGATTTTAAAAAAAAAAAAATTGTTTTATGTAATCAATAATTTCAATTTGAAAATTGAAATTATATATATATAAAAATTGAATATATATATATATATATATATATATATATATATATATATTCTTTCATAAATATAAAAGTAATTTACTTTCATTCAAAATATTTAATTCTGCAATTGCTGTTAATCGAAAATAATCAATTTTACACTCTGCATAGAATATTTTCTATAAAATCAAGTTAGGGATATAAAAGTAGTTAAATTAGGGAGAAAAAAGGGAGCGTTTAAGTTTAAAAATATTTTTAAAAATGTTTTTTTAAAAAAAGTAAATTATGAATTAATTTTTTTTTTTAATTTCACAGAAATGTATTTTTTTTTATTTTTATAAATTAATCTCTGAATACAGTTGTAATTTATTTATATAAACGATTAATTATACTGAAAAAAATTGTATTACGATTGTTTGCACGTCTTTGGAAGTGTAAGATACGACTGAGTATTTCTTAGATAGAAATAAGGTATTGACTGATATTCTTTCAAGTTGAATATCTTTTTTTTTATAGCTTAGCTCGTACCGTCCTAGGAAAAGGAACTATTTAATTGTTTGAATGTTATCATAAGAATATTTAAGAGAATTTTGTTTGAGGCTACAATTTATGCAGTGGAAAACAGATAATAATTTTATTTTCAATCACTACGTGCTGCCAAATCAGGGAAGAACATTCTGGTTGGATTATTAGTTAGCGTAATTAATTTTTTGCCGTTTTAACAGTTTAAAAAAAAACGATATAGTAACTACATTAAATTTCCTGAAGCTATAAAAGGTAATCTTGATTTAAATACTCACACGTGCTTTCTGTACTTTCATCATCAGGTTTCAATTATGATAATGTTGATGTCAAGTATCAGGATATCTTAAAAAGTTTTATTTAGTCGAGACCAGTATCTATCTAGCTGACTTCCTTGTTCGTAAAATTGATAGTTTATCTGTAGCTGCTTTGTATACTATATTTGTGTTTTTAATTGGAACGCTAAAAAAAAATATTTTTAGCCAACTAGCGAAGCACATGATTAATAAACGAACTAAATATCGAGTTACTGGTTAATGGCTTAAAATTAATCGTTGAAAAATAATGACGGTGTGAAATGGTGAAAATTTATGCGATAAGTTTGGATAACTTCAACGTCGATTTGGTGTTATCGTTTACATTTTTATTCAACTGTTCATGGGTTCTTATATAAACCAATAAAGATGGGATTAATAATCTTACTTAATAAATGAAATGATAAAAAAAAATTTCAATCAAAACAACGGTTTTTTAGATTTGAGTGAAAATCGGTAAATAAACTTTCACATTGAACAGATTATGTACAGAGTGATATAGAAAGTTTCAGCCAAATGGTTAACTTAATAGACATATTTTTGTTATATAAATAATGGGAAAAACCATAAAATATGGGTACAAAACGCCTTGATTTTGAGTTACAATCAAAAAACTTTCACATCGTCTGGTTTTTAAAAGGTTTTTTCTGGATTTTGTTTTTTCTGGATATGATTAGGAAACTTAGTGATATATCGATTCGATTTGATTTTAAATTGTACCCAAAAAAACATGTCCCCCTATATATACACGAGTGTATAAGAATATGATGTGAGTGATTCATAATAAACACCCGGCAAAAACTACTGAAGATAAATTGATGAAAATTTGTATATACGTTCTTCTTACGGTGTAAGTGCACATTAAGAAATTATTTTTTGAAATTCCCAGTTTAAAGGGTTAATATTAGTTTTTTAATTTTTTTGAAAACCGTCTATATTTTTTTAATTTCTTGGTAACAAACAAAAACATCAACTTGATTTTTGGTGTGCGTATATCAAGCGAATATCTGAAAAAAAATTCTGGATTTTTTGAAATTATGAGTTAAAGAGAAAGTTGTAAGGTTCAAATCCTAGTAAAGACAGTTACGTTTATACGGATTTGGATACTAGATCGTGGATACCGGTGTTCTTTGGTGATTGGGTTTCAATTAACCATATACCTCAGGAATGGTCAACCTGAGATTGTAAAAGACAACACTTTATTTATCTTCATATATATCCTCATTCATCCTCAGAAATAATATATTTTTTTGGTTCCGAAGGCTAAACAGAAAAAAAAGAGGAAGGCATGTGTATTTTCGTGGGAACACTATGAACATCTTACTAAGTATATATACTGTCTTTACATTACTGAAATGACGGTTTTTTGTTATTGCAAAATTCCCGCATTTGAAACAGAGCAATCAATTATCTTGATTTGTGAATGTTCAGAGATATCACACATGGACATTAATTTCGCCAAATTTTCAATTATAATGAAAATTCTGCAGAATGAACATGTCTTAAAATTTACTGAATATCTTAACTTAAAGTATTAGCAGTATCTATATTTTGTCGAAAAACATTTTTGGCGTTTTTCTGGTTAGGATGCCTGCTACTGAAAAAAAAAATAATTAAAAAGTAAATCTTATAAAAATTTCTATATATTTTCTAATTTTTCCAATCTTCAACAGGAATTACTCTCACTTCTTGGTATAGAATTTTTTTTTTATTCTTTATTTGTTGAGGAAGTATTTAATAAAAGATTCCAAAATACAAAAAGGGGATTTGAAATATTTTTTTAGAAAATATTTAAAAAACATTCAAGCAGGGACTTCTATAAAAACTGTCTTTTTATGGTGATTTACTTTTGGAGATTTGTTTTTAAAATTACAAATAATAGCTGGATGAAATATATTTACGAATTTTTATTGAGGAACTGTACGAGTACTTTAATTATATTAAAACACGTATATTAAGACGATAATAATTCTCGATGAGGTCATACGATAAAATTTGCAAACGATTTGTGAAGAAAATTTATAAACGAATTAGTGAAGAAAATTTTTAAACGAACTATTCCTGACCGCCAACGTAAGCTTGAACCCGTTTATTATAATTGAAAATGTGCATAATCATAAGCAATAAACAACATCTGAAACGCATTTATCTTTTTCACGAAGACGTGATTTCACGTAGACTATATTTTATTGTTAAGGTATTGAAATCAACTTCCCGATGGAATAATGTCACCGATAATGAACTCTATCCTTTCACACCGATTCTATAAAATTATATTCAAGTAAAAACTTACTCCGACATAGAAGGCTATCGGGAAAAATTAAAATAGGTAGGTTAATGTAACAATTAAAGAAATAATTTCTATGACATGCTATTTATCGTTCTAAAAGCGACTTCAAGAAGACAACCGCTAAAAATTGTTCATAAGCTATTATATAGAATATGTAAATGTAAGATAAATGTTTTTAAATGATTAGGTACTAAAATTAACAAACCAGGTGACCTTTCAGTTGACAACAAATAGACTAGAATGGTATTCTGCGCAGATAACCGGCGATTTTAATTTAATACAAACTGACATATTCCACTACTGAAGCGACTTTCTAACGAATGAACATTTTAAATTATTTAAATATAGATAATATAATATACACGCGCAAGCGCGTGCGTTATTATAGTACAATTCCAGTACATAAAACTTAATGCGGTTTACGCAGCCACCACGCCCACTACCCTTTAAAAGTTGATATTATTCACTATGCAGAAACTAAATACTTAAATTTCATACATCATAAATAAGCAGTATAAAGAAAAAATAACGTAAAACATTTATGAAATTTCTAAAAACTTTTAAAAAAGACTTATTTTCCAAGCCTAGACAAAGTTTTTAAAAATTAAACATTTTAAAAATATTTCTTTGATAAAAATACTCTTTATTTTAATAAAGATCTTTTTAAAATAGAAAAAAGATTTTTAAGAAACATATATGGACCCGATTAGCAGGACGGAATTTATAAACTAAAAAGGGAAAGAGAAATTTACAAAAATACAGAAAAAATAAAAGACACCGTCCGGAGAAGAAGATTACAATTTTTTGGGAATTTATACAGAATCAGCGAAAACGGATTAAAAAAATAAGTATTTAACCTTTAACAGCTAAACTTATAACGGCTAACAGTTGAACTATTAAAACTAGCTGGTTTAAAGAAGTAAAAAATGATGTTAAAATTGTAAAAATCTCTAAAGAAACCTATTTAAATAGAGATCGATTTAGAAAATTAATCAGTGAAGTTAATCTAAATTTCCAGAGAAGAAGGATAAGAGGAGTATAGGAAAAAAGTGGACCAAGGAAGAAAAACAACAGAGTGAAAAAATGAAAAAAATATTAGAAAACAAAAGAAGTTCTAAACTATTATGTAAACGTGATGCTTAGTGATCTGGACGAACAAATAAACCATAATTATTTCTGATAAATATGAATAATTTGAAGAAAAATAGTAGTTCATCAATCTACGGAAATAAATTTAAGCCTGTATACTGTAAATCACAGCGCGTTATTTTAGATTTCGGAATGAAAACTGTATTTTAAAAAACAATGATCGACTTATACGCTGAAACTTAAAATCGTTTAATCCTTCAAAATTATTTTAATAAAAAAATTAGCTGACAACAAAGTTATAATACATTCCTGGAATTGATTATTTATTCTTATATGGTGAAAAAATAACGATACATGAAAAAAACCTTTAAAAAAATCAGTTAAATATGCAATAAATAAAAATATATTTTTTTCGATTTTTATGGAAAAGGAGAACTTTGGGACAAAATTAAAAAAAAGAATGGTAAGATAAGCACGCATGGATGAATTGAACTTAATATAAAGTCGGGCTGTATTTACAAAATTTTGAGAAAATATACCCAAAAAGCTATCTACCTCTCTGGAGAAATTGATCCCAAAAGTTTTCCAACAAACTGCCCAATATACACGATTCTCTGAATAAACTATCATCAAAATCGGTTTATCCAATCAATCATTAAGCCTCAAACATGCCAAGACGTAGAATTGTAAGTACAAACATTACCTCCCACTTATTTTTGTTTTGTTTTTTAGGGTTCCTGGATCATGAAACGTCGAGAAATGAAAAAACCCATCCACCATTTTTTGACTGATTACCGTAATTTCCTTCTTGCTGCATAGCTCGAGCGAGAGCTGTGTTGCCAGGAAAGTAAATATGAGTTTCTATTTTATCAAAAGGAAATATTAAAATAAAATCTTTTTTTTACTGTATTTTTATATAAGTTTATTATTAGTATCGTCACGAAAGAAAAATACACCTGGAAATTTTCTAACCTTAAAACTTCTCGATAGAAAGAATTGAGTTTTTTACCATACTAAACCAGAACTCTTTTTTGTATTATCCTCCATAATTATAGTTTATTTTATGAAAAGTTGTAGGAATTACCATAAATTATATATAAAATGTACATCGTTTTTTTTTTATTTTATTTATTTTCCCACTAATCCAGTTACAACGTTCCATAAGTTAGTTAAGATTTTATTTAAAAAAAAAAAAAAATTATTCTTTTAGTATATTTAAATATATGGTTTTATACATAAGGTAAGCATCTTATTTTTTATTTTTTCAATGTTCGATTCGAATAATATGATTAATTCAAAAGATTGCTTTACCGGTTCTTAGTAAAGTCCGAAATTTTTGTATAGCTTGTTTAACAGTGCTATTACAGAACTTAGGTACTTCTTTTTCAATTAAAAAACGAGTTGGAAAAAATATTATAAAGGAAAAAAAATATCCATTAAAACTGTTAAATATTGACCGCTTGTTAGCCCAAATACAATCATAATGCTTTGGAACGGAACGCAATAACGGGCGTTACATATTAACCTATTCATTGCAGAATTTGGATAACACTCCCTTGTTTCTGAGTTCTCTTATTATCGGGCGGGTATTTGTTTGTTTAATGTCGGTTATATATTTGTTTTGTTTATGGACGGAATTGTAAATTGCGTTGCGATCCTTACAGATCGATTTGAAATGTTATTATTTGGACTTTCCTTGGGAAATCAGGAATGTATTTGCGTCTTCTTCGGGCCCGGTTCCCCTTCAGCCCGGCCACTGAAAGCCTGTAGGTGCTAATGTCTTTCGGTCTAGAAGGATTGCGCCTGATGGGACCCTAGTTATTGGAGGGTGCAATGCGCTCTCTTTGTTGGAGGGAGTTGCTTGTACTAACGATAGGCCAAAATTGTAAGTTGTGGAAAGAAGGATGGTTGGTGAATTTAGGTTTTGTAAATTCTTCTTCACTCTTGCCATCTTCATCTTCCGACGGCCGGGTCAGGGCTGGGCGGTACACATAAATTTTCACAGTAAACTTCACCAAAACATCTTTACTGACAAGTACAAGGTCCGTGTAATGTTGTACGCTAATAAAATAATAATTTATATAATATGATAATAATTTTTTAATTAACTTTCTTGTTTGCTAATTTTTGAGGATTATCACTAACAAATTTTAGTGCGTATAGATTAACAACACAGCGTTAATTAATAATATTTCAGCCAATTTGGCTACATTGTGTACCTATTTTGTCATATGGTTTTTTTTATAAATTGACCCAAAACGCTTTAGCTTACTGCAACTGAATTTTTTACGAGACTTTTTTAAAATAATGTTTTCCGCTAATTAATCCATCTTTATTATTATTTTTTTTTATCTTTAGTTAATTCTAAAACTTTCATCTTAAGAATCTACAAAATTCACTTAAAAACTAAAATATAGATAAAAGACTATAAAACAAATACGACATTTAAATGATAAATAAAATTAAGATTTAATAATATATAGATTTAGAACAGCCGCTAATAATGACTATAATATCAGACTTTTAAATCGTACGTGTACTTTTGCAGTAACAGTTATTGTTAGTGTTGTAACATAGGAAAACCATCAGATGTCAAATCATCAAAAAATAAAAGGAAGGTAACGTAAAGAAAGAAGGAATGGAAGGTTATAGACATCAAACTTCAAGAAAATAAAGGAAGATACTTAAAACGGAGACAAATTAAAAAAAAAATCATTGAAACTTGTTTCATTCATCGAAGAAACAGACCGGTATAAAAAATTTAAACAAATTAATGATTCGCCTAATGAAATATGTAGCATAAATAAAAAAGCAGGAAGACAAATTTAAGTTTTATTTCATTTTTTCAATTTGTTTTTTCGATAATATTTATAAAGCGAAAAACGTATTTTAAAATCGTATATTAAATTTTAATAGCCAATATACTTTATTACATGAGAAATTTGGCTACTAAGTGGTAAGGTTGGATGAAGTTAAAGTCTCTAACCGTAAAAAAAATTTACGATCGTAAATTGGCAATTGATGGTTGCGTAAATTTGATCTATTTTTGGAGTTATTATAATATTATCTAAACTAAATTCATGAAATTTTATTAAGGATTCCTGCAACTAGTTATTTCAACAGTTTGCCGTACAGAATTAATAACCAAATTATTAGGACAAAACTTTGAAAATTATGCTATCCGATCATAAAATTTCCAACTGGTACGTAAAATTATAGATTAATTCCAAGATATGCCTTTCATTTTGACTATTTTCTTGTTTCATTTGAAGATACGTAGTTATAATAACATAATAATAAACTGTTTACTAACTGGACATTTTTATTTTATAATTGTAGTAAACAAAAATATTACTAATAGTTCATTTTTTTATTTTATATACAGTATGCCAAATCATACTTTAAACAATTTGCATGCAGATTTACATCATTAATCTTTGATAAACTTTTATGTATGTACCTATACTTTTGAACATGTATCATATAAAAAAAATATCATAAAATATTTAATGATATAGAATGAAGGAATTTGTTTTAAAAAATTGGAAAGCTTATATATATATATATATATATATATATATATATATATATTTGTATACATAAAAGCATAATAAACATGCGTATGGGTGCGGCTGTTGGTTCATTAACATGAATGAATCTTGTAGACCATGGTTGGGTATTTAATTGACAGGAAGCGCTCACAAGTTTCCTTTTCAATTCGGTCCACCTGGCCGATCAAAGTGTGACCCTTAATGTACTCAATCCCTCCTCAGTAACTGAAACCGTTCTTAACGCTGGTTTAAGTACTGGCAATTTGCCTCGGTAGTTTTCTACCCCATAAATTAAAATCGGCTAAAAACCTACGCTATAATAATCCAATTGCCTTTGACATATTACATCTATCTACCCGTAAAATATATTTTATGTTACCAAAAGTTATAAAGAACAAAATTACTAGGCGAAATTTTAAATTAGATATTTAGTTATTTAAAAAAAAGAAATAGGGTTTACCCGTACTTCCAATTCAAAGTACTTTGGGACACATATAAACTTTCCCGATTAATCTAATTATAACAACGCTGGTCTTAAAAATGTTCAAAAACAACTTTAGAAGAAAATGTATAACTTTATCAGAGTTTGAGGACAATTTTTTTTTTCATCACCATCTTAAAAATTAGTTTATAATACTGAAATTAGTATTGCAGCACTAGAAGATGGTTTCACCTTGTAATTTTTTAATTAATTAATTATAAAATTACAAGGTGAACAAAAAATTAAATTTAATCTAAATTGTTTTACAATTTACAACTATTTTACGTATTACTATGCTACAATTAATTATTGAGGAGTAGAAGGATTGCTAAAAATGGGTAGAAACATTTATCAATTAAAACCTGCTTTAATGTTTTTTATAAAAACGTTTCACGATAAAAAGTACCAGTATTCTAACGTAATTTGTTCATAAACTCAGGTCCAGTATAAGGTGACTTACATTCAAATAATGTCGTTTATGGGTCTTTGTAAACTTTTCCGTTTTTTACGTCATAATTTAGGCCTTAAAATTTCTTTTAACATCTCTGGGTTGGCTATTAATTATCGCTTCATAAATAAATAACGAAAAAACAGTCATTAATTTTAGGTCTTTAAGTATCATATTTTTTTATTCCCACAGTAAATTTAATGGTCTCTTCTTTCCAAATTTTGTTTAAATGATAACTGTATTGCATAACAGAAATAAACGAGTTATATGATCTCATAAATTAATCATAAAAAAGCCAAGATATTAAATTTTCCACCAAAAAATATTTCAGCTTTTCCTTTTTATAAATTTCGCCTACGTAGATTTTACTAAAGAGATTATATTGTCAACATTTACAATTAACAACGTCATTAGATATGACTGCTGTTGGGTTTACCTATCATGGCATTAAAATTTTTTTTTGCCTGGAATGTTTCCTTTTAAATGTTTAAAGTTTCATTTATTTTCATTTGTTACTAAATTATACGGAACGAAATATATTTAAACTATTTTCTACATTTAGATTAGCACTGAATTTATCAATGTTCTATCATCTACACGCAGTATTCATCTGACATTTTAATCGCTGATTGTTACATACCGGTTGTCAATGAAAAGTCTAGTAAGAGTTTCTCGAAAGAATATTTTTTTTAATGTATTAAGTTAATTATTGAATTTTAAGGTTATATTAAGTCTTTAAGGGACTATTTTTATATTTTGAAATTCCCTTAGGTCACGTGACCATCACTTAGTGGTCAATCAAATCAGTACTCATATGTTACGTTTACTCAATTTATAATTTTATGTGACGTTGTTTCCTTTTCAATATCTATTACAATTAAAAAGTTACACATTTTTTCTAAATTTAAATTTAAAAGAACGTTTTTTTAATCTGCATGTGGTGCAAATGAGATTTTTATGGTTTTAATAAATTTATTGGGGGCATACATACGCTAACTTATTATAATATTTATTTATTTCGTGCTCTGGCGAATCTTTTTTTTTTTCAATTATTAAAAGTCAGTTTTTCCGTTATTTTGAGGTCTTACACTTCATTTACACAATTGATATGCATATATTTTATAAGTTTTAGTTAACCGTACGTTAATGCGTTTGAACCAACTTGATAGCTTACACCGTTATTGCGTAATGATTACAAAATTATAATTTTGGTGGCAATTTTGGAGTGAACCCAACGACCGATCGTGGCCATTCGTATATTTTTATAATTCTCTAATGATGCTTAACCCGCGTCTGAAATCAAAATCAAAATTCGAGACAAACAGTGCTCACACACAAGCACACACTCATACTGAATTCAGTAACAAACTGTTCGTTCGTTGGAAATAAAGGTGAACCTAATTACATTGATAAATGTTTTTAAAAATGTACATTTTTATTAGTTGTAACGCTTTAATCGATCGCTAAATATCAATATAATTTTATTAATACTTATTCTAATATATAAATAATGGACGTATATCAATTATTTATATACGTAAGCTTATAACGTTCTGTTAACACGGAAATATATTAGAAATATGCAAATGTGAATCACATGAATAGCTATCCCATTTCCAATCAGCTAATTAAATGCTGAAGTCACCACGATATTAAGAATTTTTTTATGTTAAATAATACTGTACTTTTATGATTGAATAAAAAAAAGCAAATAAGTAAAAGCAGAATTTTGTTAACTTGTTAAGGCAAATAAATATGTTTGATTAATTTCTAACCGTAAAATTAATAATAACAAGATGCTTCCAAAAGGTTTTATTAAAATTTAATCTAAATTAAGGGAAGTTAGAGGATTTAATTCTAGATGGTTGTGTATTCCTAGGAATAAAAATAAACTAAATGGAAAAACTGCAAGATGTTCTGGAAAAAAGAGAAGATTGTACTAGGGAGAAAGAACATAAAATGTATAGGAAATTAGTTAGGCATTCTATGTTATATATGACAGGTGCGTAGTTAAAAGGCTTAAAGAATAAAATGCGCATTTGTAGACTGAATTGACGAATCAAACAAAATTCCAGATAGTTTGGTTAAAATAAACGAACTAAACTTCTATTACTCATTCCGCGGTGTACGAGATCAAAAAATAACCGAACTTTTATAATTACGCGCCAACAATGATATTTAGTGACATACGGTTGGCAGAATTGTGTTCCGCATAACCTCCTCTGTAACTAAATGTTCTTGGACTGTTGATATCTCGTTAAGTTTTATGTAATTATTATTATTATTATTATTATTTGAGTGCAACGCGTTTAAGTGTTAGTAAACATATTTGTAATGTGCGTTTTTCGGGAGCAACGATACAACGTAAAATTTTGCGTGAAACTGGAAAAGATTTTCACAGAAACTTTTAAAGTTTTGAAACATGCTTACAGATGATGCTGTGGGCCGTACGCAATGCTTCAAATAGTTTCCACGATTTAAAAGTGGTCATCAGTCAATTGAAGATGGCCCTCGACCGAGAGGTCTTCGACTTCAATTGATGAAACACACGTTATGAAAATTAACGATCTGATGCGTGCAAATCGCTCATTGACTGTTAGAGAACTTGCAGAATGGGTTAGCATCTCGATTGGATCATGCCATAACATTTTGACTAAAAATTGAACGTGCATCCAGTTGCGGTAAAGTTTGTTCCTCGTTTGATGACCGAACAGCAGAAAGAACATCGAGTGGACAATTGATTTTAACTTCTTAAACAAGCCGATGACGATGAAACATTCATGCAAAGGATCGTAACGGGAGACGAAAGCTCGGTCAAAGCTACCACATTGAGGCAAAATTCAATCAACAAAAAATTGCACATTACAAAAATCGCTACAAAAATAACACGAAAACAAAACGAAATATCAACAATCCATGAACATGTGGTTACAGAGGAGGTTATGCGGAACACAATGCTGCCAACCGCACGCCACTAAATATCTCCATTGGGGCGTAATTAAAAAGTTCCGATAATCTTTTGAACAAACCTCGTATTATAGACCGATTGATAAATTGTTGACGACTTCTAACCCCTTTTGGCGTATCCGAGTAAAAAAAATAGATATGTGAAATAGAATTCTAAAAAATATGAGGTTTATATCTTACTTTAAATTTATCTTAAATATTAAAGCGGGTAATATTTAATGCAATGAATTATTTTTAAAGTATACGTAAAAGTTATTTTCCTTTCGTACAGTTTATAAAGGATAACTTTAATACTGCAAATATTTAAATGAAAATTTTTTTTACATTTCAGTTATTCAACTAGAAAAAAATTTAGATTTGAAAAGAATTACGCAATTCAGAGGTTAATGAAAAAAAAACTTAATAACAAGTGCCTTGAATTGGTATAAAGGTTAATAAAAAAAAAAGATAAAATAATTTGTATTCATAATTATTAATTTTTTTATAAATGGAACCAACATTAAGACCATATAATGTGATGCACGTACATAAAATTATAAGATTCCCACTGTTCCTACCGATGCTATATATTATATATAATATATATTTGGTCTGAAATGTTTAAGACGTGATATCTCAAATTTTTATGATTTTTATTAACCTATATCCTCTGCCGGCAAGATATACGTTATATTATATTATATCAGCTTATGTTGTGCCGAAACTCATGTTACCTGCCCTACAGAATACTATATAATATCATCTAACGTGACGCGAGTATCAGGTTTCCCACTGTCTCTAACTATCCGCCGGACAGCGGAAAATGTTTTTGTCAATTTTCAGACCGATGTTTTGTGTCTAAAAACTTTTTTCAACATCATGGTACCACCCAGAAAAGCAACTGCGTCGATTGCAACAAGATTTATTTCAATCGGATTAATAGGAAAAATTTTATGCGCGAACATAAAAAATATACTGGTCGAATACATAACCTCCATATTTCGAAGTTGGTTAAAAAATAAAAAAAATAATTTTTAACCAATTCATAATTATTTAAACCGTTCTCAAATTTATCACTATGAAACTGAATAACGTGTTTCTTATGAGATTTTTTGAACGGTTAAATCTGTGAATTATTTTATTATTCCTTTACGTTTATGTTGAAATAAAAATTTACAGATTTATCCGTTTAAACTAGACCGAACAAAATAATTGCAGTCATAAACTTTATCAGAATAAATGGACTTAAAAGGACTGATTTCATAAATTACATCCAAATTATTGACATAAATTTAGTATTTCATTAATTTTGAACCGGTTCGTTCAGGGTTTACATTTTTTAAACCAGGAACGTTTACAGATAAATATCTTTATGTGAATGTCTGTGTTAAACTCCACGCGGTACCAGGGACTGATTAACTTATTATTTTTTAATTAACCATATAAGTTTTATTTCTTCGTAAAAGAATTACAAATATTATAGAATTTTCGTATAAATTCAGTTAAATTCGTTAAAGTATATCAAAGCGTTTACAGAAAAAAAAAAAAATTTTTTACAAATTTTTATTGTGTAAGAAGATTAATTTTTGCAAATAACAGTTGGATATATACTTTTTGACTTTAAATAGAATACAAATGCAAAATTGTTAAGTATAGTTTTTTCTGTCTTTATCTCTCATAAACGGTATAATAAAAGTAACGTAATATTTGTTTTTTTCTTTTTTTAAATAAAATTCTACATTTTTTTTTTTTTAATTGAAACTATAATTTTTAAACATAAAGATAACAAAGAAAGAAAGTAATAAATCATGCTTTTTTTTAGAATATTTATTAGAATAATTTTTACTGTTCTGTAATAGTAAATAAAAATTAGATTGGTAAAGGTATTTAATATCAATCATCTAACATCTATCAGGTTCAAGATTGGGTAGTTGGGAGTTAAGGTATGTTTTCTGGAAGGAGACTGGAAAAAATTCTTTATTTTATTTGTGTTTTTTTTTTTTAATATGAGTCTGCACACCTACATAACAGTTTAGTTAAGTATGCAATATTTTAGCTTTCTAGATGATATAGCTTTTGAATTGAGTGTATACAAAATGTAGAAAATATTTGAATTTACTAAGATTCATGGAGCTTGTCTGAAATAGGTATATATGGGTATATTTTGATGTATTGTTTGGTAGTCGAAAGTACAATATACTAAAATGTAAATTTTATTTGATGTGCTGATCAGATCCCAAGCCTAAAATATTGAAAGGGAATTATTAATTTACTAACCCATGTTGACAGCCTAGTTTTTCTCAAAAAAGTATTTTCTACCAGCTACTGATATTTTTTCTCAGCAAGCCCTCTCATAATATATGAATATATATATATATAAAATGAATAGGTGATATTTATAGTAATATAGTAATTATATTTTTGTTTTGCCATTAAAAATAAATGCGGGAATGAATAGGTGTATAACAATAAAAATAATAATAATCAATAATAATTATTCTGAATTCTAGAAATAGATCTAGTGATGGTAATTCCATCTTTCTCTCCCTGTGTGCACGTGAGTGCGCGTATATATATATTTAGTTTTTAGCGCGCGCGTGTGTGGGTTGTGTAGATATCTATGGATGACATTATTTATTATTAATATCAGACTGCGTTTCATAGAATCAACCGTTATCTATAAATAAGAATAATGCCTAATAAATTTAAAATTATTATAAGTTAAACATTCTTGAATGTATTGAACTAGAAAAATAAAATTGTCACAATATTTTATATGCCCGCTAGAATTTTCATAATTGATTTTAGTGTTATTTTATTCCCTTCTAAACATTGCCACTCCAACATTTGTAGTTGACGCATTTCGGAGTACCTCCATTCTTAAAACTACTTTTAGCATGAGTCTTCCTGAGCTGGGGTCTTGGAATAGAGATGTTAAGCATCTCCTATTCCCCATTCGTACTGTTATGGCCTTTTCTGCTTTCTCTCCCGCTCTAACGCTTATACAATTCTAAAAATCTAAAATTGTTAAAATAAAATATCAGAAGGGTTAGTTTCAGAATACTGTATAACCTTTACAGCGGGAGGGACAAAGCAGAAAATGTCATGACAGTAGGATTGGGGAGTTGAGGAGCTTAAAATCGCTATTTATTCGACGATCCCAAGTCAGAAGACTTAGTGTTAAAAGAGTAGTTTTGAGAATGGAGGTACTGCAAAACCCGTCAACTACAAATGTCAGAGTAACAGTGCTAGGAAGAGCAGAAAATAACACTAAAATCAATTAGGAAATTAAAGATATTAATAAATCGGGTGATCTTAAAACTTCCTTGAATACTCTACGGTATCCATGTGTTTTGTTTAAGTTTATACATTCATACGTATATGATTGTTTAATGAGTTTTTATAATAAAATCCCGAAATGTCATCAATATGAAGCCAATCTGATTAATATTCCTAAAATAGCAGCCGATAATATAAAGCGTTAAAAATTAAAAAAAAAAAAAAAAACAATTCTTTAAGAATTGCCCTGAAAGAGAGCTTAAATATGTTAAAAAATAATAACTACTCTGCAATAAATAAAAATATATATAAAAAACTTAGTAACAGTTTTTTGTAAATTAAATTAAAGATTAAATATTTTTAAAAAAATTATAATTTCTAAATAATCTTATTAAAATTACTTGGAAGGTAGTAAAACCGTTTGTATAACTGAATAATGTTAAATAAAAATATGTAAAAATTAAAGTTATAAGAAAGTTTTTTAAAGAAATTCAGCTTTGAAAATTTGGAATTTTAACTTTAGAAGCGGAAGTTATAATTTCTAGATCGAGCTTTTCCGGTCTTACGTACCGATATAAGGAATGCTATTTAATCTTGGAAGAACCAAAAATGGGACTTCTTTAAACGTAGCGAATTTAATAATAAAAAAATAAATATTTTCCTGTGATGTGAAACAATCCTTGATAACTCTACATTAGCCTGTAATGTGTGTTATATTTGAAGATATTCTATATATTTGTAAAATACCTTTTTTTAGGTCGGAGTTTAATTTATTTTTTAATAGATATGGCAGTAATAATTGTTACTCGTACTATGGCGTAATTTGTAGTAAGAAGGCGAGTTTGGAAATGCTTCCTAGTTATCTCTTTATATTGTCGTTTGCTTATATAAATTTCGAGGATTTGAGATGTTATCCATTATTAAAATTTTGTTATCCATTAATATAATGGAATGGATTAATATAATGGATAACACTTGCGGGCGAGATGGTGAACTACATCTCTCATAATCTGATGAATCGACTGTTAGCAAGTCTCAGAGAAAGACATCCTGATAAGCCGAAGAGCTTGTCTTAAGGATAAATGGTAACGGCTGAAATCGATTATCGGTTCTTTTTTTTATAATTATTAAATAATAAATTTAGCAGATAAACCTGCATCAGTTTTTGTGGTGAATGGCGATATGGTTTGAAAAATTGTCTAATGTGAGGAAAAATGCTCAGCATCATTAGGATTTGAACGTATAACCTTCCGAATGATAGGCAGAACTCTGCTGAAGAGGTTTAGGTTTGCTTATGGAATTTTGATTATAAAATAGTTGAAATGATTGAAAAATATTTAAATTCTAACTGTTCTAATCTAAAAAGTTTTTCAAAACAAAATAAAAGATTAAAGTAGTTGTAGCTTTCTGTGTGAATTCATTCAGCAAAAATGTAGTGCCTCTGTACCCTTAATTTAATAAATATAAATCTTAAAAAATCTTGTATATTAGAAAAAAATTGTGCTGAAAACTTATTTTCAGTTCTTCCGGATGTTCTATTGGACGGGACGGGCTGATTTTTTTTTATTCTGTTCAGATTGACCAAAAGATATGTCATTCAAGTGTCATCGGGCCCCAAACTGAGTTTTCTCTGTGAAATCCTCAAAAATGCTCATATTCCTTAATTGAGGAATTTCCGAGGTTATTACTCACAGGAAAATCACTTTGAAGGGTTGTTGATGCTTGAAGATATATCTCCGGGCCATTTCGAGATGAATAAAAAAAACAGTCTGATCCGTTCTGTAAAACGTCTGGATGGACTGGAAATAGGTTTTGAGGAAGCATTTTACCTACGGTAGGAAAGAAACAGAAAAATGGGGAGTTGGTGATGAGCTGCGTTGTAAATGGAATAAACTTTTAGCTTATTTTTAAAAATTCATAATATTTTTGTAATAATATTCCTGCGGAGCAGCAAAGAGTTACTAGTACCTTTTAATTTATTCGCTTATTACAATGGAATAGATTCAAATAATTATAGATCCCAGTATAGTTTGAATCTTTGCAAAGAGTATTATTTTTTAATAACTTGCATTAATCCGATAATAATATTTGCTTAAATGAAATTAACGTTAAAGAATAATTACAGTTATTATTAAGTATATAAATCATTAAATTACTAATTTAACGTTTGATTAAATCGCTAACTGTTTCTGGAACGAATCTACGGTTTTATAATGCTATAATTTCTGACCCCGTGCTCTAGAAACAGAATTTTCTAAAATATTGGAAAATATACAAAAACATCTGCATTTTTGAAACATTTATATATAAAATTACAATTATTTTGATATAGTTCATGTCCTAAATAATTTTCATAAAGTAGAATTTAGATGAAATACAATTATAAATGAACAAAATTTAAAATAACCCCAATATTATTCTGAGTTCGCAATTACGATCATTTTTCGATTTTTAAACTCTTTATCTTTCTTTTTGCGGACTATATTTCTTATTATGATCAGTAAGAAAAAAATATCTTCGCAAAACTCATTAAATTTGAAATAAGATGGAAAAACCGACTGAATAATTTCAGAAATGAAGAAAACTTTTTTGAATATTAAACAGGATTCAAAATTACGTGTTTTGGGCGTTTGCACGCCTGTGAGACACCACATATACACAGAGAGAGTATTAGTATTAAAATAGTTTTCATTACTCAAAATAATTATCATAAAATCTTCTAGAAAATATTACATTTTTATAAACAAAAAAATAGCAATGCGATGTAATCAAACGGATGGTTAAACTACAAATTACGGCTGTAATTTACCTATTTGTTGTTTTATGTTATTATTAATAATAATAAAAAAATAAAAAACCGGGGCTAGCTCATTTTATTCATAAATTCTTTTCTTTTAATTCGTAAAATTTACTAATTTTACTGTAATTTTTTCTTAAAAAAAAAATTATGAAGAAACTAAAAGTACCTTTTTTTAATTATATTTTATTTTTACACGAATTTACGCACACGTAAAACGTTCAAAGTATTTATATTTAATTGTTTAATAACTGATTAAATATTTGTTTTCCATTTTTTTAAAGATCTGAATTAATTATTTCTCCTAAAAGTGATAACATGAAATAGATATACGATTCATACTTCCAAACATATAATTACAAGAATAGAAATAATATTGATTGCTGAAACGTCAGTATCCGTGTCATGTCTCACGGATTGGAACATTAACCAATTTCAGATGCACGTATGAATTCAACTTTTATTTCATTTCGAATTTTATGACGAAGTATTACCTAAAAATATATGACTCGTTTTGACAGAAACTACGTATTTTATTTTTGAAAAGTTTCATATTTGGATATTTTCGTAAATTTAAAGGATTTATTTCATTTTTAACCAATTTCAAAATGTTTTTCTTTTAAATTTTACTAGTTACCATACTATTTTGAATAAAGTTTTTTTTTTTTTTTTTTTTACAAAATGTTTATAATTTTTTCAAATTTTGATTTGAAAAAAGATATTTTCGTCACTTTTTAAAACTTTTTATGTAATTTAAAATAAAAAAAAAATTTCTTTAATAATTCCCAAGAATATGGTCTTGTCTACAAATTTACGCCTAAGTTTTAATAATAAATAATAATTTATCTCTAAAAAATATTAAATTCAGAAATTTCGACAATTTGTGAAATAATCTATCTAAATAAATGACAGAAACCAAAAAAAAAAACGATTCAAAATTTTATGTGAAAATATAGCGATAACGTAATTTTAATTGAAAATTATAGTTATATCTTTCTATTGTTAACCCATTTTTTGCCAATTAATTAAGTTTATAACTTTAAAACCAATAGTTGCAATCAAATTCCTCTTTAATTAATTAATAAATAGATTTTACCTGAAATTTATAACTAACTATAGATAACACTTACAAAGTTAATAAATAAGTAATATTAACCATAGGAAATCCAAAAGGTAATGAGCATGATGAACGTTTTAATGTTTCAAGTTTTGATTTGTTAAATAAAAATTGTCGATATAGTTCACCATTTAACACCGAATAATGTTTTCTGTTCATCTTATATATAAAGAGAAGATATACAATTTTGACAGCCCACGTTTTATTTATATAACTAAACTGTAGATAATTTTCTTTTATAATTAAATCTATCAATTAAAAAACCTTAATTTTTATTCATATGACTAATAAAATGTTACGTACGATTTTTAATAAACAATTTCTTATAAGGAATTATATTGATATATTTTCACCATATTAACCATCTTGAATTACATAATAAAGGAATGCCATTTATAGGAGAAAGATGATTGTTAATATTCTAAACGGTAGAACATAAATTTATCAAAATATACAAAAAAAAAAAAAAAAAAAAAAAAATAGATAAATGACAGCAATGGATGTTATTTTAAAACCAAAATAAATCAGATAACACCTGATGAATTATCACAATAAGTACAAAGTTATAAAAACAGAAGTTAGTAGTAAAAAAAAATAATAAATAAATAATTAGTTTGCCTAAGCAAAAAAAAAAAAAAAAAAACACAAAAAAATACTGCCAATTTGAAAAAAAATAGCATGCACAGAAAAAAATAAAAATAAAAGCACGTAATGTACGCATCGTTATTTATAATAACTTACCTCAACTGATTCATAACATAAACACTTTTAAGTGTTTGTTTATTAATTAATTAGATTTTCATTTTACAGTATAACATTTTTTATACACAATTTGATAGTCCGAATTATCCGTTAACGGTGAGTAGTACTACGAGATATCTAACATATTCCCTTTATGAATTTAATATATCCCATTAAATTATCAAAATACAATGTATTATGTACCATATCAGTTTATCAGATATATTTTCTGTAAATAATCCATTTCGTATTCGTAAAGATTTTCCGATTCTGTAAATGAGGCTAAGATTAATCAAGAGCAAATATAAACAAAAATATTAAATTTTACTTTAGATTTAATTCAATAAAAAAAACTAAGGAAGTTAATTTAAATACCGTAGCGTAGAAGTATCAGAAAAATAGCATAATAGTAGAATAAATTCTCATCTACGAAGTTCTTCAGAATCATGCTCAGAATTAAGGATCTGATGAGTCTATGCTAACAATTTTTTGTAAGCGGAAGGGGGAGTAAATCAGGGTAACTGGCAATAATCGGAATTTTTCAGTATTAAAAAAGAAAAATAATTTTATCGAAAAATGAGGGAATTTATTTTTTTAATTTTGTTAAATTGTTTTTAATTTTATATTTTCGTTTCTATACGATAAAAATTTACTTGGTATAAGTTTTTTAATCTTTGGTAAATTTTATTTTTTTTAAGATCTTTTTTTGTTGGTTCTTTAAAAATAATCGTTTCACGTAAAAATAGGTCATATAAATTTGGAAGCTTATTTAATTTCTTACAATCATTTTTTAACCATAAAAATTTACGAAGATAGCCTAATTTTTTAATTACGTTTAATTTTTTGCTCTTTCTACTAAATAAAATTAAAAAAACAAAACATTTTTATAGCCCTACACTTCCCCCCGTTTAGATCTATTTTCAATGCACGGTATCGTAAACTCAATGCATTCTTTTAACTTCTAGTAATTCTGAGCATTTTTCTAAAAAAAAAAAAAAAAATTAATTGAAATTTTTTTGACTCACAGTGACTTTTTCTATCATATAACCTTAAATAGAAACTGGTGTAAAGGATAACTTACGAATTTTCATTGATCCGATCTAATTGTGTTCCAAATTATCGAATTTAAATCTCCGAAAAACTTTCAGGACCTATTCTACTGGTGAAAATAATAGAATAAGTTCATATAAATATAGGTCTGGAAAAGCTTTGTTTTCGAATTACGGCTAGCGAAATCTTTCACCCTGATTTCAGTTCTTCTAATAAAATGAAGCCCTACTGTAATTTTTGAGATATAAATTAAGGAGTAAATTTGGTGGTTTCTCGTATAATTTGCGCTTAGAAATAGGATAGAATAGGTCACAGAACTGTAACTTCAGTAGTTTTTAACATATGCGATGTAAAACACAAAATTCAGTGTCGAAAAACAAGTTTTTTTTAGGTTTGTAGTACAATAACTTTGTTAAACGACTAATAAATTCGGAAGATTTAGTAACAAAACCTGTAGAAAATTAATTAAATACGGCTATTAAAAAGTAAATAAAAAACTTTTAAAAATCGGTTTTTTATTGAAGCAAAACAGACGACAAATAGACAGAATCGTATTAGTCTTTCTGTACCTAATAAACATTATTCTTAATATAGCAAAAATAAAATACATGAAATGATAAACGGTAACAGAATAAAAATCCTCAGTTACAGAAATTGTTCGAAATTCCCTCCTTCACAATGTACTCAGCAATCTGCCCAACGTAAAATATCTCCTGTGGCTTTTCATTTCATCTCAGGATCGCTTCGTATAAATTCAATAGCGTTTCGTATTTTAATGAGTAACTCTTCTTCAGTATAAACTTTTTGTCGATATACTATCGTTTTCATACGGCCCCAAATGAAGTAATCTAGTGGAATTAAGTCAGGGGATCGTAGTGGCCAATCGATCGATCCACGACGTGCAATCCAGGTTAAGAAATTAGCGTTCAAGTGATTTCTAGCTACTAAAGATAAATTTAGCGTTGCACCATCGGGCTGGAAAATCATTTGCAATATAGTATACAAATGTACATCTTCCAAAAGAGCCGACAAATTATTTTTCAAGAAATGAACGTATGCATCTGTCGTAAGGTTTTTATTGAAAACAGATTATCCCAGAATTTTCTCATAAATAATTCCACATCAAACATTAATGGGAAATCTACGTCGGGAACTAGTTTCCACAGTACTATGCGGATTTTCTTCGCTCCATAAATGACTATTTTTAGAATTGAAGACTCGGTTTCTCATAAAAAGGATAAAATTGAAATTGAAGTGAAAATAGAATTGAATTTACCTTGTCAGCGTTGTCTAGAATTTACAATGTCAGACGTTTAACAGGTGGGGGTAATCTGTTGGCAAAAAAAATTGAACCTTCTGCAGCCGGAAAGAATAAAGTTTTCCTTCTCGGAGGATGCGCCGCACTTTATTTTTTGACAAACCAGATGCGACATGAACCACTCGCCTTGTACCTGGGCTAGACTGAATTACACGATGTTTATCATTAATCCGATGATTTACTTGGCTTTCAATAGAAAATAGACAAAATTGAAAATCACCCTTTCGTTTGTAAATGCTGATACATCGCATAATGTTTAAAAAGAATGTTTATTAGGTACAGAAAGAATAATACGATTTTCTGTCTATTTTTCGTCTGTTTTGTTTCCGTCAAAAAGGGATTTTTAAAAGTTTTTATTTACTTTTTATTGGTTGTATTTACATTAATTTTCTCAGAAATAAATTCTCTATAAGTTTTGTTACTAAATCTTCAGCATTTATTAGTCATTAAAGTAAGCTACTGTAGTACAAACCTAAAAAAAAACTTGTTTTTCGACAGAGAACTTTGTGTTTTACGTCGGATATCTTAAAAAATACTGGAATTACAGTTCTGGGACCTATTTCATCCAATTTCTCTGCTCAAATTATATAAGAAACTACCAATATTACTCCTTAATTTAGGTCGAAAAATTACAGTAGGGCTTCTTTTAATAGACGACTGAAATCCGGGCGAAAGATTTCGCTGACCGTAACTCGAAAACAAAGCGTTCCCAGAACTATGTTTATATGAACGTTTTTCATAACTTTTACCAGTAGATGTCTTGAACGTTTCTCCGTTTCTTCGTGGGACAGTATTTCAAGCTCGATTTAATTCATAAAGCGTTAAAGATTTTTAGATTATGAATCCTTTTCTTACACCGACATGAAATAGAAAAAAGGTTGAACTTTCTGTAGTTAATTATTACCAAAATTATTCGAACAGATATGTTTCAGAAAAGTAGTAGAAAAAGAGAAGGGTAATTTAATAATATAGGGAGGGGTACGCGAATATAACGCTTCTATCGTAATATAACTTAGGCATGGGAATAACAAATGAGCGTCCGAAGTTGTTTTTGTTTACAGATACATTAAAAGCATGCAAATAGGATTGATTACACAAGCTGTCAAAGATTAGCTTCGTTATTTTTCTTACCCTTTCATCTTGTCATTTATATAATCTCAGGTACATTTATTTCGCCGGCCTTATATAAAGAATGTACGCTATATTTTTTATATTTCGTAATTTTTTAAACGTTTGTTTCGCTTGCCATTCATTAGTCGTATTGTTTATCTTTATGCAAGTTATTCGTTTAAAATAATTCTAATCCATTAGATAATTATCCCGCTAATGAATCAACTTTAAAATCTAACCAATAAGACTTAACATTAAAACAATTGAAATTATAGGTTTGTATAAACTTATTAGTACTTTTAAAACATTATTAACGAATGTTGATAATTAGTTAAATAAGACCTGTGTACTAATTAAAATTTATTAAAAAAATGTATACAAAGGTAACGTTAGAATCGTATAAACATTTTAAATTATTATTGCAGTATTTGTTATGTTGGATTAAATGAGTATAAAATTAGCAGTATAAAATTCATAAATTTTATCTTTAATATTTATTATTAAAATAATCCTATTCAGAAAATTGACTTTACGTTATTTGAAAATATGTAATATGAAGTTAAATATTTTTTAATACGTTCCGCTCAAATTTTTTCGACCTTAAATTGAGCGTAACTTAATCAATCTTCTTAAAATTTTCACATGCACAACTTACGATATATTACTACAGTATATATAAATTTCAACAAAATTGATCGAGTAGTTTTGGGGATTTTTGAGCCACAAAATGTTATACATAAGACTATAAATAATATATAAGGAAACTACAATTTAAATGAATGGTATTTGCCTACTCCTCATACCTCAAAACGTAAAGAAAATTCATTTTCACCCCCACTCCCCTTATATCACGTGACCGAAAATAATCCCGTACTTTTCTTCGAAATGTCGATAAAAAAAATATTAATACATTATCAAAATAAAATGAATAATGTACTCGTAATATAAAATTCTGGATGATTTTTGTCGAAACAATCGAGAAGAAAATTATGTATTACTATGACTTTTTTAGACAAACCGAAACAAATTTTCTCAAATATCATGTTTTACAAATAATTAGGTCCTTTCAGTTATTTTCGTAGTCATTCTAATCAGGTATAGTCACAAATTTTCAATTGTCTTTAAACTCAATGAAGATGAGTTTTTTAAACGTTAAATTTGTTGTTATTGAGATAATAATTATCATTGTATTTTCTGCTAAGAACACTATGATTTCTTTGTTGAATACTATTTACCTTTCCTAGCTTCATTATTTTATTATATGTTGAACGTATAATAAAAGAATAGACATTTTTTAAACGTTGTAATAATAAATTTAATTCGGTTTGTTTTTTTAACGTTCGGTTTTCTGTTTAACGTGAATACTACTTGGTACTTTTCTGTTAATAATGTTAATAAATGAAATATTGCTTTTGTTGATGAGTTTTTAAATAATATTAATTAAATAAATTTGAATTATCTTTATCCTTGTTTAATTTCTGTTACGTAACGTATTCAGATATTTTTCAACATATTCTACACTAATTTTGTTTATTATCGCGTTATATTTACATATCAATATGTTCTACTATCTCTTTTATTTAATCGTTTCGTATTTTATGATTATATTTTTAATTAACTAGAAATTTACAAGCTACTTGAACCTAAATTATGGAACCTAAGTACCTAAATTATGGTTACCTACAGAATGAATATATATCTGAACCTCTAAAAATATTCTTTTGATTTTGGTGCAAAAAAGACGAAATTATAAATGTGAACTAATTCTAAACGAAGCTCGTATTCTTAAAGTTCTATTTATGTATGCACATAGGAAAGTTTCAGATGGTCTTTGTTATCGAACGTAAGCCGTACTTAAATAGAAAAATGTATAAACTTGTAATCTCAGATAATTTTATTTGCAGTAAAAAACAAATGCGTGTAGTTATTTACATGTCATATTTCGTCTCGTATTTACTTATCTCTCTCTTTTATATATTTAAAATAAAACGGTTATTCATTTACGCTATGATATGGTACGCAGAAAGTTTCCGCTGAGCGCTCGTGTCATGTTTAATCAAAGTTAATATTATATTACATTTTACGTATAGCTACTATTTCATGTTTTTATACTTTTAAATAGTGAAAATCTATCGACTGAATTAAAGAAAACTTATTTTAATTAAAAACGCGAATGTTAATTAATTAAAAATCTATTTTTAGATATAACCTAGCCCGAGTATATAAATAATCAAACTAAAAGTAGTTCGACCTTTATGTAAAATTAACCGAGAGAATGTAATAAAAAAAAAGTTCGACCTTTTCCTTATGTGAACATTTTGATCTATTTTATATTACGTAGACTTAAGTAATAGATAATAAAATACTAGATTTCATTTGTTTTAATATTTAAAAAAGGATTATAATAAATTCGGTGTTGAAAAATTAAAGAGTAAATAAGTTTAAACAATTTCCTATAAAATGGAAACTGACTATAATTTTTAATCATAGTTTTCTTCAACGATTTTTATTTAAATATATATTTAGTTTCTTAAACTATTAAAAAGATGTAGAATCTTTTATTACCTGTAAAATAGATTTGTATCTTTTAACTAATTAATCCTTCAATTTATTGTAACTGGTCTGGGATTATAATATTACGTTAAAATATATATAAATACTTTTTTCTTTTTATCCCTACAATATTTATCTATTTTCATTAATCCTTTATCGTTCAGTTCAGATACTTTCGGATGAAATTATAATCGGATTTTTCATTTGCTAGGTTTTCATTTGCTCCGGTAATTAAGTAAAATACAAAAAAAATCCGTCATTGGATCATTCGCGTAAAAGATACAGCTACAGAAGATAAAACAGTGATTATTTCCCGTTTATCGATCGCCAGGTATATTTTTGTATATTTTCAAGCGTATTACCGAAATTTTTTTATATTCAATTTCCCGAAAACTTTCTTAAATTTCAAGTTATTAATTTGAGTATAATCTGATTTAATTATTTTTTTAACACCGAAATAATTGAATTATGAACATATATTTTATGTATAATTTATGTAACTGTTGCGGGTTTTGTAGCTGTATAATTTTCATGTTCCTAATTTAATAATAAAATCGAAATAAAAGAGGAAATTAGTGTTGTAAATGCAAATTAATCACCCGAAATAAACGTAAGAGTCTATTAATAAAAATGTTGGAGTGAATTATTTATAAAACAGTATTTAATACGAAATATTTATTTTTCAGATTACCTTGATTTTTGGGAATTTAAAAAAATATATTCCAAAATTTTTGTTTAATTACAATTTTTTGTTCAAATAGTAAAGATAAAATATTAATCTGTTTATTTGATATTTTATTTTATTTACTTTTATGAGCAATGAAAAAAAATTACGGCAGGCCTTTACATTAACGTATAATTTATTACTAAATTTAATAGAAAAATTATAATTAAATAATATTTAAATATTTTATTAAAAATGTATTAATGGATGATTTGTTACTTGTATATTATTTCTTAAATCAAATCATCAGCTAAGGAACTACAGTTTCATAGATGTAAAAATATTTTTACTACAAGGTACGTTACAGATTTTGTTAAACATTTATCACACACTTCTAAGAAAAAGTATATAAAAGTTTAAAATTGGTAGAAAAAAGATACGAATGAGAAACAAATATGGTACGACGGTTAAACGTTGTTTTCTGTAGTTTAACAATTCGTTTATTACAACGTTTTAAAATTAATTAATTACACGGAATAGTTTGAAATATGCTAATGTTTAATGTCTAGCAGTATGGTTGTAATATTTTTAATCGAATAAAAGTCAAGTTTGAGTAATAAAAAATGTGTAGTTGGCCTATAAGTAATCCTCAAACAGAAATTGTCGAAAAAATTAAATTTTTAATCGAAAATAATGTATTTATTATAAATTAATGAGGTAAACTAGTAAAACATCTGACTTTTGGCGGTTTAATAAAATTATACAAAAACAACCCGGTAAAAAAAATCATTTAAAAAATTGCTTATGTTATAATTAAATTAATGTAAAATAGATTTATTAACGATTATTTATTAACGATGTAAATACAAAATTTTATTAAATGGTAAAAGAATTTAATTTTCTCAAATGTTAAATCTCATTTGAGAACGATATCGAATTAAAGTTATATATTGCAAAATTTAATAGTTCAACTAATTTTAAATGTTTATGAATTCAGTAACAATTATTTTTAACATTTTTGTAAACAACGTTTACAAAACGAATCGTGTCCCGCGATTAATTAAACGAAACTATGAATATAGAAACAAAGTTTTTCAAAGCGAATAGGAGAGAAATGTTTCCCCAAAAATTCTATCTGAAAAATCTTAGATAGGTCGGCTATAATAATGTATATAACGGGAACAAGATGAACAAATTTGCTAAAGGGATAATTTTTATAACAAATAAGAGTATAAAATGTATCAAATATAAAAAAGACTAATTAAGTGATTAACGGAAAAATAAAATTTTAGATCATAATTCACTTATTTAATTTCATTAAATATTTTATAGCCTACATAAATGTAGGGAAATTTTAATTTCATACCGGGTGGAAAGTATGGTACAAGAAAACGTCTAAGTCATTATTTCATTAAAATAATTTCAGGAAAATTGTTAAAGAAAAGTATGTAGTAAATTTAACTTTATCTTCTACCACGCATGCTATAATTATTTTACGATTGTGTATCAGTAATACCCCGTCATTCACAGTTTTGTCGATCAGGATTTCATTTTACGTAGATTTACATGGTCGCGGAGTTTTCGATGGTAACATTTTTTTTTGTTTATTTTGTTAGTAATAACAGAACAACCTTCCTAAACTCTTACCGATCTATAATTCCTAAAACAGATATAGATTAATCGAATCCGCATTATGTACCCTACATTAATATCAGATCGTCAGTAGGTGCATTTAATAATAAACTATTTTTTTTTTTTAATATCTTGTAATACTAACGTAGGTCATGCAAACTATTATGAAGTTTAAACTGGATATACTCATTTGTTTTCTTTATAACCTATTTTAATTTCATTAATCATATCTAAAGAATTTATAAGTCTGCTTGTTATCATCATTTTACAATTAAAGATACTAAATGACTAGTGCGTATTTTAACCTTTAAATAATACAATGTATGTTTTCAATGGTATACTTACTGTTTAGTCTATAAAGCTTAATAATATTATGAAATTTTATTTCATATTTATATATAAATATATATATTATTTACACGATTATATTAATTTTTATTTATATTTATTATTTTCTAAAGAATGCATAACCGCGATTTTGATTACGATCTTAATGAAATATTGTAAACATAAATAGATAACACAGTTTTTGTTTAAATAATTTTTTCTGTAAGCAGTTTCGTTACAAGTTTTTATTATTTTCCTAAAAAAATACTTTTTAATATTTTTGCTTATTATAAAAAAAAATAAAGGAGACATGGAAACTAATCGGAAATATAACTCAATTATTTAGTTTTTAGTTAAAAAAAATTCAGTCGTATTGCTTTAAAAAAATACAGGTTTAGATAAATTTTGTATAAAAAAAAAGAAGAAAATGTTTTACTTTTGCTAGTTAATTAGGAACGAAAAATCCCAAATAAATTATACTCTACGATATATATTTTTTAAAATTCACAATCTTTTGATAAATATTTGAAAGAGAATAATTTCAAGCACGACAATAAAATAAAAAAATGTATAATTATAATTTTAAGTAAAGTATTTATGTATAATATTATAATACAGAACATTCTATACGAGTGGCTAAATTCGACCGGATAACAAGCAAGGAATATCACTATATCTAAATTTATAAGTATTTGATACGAAACTTTTTTTTTACCAAATTTAAAACGTAATAACACCGAAATATTATTAAAAAAAATAAATAAATAAAAAATGTTTGAAAAATGAACGAAATTAGTTAAAATTACATTATAATAAATTTTAATTATTTACTTAAATAATAGAAATTAATTACTAATGTAGGAAATTCTTAATATAAAATTTTTCTAATAAGAACATTTTTTGAAACGAATAAGATGTAATGTATTTATAAAAAAAATCGTACGAAAATTATTAGCGAATTTCATTTATAAGTAAAAATAAAGGGATAGATTTTGATTTTTAGAAATATTTATTTGTGAACCACAATTAAGCAGTTCAATGAATTTATTATAACAATAAATAAATATATTATTTAATTTATTTTCTATATCTTAGAATTATAAAACTACTTTATTAAATCACCGATCTATTCAACACGAAATTTATGGAAAAATATATTTTATAAAATAATAATGTATAATAATTTATTATTCATTTTTCCCTCCTTAAATTAACTGATTACAGATGTTTTTATTTAAAAATAATTATTAGGTAATACATTTTCTCATCCTTTATTAAATCTTTTCCTTTATAAAATTCTATTTCCGATTAAATCTCAAAAATGTATAATTTTTTAAAAGGTTTTGAGCGATAATTATAATCGTTTGATTTGAAAATTTAAAATAGTGGATTGATTTTAAAAATGAAACAAGAAAACTGTCCCCGTAGGTTTATTTATTTATTTATTTTTTTAAATAATTATCTCATATATTCTGTATAGCTATTGAAATATAAAAATGCTAACCGATATATAATTCGAATTTTTAAATTAGACAGTTCTACATGTATAGAGAGTTTATTAATTAAATATGCATTAATAAGACTATTATTAACGGTTGGATCTTCTTCCACAAACGATAATTTTGAAAAATAAAATAATGTATCGATAAATTTTGTTTTTATTTACGAAGTATATAAGATTTTAATTATTAGAAATAAATCTCCATTTATCGAATCGTTATACAATAATAATAACAATATTTATAGCACAGATTTATTATCGTGTCAGACCGCAAACAATTGATAATAATAAACATTTAATAGTGTTAAAAATATTAATATTTCGTTAAGCACCCGATTAAAGTTAATTTTATAGGACAAGATAATATTTAAAATAGTGAGAAGAATTTATTTTTTCCAAAAGATAACGTGAAAGAAAATCGGTTAAATTAATTTTTTTTTTTAAATACTACGTGGAGTTCATAGTTTTTCATAAATCGACTCGGATTATTATGCTGTTAGCGCTTCTACGATCGATTACTTGCGATTCGATTCGGTCATAAAAGTTTTCAATGATATTGTAATTTAATTATTCCAGATGTGGAAATTTATTTATTTTACTTTAAAGAATAAATATATTTTATTAAAAAAACGTAAACGTGACACTAGTTAATCCAATATACCGGTTAAAATAGATTCGTTTAAATGTTTTAATTTAACCGTTACTTCTACAAATTTATAAAGTTACAAAATAAAATAATTTCTATTCCCGGTTGATTTTATTTAAATTATTAGTAAATATTTTCATAAAGAAAAATATATTAGCCTATATTTTGTAAATAGCGAAAATATAGTTTAAAAAATAAATAAAAATATAATTAATTATTTTTTAAATTATTAAAGATTATGAAATAGCGCAAAAACCCAAAGCCGAAACCATAATTTAAACCCACGACCTTAAAATATTTCAAGCATTTTGCTTTAAAAAATTTAAATAAATAATAAATGTTAATATAAAGGAAAAATTACTCACCAGAAAAACGGTTGTTAATTCACTCATCAGAAGTTGCACTTAATTTAATTCGCCTTATAACAGGCGTATAGAATACATTCATATATAAACAATTTTTAAAAGTCCCTAAAAAATAACCTAATTAACCTTTGTACGCATTTCCACATACAAAAACACATTCAAACTCATTCATACATAAATATTACCGTAATACTCTCGTTAAATAATTTATACATTTAAGAGTTAGCGATGAAAAAAAAAATAGACCTAATATTAGCACATAATCAATTCAATTTTCAAGAATATTCTTATATAAAACACTTATATCACTCAAGCGACCACCACGTTTAATAAATAACTCGCTATGTTTTAAAATAGGAATTCGAATTATATTAATATCGGTCAGGCTATGGGAGTAGAAAGCACCTCACGCGGGATCGCAGTAATTTTAACGTTGGATAGGCAGGCCTACGTCGTTGGGCGCTCTTTGCGTTACCACACGCATAGTTACTCTAGCAGTTATTTTAACCTATATCTAATTACTTTATTGTTGATATTTATTAATACTTGTTATATTATTATTTTATTATATTAGTTGATGATTTAATATATATTTACAGGGAATAATTACACACTTCGCTAATCGATGTTAGCGTTTCATTTAGCGATTCCGATATTAAAGCACCAAATAATAATCTAAAAAAAACAATACGAAAAACAAAAAACGGTGAACTATTTTACTCAATTACATACATAAATGTTTAATTTACAGTATACATTAACGATCTTAATATATTTTCGTTATAAAACATAAATTATATATTTAAAAAAATATATATTTATACTTTATCTAAGTAATTCGCTTGTATAATTTAGTAAATAAATTTATTATTTTTTTTTAGCATTGTTTTTGTAAGAAATTATGAATTTTTGATATTTTTATAATTTTTCAATAAATAGGTTAAAGATTAAAAGATATCGGTTTTAGATATTAATTTAATTATGAATTGTATAGTTTTAAAATTTGTTGTGTTAATTCCTAATTAATAAATATAAAAATTCTATTATTTAGAATTTATATTTTTATCAAAAATAATGACATAATATGCGATTTTCCTTTTTTTCTTTCTTTAAGATAACTATACTAGATTTTTTATTTAAAAAAAAGTTTTGTAACCGTCGATTTAAAATAATAACCTAACGGTATATTCTCAAAGAGAGTTTAATTCATAGATAGATATTCATGAAACTGTAATTTTATGTAACTTTAGAAGATCGTGCGGTAAAAGTAAACTTTATTTTATTTATAACTTTAAACTCCGTTGTAAATTTAAGCCTGTTTTTTCTATTTTTAAGTATCGGATCGGCTTTCGACCGGAGACTATGCGATGATAGTTTATCGCCATCGCTCGATTTCAAAAATAAATGATTCTCACCGTTTACGCTATAAAGACTCTAATTACCGTAGCGTTATAATTCACGTTATCTGTTTACTTGCGTCATAATTAAAGTTTTAATTTAAAAAAAGAAACATATATATCTTTAAAAATTATAAGTAATTACGTTCTGCTTAAAATTTATGTTGTAAACAATTAATCTGTATGTAAGACATTCTTGAAATTGAAACACGCCCAACGACCCGTCCATTAATTTTATAATATATCGGGCGTTGTTCGTGCCGTGGCATTCAATGGAAATGCAATTCTGTACGCCACACGTTCTACATTCACAACTTACATGCACTTTAATTAAAATTACAGGTAGAGAGATACTGTAAAACGAGATTTTATGAAATACCCCACACGAATTACGGCTTTACATCATACATACTCTGCTTAATCGCTATAATATTATCGTATCGCAAAACCAAAGCGAGCTCTTCGCCGCTTTTAAAATGAAACCGAGCCAAAACGATCGTCAGTATTTTTATAAACACCCGACTTAAGTAAGAATGTAAACCGACACAACGGTTTAATACTTCCCCTAAAAAACATGGAATACACAGTTTTAAAAGGAAAACTAAACTAAAAAATATATAAATTTAAAAAAAGAGCGGTAAAATTTTATTTTTTCTCTGTTGTTTTATTTATTTAATTTTATTTTTTTGGCGGGTGGGTGTTATTTTAATTGAAGGGACTGAATTTACTTGGTTGTTGTACGGGTTTACCTTATGAGAATAGCAATGGCCAGGCCAGCTCGAGGGTTGGTAGCCGACTGTGGGGGGATAAGTTCCAGTCTGATACATAACTGCCACCGAACACAACAGTGTTGTCACGTCACATTCTCACAGATTATCCGCGTACATCACGCATTATATACCGACATTCAACAGTTATTTTAATTTTACTATTATTTTTTTTAACGATTGTGCAATACGTAACACATAATTTCCGTTTCGTATCTCCTGAAGTTCGTATAAGTCGTACCGAAGACACTATTATAAACGTACGGTGTATCACGCACTAGCACAGCACACACTATTTCTTTGATTCAACACTATATTTTTTCTTTCATCTTCACAGGAGAAGGAAAAAATCAATCGGCTCGTAAAGCTCCGCCTTTAGAAAAATTTTTCGGACCAATCGGAAGATGCTTTCTATAGGTGAGCCACGCCTCCATTCTTCTTAATGCAAACGGACAAACGATCGTGAATCCTTATCGGTAGACGGAGCGTAGATCGGTCAGATGGTAATTTTGCGCGGTCAATACGTACGGTCCGATATCGGATCTTTGAGACGATCGGAGCGAAGCATCGAGTCGGCGACCGTACGAAATATAACAGAAGCGCGCTTTCACCGTGGACGTCGTAGGCACAGGTCAGATGTGTTCAGCGGGCATGCAGCTTGCACTGTAGCCTACTCCTAAAGAGTCACCGACCACTCGCTACTAAAAAAACAACAGCAATAACAACAACAATAACAACAGCAAAAATTAACATTAACAATAATAGCAACAAAGATAACAGATGACACCAGCCATGTCCTTCGACCAAATTTGTTTATTCATTTATTTTCAAAAATTCTAACATCCAAATCAAACAACATCCATATACAGGCCTGTATATAAATATATTATACATATGTATATTATATACACATATATATACACACAGACACACATAGACATGTATATATGTATATGTATATATATAAATATATATACATATATATGATATGTATATAAAGTATATATATTTATGTATATAACTATTAACTATTATCTACAACGGTGACAAAGCAGGAAATTAAAGCGGATGCCGATATTATTGGTAGTAAAAAACAAAACGAAAAACAAAACGCAGATAAATTTAAAACACTTGAACCTGGCCTGAGGAAGGAGCTTGCAGGTAGGTCGAAACGTCGGGCTCCACCATACAGCTCCGTAGCGTGTCCGGAATAAACATGACGCCGTGCAGAAACGGCGGCTACGACAGCACGCGGACGACTGAACGTCAATCCTCGGGTAGCGGGCTAAGGAGGGATCCACGTTGGGCGGGTCGCAGGGCGGTCGTGGGGCGGAGCACCACCCACTACGTTCTGCGCACCCACGTGCCTTCCCTACCTGCCTGCCTACTCCAGACTGTCTACCTTTAGACCTCATGTATCCCACCTACCACCTATGTATACATATATACCGCGATGCTTATGAGAGCAGCGGCTTACCGGCTTCCACTCGCAATACCCTGAACGCTCCCTCGTAACACGCGCGCACATACTTCACTACCTCAGCGGGTGAGCCGACTTGAGATTGATTTTCTGTTAGTTAATAACAAAGTAGACACTGGCTATTTAGACGATAAAATTTTTAAAAATTATATTCGTTAATTATTATAAAAATGATTACCGATGAAAATTGTTAATACCTGTTAATAATAATAATAACAAGGGTAAAATAATAATAATAACAACAACAGTCGAGCTACGAACGATCGTATGGCCTGATGTACTGAATACAGTCAGAAACCAAATTTTTCGTACGCAAATGGTAAAACGAATACGTAAAAAAGAAATGACGTACCGAAAAATTAGTGATGTTTATCATTACTATCGTACGATCCAAAAATTACTAACGGGAAGTCTGTGTGTATAACATATTATTTTAAACAAATCGTTTATAATAGCCGAGAATAAATTCTTGAAATCTATGAGTCGTTGCTTTGTACACGAAAAAATAACGCTGGAAAGGTTTACTCACAACACTGGGTATTAGGAAGTGTACATCGGGATTCAGGAAAGTGTAATTTGTAAACCGTACCTTAATGTATTATCATCGTTACACTTCTGCATACGATAAAATCGTGTATCCTTTCGGGCAACATAACCTTTCAAATATGTGGAGAACGATTCTTGACGTACCTAATTAATAAGGTTCCGATATGAACACTATACCGTTAATCTTACTCTCAATTTCGTAAGCCTACACTTAGAAACTGTAGATTCTCTCTCTCCTCTTTCGCTAAACTATGAAATAGACACGAGTAAAAAAAATCGGGTATCGATAGATCCATACCTATGTGAATTTATATGACGCGGACCCAGTGGCGATGTTGAGTTGTTCAAACAGACTACAGATCATATCAACAAATTTTTACCGCTAGAGTAAGCTTAATTTTACATTAGAACATTTACACTTTATCATTTAAATTGTATATTTAGTTTGTTTTCATTACAAAAAGTCTTCTACTATTTTTAAATTATATATAATCTTATATAAAAATGCCCCTCAAAAATGAAACGAAGTTTATAAAAATAAGAAAAGAAAAAGCTTTATTGAAACGTAAAAAAACGATATAAAAACAATTTAATCTCGCTTGATTTACATAAAGATTCCAATTAGGTGTTGATTTGCGCTGTGGGGGTCAATGTTTCTTGATTCAAGAAGCGAATTCGTACCTATTTTGGCTGGTAGAAGTTGGGTAGAAGATTCCTTTATTTCTTGTAACTACCTGTAAATTGACCTTTTATACTAATTATTACACAGTAAGGAGGAATTTACTGTTTTCCTCTTTTCTTTTATTATATTCAACGACTCCTTAATGTACTGAATTTTTGGTTCAATTTGAGGATATGTTTATCACTTTTGTAAATTAATGAAATCCGTAATTTTTTTCCATGATTTTGTTGCTGGATTTCTTATTAAAACATTTAAATTGGCAGCTGTCCACGATAAAAAAAAAATAACATTTACCTTAATTTTTTACTAGAGCAGAAATCTTTTTTAATTGCTAGTACTCTTCTACGAATCAGTTAGTAGTTCTGATGTATGCTATGTAACCCTTTTTAGTTACATTTCGCCTGTAATAAAATCTATGAGCATACCTTTTTTCTGTTCTTAAATTTCACTTATGATAACATCATGATTTCTCAAATTAATTTCCTTTTTCTAATATAAAATAATTAACAATTCCAACTTTTGGAATAATTATCACAACATGATAATTACACAACATTAGAATACCTTAGGAAGTAGAAGTAGAATTTTCAAAAATAATGTTACTGATCGGAGCCTCGTTTAACATTAAACCGCTTTGTGTTGGCGATATACTAAATCTCAAGAAAACATTTATTCATTTTTCTTAATATTTTTATTATATTTTTTTCATTTTTCTGTTATTTTTAATTGTCTGTTATCAATTTTTTGTAGGTATCACGCGCTCCACCAAAAAAATATATAAAATTTATTACCTGGTATGGAATTCAAAAATATAATAGTCCATGATTACTCTTTTTATTCCTTAACCGACATAGAATTTTATAGAATTAGATAAACGAGTAATAAGATAATAGTTAGCTTTATTTGCAAAATAAGTTAAATAAAACATCCTAAAAATCCTTAACTTGTAACCTAAGTCGGGTAAATCAAAAAAAATATTCATAAAATATCATAATTGATATAAAATTTAAAAAATGCGGTTTTAAAAAACTGATTAATCTTAGGCGACAGAATTTAAAAATATATATTTTTGCTGCATTATAAATTCCACTTGAAAATTAAAACTTAAACATATACCGTATACCGATTTATTGTATTATGTAGCGTAAACCGATGATAATTGGGTACACTGAATATTGTGATCTTGTAATCATTCAGTCTAGCACTTTCCTTGAGTCTTCGATTATATAAAACAGTTTTACCAACGTATCCGTACAATAAATTACATGATAAATCATTTTCAATGGTTTACCTGGAATTTCCCTTAATAATTAGAGTTAATGCATTATTCACAACTGATTGTTAGCGTTCAGTTCGTTAAATTGTGACTGAACATTGTCCTACTGGTTTCCACAGCAACCAAACGAAAAAATACTATTGTTATAGTAAACAGTCAAATAAAATAACATAGGTTATCTATATTAATTTGCTACTTTATATTCTCCTTTTCTTAATCTCTTTTTCTTTTAACACCTTTATAAATCACTTTTAATATAACATGTATTAATTGGCGTTGCTTTTTGTTTAGTGTTTTCAAGGATGTTCTCTATAAAGCCAATCCTTGTTATAAAAAGGATTGATGAGTATATATAACCTAAATTTTGGTTAACTTAGCGTGATATTTTGACGGTATGAATCATTTAGCTGAAGAGTTCAACGGGAAAACATTTCATTTCACGCTTGCTCATCTACCTTTATCACAGGATTGTTTTTTCTTCTTGAATCTGGGTGTACTGTTTTCAGGAGAAAATTGTATCCATGAAGTCTTCCAAAAATGATGCGGTTATGGATCTAACAGAGACATAAGAAATTAATATATATTTTTTCAAATATAAATTCAATTAAATTTATTAACCCGATTGTAAGTACAAATGTTAACAATAGGTTATACCGTTTGAAAATGAACGAGTTTAGATTTGTAGAATTTGGAAGCATTTAGAGAAAACCATTCAACTTCTATCTTTTCCATTAATTCTTCGGATTACGTCGTTTTATACAGAACTGATAAAAAAACTAAAATATATTCTGGTGAAAACTGTCAACCTTTTATTATAAAAAATTAGCATCTTTACGCATGCACATTAACAAACAGTTGGAGTGCAATGAACGTTGTATACCCTACTTCTTTTTAAGCTTAGAGCATTTTTTTTTAGTATGAAAGATTTTGTTTAAAAAAATAATAATAAAAATAATCAAAACCATTAATAAGATCCGTTTTTTTACGTTTTTTTTTCAAATAAAAACCAAAAAATTGGTTTCTAGTGATATAAGATTAATTAAAATTGGACCCTAGGATAACAGATATGAACATCTATAAAGTAAATAGGGCAGCGTTTTTAAATATACAGTACGTTCGGAAATTTTCTGAGCACTGGAATTATGGAAGTGTAATGACGAAACTTTTTTTTATTATTTCATTATTTTATAGAAACGTATATTACAATAACTGGAATAGTTTATAAATTGTGTTGAAAAGAACCTCCTCAAACATCAATGCTACACTGTACACGTTTTAATTTGTTTTCAAACGATTTAACCGGCTGACGTACTGGAATGTCTCATACTGTTATTGTGGTTTTTAGTTCGTCAATCGTGCCTGGTCTGTTGCGATACACTGCTTTTCTTTGTTGCCCCCCCATAGAAAATAATCTGGACTACAAACCCCTCGAAATGATTCGTTCACCAAAGACATTTCGTAAATAAGTCATTGACCTGTTAGCTGTGTGCGCTGTGGCGCCATATTGTTGGAACCAATCGTGATTGATTTCCACTTCTGTTAAATGAATAATAAAGTTTTTTAAAACAGTACAAAAACGATCATTATTAACTGCATTTTCAAAAACGATTGGACTCACTATGCGTGTTCTACTCGTACCAACCCAGACTTCAATTTTCGCTTCGTGTAAAGATTGTTCGTACTATTCATAGGGGTTAATTGTCGACCACAGTCGTGTATTTTGTGAATTAATACACCCTCTCGGATGAAAGCACGCTTCATATGTAAAAAAACGTAATGTGGAGGATATCTACGGAATTTTGGTCAATAAAACGTTTCAACTATTTACAATAATCTAGCCTTTTGATATGATTTGTAGGTTTTAGTTTTTGAGCACACATTACTTTGTAGGGGAAAAGTTTCGGTTCTTTTCTTACATCTTTATATGCGGTAGCAAGTACGATATCTTGCTCTTATAACGAAACCACAAGGCAACCAACCTAACGCCGAAAGAGCAAAATGCACCACATAATTCCAAAGCGTACCGCACAGCGACTTTCCGAACCCACTGTATTTATATACTTATTGTAATATTCCTTAGTCGTGTGTATGTATGTATATGTGTGTGTGTGTGCGCGCGCGCGCCCACACACACACAAAGTTATGATTATTTTGATAACTTAAATAAAATAATGTGTATAAAAAGAAAAAGGAACACTATCATACGTCCCAGTTGAATCGATATTTGCAAATAAAAATATAGGTAATTATTTCGTGCTAGATCAGGTAATGCACTGAAAGCAAGAAAAAAAGAGGTTTTTTTTATAAGCTGTTTAATGAACAGCAGTCCTAAACAGCAGGCAGTAATTTATGTTCTTATTTCGTGATCATTACGGCATTTTTCTCTTTTTATGTTACATTTTAAAAGTTAATCATTATAAAAAAATTTGAAATTTGCAAAAAGTCATCATTTTTTCTCATTTACTTGCAGAGGAATAAAATTAACGGGGGATAAAAATAAATAAAAAAATTGAAAAATCTTTCAAGGTTTTTTTTTAAAAAAAGAAGTTCTTTGCGTCTTTTCTTTGCCATTTGCTCTTTCAACATCTGTTTTGGAAAAAAAAATTCAAAGAGACTAAAATAAAGAATAAAAAAGTATTTTTTAAGAATACTTTTAAATTGTAACCCGATTTTTTTCGTGTGGTTTTAGATATTGTTACTGACGTTGAAGCATATCCAGTAAAAAAAAAACTTGTGTATAATCATAATACTAGCTGGGTATAATGTTTTTTTTTATTATTATTGCTGTGTTTTTTATTTATGTAGTTTTCATGACTGAGATGTTATCATTATTAAAACTTTGATAATGTGATGATGGTAATTTTAACTCAGGAAGTTACGTATGAAAATACAAATAAAATATTATTATAATTGAATATTTGCCCGTGTACAAAACAAAATGCTAAAAATAAATTTTAATAATCTGTTAATTTATTCTGTCATTTAGACAACATAATTCAAGAGAGATCATAAATGTAAAGCTCATATTTATTGAAGGCAAAACATTTATGGCCAGCCTTTAATTATTACTTTAAAAATATTGATGTAACCACACCCTCTATTCCTCAACCGCTTTAAAATAAAAATTTTTGAACTATAAATAACTAGATTTACTAATCGAAATTCTTCCAGTTATGAAATCTTAGATTTGATCTTCTATCTTTAATCTTTTTATGGTCGGAGGGTGCAACCTTGAAAAAGTTTTTTCAATAAATCATAACGATGAATTAAGCTATGTAAAACTGGTAAAATTATAAAGACGATCAAAGATCTTTTACTAAAAAAAAAAACGTAGAAATTAATTCATATTTTGATTTTTATAACAATAATCAATGGACGTTGGAAAGGCGTTAATGAAGATAAAAACATAAATAAAACACAAAACTATATAATTTATGAAACGATAAATAAGAAAAGGTTTCTCGCCTTGTAAAAATGGTAAAAGGGGAATTAGCGGTAAATTACATTTAAAGTAACATTTTTATTTCCGATCGGACTGATAGCTAGTTTATATTACTTTATTTTACTGTTATCACAAAATTAATTAATATTTGTTTTTTTTAAACACAATACATTCACACAAAAATAATGATCGTTCGACACCATTATGAACAAATGTATAAAACAACAACGTGAGTGATTCATAATCAACGCCCAGCAAAACCTACTGGAGATAAATTGAAGAAAATTTGTATACACGTTCTTGTTACGGTGTAAGTGCACACAAAAAAAGGATTTTTTGAAATTCCGAGTTTAAAAGGATAAAATGGCTTTTTGACACCCGGCTATATTTTTTTAATTTCTCGGTAACAAATGAAGATTATATTCACCAAAAATTACTTCATGATATGTTCATGATATCTTCATATAAATATTTATGAAAAAAGTTTAGATTTTTCAAAATTCACCCTTGGAAAAAAAGGGAAAAAGATACAAAATTTTGAACAATGATCTGAAATTTTTCCCATTTCCGACTATATTAAACGAGATATTCACTAGATTTGGGCATGCAAATACTCTTAAAATAAATATTTAAAACCATTTTTGGATTTGTTTTTTTAATTTCGATTTTTAAGAGGTGTACCTCCGTACACTGTCTGTACGGTTTTTTATTTTTTTAGAAAAAACAAAAAAAAATTGACCATGACGGGAAACGCAAGTAACTCATTTAGCGCGGGCGAAGCCGCGATGGGAACGCTAGTTATACATATATTTGTTAAAAAAATATTGAATAATTAAAAGATTACATCACAACTACACAAAAATAATCTAATTAATGTCAATACTATATGATATAAAAAAATATTGAATGTCAAATTATTATGAACTGTCAGAAATTAAATTAAAATGAAAGTGTATGTATGCAAATAATTGTCTCATTTCCCACTTAATTCCCACTTATTCCCACTAGATTTCCCACTTAAAAATGTCTTAAAATGATTTTTTTTATTATCATCTTACTGAAGTTTTTGAAAAAAGAAATTTCTTGAACATGTAGTCATAGAAAACCTGTAATACTTAAAAAAAGAATGATGGGAGCTTCTGTGCCATAACATGAAATTTTGATCGTGTTTTATTTCCTTAATTATATTTTTATTCGAAAATTCATCCTCTACGCGTAAACTAAGTTATTTTAATTAAAAACGGTCGGTTCCCTGATTTCAAAAATGTTTTCGACATATATTTTTTTAAATATTAGATTTATACCGTATAATAATACATATGTTTATGTGTTTTTTCGTAAGCATACTTATAAATAAATATAATAATTAATAATATTACAAAATCTTTCCAAAACTTGTAAAAACTTGCTTTATACCTTTTAGTCATACTTTAATCAAATTATTATCATACTTTGCTTGAGTTTAATTAGTAGCTTAATTTGGATTTCAAACGATAACGTCATATCTTGAAACCCCGCATAGCCGTTTTGCAGATTTTGCAATTTTTTACACTCGCATCCTTAATTTACCCTCTTACGAGGGAATGTTTGCAAAAGTAATGGTGGAATATTGTATTGTCGCCCGACCTTAGTAACAGTCCAAACTTTCATCAATCGGCAATGTCAAGAAGTATGTTAAATTAAGGATGCAGGATTTTAGGACAAACATGAAAAAAAACATTGCGAAGTAAAAAAAGAAAAATTCTTAAAAACCAACTCGATATTAATTGTTTTTACAGTTTTTTATTATGTATCAGTACAAACCTATTGATTTAAAAAAAATTATAATAAATTTCCATTTCTAAAAAGGGAAAACCTTTTTAATAAAGGCTTAACATGAATTTATCGTCGGTTACCGCGACATGTCATTGTCCCAGATGAATGAATTACTTCGGCTGTATGCCAAGGCTCAGTTAACGGTACGATAGTAATAAAGACCAACAGGTATGACTATGAAAAAGACCAAACTATTGCATTGATGTCACACGCTGCACTGGAACCCCCTATATAAAAAAAAACTACACGAGTGCAACTCACGTGATTGGCATTCGTTTAATACTTCAGTCTATTATGTCTTTATTCTGTATATTATGTCTATTATTCAGTTTATTATGTCTTTTTGAATCGTTAAGGCATTATTACTTTGAATTCTTAAATGCAGACGAACGTATTTTTAGGTTTCAGAGAAGAATAATTCTTTTCAGCGTTGTGAATCGTAAAACAACCCACTATTTATTTCCACCGTACTCCCTATAGACCGTAGTTTTCACACTTTTCGGTTATTTCATTAAATAATATAAAATGAGGCTTGTTTTAGCGCTTAAAATTATCCATTACGTAATACCATCTTTAATGAAGAAACGGGATAAATAAATACTTGATTAATATTTTTCCTTTAAACTACAAACATTGATTTTCTTGGGAATAAATTTTTTTGTGTAACTTTGGTTATTTTTTTAGCGTATTAAATACCACAGTAAATAAGTATTTATGTATTTATATACAAATAAATGAAATACATCCTTACCAAGGATTCGTCCGCAGTCTCCTTTCTAGTACTTTCGGTCATTCGACCATCCTCAGGAAAAGTTAATCTTTAATTTATATCGTTAAAATTAAATTATGTAAAAAGTAAATTTAAAATCACAACTGCTCATCATAGTATAAAGTTAGTCATGTCTGTTATGTAAGAAGGTCGCAGTTGTTATGAATATTAATGGTTGGAGGGAGACAGTTTTGGCATCCTGATAATTATTTTTTAAATAAAATATTGTCCTCAAATCTGGTCTGTTCATTGATTAATTTATTTTTATAATAATATATATTGAATTTTTCGTCCTTAGAAATATCTAATATTTTAATAAAATTATCGGAATTATAGTTGTTTATTTTGTAATATGCGTCTAGCATAATTTCATTTATTCAAGTGGCCTTTCTTTATATTGTTAATGTGCTCTTTGGCTCTAATAGAAACAGAACCGTTGGTCATACTTATATATTCCAAGTGACAGTCTTCACATTTCAGACCATGGACTCCTTGTTTATCTAAGATATTTATATTTTTGTTTGCTATTCCAGTATGATCGTTATTGTATATATAATTTTATTGTTGGTGGTGTATGTTGTCTTTAGATTATAGTTATTATATATTCTATCAAAATATTTATAAAATCGGTTAAATTCTATTTTTATATAAAATTTATCTAAGTCATTATGTGATAATTTTATGTGTCTTTTATATATATTTTATTTTTAATTTTAAAGTATAATTTATTGATCAGTTGTTCACTGTAACCATTTAATACTGCTAAATTCTTTATAATATTTATATTGGAATTTAGTTTTAAATTGTTGTGTCTGAAATAGCTCTATAGATTAGAGAATTAAAAGCTGCCACTTTTTGACTCCATGGATGAGATGAATTAGCTTGTATTATAGTTTAGATTTTATATATATATATATATATATATATATATATATATATATATATAGAGAGAGAGAGAGAGAAAGTTCTAAACTATTATTATTAAAATTTTTTTCAATGATCATACTAAATAATTAATACTATTATTATTAATTTCATGATTTATTGTGAAATTGATATTGTGATTTATTGCATTCATTTTATTAAAAATTATATTTATGTAATTATCTTTATTTTGATGAAAAATAATTAAAATACCATCAACCTATCTTTTATATAAAAGGATATGGTGATTTTTAAAATTTTTAGGTAAAAATGTATTTTCAAACTCATCCATGTAAATATCTGTCACGATGGCTGAGAGAGGTGTCCTATAATATATATAAGTATTTATGTATATGAAAAACTACCTGTGTCGTTTTCTCTGAAGAGACCGGAAACGGAGTAAGGAGGAGGAAAAAATTACCTTAACTGGTAGTAGTATACCGTTACAGGCGATTCATCCGTTTCCAACTTCCACGAATTAACTTTAATAATTTTATTTTATTCTTTAATCAAGATAATTTCAAAACAGTGTAAACGCAATTATATTACAGTAATATTTTTTTTGTTCATTCGGGTGCGGCGATGAAAACTCATAAATAATGGATACATTTACGTTAATATTTTATAAAATCATCTAAATTGTATGTGTTTTAACGAATATATACTATCAAATATGAATCTATCTTAGCTACAGAACTAACAAACTTTGTTTTATAAAAATACTGATTACATTATAATTCTTCCTCTTTTTGTAAAGTACGACTTAAGCGAGTAGATTATAAAAATGGTCAAGTTTTTAGCCAATGAAATAGTTTTTGTAAATTTAAAAATAATTTTCTCACATTTTGTATGATTTAATTTTTTTCTGTGTTTTTCTATTAAAGGCCTGCTTTTTAGCTGTGATTTGACATTTTTATATTTTACTAGTATTTTATTAAGTTAATGAAAATTGTAAAGATTTAATATTGAGCAAAATTATATATGTTGCGTGTTCCTCCTTCGTCAAATAAGTCTCTTACTCGGTATTTGGCAAAATTTAAATTGTGTATTTGTTATGGACAAAAAATCGCGAGCAGATTTGAATTATTATTACAATAGTTTAGAGTAGGATAACCCGATTAGAAATTCATTAAAATTATTAATCGAAAAATAAATAAAAAAATAATTTTACTAAAAGGGAAACGAGAGTTACCATAAAAAAATTCGGAAGATAATTCCCGAATATGTTAATGCAAATGTTATTATCTTTCATTTTTATTAGTAGATTGCATAATTTTGATGACTTAATTCAGATATTCAGCTTTACATAAATGCAATAATAACCAGTATAAAGAGGTTTATTAATGACATCTGAATTTAAAACACTTTATACATTTTAAAAACCCTGTATAGATTATTATTTATTGAGGAGGTATCCAAAGATAAAATTTGAATTAAAATTGAAAATTTTAATTTACAATTAAATCGGAATTAGATACCAAAAGGTGTAATATGTGTAGAGTAAAAAACGCACACATATGTCAAGAGTAATTTAAGAAAGAATGATAAATTTGCGTTACCTTTGCCAAAATTGGGCTGTATAGACATTTTTATTCATCTGTGGCTTCGATAGGGTACAATTTGTTACCTAATAATATAAAGGAATCAAAAAAGTCTAGAGAATACAATGCTGTTTTATTTATATGGTCTTACTAGAAATCTATGTAATTAAAAAGTTACTCTTCTAATCTAATTACTGAAAAAATTGTTAAAAAAAAATAACTATTTTAGGATTACAATATATAGATTGTTATTATTATTTTAAGTTTCTGACGGTGTATATCAGAATTTCTGTTTATTTTAGAAAATGTTATTGCGATGGTAATCCTCGACAAGAATTTGTCTGCAGAGGTACCTAAATTTTCATAAAAATTACATATTTTATGTTATATTGCAGAAATTATTTTTTTAAATTTTCTTTTTATTATTATTAAAAATAAAATATGTAATTGCTTTATTGTTTGTAATTTTATGTAAAAATAATTAACAAATAAAAATAAATAAATAAATTACGAATTATTTTTTCTCAAAAAAGTAATCGCGCAAAAAAAAATTATTAATGGAATGTGTGTGCATCGATGCATCTCAGATAATGGAAAACTGGCTAACATAAAAAGGCCAGTTTAGAACCTTTTCATGTATTGGTGATTTTAGTGTGAAATTATTCAAAGAAAAACAGACATCACTTTTTTATGGTGCATTAATTATGAAGGCAATAAATTATATATTTTTAGAATAGAGATTTGTTCTTTCATACTAGGCATAAAACGTTTTTCTTCTATTGTAGTTATTGTAGTTAAAAAAAATTGTAAAGTTATTAACCTTTTTTTAACTTGCTTAAAGTGATTCTTTTTTGGACTGGATCATTTCGCGCTTTCCTGTAGCCGTCTCCACATCAGTAAGTCGGCATGTGTAGTTTCTTTGTGTTGAAAAACACTAGGAACGCCAAAAAAAAGAAAGTCTAATATCAGTTCTGTCAAATACGAACTTTTACCAACTCTTGAGTATTCGAATGTATATATATATATATATATAAATTTTTTTTGCGAGTGACTTTGGTAAGCAGTTGAATTATTGAAGACTGGAATCACAGTCGGCAACGTTGCCATCCTGTTTCTTCCTGCTTATAGTTTAAAAAATTTTAAAAAAGAAAAAAGAAAAAACAACAGTATAGTTGGCGTGGTAGGGACGTAGTTTTATAAAGTGTAACATTCAACGCAATGAAGACATCTCTGAAAGACAAAATATACGATACACGTTTTCAGCGGAGCCAAAATTTTGAAGTAAACAAGAAAAGTTATTATAACGGAAGTTCTTTTCGAACAGTTGTTATTTTCTATGTCAAGGGTGCCAATAATTGAACTTCAAACAGTTTGTTTATTCTATTACTTAGTTTTCCTCTACTGCTATTTGTCTCTCTAATCATTTTACGAACTTCGTTTTTTGAAGACTAGGTTAGAAAACTGAGAGTCGATTAGTAAAAATCACTAATAATAATTTCATTGAAATTACAGCCCCAGTCTCCAAGCAAAAGTGCATGGAATACTGAAAGTTCCCTAAATTTAACTCACCTACATAATCTAAGTAATGGGGTGTTCTCTTTTCATCAGTCAGTATAGCTCACAAGGATGCAGCTTGTTTTATACCTACAGATTTAACTTAAGATTTCATCCTATGTATTTTATTTAAGTTATTTTATCTTCTTGTTTAATAATGTTGATATTAGTTTTGCTGTTTGGCATTATACCTTCTGGTCTTTCGAAATGTTATTTAGCATTTCTAATCTCAAAATGCTTAAATTTTTACTACTGGCACTCCATCAATCCCACAACTACTACTGTTGTTTAATATGAACAAATTTATAATTATTTTGTTTATTTCGGCCAATCCATCTTCCAGGAAAAAATCCATTTAAAATTTCAGGTACCTGAAGACCGAAATGAAGCGGGGCACCATCTTGTTGAAACCAAATGTTTTGGAAGTTGGGGCCAACAACGTTTTGAATTTTTGGAATGATATGGTCAAAAAGCCTCATATTTCACTGCGTTTAAATTTCAATTAATAAATATAGGCCTATCAATCGTCCACCAACTATATCTGTCCATACATCTACTTAGACTGGGTACTGTATATGTGCCCCACGATAGCAGTATGGAGATTAATATCCGTTCAGTATCGATAAGTATGGCGATTTACATTGCCATTTAAAAAAAAAAATGGGGTCTCGTCACTGAAAAATATGATTAATAAATTAGGATACGCCCAAGTGTTGTTCATCATAATTTCGCAAAACTCAAATCTTCGATCGTAGTCATCATTAAGTTCTTGTAACAGAGGAATTTTGAAGGGTTTGAAATTTTCACTTTTTAATGTTCGAATCGCTGAACTTTGGTTAATGTTATGTTCTCGTACTGCTCGAGGAATGAGGAGTGTCAATAGATTCTTGCATAATCTCTAACGATTTGTTATTATTTGTTGCAGAGACATGCATGGTTTTCCCCTATCATTAATGCTTCCTGTTTCTTCAAATCGTTTGATGGTTTTTGACATTGTACTTTTTGCAATAGGGTTACGATTATTAAATGTTACATTGAACAATTCACAAACATCATTATACGACCTATTTGTCACCAAAACCCCTTATCATTAAAAGCGTGATCCTCTCCTGTTCACTAAGTGATATAAAGATATCACTGTGATTTTGTTGATAGCAATGTTGTTAGCAGGTAACACAGAAAAAATTAATCCAGTAAAAGAACAGTTTCAAGAAAGGTAAAAACGATGTAAATAACAAAAGTGGCTTACAAATGTGGTAAAGATAGACAGAACAATTAGCCAACCTATCACAATAAATTCTCATAAGAAACTACCGTGTAGAAATGAAACACTCTATATTGAATATTACACAACAATGAAGTACGCTTCATTTTTGCAACAATTATAAGAGGCCATCAATGATCAGCTGATCAGCATGATCAGGTGACAATAGTTTTATTTATTTACTGATTAAATTTAATCAAAAACAACTTTTTTGTGTTAAAAAATAATTTTTTTTAATTGTTAAAAATTTAATTTAATTTAATTCAGTTTAATTTCTTTTTATTTAATTTAGTATTTGAACTTATTAAATTTAGTAGTTCTCAGAATTAAAGTTTATCCCTCCGCCATTTTGGGTACATACATCGTACCGACTTTTAATTTTTACCATTTTTCTTGTCTTAAAAAAAACCTTTGAAATGCTATATCACACAAAGGGTGTTACCATTTAAAATATTTGAGTTACAACTCCTGGGCCACTCCCCAAGAAGGAATTGAAATTTTATTTTTCGCCAAAAGGTAAAATAATTGACCGTTAACGTATCATGAAAGTTACAGTATTCTATCTAGAACGGTTTTTACAGATGTTGAGGAGTTTCCGTAATTTTAACTCTGTATAATAGCTTAACGCGTGCAATAGGAAAGCCAGAGAAGAAGAATGATGGCTTTTGAAATCACAATGCAGTATCAGATTTAAACTAAATGGTTCGATAACTTTAAAAATGTAAGTTTTTTTAGACGTAAATAAATAGACATCGTTGCAGGATTTAAAAAAAAAAAATGGTAATGATATTGTACGTAGTAAGGTACCCAGGGTTGTCGGTTGTCAGGGTTGTCGGGAAGTACATCCTTCATGTACTTATATAAATAAGTACATGAAGGATAAGCATATAAAAATATATATTGTGTAGGATAGTAAAGGAAAAATAAAATTAGAATATATAAAAGTATAGCTGAGGATATACTAAGTAGTAAATATTTTACGAAGAACATAAACTGACTGGATAACAGATCATTAAAACGGTATAGGATTTAACCGATAATAATAATAATACTAATAATAATAAAAATAATAATAGGTCATTTTTATTGTTATACCGAAATCAGAAATTTTTCTTGAAGCCCAATCCATTACAGATTATTGTGTAAACATTGACGAAACACGCGCAACTAATACTGTTTGCTAAGCAACCCATTCGGGCATCGCCTAGTAAGAGCGGCCCCTCTTCTACCACGATGATAGGGCGTGCACGAGCTTCAAGCAGAGCTTCTCTCGCAGGCGGTCACAGCACGGAGGCAGCTGTTTGTTTCGTACAGCTACTGCACGACCTAGTGACAAGGTCACACAACACCACGAGATCACGTTGCGCTGTTGCCCTGACCTACCACACCCATTTCTAAAACCTGTTCCCTCTCTTCCTACATTGTAGCGACCGTGAGTCCACCGACAAAGTGCAACATGGATATAACATAATATAGTCAGTGTACTTTTAACTTTATCATAGACCACTCTCGAACTGTTATTAAACGCTAAAGAAAATAACAACCGCACTTCGACAAGCGGTAACAACAATGTCGTGTATGATAACGATAACGATTTCATATATAACGCAATATGTTATTTTTCGCTGGTCGTATCCACGCATGAGCGAGTAAAATGGTTATTCTCTTGTAAACTCCACGAAGGAGAACATGTGGACAAATATGATTAGCAGCTTCTGTCTCGACAAAAGCCATGAATTATCTCAAGACAGAATTCATTTTTATATTTCTCTTCCCGGCTGATAATTTGTTTTTATTAATTTGGTAATTTCTATTCTTACATCGATCGCGGTTGTAAATTTATAAATAAAACTGAACAACCGGTTACAGCATGATGGTCGATCTTCTACCAACAACGTTTGACTACTGACGTAGATTTTAACAATAATCCGTAATAAAACCGAGTAAGAGTTATAATTTAATTATAATAACATTACTTTTAGTCTGATTTTAAACTTTACCGAGCGATATCCTAAAATAATAATTAGTTGTAAAGACTTCACTCGATTGTTGATGATACAAAATGAAATATACAAAAAAAGTTTTTAAAATTTGTGAAAATCTATCAAATCATTTCTGATTATGATGCGAATATCTAATTATGTCGTCTTTCTACCTGACATTTCTTTTGATTTAGCATTTGCTCTTCTTTCTTCTTTTCTACAATTAGTTACGTTACCCGATATCAAAAGCTCTTTATGAACACCCATAGAGGCAGTGTTATTTGAAAAGGTACTTTGGATATCATTTCCATAAAAATGGTTAGTAAACATGTTGAAATGTTTACTAAGCATATTGAAAAAACAATTGAATACGAAAAATGAATTTTTTAAGTGTAAAACTACAGAAAATAAATAATCCAGCAGGACAAAAAATCAATAGCAATGAAACTAGTTTGGATTCTCTACAGGGAAATAGGTTATATGATATATGACGGAAATCTCTCGCTTGACTTAAGAGTTGAAAGAAGGAGTTCACAGCGGGAGCCTGGGTGAATATTGTACTGCCCAGTCATGTACTTCTTCATGTCACTCTTTTCAGGATGAATGAGAGAAGCCTGAGCCAGTGCTTTGGAATCTTCTGTTTCTAGAGGAAAGAAATGTGTTACCGCGTATTTATTAATTAACGGAAAAAATTACTTTTCAACAATGAGTTACTTCCAACTTTACGGTTCTAAATATACTATCTCCTTATATTGGCTAACAGAGCCTAAATGTAAATTATAGTGTTGGAGTTTACCTTAATTACGCCATCCTTGTTATTACACCCTTTTTTCTGATCTATAATCTTTATTCCTGCAGAAATGCGAAAAGAATTCAGTTTAAATTTCTCTTTAGTAATGGTGTAATGTGGAAATAACATTGTCCGTTAACGCTGTGCCGATTGTACGATAAGCTTAAACTTAAAAATTTTTATTGGATATGTTGCTTTAAAAAGACTTCATAGTAATGTATCGTGTACAAACTAATTCTATAATTATCATTTAACATACTTTTCATTGCCGATCTTTAAAAAATCACCAGATTACAATTTTTCATTCACGAAAAAATTTAATCATTTTACGATGTTTCAATCGCATCATATATACAGAAATTGTAATCGAGCAAAAGGTCTCTCGCAATATGAATTTTTGAGTTAAAAAGTCGAATACTGGGAAAGGACTGACTCTGTTAATTCGAAGACAAGTATAAAATTATATTTAGCTAAATTGTCCTGCAGTGCCCTGGAATGTTCGCACGAAATTTAACAGTTTCTTGTCGCCGGTTTTGTACTAATCCAAGTTAAAATGAAAAAAATCATTGGACTTTTAAGGAAGTCAGATATTTTGTATAAATTTTTAAAAACCATTTTACCAGTATAATTACATTAGAACTTGACGGGGTAGAAAAGATACATAATATAATTTTTATTATTTAGCAAATTTTAAAGCGAGTTAAATATGAAGCACATTTTTTAAAACACATTCTGTATTTAAACTTTATGTTCATTTTAAAAGCAATATATCAACACACACGCATACGCATACACACACACACACACACACACACACACTCTTTCACTCACTCACTTACAGAGAGAGAGAGAGAGAGAGAGAGAAACACACACAGGTATATTTTGTTTTTAGTTTGTATGGTTTGCAAAAAAAAACCAGGCTAGCCGTGATTAATTTAATAATTATATTACTTAAACGCTTAGCATTTATTTATTATAATTTATTAGTATTTATTTATATATACTGTAGAATTACATTTATGTAAAAAGCAGCTTAAAAACGGCTACCGAAAAATTCCTTATAACCTTATCCAGTGTCCTTCGAAAACGATGTAAATGAAATTCACAATTTATTAATGAGCTAGCATAACATCCTAAAGAAACAAACTATTAAAAACTTGCCGGTCTCTTGATTTAAAAACCTGTTTTAAACCGGTAGACTGACATGTTTAAGCTATTTTTGATTTAAAAAAAAAAATGTTTATAATAACCTATTTAGTAGAAGTTATCTTTTTTGTCCATCTGTTATACTTCTTGATGAGCATTTTTGTTTTATTTTTTAGTAATGAATACTAAATATTAGTATATCGTGTCAAAAAGTATATACCGTCTTAGAAATCCGTACCTGTGCTTTCAAGAACGCTGGACAAGTTTGTTTAAAGAAAAAAAATCGGGATTGCGTAACGGATGAGTTGTACAAGGACCGCCAACCTTGTTGTTCCTTCACTGCCTTAGAAAGAAGAAACGTTTTCTTGCAAAGATAACTAAAACTCGACACAGCGCAGCAACTGTAGGGTTAGATAGTGGTGACAGGTAGATTACTGCTTTCGTTGTACCGATTACTGTATATAATTATGCAGGTTCATGAAAGGTTACGTAACAAAGAAGAATAACATATATATATATATGACGGTAGCTTCTGTTAAATGCTACTTTTAATAAAGATTTTTATTAAAATGTAACTTGACTTTTAAAATTAAAAGTTAATTCTATTAAACTATAATCATAAACTTAATAAAGTATCTATTCTAAATTTAATACAAAGATTTAACCGAATGGAACTAACAAACCGAATTAAATTTATTTGTTTGGTAAGTTCTCACGAAAATATCGGCTTTTCTTACTTTAATGATTCCTTATGATTTAAAGTAATATCGAGCGATTAAAAAAGGACTTCACAACTTTTAAAGCATATAAAAATTTATTGAGGTAACTTACAGATTCGGTTAAGGTCTCATTTCAAAGCAAAATACATCAAGTTTCGATTCACGTAGTTCATTAGTACCGAATTTGGCCACCAGCACTGTTATCAGTGCTGTTAAAAATGGATAGATTTACTGGTGGGGGGAACGTGAGCGCTGTATGCTTTGGCTTCATGATTTACAGTCAGAGACTGCAGTTCAACGTTATTTTCACAGAGAGTACGGCAGGGAGCTTCCTTGTAGGCATACTATTTACCTTTGGCATCAAACCTTTATTGAGACAGGTTGTTCTTCTTCCAGACAGAACGGCCTGTTATTCTTCCAGGAGGCAACCGTAAATGATAACGTTTATCTTGACGGCCTTCAAAATTTTCTGATTCCTCAGTTAGACGATGATGACCAAGGTGGTCTTACTATCAGCAAGACTTGGCACTAACTCACTACCGGTGAGTTAGTGCCAAGGTCGGTGGATCGATCGTGAAAGTCCAATTCATGGCAACCGCCCTCCGCAGGTTTGACCCCGCTAGATTTTTTCTTGTGGGGTTTCATTAAAGATTAAAAGACCTTAAAAATATATTAAAGATCTAAAAAATCAGCTTAAAAAGATCAGCTTGCCTGCTGATCTTCGAATTAATTTGTATTCACTTGAAGACTTCGAATAAATGCCACACCTGCAGAGGTAACGCCCGACTTGCTGGCTACAATCTGAAATGAAATCAACTTCAGGTGAGATGTATGTCCATTACAAATGGAACCCATATCGAAAAAAATGAAAGTGGGGTGACAAACTTATTGTGCTTTTCTATGAAATGAGACCTCAACCGTATCTCTAAGTTATCTAAATAAATTTTTACTTGCTTTTAAATTTGTGAAGCTCTTTTTGAATCACCCGGTACTTTTCTTATCAAGTTCTTTTAAATTTATAGCTACAGTTGAAAAATAAGAAGCAGAAAAGATATATTTACAAATCGCTTTGATTGAATTAAGTTGATAATTTTACGTCCTGAGTATTTTCTCCAAACTGACATACTTTATTCCAGTAATAATAGTTTACATAATTATTTTTACGTATTTCATTTACGTTAAACTTTTAACGGAATATGTTTTATATTTAAGCTTTCTGCGACACATTTTTGTGTTTTGTCTAAACGTATAATTTTCAGTCCTTTTAAAAATATATTACTGCATCATGTATTTTTATAATAAATTCTGTTTATCCCCTTATTCTTTCTTTTTTTTTTTAGTATATAAGTTCAGAATTTTTTTTCAGAGTACATAAGTTGTCTTATTGGTTATTTTAGAAAAAAATGTTATACAAATATTTTTTTGTTTTAGATTCACGAATTTATTATTATTATTCGATAATAATAAATGAAACGAAACTTTTAAAGATGTGAATTTTACTAAAATACTTCATAAATTAAATTCTAGATTTTTTTACTTCGGTTTATTATTCAATAATGAAATTTTGTTCCGAAATTTTTATTTTCGTGCGTATTTAATTTAAACTGTGCAGCATATAACAGTTTAATTTCCTTACGTCTAATTTCTTGTTTTAGGTACGTGCAAGAACCACATTATTGTAACATGGTTTTTATAATGCTATTATGTGCTACTCCTCCTCCTTTTAAGACAAGGTGTCGGACATGTGTGACATCATTAGTATATTACAATATAATATACATCACTTCCTAGGAGGCGAAATAATTAATCAAATTTTTGTTCACGAATATTAATTCATCCGAGACGTAATAAAAATAATTCTTTTTTCATTACTATTCATAGTTTTTTATTTGGCTATCAAAATGAACTTACAATTTTTTTTAATTAAATTTTTAAAAACAACTTTTCCAAATTGAAACAACTATTTCGTGAAAAGAGGCCAATAACTAAAAACCATTTATCCAAAAAAGGAAACATTCGACTTAGACAATGAAAAAATATTAGCTATTACGCCTTAGTATGACATGTCTTAAGTTTTTTTTTATGTATAATTTATCATTTTAAGTAGTCATATTTAAAAAATGAGTCAAATAAGGATAGCTTCTCTTCATTTTTTTAAGAGAAATTTCAGTAATAAAATTAAATCAGATAGGTTAAGAGAAAGGTGAAATAATTTTATCTTGGTTGTTTTACCATTCTACTCATAGGTAAAGGTAAGTTTGTCAAGTATAAATTTTCAGATTCATGCATGTACTCAAAAGTTTAGTTCATTAAACCATAGACGTTTTCTACTTCGGTTATCCGAAGTTATTATCCAATTAGAAATTTTGTCCCGAAAGTTTTATTTTCGTGCGTATATAATTTATATTGTGCAGCATATAATATTTTTATTTCCTTGAGACTAATTTCTTGTTTTAGTCATCCAGTTAATAGAAATTAGAATTTACGTATTTACTGAATCTACATCTTTCTACCATATCGCAATCCGAGCTAGAAGTGGGATTATCAGAGTAAATTTTATTATTTTTTTAAATTTTGCCCATCTTCAAGATCGGTTTTTCTGTTAATGTACTATTTTTGTAAAGATATTTTAAATTGATAATTCTAATAGTGGTTTTTATTTTGTAAATTTAAATGAATATTTTAAAAGCAAATTTTATCACAGATCTGTTACCGAAATGGATATTGCCAACTTAATTTTTGTAAAGATCAAGGCGTAGTAGATAGTTTGAAGTTACTAATTACCAGAATATACTTAATTACAAATAATGAATTGGTTATATGTTATTCATTAGAATAAGTGATAAAATGTTAATTTGTTCTCAAATTAATTTTAATGTAAATATTTTCCATCATGTTTCGTTGATATTGTAAAATGAAAATGTTGGTAAAATATCATATTAAGACTAATAAGATATTTTCATTTTAAATGAAAATTGATAATTGTATATAGTGTAAGAATTAATAGATAATTTTTGGTTCTTTAATATTACTTTAAGAAATTATTAGAAAAGTCTTCTGGTTTATTAATAAAATTTATGTGTTCCCTGTTTTGAAAAGTAACCGATAAAGAAAAATGGAAATACCTAGCTCTTTACCAGAATGTAGGTATTGTATTTTGATCTGTATTAGGAAAACTTCCTAATTCTAATTTAAAATATATTATACGTATATATATTTTAAGGTAACAATTTTGAAATTGTTAAAAATAAAAATGAGGTGTTGTTTATTCATATTTATTAGTTTTGTTTTTAGAAATCTTATTTTAGAAAATAAAACCACTGCTACGCAAATTAGATTTTTTCAAAAATAATAAATTAAACAGACAATGATATATTTTTTCATTACTACATTTTAGTATGTTACTTTAAAGGGATGTATTAAATTGTATCGCAATATTTTTGTTTTCATTATTTAACAACAGCAACAGTCCCCGTATAATAGCGGTGAATCTTTTGACATAGTGTGAAACCACACAACCGCTCCTGTTTATTTCTGTGAGGGCGTATGGAGGAGGGGAATCCAGTCGCTCTATATTTATATATGGGTTTACTGAAGTGTAGGGGGGTATCGATAAGCTTGATTATCACGAGTGAAGTATTACGCAAGCGCGCTGACTAGAGAGGGGAGGTCCTCTCTCGCTCTCCTACGGCCGGTCGACCAGGTATGCGCAGTGTTCCTACCGCTTCTGTCAATCAAACGGCGAGTTCCGGACACACCTGTCTCCCCTCCAATTTCAATTGTAAGCCTACCCCCTAGTCAGCGCGTCTTCCACTGATGCTCTCATCCTTAATACTATGGCATTTGCTGTTGTCGGATTAATTAATAATTCCTTTTTAAATTAATTACAGTAAACGAAAAAAAATGGATAAAAAGTATTTTTGGAAAGAGTACAAGTACTTTCGTAACGACGTTCTGCTTATATTAAATAGCTTCATCTAATTATTTACAAAATTAGTTAAAAATTTACGCCGAAAAACCTATTCACACAGCAAATTGATTGCCCTATTTTAAGCAAACCTACCTTTCTCACTTATTTAAGTGTGCTTACTATATATATGTTTATATGTGTGTGTATATTTATGTATGATTGTATGACTACATATATTTGTGTAATCGTTCACATCGATTGTAGAAGTTAAATTTCTTTAACAATTATGATAATCGACTGTTGCGCCCATAATTATATGTGCTGGTAACTACGTCGAACCTGTTATTTTCTTTTAATATTTTGCAGTCGTATATTTTCCTTCGCCGAAGATAAATACGAATTTAGGACTCCAAAAAATAAACAGATTAAAATGAGATTTTCTTTAAACAATGGAAAACACTTTGTTTTAGCTCAGTATCGTTTTGCTAGTTACTTTAAGGACCTAAATCGCGATGAATGAACTGTCTTTTTTGCTTTTATTTATTCAGGAAATAAAACATATATATATATAATCCTATTAATCCAATCTTGATATAAAATTATGTAAGAATAGCTTAAGATCTTTTCACAAAAAAAAAAAATTTAATGCGCATTTCGATTTTCAACAATCATAGTCAAGTTATAACGGGATCATTGTAAGAATATTATATTTTAGTCCAAATGCTCTCTTTTCACTACTGCCCAAAAAGTAATGTATTTAGGATGTATGTATGTTTGTTCCATCGTAGCAGCTCAACAGCTTAACCGATTTAGATGTATGACCCCGCGTTGCAATTCTTACGTTACTGTGAGTGGCGATGGCTACATATATACATATATACATATATAAATACATATATATGTACCAGTGGAGATTTGCCGGTTGAAGCACAAATTTTAATGAATTGAATTAATGAACTGTGAACTGTGAGCCTCTATCACTGTGTGAGCTGGGATTGAAGTGAATGATTCGAATCAATCGAATGAATAATATTACAAAAATAACAGAATTAGAATTACGTTAAATAAAATAAAATAATATTAAATAAATTTAAAAAATTCTGTTTAACAATAATAAGCTTCCTGTGGGGACTGCGTGTGAGGCTGTGGTAAGATGATGAGTGCACTTCGTGAGAGGTAGACCAATCATCACCATCAAGCGGTAACAAACGGGGAGCCCCCCGAGCGCTGTTTTGGGAGATGCAATGGGGTGCTCTTATAATATATCTGCAAACAATCATCCGATTTTCAAAATTCAAACGGAGAATTTGTTAGTAAGCTGAAGGTTAACTTTTGCACGTATCAGGTAGACTCTCGATCTAATAGATCTTGTTTATTCGGAGATGTTGTTATTATCTTCGCAGCCTATCTTCCGGTTTTAAAAATTCAAACGGGTTATTTGCCATTATAACACAAAATCAGACGGAACCAAACTAGAACCAAATTTAACCCTTTTTAACGCTGCATAGCATACGAATGTACTGTTTACAAAGTTACATTCGTTACTAGAAATTAATGTGAAAGCATATTCTTAGATAAAACTATATCCATAAATTTAGTGACGACAAAAAATTCGTAATTCAGCAGATTATAATAATAATTATATTTATACCGATTTAAATGATGTTCTTTGTCGTGTCGCATCTCAACGCTTCATTCTGAACGATTCGGAAACCTAGTATCTCATACGTGTGAAGTTGTTGTCTTACTAGTGTTTTTACTCGACTGCCCAAAAAGGAATGTATTTAGGGCGTATGTATATATGTTTGATCCACCGTAGCAGTTCAACGGCTGAACTGATTTAGATATATGACTCCGCGTTGGAATCCTTATGTTACCGGGAGTGTCATACAATATATAAATATATACATGTTTAAATAAATTTAAAAAGTTTGACAAAAATTATACTGCATACAAATACTATATACAAAATTGTTACCCGCACACTCTTTAATTGCTTTATATTAAAAATAATCCTATATTTAAGAGCAATATTTGTCAGCATTCGTTTTTTCTTTGACAGACATGTTTTCTAATTTTTAATTTTTATTTCTTACTCAAGACAGAAATTTTTCTGATACATATTTTTATACGAAGAGTTTAATATATATATATATATATATATATATATATGAGAAATAATAAAAACATTTTTCCAATCTTTTTAAAGGTAAAAATGATTTATAATTCTTAAATACATTCGATAATTAGAAACTTATTGATATGTATATAGTGCTTTTAACGAAAAATATCCTCAATAATACAATTTGAAATTTCATTATCACGTATTAATAGGATTCTTTATTATAATTTTAGCGTTAGCATCGGTTTCCGGTCGTAAAATTCTAGAACCAAATCCTTTCTTATGAGTTCAGAGAACTATTAAAAAAAGGATTATCGTATCGTGCAGTTGTATATTATTTTAGTAAAATCGTGTTTTGTTAAAAAGAGGATGAAATGCAAATTATTCATTATTTTTTCTTTTAGACTGACTGGTTTGTATATTATTCAAGATAATCGCTTAGATTAGCGAATATATAGAGGCGAATCAAATAGAGACAGTATTTGAGCTGAATACTAAAAACTATATTTTTTTTAGAAAAAGAAAAAATAAGCTTTATATATTCTTTGTATTTAAAAGGACGTTTTGTGCAGTACAGAATACGAAGCGTGGAGAAATAAGAATAAAAAAGGACAAAAAACATAAGGATAAAGGAAAGTAGAGATTTTGTCTGCGGGCAATAAACACAGATGATGTGTAAAAAAAGAGTAGGGCTCTAGGAAAGTAAGTTACTGAGGGAAAAGTAAAGAAAGAGCGCTAACATTTACTCTACGTAATGTGATAGACCATTAAATTTTCGCTAACATTTTTTAAATGTTTTTCTTTCCTAAACTTTAATCTTTTCAGCAGCGGGAAGCTTTGGATTTTGTATTCTTTTAAAATTGTAATTCCATTAAATCAGTAAATATATTCGATTTATATTCTATCAGATTGTTATTTCTTTTGTTTTTTTTTATTAAGAAAAAAACTGGAAAACAAAACGATCTGTCATAAATTATAAAATCTTGTTCGTAAACCGTGACTCAATAGCGAGTTAAATTCTAAAATCAAACAAAAAATAACTAAAGATTACAAAAATATAATTATGATGATTAAATTTATTGTTAATTAATTTTATTTTTCATAAAGTCAACTACCGATTCCATACGATAATTACATGAGAAGAATCGAAATTAAACGAAGTAAAACAAAAATCATTAGTAAAAAAACGAAAAAAATGAAAATAAAATCAATCAATGTTCTAATGGTGAATAAATTGTTTTCAGCTTAACTGAAACCGTAGGTTTCCGTAAGACAAAAACTTAGGTTTTTATCTCTATGTACCTTAAAAAATAGATATAATGAGTACGGGAATATTTTGTTTGGTTTTCACTTATAGGGTAGATCATAGAGTTGTATTTCAAAATAGCCTACTTTTATTTCAGTTAAATAATTTAAAAACAATGTATTTACATAAAATAACTATTAAAAATTACCATAAATCTACTTTTTTCATATCATAGTATCCAAATATTAGTAAATTGTTAAACATATTAAAATTGAGATTTAGTTGGTTAATTAATATCAACATATTTCGTAAACCATAACATTTTACCATTTGTCTTTTCTGGTTAAAAATTAGTATTCTAGTATCGATTATTAAAAAAAAAATTATGCATTTTTATTAGTCGTTTACGGTTGTAAATGTGGTAAATAAAATGCTGATAAAACATTTTGATGTATTTCTTACTATCGTACTTTAAAAATTTCAAATACACCAAATTTTATATTTAACAAATAGTTCTTCGTTATAGTTATAATCTGAAAATTAAGATTATAAAAAAATAACAAAAATCTTTGTTCTGTATTGGTAAATTATTTCTAGATTAAAAAATTCTCGTTTCAGCAGTTCGGCTACAATTCCAAAAAAAAAAAAAACAATAAGACTAGTAACTCCGTAAAATTTTCAAATAAATTCTAAAACTTGTTTTAACTTTACAAGTTGTTTATTTTACGCTAAACTTTCAACTCAAAGTCTAATATTTAAAAATATTTTTTAATAGTAAAAAAAACATATGTAATTTTAATTATAATGTATGGGTATTTCATTTTTTTTTTAATACCCATATTTATTTTTTTTTTTTTTTTTTTTTAGCTGACGAAATCTACTAATCTAAAATTTAATCCGTTATAAACACCATATCGCTGAAACCAGCAATACAAAACTGAACTTAAAATCCGAACTCAAGAAACAACTTAAAATCTACCACCGGAAAATAAATTGTGCTAACTAAACGAGAAAATTACAAAGAGTAAAAATTCACAAATCTTCAACTTAAAATAGAAATAAGTAAACAAATTTTATTATAGTAGGACAACATATATTTATAACACAAAATAAAAATATTATAAAACTTAAGGAAAGTAAATAATTTAAAAAAGCCTCTTATCAATAAAAAATCTTCGTATATTTTCAGGACCATAAACAATCCTAACTAATTAAAATGAAATATATATGGTTTATACTTAATTTATATTAAGATTAATGTATGTATACTATATATATATATATATATATTACAATTTACAATTATCCTTAATTGTATATATATATATATATATATATAGACATACACAATTTTCCTTAATCAAAAATAAAATGCTGTAGCATGAAAATAAATCTACCCAACTACACACGTAACATCATAGTTACTTCAGATCTACCATCATATAAATTATACTGAAAACCCACTATCTAATGAACATATGAAAACTTGATTTCTCCCTAAATAGAAGCAGTATAGTATTATTTCCCGACGGAAAAAAGTACATTATATGTGCTGTTTCATAATATGTGTATCAAAAATTCTTATGAGTTTGATTCCTATAAATTACCTGAGGCAAAAGAGGCGCTAATTAGAGTTGCTTTCCCTGAGATTAATAATGTTCGATACACAGCCAGTTCTGTAATGAACACAGTGCAGGTTTTGCTAGCACTTATTATTATCATCTGATTTTCAGTAAGTTTGGAATGCTGATATAAAACAGAATATTCAAACTGAATTGTTAAGGACGATGGGAAACCATTTCACTTCTTACTTTACCAAGTAAACTTGGCGTAGCAGGCCAACCTTACTTTTTTATTTTTTTTGTCTGTCATTTTTAGGATTGTCATATTGACTTGCACTTTGTGTTATGTTGTCCACTACCGTTAAGTTAAGGCCCAATATAAAAATAAACATAAAGAAAAATTTGATGTATAGTTTTTCTTCTTAGTTCAGTAATCTGATCGCAAATAATTTAGCATAATCGGTTTAATTTTTACAAAAATTAAGTAAATGATTTTTATTGTTGAACATCTTAATTTAGCTAAAAAAATACTACTTAAAAATAAAATTTATGTAGATATATTATACATTTTTCCTTATGGAGTAAGGAGGTAAGTTAATCCTTTTATTTTATTTACTTGTTTTCACAGTAAGGTAATATGCAATTAGTATCAGTAAGTAAAAAAAAAAGAAGTCTTGTTTCTGGCAGTACCGTACCTTTCATTTGTCTTTGTATAACTCTTCACTTGATATTTATATATATTGAGTTTTGATTATACTTTAAATTATGTATAACGTTTTTTTATGGATTTCATAAAAAATACCGAACAAATTTTGTCAAAATTACAAGTATAATTTTATCTTAGCCAAGTTTGTAAAGTTAAAAATCATAACCATCAGTTTTGTTACTTGTAAAAATCATACTTTATACCAAATTCATATTTTATTTTTGTAGGAATTTCTTACGTATCAGCTCGTCGACCAATAAATTGCAAACTTTTGGGTTATTGTTAATATCACCAATATAACCATTATATCACCATTTATATTTATTCATTTTATAAATATAATTTAACCAAACTTAATCTTCGCTCGCTAACCTTGACTAATTAACACAGTAATGTTTTCTGTATTTAAATAATAAATTCAGTAATTATTGCAATAATTTATTATTTAAATAATCAAAACATTACTATTAATTAGTCGAGCATAGCGAGCGAAGCGAGCGTAAGTTTAGTTAATTTATATCTATAATTATAAGCAATAATGATTATATTTTTAATATGTAAAACATGCCCGTACGTGGAAGTATTTTTAAAGTTACGGGATTATTATGATTGTGGTCGACGGACTAATACATAAGTATCCATAAATGATATTCAGATTGTTTGGTTATTTAAAAATGTTTCTATTTCTGTGAGTATCGAACGTGTAAGAGGTGATAGTGTCATAAAGAAGGACAGAACAGAACGTACTCTCCAGTGATAATTTTTTTGATAATCTACAAAAATTTGTTAAATAATTTTAAACAAATTATTTCCAGGCGCTGATATTATATATGAACAATTTATTTAGTATTTTTATTTACGCATACGTTTTATTCCTATAGTCTATAAAACCAAAGTTTATAAAAAAAAAACAAATTTTTGAAGAAGAGATTTTTTTTGCGTTTACAGGATTAAAAAATGTATTCGTAGAACTATTGGAAAATAATCGATTTATGTTAAATTTAAAAAAAAAAAACGCTGCTTAAAATTTATTAAATAAAAATAACCATTTTTTTATAACTAAAATGTATAACGGGCCAAAAATTGTGTCTGACATATAGTAAAAATTTAAATGAAAAACAAATCACTTGGGGAAAAATGAAAACTTATCATAAAATTAACTCTAATATACGTCTTTCCTTAAAAATCTTAAGTATTTTAAATTAGAGTTATATTAAATAAAAAAAAATTAGGAAACTTCATGGAAGAAAACCTGTGTCGACTTACCATCATAGATTTACTCTGATGATTGTCCGCGGCTTAGCTCGGATATATTTTGGGTTTGTACCTAGAATAAATATTCAAAAGGAAACATTAGATTTTTGTTAAAAGTCTACCATAATTTGAAGGTTGATATTTTAGTGGGAATATCGATAAATTGGTCAGTTTAATTTGGCAAGGATTATGGTCTTCATTTTCGACCTCATATAGTTAAATGAAAAATCTTTTACCCTCTGTACCACCCAAATTTGATTTTTAAAAAATGGTAAAATACGTATAATTTTATTTTCAAAGGAGTGTCTAAATGCCAATTTTCACGACTATAACATTTTCGGTTCACGAGAAGTACAGTTTTCATAAAAGATTTACCCTCCCTTTTCACCCCGTTATAGATGAAGTTTTCCAAAATCCTTCTGTTGTTGGTTCCTACGTCATAAAATCAATGCACTTTCCAAAATTCACCCGCTTACGTTAAGTGGTTGAACTAATAATCATATTCACTTAATGTCTCTACTGGAGAATTCCGGAATATCACGGAGACCACTCGTTCAATAATAATCATATACGGTTTAAAATATTTTCATATAAAACCTATATTCACAAAAATATTTATCAAAGAATACAGCTCAGTTATACTGAAAATGATTAACAACGAATTCAATGTAACTTAGTACCAATAAGTCCAGGCTTATAGGTACATCTTCTTGATTAAGCATTCCGTGTTTTAGTGTCTCTAGAATAATTACTATCATTAAATAATTTAAATGTAAAAGAATTACATTACTTACTTTAATTGTGAAAACCTTAAGTTGATTTCATAAGATAATCATAAAAATTAAATATTGAGCATTATGAGGCAATGAATAAAGTTGCCACTTAGTACGTTTTATCAGTACGTATTTTAAATACATCTCCATTTTATTTTTTTTAATAATCACAGTAATATATTGATAAATTAACAGTAATGTAATGAAAGACTTCTAATATAATAAATTTTCTGAGGGAAATAGGAAACAGTTGTTCTATTTTATCTAAAGAAAAAAATAAATTTAATGCTATACGAAAAACTAAAAGAGTAATTACAAAGAAATAAAGAACAGTGAAAACATGTAAACGATAATGAGAAATTCTATTTGAATGCACAATATCATTAATAAAAAAATTACGCCATCATATAAACAACTAATAGGACTGTACGACACGTCCCGCACTTACTTTTTAATAATACTATAATCACGTTGGCAACAGCGTTATGTCACTAAGGATACTGTTTACAGATTTAAAGATTGTTATTGGTTTACAAGAACAGTTTGGTTACATAATTATTCATCAGGCCAGCTGGCAATACTACTCTAATTTTAATACTAATAAAGCTGATTTTGTTAGTTTGAACCGTGTAAAATTATTAGAAAGATATTTAAATATATTATAGCCAGGAAATTATAAGTACAATTTGTTTTCGCTTACGTTCGGCTTTACTAGCCTGTAGCGTATTCTTATCTACAATGTTACCGTGTTAAAAAATACAATAGTCTATTAAAATCTGTTTTTTGTAAACGAATTTTCTGCCAACGACTGTAGTTTAAGGAATGAAAAGGATTATACTTACTGTCACATAAAGGGATATATTCAATAAATTTTATCAAAATCGGAATGTTACAGGTAAAACTGTCTAAAATTAAACTATCTAGAACGAATTAAAAACTGTAGCGTAAACAAAATTGGTTATTTTAAATTATTTGATAACAAGCAATTGTATATGACTTTTGGAATCCTTTATGATGTTCAATAGTAATTGTGGTGGGGTTATATGGATTTAATTATGACTTGGAGACTAAATATAAAATTCTAGTTTTTAAATGACCTTTTTTTTACGTAAGCTATATTACAACTTTATAATGTATTTGTAATAAAGCCTAATAAAAGCTAGGATGTTAAACTAATAAACAGATCTTCGCTTAAAGACGTTCTATTAAGAATAAAAACAAATAAATAAAATAATAAGCACAATAAAGAAATTCATAATTAAATTGATTTTTATTTAAAATAGGCTTTAAACGGAAGGAGTAACTGCTTCTTGGCACTGTTAAGAACTGCCAACCACTGAAATATTAAACTACACGAAAGCATGCTGCAGGCATCACTCCCATGAGAAGGCACACAGCCTAGCCTGCAGGCAAAATGGACAGTTAGGCTGATAGGGGTGGGTTGCGAACATATATATTTCTTATCCAAATGACGCGATTTACATATAAATAGCCCTCGAATATATATATGTGTATGGAGGCTCCATTCCATTCCGCAGCCCTCCATTCAGAACAATTTGCTGCCAGTAATTGACCTAGTTTGTGTAAACATGGTGTGTGTGTGTGTGTGTGTGTGTAAATATTCGTGTCTTAGTAAAATGTATGTATATAATACCATAGGGGCTTACATATGTGAACGAGCCGGAGTATTTTGTTTTCATTTCTATACTTTAATTTCAAAAAAGATCGTCACTGCTGATTGTAAAAATTTTTCTACTACTTAGTTGCGGTTGAGTTTTTAAATGTAAATTTTTACTATTTTAGGAAAAAATAAAATATATATTTTTTTTAAATTTCATTAAATTAATGTCATCAATTGTATTTTTATTACTACTAACACACAAAATTATTTAAATAAAAAGTGAAATTACTAACTTTATATGATTTCAATTTTCATGTTAGAAGATACGTAAGTTTGTGATTACTATAGATACCGAGCAAATTTACTAATAGTTTTCAGCAGGATATAATATCGTGAATCATAATTTTTTTGGTGAACAGGTGTGCATATAAACGTTTACACTCTTTATCATTCTACAACTGGAATGAGATAATTTAAAAATTTTAGACGCGATAAAACATATCAAATAAGACCTCAAGTGGTATGTATATCCAACTTTAATATATGTGTGACTGTAGTAATTAATACTCATAAAATATCGCATTATTTTGTAAAATAATTTTGATGTTAAAATTAATGAAAAAAGGAGATGAATAAAGAGAACCCATTGATAAAATATTTTTTAATAAACTACATCAGCACATCTATTTGTATGAAAAAAGTTACAATAGAATAAAATCAATTTTAAATAGATTCTATGGAGGGTCTCTAGATCGAAATTCATTGTTGAAACTTAATAAAAAAATAAATATTAAGACATTTTTTGCGATTTTTACTGGTTACCATTTTGAGAATAAAATGTAGAATGTCACACATTTCATTACAGTTCAATATTGTTATTTTTTTCTAATTCTTAATTTGCTTTTTTTTTATTTTCCTAGTTCATTTTTTTATTTTATTTTTATAAAATTATAAATTATTTTTATAATTATAAATGATTAATATTCTTAAATTTAAAACTTATGGCTTTATTTTCTTTTATTCTTTTCATAAAAAGTCGATTCAATTTTATAAAGGAAAGTGTTCAGTGATTCAGTTACAGTTTATTTTAAATTACATCTTCGATAATATTAACTCTAAATTAATTTTAATAATAGTTTTTAACTTTTTTAATCGAAATTTATTGTGGGTGCGTGTGCGTATGGGCGCGTGCGCGCATATATGTATGTATGTATATATATATATATATATAAAGCGAATTTATTTTTAATTTATCTAAGCCAATTTTCACGCATAATCTTTGCGATCCACTTTAACTATTTCAGCCATATCTCAGCTGTTTATCAACTGATTTGATGTCTTTTTGTTTACAATAAAATTATTAACATTTCATCTAATAAAAACATAATTCTATTAAACTGGTATTTACTATTAATGATAAAAATAATTAAATTGCCGCCATTTTTTAATTTTTAAAGTTAACATTTTAAAATTGTGTTGTAGAAAATGTTATTGGATACGTATACCAAATTTCGTTAAAGTATATTAATCTATTCTTATGATATAAATTTTTATAAAATTTGAATATACTGATTTATTTCCTTAAGTTTGGCTAACAACTCCCGGAATATTCTGTATATATATATATATATATATATATATATACACAGAGTGTCCCACGAAGAAACGGAGAAACTTTCTAGACATGCACTATTGATAAAAATAATGAAAAAGTCAATTCTAAAAATAGTCATGTATGGAGAAAAGACAATCCATATGGTACTATGGAAACTAGTTTCTAACATAGAATTCACATTAATGTTCATTAATGTCGCATTACTTATGACAAAATTCTGGAACCATTTGTTTTCAATAAAAACCTTACGAGAGATGCATACGTTAATTCACTGAGCAATAATTTTTCGTTTCTTTTGCAGGATGTACCTTTCCAAACTAAATTGCAAATGATTTTCTAGCACGATGGTGCAACGCCACATTTTTCTTTAGCAGCTAGAAATCACTTGAATGCTAATTTCTTAAACTGCATTGGACGCGGTGGACCGATCGATTGACCACCACGATCACCTTTTTCCTTTTTCTGTTTAGCCTCCAGAACTACCGTAAGGTATTACTTCAGAGGATATATGAGGTTGATATGTATGAATGTAAATGAAGTGTAGTCTTGTAAAGTCTCAGGTCGACCGTTCCTGAGATGTGTGGTTAATTGAACCCCACCCACCAAAGAACACCGGCACCACGATCTAGTATTAAAATCCGAATAAAAGTAACTGCCTTCACTAGGATTTCAACCTTAGAACTCTCGACCTGCTGATTTGCCATGACGAGTTAACTACTACACCAGCCAGTTCATGGTGGGCTCACCACGATCACCTGACTTAACGCCACTAGATTACTTCATTATTTGAGGCCATATGAAAACGATAGTATACAAACAAAAGCTTTATACTGAAGAAGAGTTACTCGTTAAAATATGAAATGCTACTGAATTTATATGAAACGGCCTGAGATGATACGGAAAGCCACCGGAAATATTATACCTCAAGCAAAGAGCTGTGTACATCGTGAAGGAGGGAATTTGGAACAATTACAGTAACTGAGGTTTGTTATTACGTTAACATTTACCTCTTTATTTATTTGTTTTGCCATATTAATAATAATGTTTATTAGGCAGAGAATAGTACTATTCTCGGTCTATTTTTCGTCTGTTTTCTTCAATAAAAACCGATATTTAAAAGTTTTTATTTACTTTTTATTGTCTACAGTTTTACATTAATTCTCTCAGAATTAAATTCCCTACAATTTTGTTACTAAATATTTCCCATTTATAAGTTATTTAACAAAGCTATTGCACTACAAACCTAAAAAATATATGTTTATCGACACCGAATTTTGTGTTTTACTTCGGATATCTTGAAATATTGCTCGAGTTTGAGTTTTGGGACCAGCTTTATCCTATTTATCAGCTCAAATTACATAAGAATCCTTCAACTTTACTCCTTATTTTCAGTCTCAAAAATTACAGTAGGACTTATTTTATTAGAGGAGCTGAAATCCGGGCAAAATCTTTCGTTAGCCTTAACTCAAAAATAAAACGTTTCCAGACCAAAGTATGTGTGAACTTTTTTTCATTATTTTCATCAGTAGAACATGTCATTCAGAACCAGGTTTCTCTGTTTCTCGTGGGGCAGTCTGTAGATATAAATTTATATATTTTACGTTTAGATAACTCTAATATAGATTTATTAAGACGTGGTGAACGCGTCTTCCCAAATCAGCTCATTTGGAAGTCTTCCAGCGTTCAAGTTCTGTAAAGGCAGTTATTTTAACACGGATTTGAAAACTAGATCGTGGATACCGGTGTTCTTTGGTGGTTAGTTTTCAATTAACCACACATCTCAGAAACGGTCGAACTGAGACTGTACAAGACTACACTTCATTTACATTCATACATATCATCCTCATTCTTCCTCTGAAGTAATACCTGATCGGTAATTCCAGGAGGCTAAACAGAAAAAGAAAAGAAAGAAGATTTATTAAAATATAAAATTTTTTTTTATAACTGATTTAAACGTTGAACGAATTTTATTTCTCTTTGTTCTACTGATTGACATTTACCTAAAAATATTTCTTAATTTATATGTTTTTTGGCAATACATTAACACTTATTGCAGTTGAGCATGTACTGTGAACTAAATATTTCATTGCAATATTGAGGATTAATTGTTGTGTGATGGAGATGTATTTGTCTATTGACAATAGTAAATAATGATAACCATTAGCAGGTAAAATATTCATAGACATTCTGTTATATCTTAATCTTGCTAAAGTTATCCTAGCAGAAATAATAATAATAATAATAATAATAATAATAATAATAATAATGATATTTAATTTTATTTTTACAAATAAAAACTAACATTCATAAAGAAACTTATTTAAACAAATTAAAGACTTTGTATGATTTATACACGAACTAGCGTACAAGTGCCTGTTTGCGTAAGAATGAGGATCTGTGTTTTGTGTGTGCGTGTGTGTTGCTTGTATTTGGTGGATGAGAATCAGGGGGAGATTGCGTGTTGAGTTCGATCGGCGGTATGTTGAATCGAGATGGGGTTAGTGCGTGGTTTCAGCTAATAAACCTTGGTCCCGCCGCTCCACAATATTGCATCCAACAGCTTAATAAAATTCGACTGCTGAGATCAGAATTCCACATTACAACAATGTAATAGTACATAAATTATAATCGCGACTACAACTCCTACATGGAAGGAAATCAGTGTCAACTTCGTTTCTATACCTGTTTATTTATAGAGACTGTTTGCCCTTTTTGTTTTTTAGAATAAGAAAAAAAATTACGCATAAAACATCCAAAATGAAATAAAACTGTTGTACAGGTAGAAATATTGTTTTATTTAGGAAAATAAATAAATATTGTAACTGCGCTTACGTGTGAAAACACGAACACAAACACACAAATACACGCACTACACACGAATTACATTATTTCTATATTATTATTATAAAATATTCCTAACAAGAATAAATGATAAAAGTAAAATTACTTAGGAAAGCTTAGTCTATATCAACCGCAAAATATAAAGGTTTCTGAAATAAAATCTTTTCAAAGTTTTTTCAACTCTTCGTTATCCGTTTTTAGTAACATGTAGAATTACTTTATTTTTAGAAAATTACTTTTTAAAACGTATAAATAATGAATAATTATGAACATGTATGGTTAGAATAAATATATTTTGATTTTGGGGATGACATTTGAAATCGAGTTTTATTCAGCGCAATCGGAAATTATTATTAATTTGAAAAATATCTTGTTTCTTTAATCATTTAAAATGAATTGCATCAAATACAAATATTTTAATTGTTTTTATTTTAAGATGATGGAAATGAAATATTGAAATACTGATAAGCCATTAATTAAAAATCGAACTCAGGAAACCAACATTTTAACCACTACATCAATTAACCTGCCTCCAAATAGTTGTTAATTTATTCCCGTTTTATAATCATCGTTACATCAAAAAACATTTTATTGTAACTGATAATTTAATATGTATTTGTATCATGATGGTATAATTAATAGATTGGAAAACAAGAAAATGCTCAAAAAAATAAAAAAATAATTTATTAAAAAACCTCAAGAAGTAGATAAAATACTGACGATAAAGTTTTTAATCAAAAAACTTAAGTAAAAATTATTAAAACTAAAGTATTAAATACTTTATTAAAAAATATTTTGTAAGAGTTTTCTGTTAAAAGAATATTAAATCTTCTCACTTAATAAAAAAAAAAATTCAGGAGTCTAATTGGTTTAAGGATCACAATATTTCTGTCTTCCTTGAGATAAATTTTTATCTTATCCAACCTAAATAAGAGGAGTGCATTAGGGCATGGAGGGTTAATTCTTTAACTGCCTAAAATCTATAAATAATAATAATAATATTAATGAAAATAGTAATGAATAAAAACATTATTTTAAAATCAATTTAAATTTTAAAAGAATGTTAAAGTATTTAGTTTGGGAGATTTAAATTTTAGAATAAAATTTGATTTAAACCAGTAAAAAAAAAAAACACAATTTTTTGTTATTAAGTAATAAATATTTCTTAAAATTATCCAATTTTTTTGTCAAAAAACTACTTGAAGTAAATCTATACAAATTTTTTAAAAGTTGTAGTTTGTATTATGTTTTATCTTTAAAAAAACACCCTACACATTATATTTATTTATTTACTTTTTAACAGATGAGCAGAGCTTCATGAACTATTTTGTTTTTTTGTATGAAGTCAATATAATTGTTTTTCCTTTTTGAAAAGTAGTAATTGGTTACATAATACTTGCCTACCCTATTCCCACTGATCTTATCAGTTAGTAAATTATAAAGAAAAAATTGATCCCTACTGCCTCCCTCTGGGTTATTAACCCGAAAGGAATTCTAAGTCAAAGTTTTAAAAATTATTTCTTAGGAAAATTCTCTACAATTTTTTTTGATTTAATTCTTTTTCCCTGAATTATTGTACTAAAATTCATTCAAGCGTGTAAATTTTGTAAAAAAAAAACAACACAAGCTGTTGCTAGGAATCCGTATTTGAAATTTCACAAAAGGCTTCTTTAAAAATTATAAATATTTTTATTTAATATTCGCCTAAACGTATAATTTAAAAATATTATTAAATTTTGGTTTAATCTTTTAATTTTATTTTTAATACCTATTCTGAGCGAATATGTCAAAAATCTATTTTTTATCAAGAAGGTATGGTGTAGTAATAAATATTTCACGTTAATAGTCATAGAGGATATTTCTAGGTCTAGTAACCTAATACAGAGTTTAAATAAATTCCGTAGTTAGGATTTATTATTACAGATTATGCCCTACATGAGTAACATGCAGTAGAAACTATAAGAAAAACACAAATCTAAGTAGGGAGTAGAAATTGAAAAAATCAAACTCATTGAAGCAAAAACTTATTTACTTTAGTTTTTTTATATAAAACTAATGGAAATCTAATGAAAATAAAACGTATCCTGGAAATCATTTACAGGCGTAACTTTATGTACACACACGTCAAGGCATAGCACTTCCTATGAGAAATTGTCAAAAAATGTATGAATCAATTCATTATTCCTGTTATATATTACAAATTATCATTTTGTTAGATATGAAAAATTCTGTTGTAAAATAGGACACGCTATCAATTTAAGGTTTACTGCTCATTCAATAATGCAGCTATCTGGAAATATTTACGCCTAAAATTGCCCTCAAGTAAAAATAGTGGAATAAGAATTATATAGATCCAGTGATTTTCAAGTTTTAATCGATATAATACAAACATTCTGATCTATTTATTAAAATTAATTTATGGTTTTTTAATAGTAATTAAAAGAATAAAAAATATTTTAAAGGTACGATTGATTCATTAATTAATAAATTTAATTAAAATAAAAATTATATAATTTTATCAGAAATATATTTTTTGTTTTACTAACGCATTCAGAAAATATGTAAATTTTATTAAACAAATATTTCTGCTAAATGATATTTTACAAATTTTATTTCCATTCACAATAAAAATTTAAATATTACATTAAATTGATGAAGATACAATTTTATTTTTATTTGTATTTTTCCGGGTCTGATATGAATCGAAATACCCTTAAAAACGAGTCAATTTTTTGGTCAAGTAAATTCTGTCATACGGTAAGAATTCATAATGAATCTCTCATTTAATGTAGTAGATCTTGATATTTCCTGTTATATATATATTTGATGTTTCCTGACATATTTCAAAGTATTGGCTTTTATTTTTTAATTTTATTTGTTTACTTATTTATGTATCAAATTCTTTTATGATTATTTATATTTTTTAATAGTATTTATAAACAAACACCTTTTGGTTTTATTTTTATATATACTTTAATAATTATACTCTATTATATTTTTTTATGAATAGTTCTTGAGCGTATTTTTTTCTTTATGATTTTAGGCATAAGTTAGTTTTATATATATATATACTAGCTACAAGGGGTGCCTACGGCACGCCTCTGCAGCTAGGCTGTCCGGTCGGGTTGCCCTGACAAGCGGCATCTCAGAATGGGATTATTAGGTTTCCAAAATTGATTACCTCTTGTGCAAAAATATTTTTTTTAGAATGAAGAATTTTGATATAACAAAAGTGAAATTAATAATTTTACTCTAGAAATTGATACTAACGAATCGGGATTTTTCGTTAATGATCGGTACATTCCGGTAACAATCACATAAATAAATAAAAAATATTTTTTTTTTAATTTTAAAACACCAGTCTTAAATTAAACGCACTAAAAGGTAAAAAATAATTTTAGGATGGTATCTCAAAATGGATTTGACAACAAGCTTTGACGGTGATATGTAAGATAATGTGAAAGTCATAGCTTCAAATTAAAAAATTGGGAAAAACATCAAATTTTAACTTGAAGCTATGACGTTTACATAATCTTTCATATCACCATCAATGCTTGTTTTCTGCATTCGAAGGGAGTCGCCTTCCACTCCTTCCGGCTCCCAAAAGACAGGGAGCTGAAGGTAGTAGTAGTAATACGGGGATCCCCTATGGGGCTACCCCGGAGGAGATAAGGGAGGAACTGACCTCCCTTGGCTTTGAGGTGACTTCGCTCAAGAAGCTCCTCACAAGGGACGGTCGGGAAACCCCGACCTGCCTAGTGGCCCTGAAAAGGACCCCTAGCGCCCGCAAAATATACGACCTCAGCGATATTTTTTATTGCAAGGTCGGAGTGACCGCTTTTGTGTCACGAGGGGGGCCGCCCCAGTGCCACAGATGCCAAAAATTTGGGCACTCTTCGAATTATTGCTGGAGAGCCCAGCAATGTGTCAAGTGTGGTGGGGACCACGACACTGCCACATGTGTTAAGCCGCGTGAGGAACCAGCCTCATGCGTTAACTGCAAGGGGCCTCATCCGGCCAATTACCGGGGCTGCCCCTATTATAAGGAGCAAGTCAAGGGTATTAAAAAGCCCGCGACTGTTGACGGCCGCAGCTGGGCCCGTGTTGCCGGTGGGGGAAAATCAGCCCCCAAACCGGAGGTGCCGGCACCTGTGGCCAAGGCGGTAGTGAAAAAAAGGGAGGTACCCTCCCCAACACCCGCCAAGCCAAAACCGGCGGCAACCACCAAGAAGGTGGTAAAACAAAAGGCCGCGCCAAAGCCGACCCCGGCGAAGAAGGCCAAGCCTTCCTCGACGGGAAAGGCAAAGCCTGCTCCGGCTGGGAAGGCCAAGCAGGCTGTTAAAAACACCGCGGCCCCTGTGGCCCCGCGCCCAACCAAAAGGGCGGCCGCGTCAAAAGGCGCATCCAGCGGCAAACCGAAACCGGCTACCCCGTTGGAGACCACGGGCATGGACTTCCTGTCACAGATGACAGTGAGGGATGTCCTCCCAGACAATATGATGGTTTTGCCACGCCTGCTCCAGGCAAAATCTCTCAAGGACTGTATTCAGTCCTTAATAGAGTGCCTCATGGCTGTACTGTCCAGGTATGGTTAGGCCCACCCTCAGACTCTTGCAGTGGAATGCCAACTCAGTAGTAGGCCGGACGGAGGAACTATGCCGTCTGGCCGAGGATCTACTGATAGACGTGATACTGTTGTCTGAGACGTGCTTGAACCCAAACAGGCAACTGACCCTTCGGAACTATTTTACATATAGGACGGATAGGCCAGTTCGACCCGGAAACCGCACCTTTGGTGGAACTGCGGTTTTAGTCCACAGACGCCACATGCATACGCGCGTTGTTCTTCATACAAACGTGATGGAGCAAACGTGTGTGCATGTGGAGCATCTGGGCACGGTGTATCGGCTGGTTTCGGCTTATAGCAAGCCGAACGATGCGGTAACCGGCGCAGATCTGGATGCCGTGCTGGAAAATTGGGATGGGCCCATGATACTCATGGGCGACCTCAATGCCAAACACGTGTCATGGAACAGCAATCTGACAAATCCGAATGGCAGATTGCTGTACGAAAGGGCGAGAGCCCGCCGCTTGGTCGTCGTAGGCCCTGAGGTGCCCACGTTCGTTCATCGCACAGGCAGATTTAGGCCTGACGTGCTGGATGTCGCAGTCATGAAGGGGGGTACCCTCCCGTTCATGATTGAAACGATAGAAGACCTCAGCTCGGACCATTCCCCTGTCCTGTTGGAACTAGGTCAGGCATGGGGTGGCCGTGATCCCACGCCTATACCCCGAAGGTCAGTTAACTGGAAAAGGTTCTACGAGACCCTCCAGCGGGAATACAGGCCGGTAAATCCTGAGTTCCTGAACACCCGGGAGGAAATCAACGACACTGTCGGGCGCGTCACGTCGTCAATGACCGAGGCCCTGGCAGGCAGCTCATAGGCCAAGACTCGAGCAGTTGTTCGAAACGACCTCCCTCCTCATATCTCCGAAGCCATAACGGAGAAACGACGACTGAGGAGGAGATATCGAATCACCCTGTCCCCCGCTGATAAGCGGGCCTTCTATAATCAAACGGACAGGGTAAAACAACTGCTGACAAGCCATCGAGAGGATTCGTGGAACGAATACCTCGCCTCGGTCTCTGACGACATCTCCTCGGTGTTCAGGTTGAACAGGAGACTACGAGAAGGGAAGAAGCCTCGCCATCCGGTTGTGGGGCAGCGAGGTTTTCTTGCCTACTCGGAGGCGGAGAGGGCCGAGGTTTTCGCCGATACCTTGGAGGAGCAATTCACTCCAAACCCCCCTCCCGCTGCGAACAACGAGCACACAACCGAGGTGGAATCCTTTCTTGTAGATTATTTCTCACAGGTGGAGGACGCCCCTCTAGAGATTGACCAAGTCACTGAAGAGGAAGTTTCCGCAGCCATTAAGGCCACAAGCCCCGACAAGGCCGCGGGTGTCGACGGGATCAGCACCCGTGCATTCCGGAACATACCAGCCTCCGTGATTACAACAATTTCGGTGATATTCACGTCCATTTTGTACGTTGGATATTTCCCGAATTGTTGGAAAACGGCCAAAGTCGTATGTTTACCCAAACCGGGGAAAAGTTCACTTTTCCCACGGAATTATAGGCCAATCTCCCTGTTACCGGTATTGTCTAAGTTGTTCGAGAGAATTTTTCTCGAAAAACTGAGGCGATACATGGAGGGAGAAGTGCGGCCCGAGCAATTTGGGTTCAGGGAGGGTCACTCAACTACCCTCCAACTGGTAAAAATAATAGATGACCTTGTCGGAGGCCTGGACAGGAAAGCGGTGACTGCAGCCGTTTTTCTGGATGTGGCCAAGGCCTTTGACAAAGTTTGGCATAGCGGGCTGCTTTATAAGCTAGCGCGATCGGCGATCCCTTACCGCTATGTCAGACTGATGCGGTCATATCTGCTAGACCGACATTTTGTCGTGTGCGTAGGGGAAACGATTTCCTCTACCAGAGAAATAGCCGCTGGGGTCCCCCAAGGAGCAGTGCTCTCCCCGTTCTTGTACACTTTGTACGTGAACGATATGCCGCTGTCGGAAGGGGTCAAAACGGCCCTTTACGCAGACGACACGGCATATTTCTACAAATCCGCAAATGTGGATTACGCGGTCCGGAGGCTCCAAAGGCAGCTGGACTTAGTGGAACCGTGGCTCGACATGTGGAGAATCAGGGTCAACGGTGAAAATCGGTGGCCGTGATGTTCACATGCAAGACACGAAAACCGGCCAGACAGCTGGAAATCTCAGGGGAGAAAATCCCATTTGAGAAAACAGTTAAGTACCTGGGGGTGGTGTTGGACAGGCGGCTTACCTTCGGCGAACATGTAAATTATGCGACCCGGAGGGCTAAGGCCGCCAGAGCTTCGCTATACCCAGTGCTGAACAGTGCCAGCCCTTACTCACTGGCAACTAAGCTTCTCATTTTTCGGCTGTACGTACTGCCGATTCTAACATATGCTTACCCGGCATGGGGGGCAGTGTTGAGCTCCTCGCTTCAAAAGAAGATCGAGGCCGTCCAAAACATCACGTTGCGGACGATCTTTGGAGCTCCGTGGTTCGTCAGGAACGCCACTCTCCGATCTGATGCGAGATTTCAATCCGTGTCCGAGGTGGGGGTGGCGCAGGCGCGCAGACTGTTCGGGAGAGCGGCTGTGTCCGAACACAGTCATCTTCGGGACATCTGCCGAGAGGACCCAACCCCGACAGTTGTAAGGAAGCGGCCTCACGCCGTACTGGACGAACCACCGTGATGGTGCGGTGCGGGAGCCGAGAATCGACAAACCAGGCTTAGGGGCCTCCATATCGCATGAGCCATAAACGGAATAGCGCGTTAGACGCGTTTCCGGGGTCGCGAGTGAATAGTTTTCGCGAGGTATACAGTCAGAAGATAATACAGAAAAATACGGTAAGTCGCGCATAAAACAAAAACGCGGTCAAAATTTTTAATTTTTTATTTTTTCCGCGGGTGTTTTGTTCTGTTTCTCTTGTTTCAGAAACGGGAGAAACGTGGATGTAGAACGACTCGTCGTGCCGTCTTGGAAAACGGCCTTTCCTTCCTCTCATCCTGCCAGTCCAAAGGAAAGTAAAAATCAAATTTTTATTTTTTTTATTTGTATTTATTTATTTTTTTACTTCTTTTTCTTCGTGTGTGTGTGTTCTGCTTCTTTTGTTGCAGATACCAACAGCCACCACAAAACAAATGGTTTCTTCACTGCGGCCACGCGGTCCCCCCAACCCCTTCTTGGACACACGTGTGTCTGAAGGTTAATAATTACGTGGAGTAAATAATTTCTGTTTACTTCTTCTAAGAAAATCGCCGCCCCAAAACCGCGATCGCGAATAGGTATCACCATTCTCTAAGTTCCCTATTACCTTCCTTTCCTTTCAAGAAAGAAGAAAGAGGGAACGAGCACAGCAGCCATCAGCCCAGCAGTCACAAGCCCAGCAACCACCTGCCCAGCAGTCACCTGCCCAGCAGCCACTGACAGCACGGAAGAACGAAGAAACCTGCACTTTCCCCAGTTCAGCCCTTTGGGGCTTCGGGAATTTCAAGGTTAATGGTATGTAACTTCGGTTACTACCAATTCTTGGAAAGTGCAGGCCAAAGAAGAACGAAAAGGTCTTCGGAAGAAGAAGAGGGAGAAGAAGAAGATGAAGAAGAAGGAAGACCCACCACTCGTCTCAACATCACGGACTGGAGTCCGGAACAGAGCCCAGCAGAGATGCGTCCTGAAGGGCAGCCATACCAGAAGCGGATGAAGAGCTTCTACACAACCTCTCCTTTTCAAAACTTACAGTAAGATAAAATAACCCAGCAATTGCGACTCCTCCGGAAAAGGGGACGCATTGCTCCCTCCTTATAGCTAATGCCCCGTTGTGGCGTATTCCTGCTAGCCTATTAAGAGTTAGCACCGAAAGGACTTCAGTGGACGGTCTGAAGGGGAATTAGGTCGGGAGGACAGGCTTTATAAGCCTAGCCTTCCGCGGTCGGCCCATGAAATGGGTTCGATAACGCTGGTTCAACAACGGATTGGAATGCAATTAAATCCGTCTTAAATTCACTAAAATAATAATACACAAAACTTGAAAAAATTAGATCCGAGATATAAAATAACCCTTTTAAAAACCAAGCCCGATTAGAATCATCCAGCAGCAAGGGACTCTGTCCAGGTTCTGCGATAAAGTAGGGAGTAATAAACTCCCGCCAACTTTGCATTCCATTCCATTCCATTCCAATGCTTGTTGTCAGATCCATTCTGACGTACAGTCTTAAAATTATTTTTTACATTTTAGTGCGTTTAATTTAAGAGTGGTGTTTTAATTTTTTTTTTTACATAGTTTTTATTTTCTACTTTTTAGTCTTCATAAGTTTATACTTTAAAGCTTAGCTAGCGCACAGGTTTGAGTGTATTTAGCGAAAGATCTGACCGATACGTTTTGGGGTGGATGAGTGCAATCAAAACATAGGGTTAAAAGATTTAATTTCCGGATAACAAAGATCCGGTTAATCAAGATGTACCGATGCGTTAACCATTTAGCACTCGACCTGTTGATACATACGCCGTTTGAATCGTAAAAATCGGACGAGGGGTTGGCGAGATATTACAGTGGCATCCCATCGCACCGCCTCCCTATTTTCCGAACGGCGCCCCGAGAGCACTTGAAAATATTATCATTCGACGAATATCACTGAGAGTGAATGAGGTATTATCGAGGGGGGTCGAAAATATATTTCAGAGCGCTAGGACAGACCGTTTTCGAGATATTTGCGATTTCGTCCGAAAATTCGGATTCGGTTAAAAAGTACTAAATTTTCCCAAAACTTCGATATATATATATATATCAATATATAATAATATAACAAGTATACACCTGACCACCACGAGACATGTACTAACGATTCGGGATTTTCCGCTAGTGATCGGTATATTCCGGTGCTAAGCTAAGGGGGGAAGCACACATAGTCACACATACAAATACCGTTTAATATATATATATATATATATATATATATATACACGCATTGTTATATTTTTATCTTGGTCAGAATTGAAACCAAAAAAAGTCTAGATTCGCTAAAATTGAATTCGTATTATTATATATTAAAGACAATTGCAGTCTAAATGTAATAAAACTTATATGTGGTACGAAAATTATACGTCATTGCTGAAATAATTATAAATAGTAGTAACTATAGAGCACGGAGTTAAGAAACAACTAGAAACGGGTTCAGAGGATATAGCAGTAACCGGACAGATAGACGGATGAAGCATGGATAGAGAGACGTATAAAATAAGAAAGATAAAGAGAGCGGGTGATGCGCTTTTCGGTTAGGTAATACCATGGATTACAATAGGAATTGTTATCCTTGAATGCCAAGCGGCTTCATTTGGTAAATTAATTAGGGGGATATGAGAGGGTAGGGAGTGGAGCGTCGTGGATATTCCGAATGCATTGCTTCTCCGATTTTCCACCATCCCTTTTCCACCAAGAAAAGATGCTTTCTTTGTTTCGGCGGATAAGGATTTAAAGTTAAGAAGCGATTTAAAGAAACCAGACGGTTAAAGCAATTACATTAAGTAATTGCCAGTTTCAAATTTAAACAACGCCGTAAATCTGCAGGCTGAATATAGGCCTAAACGAACATAAGTTGCCGTTCTTCCTACAACACCGTTCAATTGCATTTAAATAGGATGAATACTGTTAAAGATAAGTGTTACTTGTAAGGGGTCTTTCTGTAGACCATCCGCTTATTTGCATGGTAGAATTATTCATACATTTTTTATTAATATAGTAAGGGAATCAACAGAAAAATTGGTAAATGGATGTAATCGATACATGGAAATACGATACTACAGCCTGTTATACAACAAAAAAGAATGTGGAAGTTACTACACGAATAGATATGTAATTGTATTCGGACTTCAGTTTAGCTTTTCCTTGTTTTTTTATCGTGTACTTAAAGGTGAATACAAATATCAGTCGGTTTGTTTATCGGTTTATAATTTTTACGCCGTATATCCTGAAAAATATATATCATGAGCTTGAAAATGAATATCGGGGTTTTAAAGTTATGTAATATTTACTAACTTTTACGTATATTGATAAATTACGTATGACATGAAAGAGCAACTTAAACGGTTTTCCTGTAACTGTTCAATGTGCGTACGAATCGTAACACAGCACACATCCAGACGATAGGAGAGTTCATCCCATACTTTGATCAGCAAGTGTGTGGTAATCTATGCGACAGCTGCTTCAATTCTGTGTATCAAGTCGGGTTGGTCGGCCGGTAACGGTGGCATTTACACTTGATCCTTTATAAATTCCCAAAGAAAAAAATCGCACTGGTCAGATCGGGCGAACGTGGAGGCCACGGTAAACGTGGCCTCCACGTACGCCCGGTAAACGTTCTGTGGTTCATATTGCAGTTGAGAAAAGAGCCAAAGTTGCAGTGTATCAAAATAGTTCATTCCAGACACACTTGATTTCGCGTAAAAGAATCTTGCCATCAGGATACGGCACAAAAAACATTCAGTTTTGGGGAGTCTCGTTTACGCTGCAATATTTCGTGAGGATTTTCTGATCCCTAGATACGCACATTATGAATGTTTACTTTTCCGTTAACATGAAATGTTGATTGGTCACTGAATTTCGATACGATAAAAAATTCTTCATCGTCACGATGTATCATTTCATTTGGTAGCACCAATCCATAATCTGTAGGATTTAGAGCTTGTAACAGCTGTAAACGATATGGACGAACGTATAAGTGTTTCCTTAAAACCCTCCATACAGACGTCACTGGAATTGCTAATTCACGGCTAACCTGTCTAATGGATTTCCTAGGATTACGCACAAAAGACTCTCCTAAACGTTCAACACTGTCTTCGGGCACACTCGATCGTCCTATGCTTTTCCCTTTACAAATACAGTCAGCGGTTTCAAATTGTTTGTACCATCTACGAATGTTATTTTCACTCGGGGATCACAAAGGAATTTGAAACGGAACGGACATTGGACGATAATTACAGATTCACACTTTGCAAACTGCAAAACAAAGAATGCTTTTAGTTGAATACATCAGTGTCGCCATCTGCGCTCCCAGCGCTTTCAAGCGGAAGGTATAGGAAGCAGTTTATGGCTTGCGTACAACTAAAACTGTTTGAGTTATTCTTTCATTTCTTCTATAATTAATCAGTGTACGTGAAACTTGTGAAATATTTCATAGCTTTAAAATCTCGATATTCATTTTGAAACACGCTTTATAATTTATATGTGTAAACAAACATATATTAAATGACAGAAGTGACCTAAATAATTGTCTTATTTTCTATACAGAGCTATCTGACTAATGCCTTTTATAGGAAACCACTGCTACTCAATCCATACTTATTTAGAAATTTCACTTATAATATACCATTGCATAGAGTTTCTCAAACTGCAGAATGATACTGGAATCTAATGATATTATTGTTACGCTAATTAAAAAGTTCTTAGTATTTCACTTTCAAAAATTTGTTAAACAAAATTCACGCTAAATCATTAAAACAATATTTTTCCTGTAAATTTTATATTCTTATTTTGCAAACTTTAAATTATTTTCGTAAATGGTTTGTTTACTTAATTAAAATAATAATAATTGCTCACTTGAAACCTTTAGTTTATTTTCAGGAAATCTGTTAGGACTGAGGAAAATTATAAACAAAATGCACCCAGTTCATCTGTTTTTCTTGGAAAGTAAATTCAAATTTTCATTACTATTTTTTTTAAAATTATTTATATATAAAAAAAAGGTTTAAGTGTAGTTAAGAACAAATTTTTGTTTTTTTCTTTCATTGTAAAAAACACTTTTAAGAAAAAATGTTATATTGGCTCATAATAAAGGCTGGGATATTTTTTTACCCTGGATTTATTTTAACTCTGTTATGGCACGTACATAATTTCACAATTTAGTTTGTTAAAAATACAGAAAAACGAAGAAGTAGAAGTCCGATTAAACTGCTAGCAATCTCCATCATCTGTAAGAAAATAATACAGTCGTTTCCGTTTTCTCTACAGCAAAACAACTGTAAAAACAAATAAAAGGCCTACACTATGTTCTACATTCATCCTTCACAATACTTAACCATTTTTTTTTTTTTTTAATTGACGTTTTTAAACTATTTTTGTATTAATGGTATTGTTAAAGTATATGGTCTGATCTGTGAAATATTATTTTCTTTATAGAGAGCCGAAGTAGCATTTTACTTTTTAGATGGTATCTATATCAAAACAGAGTTTTATTAAGAATTGAATTATTACTAAGAATAACGCTAGAAAAAAAAAACAAGTTTTATTTAGGTAAAAACTCAAACTTTTTTATCTGTGTTTTCCAAGATCTTTTACTTGTACAAATATTCATAAGCAAAATTATGTACTTTTTCCTTATTGAACGTCATATAACACACTGGCCATTAGTTCGAAATTTCGGTATACTTTTTACCGATTTTACATTAATCTTTAATCTATTAGCTATTTTAAACATTACGATAATTATCAGGGATTCAAGTATATTTATTCCACCAAAGACAAAATATAAAATAAACTTTTTATCTTAAATTTGTTCGAAGAACCTTTTGGAAGCCCTCCATATTTATTTAGAGGCATAAATGCATTGGCATTAAAAAAAAAGTTACATTAATAATTTTTTACATTCCAGTATTGATGATTTGAAATGTATATGCAATATATATATAGGTAATTTGTTAAAATTATTTAAAAATTGTTCATCATACTTGTGATTTTTGTTGTCTCGGTTGAGTTACTATCAGTTACTGAAATAAAATGGATTATTGTGATACTATTAAAATCTGCTAGTAACTAATGCAATTGTACCAGAATTACAAATTGTTAGTAATTTAAGATAATTGAATTGTTTTCCTAAACCAGACATTATTTTCAAATTTACTTTCAAATGATTATAAAAATCATCCCTTCATGTTGTAAAGTTTTCAAATTTTAAATCTGAATTCGGATGTATTTTTAATTTTCAAGTTTATTGAAATAATTTTTAAACATGATAACTGGCTTATGGAAATAATAGATTTAATTTGAATTATTAAATATTCATAATTTACATTAGTAACTATATTTAAGTATGAAACAAGAATAATTATCTTCAATGGATTGTAATAGGAGGAGAATACTTTATTTTATTTCATTCATTGAGATAGTAAATATTTATTTCCACAATTTAAAAATTTAATTATATTTTTAATTAATTTACTACAATAAAAAAAAACATCCGTTCTGAAGAAGCAGATACCTCTACGAAAGTACTCAATGCATCTCCATTGATGGATGCGTTGGGAGTTAATGGAAGATTTTCCATCTAATTTTAATAAATTAGCTAGAAGAATTTAAAATAGATCCCAAGACAATAAACATTAAAAAAGAAACATTAACAAAAAAAAAATCAAAAGTATGATTCTTAAAGGGACTTTCAGAACCATTCGAAATTAAAACTAGAATAAGACAAGGAGATGGACTGTCTGCAATCGTCTTTAATTGTACCCTTGAAAAATCTATAAGAGAATGGGAAAAAGAACTTAAAAGGTTAAACATACACGAAAACATAAAAATGGGCGCTAAAACTGTAATCATAAATACAAACATTGTGGCCTTGGCAGACGATATTGAAATTTTTTCAAGAGATATAGACGACGCTAAAATCAAAATTTGAAAACTAAGCAAATATGCAAACAAAATTGGTCTTCAAATGTCTAATGAAAACACTAATTGGTTTTCGAATGACAAATAGAACAGAACTCAGACCCTTAAAATTTCCGACAACAAAGGAATGTGTAGAGTTCAAAAATCTAAATATTTGAGAGAAATCACAACATCTAATATAGTTGAAATAAATGGGATGAAGAATAGAATAGAAAAATGGAAAGTACCTATCATCTCAGAAAGAACATTTACAATAAAAATTCGCTGTCGTATAACTCCAATTTGAGACACTGTAAACTGTAGTCTTACCACAAGTACTGTATGGGGCAGAATGTCTGTGGTTTTTTCAGAACAAGAAATAACAATAGTAGAAAAAACATTGTAAGAAAATTTATGGACCAAAATAATGGAATTAAAAAATTGAAAAGTGAAAAATAAATTTAAGAACGTACAAAAAAAAAATAGGGTACATAATCTGGAAAAAAAAAATTACAGTTTTATGGACATTTTTTCAGAATGAACAACCAAAGATTGATAAAACAAATATTTAATTTCTACATAAACAGATCCAAAGGTCAACCGGTTTAAAGAAATATAAACAAATCTGAAAACATTAAAATCCGTGTGGTTGGAACAAAAAGAAAAAGGATTAACATAATTTGTTGCTAAGATACAATTACTTAAAGTTTCTATTTATAGGTAAACGTAAAGATCAGTAAGTAGAATATTTAAAACGTAAAACATTTTTAAAAGCCTTTTGTTTCCAATGTTTTACAGAACAGATTTTTGCAGCAGTACAAAAACTTTGTATTACTTTATTCTATTTAAAAAAAGAAATAAGTAAAATTAGTTTTCCTTCTTCATTTTTGAATAAAAGTGTTTTTTTTTCTTGTTTTCCTATATATATATATATATATATATCAATATATATATATCTGAGTAGAATATGTGGCATTATCAGATTTGTTTGAAATTTTTAAGATTTAACAAAAACAGCAAGAAACCGTTGACTTTTCGGATAACTTAATATGTATTATAAATTTAATTTTTATACGTTCTCGGGAGAATGATTACCAAACTTTCAAAAAAAAAGTTTTTTTTTGTCAGAATTGCGGCTGTAAGAATGAATTACGGTTCGAAGTTGAATAATTAATTTTAAGATATTTCCTTCGCCTTCGAAACGAAACAAATTTTCTCATCGAAAAAGATATTATATTAGGATGCCTCTCGGTTCATCTCGGCACAAGAACTCCAGCCGTACGCACACGCACATAACTCCTACTTACGAGTGAGGGTTCACACACACACCGATACACAGATTTATCTGTATCTTTATATCGTATCGACTCAAAGTTATTTGTTATATAAAGAAAGGGGTTTATTTTTCATAGGAACAGTCCTATTTTTTTATTACATTGTCTATTTTTCTTTTCTTTTCTAAAGCGATCCTGGGGAGAGCTTAAACAATAGCATTATTTTAATCCGGGCAGAGGGTCGCGTAGGGAGGCGGCTGACAGTCAGAGAGAACTCTTCGCTCATCCTATTATTGTATTGAATTATACGGCAGCACCCACTAGAGTTTCTAGGCCTATATAAAAATGGAGTTTCTGCTTAACTAAGCAAAAGTGAACAAGTCCCGCTGCCCCCGGCCCGACCTCGTTTTTATCAACCGGCGCAGTGATAAAAAGCATACATACTCTCTCTCTCTATATATATATATATATATATTTGTGAGTGCGTGCATATATATACACATACACATGTGTGTCCGCACCCACTAGCATACATGCACGCAAACATTGCGGAAAATCACATTCGGTATTTTATGTCGGGTGTATTGTAGGATGTTATATTTTCAGTGATTGAACACTTGTTCGAAACGTTCTGGACCTTAGCCAGCCCGAATTTTCTTCGTTCTTTTGCCGACAGTTTTTATTAATATCTCGTTATTCATTCCTTTTCCCTTTTTATTCTTGCGGTGATCTACGGAAAGGATATACAAGCACAGGTTCGGATTCACGGATCGAAAAATATTATGTACTCGTAAGCAACTTCTACAAGGTCAACGAAATGTAGTATGCGGTTTGAAAATAAGAGATCCGATTTATAGGACCGAGTTCATTTAATTTACATATTTTTTGGTGAACGGACCGAACGTAAAATAGCAAAAATACTTATAAAGTGAAGTAATATTCTATGCGGATGATACGACACTACTGCTAATATAAATTCATTTAACATTGATATTGATGTGCAACCGTTTAATGTTTGACTCGGTTTTATTTGGTAATAAAAATAAATTCAACTTTATAAACTTTTTAAAGTAAATTTAAGGGCAAAAGAAGCTTGCTATGTAAAGTTATAGACCAACCATCGTTAGTGAAGTTGTTAGATGAAATAGTTTATCATAACCTCTTCTAGAATGACAATGTAGGAGTATATTATATGTGCAGTAAAATTAGCTTAAATGTATTTTACCTAAATTAAATAAACTAGAATTATTCATTAATGAGACGTTTAAGTCATTTATTATATACGATACACATAACTTATTTTTTTATCGTTACATCAAACATGATATTTTTTTTAAAAAATCACCAATAGATCTTCATTATTTCGACTGAAAATCATTTCATGTAAGCCAAAATTAATATAAAAAATAACTTTATGATACATCATGTCGCATAAATGTTTGGAAAAAGTCGGTTTTTTAATTCAAAATGTTTTTACTTTGATATAATTTTTTCATTCATCAATAGGAGATAACTCTGTTATCAAGTCTTACATAGTGATAATTTTTAAATTGATACGATCACCAGGGGATAATAAAAAATAATGCAAGAGATTCTAATATGTTTTTTACATATTAAGATAGATATAAATTTAGATAAGAATCTGTTGGAATTATTTGATGTGAAAAATAATTCACGATTATTAAAACTTTTATGTTCGTTAGGTTAGTTTGAATAATATGAAATTATCACACGAAAGTTAGTATTTATCTTTCTATCGTAATAATGAAATTATATTTTTTTATAAATAAATGGTAGAATTTATTATCGATATATATATAATTAAAGATGGGAAGTGGCTGTTACATACTAAAACTAAACGTTTTTCTTACAGTGATTAGGAACAGGAATTGTATTCATAATAGATTATTTACGAACATCGATAACAAATAAAGTTTTTAGGATTCCTTATTAAATTATGCATTTCGTGCAGAAAAAAAAATTATTACTATTTCATCTTTGTCACCAGAATGAGATTTTTCTCTTTTGTGCAGTATTAAATTTCTTGAATTCGTAAATTTGTTTATACTTACTTAAAAATTTATATATATATATATATATATATATATATATATATATATATATATATATATATAAATATATATATTTTATAATATTTGCGGAACAATTCAGCTTCAATTACTACCTACTGGTATATAACTTTCATCTTTTCTATTAACAATACGCTATATATTACTTATCCTTAATACTATTTTCTTCTAATTATATGCAAAATGTACCTTATTTTGCATAAAGTTAATAGATTATAAATCTTTTATGTAGATGGACATTTGCTTCGTTTCTTCCATCAAATATAGCTAATCAATCTTTCACTCGACATCCGGTTTCAAACTTTAATAGCACAAAGATGCTCACACCTCTTCACACATAGAAAAATAAATATAATTTTTAGTGGGATACTGATACTGGGCTAGAAATTTATGGGCTTTATATGCCTGTAAAAGTGAAGTAAAAGAATACCTACCCAAATCTCTACGACGTAGCAAAATTACTTAAACTACATACGATAAATTAAAATAATAATACGTAAAGAAGTCTTCTTAGAGACTCTAAAAGTAATTAAAATAAATGAAAGTTCGTAGAAACAGATATATAACTATATAAAATATTTCAAAATAAATGCAAATAGGTGCTTCAGTAATATTATGTCATTAATTTTCGAGAAAATTCATGGGCGCTGCCGAATACACTCCCAAGACCTGATCTGCTGTTCTTAATGAGGTATCAATAAAATGATCTCTGACATATATCTAGATTGATTATTTACTTCCCAGACATATCTTTACTCAAATTCCTCAATCATTCCCTTTTATTATTTTTTAAAAATTTATCCCTCTATAATAGTGTTAAATATGCACACACACACACACGCACACGCACACACACACACACACACACACACACACACACACACACACACACATACACACACACACACACACACACACACACACACACACACACACACACACACACAAATATATATATATATATATATATATATGCAGAAAAACAAGTCAATATAAATCCCTCATACTTAAAAAATAATTTAAACCAGACTATTAATATGTAATTAATGAACAAGTAAAATTTGAACAGGATGACTGGTTTAGGGAAATAATAAATTCAAAAATCCATAATTTACTTTTAATGATACATTTAAATACGGTACCAAAACAATATTTGTATTATCTAGCAATATATCATAGCAACAAAAGAAAAATCTCAATAATAATTGTAATTTTTTTTGTATAATTTTATGAATAAAATTTTTTCAATAATTTTTGTTTAATGGCCCATATAACAGATCTCGTAAATATGTAATATTTCAACAATTTAAAAAATTCTAATTATAATTTTAACTAATTAGTAATTACAAAAAATCCATTATTTACAAACTAAGATTTCCGCGAAAGTACTTAAAAAAGTAAGTACATTTTATAAAAAAGAAAAGCGGTATGTGGAACAATATTTTTTTAAATTTTAATAAACGATAAAACATTCTTAAAATTGTTAATATAATTCCGTCAGTGGACATAGGATTAGGTTGCGGTCGTATAAGCTTAATTATTAGAGAATTTGCTGGTAGGTGGGAATTATTTATTTATCCAAGATTTTAAAACTAAAAAAGTGAATAAATAAAAGGTTTTTCCATAAGAGATCCAAAAATAACAATAGTATTGTAGCATTTGGGAAATTCTATAAAGTTCGTTGTAACTTTCCGGGATTCAATTTTTTTTTTCCTATTATTATTCCTTTTTTTTGGTAGAGTGACCGTTGAACGACTGAAAAAGATAGCGTGCTTTCATGAAACAAAATTTGTATCAATCTGGGTTATGATAAATTCATCCAGTAAATTTTGTAAAACAGGGTTTACCATTTATTTACAATCTATATTTAAACAGATATTAATTGATATAAAATACGTTATTTTTCTTTAACTTTGTTTTAAAAAATGAATATATAATAAAAAAATTCAAATAATCCATAGACACAATTAAAATATTTTACGTGTAGATTACTTTACAGTACAATTTTAGATTACTTTACAATTAAATTTTAGATTAGTTCTCCCTATATATAATTATTTTAAATTATAAGTTCCATTGGTATTTTTTAAAATTGTCATTCTGCATAAAATTTTAAATGGGAGCGTGGATCGTTAGAAAAAGTAAAATTATCATACAATGACTCGGAAAGTGACAAATTTTACTATAATAGTGATAGTAATAATAATGATGACAATGATAACAATAATAAAGACGACATATGTGGGTCTAGCATTATAGAAAAATATTCAGCGGTCTTCCAGAACAAGGTTATCCTCCACCCATTTCCGCTAATTTTCTATTTGTACTTGTTTTATTCTTTTTAAATATCATTATAACAATTTCACTTCAGTAATTTTTTTAATAGAGGACTAGTACGTAAAATGTTACTTTTCCATACATAATTAGATGAATATGTTTCTACCGAAAATCACACCCGAAACCCTTGATATTTTTGTCGATTATTCAGTTTTGTTTTTCTAAACTTTTTCTACATTTCATCATGAATAAGCGTTAAAAATATTAGGTTTATGTACAGAGACTCAACAAAACAAAAAGATCTAAGCTAGAAATGCAATCTATATTTTTATTGTTCTCTAATAATTCTACTCCTTTCTCATCCACTTAATTGTTTTATTTTATTCACACTCGTTTAAACAATTTGTAAGAGTAAATTATCTTTACCTAGCCCAATAAATGATCTATTAAACCCATAAGGTTTCTTTTTTCTCATATAAGAAGTACTACTGATAAAAATTTGGAACTCAAGGAAAAAATGTGCAAAAAACGTCGAGAATAAAGTCAAGTATCCAATGGGTTAACATGTTTAAGAAGTTTACTTCCAAAATGTATTTTTAGGATAAAAAATGTTCTACTATTACTAGATTGTACGCAAAGTGTCTTTATTATTATTATTTCAAATAGGCAAATCTAACAATGAAATCGGGTAGTGATTTTGTTGTACTTTTGATTTACAACCAAAGTATTCTAATTAAAGTGTGAAATTTCCCCCAGAAATTTGTTTTTCTGGAAAAATTTTCAATTTTATTAGAGAGTTCCTTATGAAGTTTAGTAGATCTCCTTATCTCCTCACCCTATAATATTTTGGGCTTTCTTAGTGCTTAGAGATACAATAGGTATATCTTGAGGATGAAGCTAAATATTCAATTAGTACGACCGAAAAGACGCGTCTGTTTTTGAATATATCTTGGAAATTTAATCTCTATTCAGTGGCTGCGTAAAACCCTTAAGGCTAAAATGCAATTCAAGTAATTTGAGACCGCAAACCTCATAAAATAGAGATAAATGTTGCAAAAAAAATTTAAAGCAGTTTTAAATAACGTATTTTATTTGGGAAAACAAATTAATCAGCTAAGTATGTATATAATTTTTTTTTTGTCTATTTCATACACTCTTTTCATGCAAGTTTGTTGTTTTTACAAATCTACTTACTTTTGATTTTATATCTCATTGTTTTACCTGAATGTTGTCGAAAAGTTTCTATCATAATTTATATTAATTCATCTGTTTCAGGGCATTCAGGTTTTTTTTAAATTAGCTCCCTTCTCTTGACTATCACTTTTATTTTGTGTTTTTTTTTTAACTTTTTAATAAGTGTTCCTTAAATATAAGTGACCTTTGTAAATTACGTATCATCACAAATATCTACTCTATACGTAACAGAGAATTTGCTTCCTGATTCCGTATCAAACTATTTTAAATTACACGGAACTGAAAAACAGTTTACATGAAACAAATTCTCCCAACTGTAAATATTTATATAAGTTTATAAACTTCCAGTGTAATTAATTGTAATTATTTACCGTTTCTAAATTTGATTTAAACTCAGAACAAAAGCATTATATTAAATAGATTTATAAAAGTAAAATTTTCTGTTTATATCAAAAATAAGCTCGTGCTTTATCGAGCTAGGTTGCATACCAACGAGATGCGTCGTTGAAAAAAAATTATCGTTCTTTAAATTCTGTTCACTACAACTGCTGAAACCTAGAATTTTATTTAAACACAGAATACAGCTTGTTCATATAAGAATTCTGTATATACTAAAAGAGATATGTATTCGTATATATTATAAATAATAGAGGTAAACGGTGGTAGTGAGTGGGATTTTCTTGTCATCATTCACTGTACAGGAATGATGAATTTTTCCATTCCCTTCTTTTTTCTGTTGATATTTTTTTAACATAAAGCATTCCTCATGTTCTTTTATATGTTTAATTACATTTTAATCTTTGTCTCTTCGTACAGTTATATCTCCTACACTTCTGTCATTAAATTTATTAAATCAGGATTTCTTAAAACATGACCTATTGACCTAATTTTTCTTCTAGAGCGAATTTGCCACATATTCATCTTTTTCTTCATTTTGAACTTTATCTAGGAGCTTTCATTCATGACTTTTTTCCCGTATAGTTTTTAAAATAAAACTGTATGTATAATAATGGTGGTATTAAAATACAAATTTCAGTGAAAAGATTGTACCTTTTCTGATAGCCGAAATACCAGCTTATTTTTTAAAAAATTGCTATAATGCTGAAACCAACAATCGGATACTTAAATAAAAAAAAGTTAAACCCTTAAATGACAGATGCGTATCCCTTAAACGTAACCTATCTATGTCAGTAGATATATTTAAATAAAAAAGGCATTTGTAAGTTATTAAATTAAATATTTTATTTCCAAACTTTCCAATACCTTATAGTAAATGCTGGAAGTGGCCGCTACCTTCACGAATGCTTTCAGAAAATGTCAACTGTTTTCAGAGTTTGTGGGTTGATATTTAAAACAGTTTGTTCGATATTGACCTTCAAGCGTTCGTGGTTTGTGGCTGTAGGCTTTTTCTTTGAGGTAACCTCAAAGATTTGCAGCAGTCAAATCTGGAGATCTTGGTGACCATAAGCCACAATCAATAACGCGATCACCAAAGAATTCGCTAACGAAATCAGAAGTTTAATGTGTGTTGTATGATGTTGCACCGTCTTGTTGAAACCAGCTGTACCGATCTTTCTCTTTCAAGAGGGCAATGAATTGCAATAAAATATTCAGCAGTAACGGTATACTCGAAGAAAAGAGAACTGATAATTATTCTTCGTGATATCGCACATCATACGCCTATCTTCTGCGGATTCAACTGCTTTTCATGATACGCGTGGGGATTTTCAGCACTTCAAATCCTACTGTTATGTCTGTTTACATAGGCATCCAGATGAAAACACTCCTTGTCTGTACAAAAAATTGAGTCCATAACATGAACACCCTCATGCATGAATCGACGAAACCAATAACAATATTCTGCAAGTTGATGAAATGTTTGAATTCGATACGGTCGTAAGTTTAATTTTTTTGTCGTCTGATGAACGGCTGATTTTGATAAATTAATTTCAGCTGAAAATCGTCTAATTGATTGTTTTTTTTTAGCGAGGTAGTTAATCGGTATTTGCTTTCAGCGACTGTGTCTGCATTCAACTCTGTCATCGATATCTTATGTTCCTTGTTATTAACAGAGCCTGTCTCTCTAAATGTATCCTCTAACCCTAACACTGATGTGTTATTAGGTACTGGTTTATCATGGTACTCACGGCAAAAAAATTCTTGTACTGTAACCACTGATCGTTTGCTAAAGTACGACTCAAGAATAAACACGTTCTTCTTGTGAAAACACCATTTTCTCTCTAACAATGCACTGAGCATTATAATCGCGTTGTTATAGCTATCAGTAGCAGTCTACTGCGTCAACGCAATGTTCACTACTTGATGGACGTGTCCATTCCAACAAATATAGGGGAGTTGGGCAGTCAATCCAAATATTATTGAAGGCTGATTGGTGGATTGCGTTTTAAATGGGGCACCTGTAGACTCGGTTCACAGAAAATAAACATTATTTTTTATATAATATTTTAATGAATTTATGGAATCTTGAAATCGCATTACTTAGAACAAGACGAAATTCGGAGTAATTTTTATGCGAATTTAATTTTTTTTATCTCTATAGCTTTGCTTCAAATGAGACTAAACTCTCTAAATTGATGCAGAAAGACCAAGGATTTTTTTAGTATATATATATATATATATATATATATACTATGTACATATTCATATATACATAAATTTTTTTCCTTAACTGGACTAATTTCATGTTTTTTTCTTTCAAAACGAATAATGTATTCTTTATATATTCCACGTATACAATAAAAATAGTGTAATATATGCGCGGTATGAAACAGTAGTAAATCTTACTAGTATAAGTTGTAATTAGGCTCTTAACTATTCAATATTATCAGTAGCTTCATTTTAGGTAGATTTCATAAGAAAGCTACCTATGGTAATGGGTACCATGATTCAACTTCCGGAAAATTTCGACATATCCTCGCGTTTCACATCCCCCAGACTCCATAACAACCGTCAGCTCAAAAGTTTATATATATATTTCACGTCCTTGTGGACACGATAACTGCCGTAATTTTGGACCAATTACTTTCAAATTGTTTCCAAAACGTAACTCGACCCAAAATCTCGCTCGAGTTTGTTAATGACCATAATCGGGCTATGGTGATTGAAATGGGATGGCTTTTTCGAAAAAAACAAAATATCGCTATAACTTTCTTATTAAGTAAAATATCGAATTCATTTAAAGTTGCTAATAATCTTTAGATAAGAGCCTAAAACTTATCTAAGTAACGTTTTTTGATATAACCAACCATTGGCCTAGGGGATGGAAAAAATTGGGTTTTGAAAACAAAAGAAAACCATACCTACTTTAGTAGGCACAGTATCGAATCGGTTTAAAGTGGTTAGTTCTCTAAACACTACCTAAAACTTTTGTCTGAAACAAATTTTTGATATGACTAACCCTTACGGCAAGGAATGACCAAAATGTTGCTGCAATTGTAAGATTGAGCTTGTCGTATGCTAAACATGTGAAACTTTTTTTCACATGCAACCATTACCGTATTGAGTAAATTTGAAGTTTTTCTTAACTTTAAGGTGGAAATTTTTTGTATTCCCTACTTAGCACCGGTGAAATCTATCTCCGCCTTCCGGCGTACCGAAAGGTATTTTTTTTTTAAGTACAATACAATTATTGATGAAATTATATATTTTAAAATGAAAAGACTGAATTTTTTTAAATGTATGTACCCGATTCAACAGCTTAGGTTTAGGTTACAGCTTAGTTTCAGCGTTATTAAATCTTAATTTTTTTTGTACAGTAGCACTTACAGAAATAGAAAACCTTTTGTATTATTTTAATAACATTTATTCTGGAATTCTTTTGAATTTTTAAAGAAATTTTGATTTTTATGTATTGTAATTAATTCTACTGTTTATTTGAGTATAGTGCTTTTATAGACGAAAAATAAATTTAAATAAATTGATTAAAAATTACACAAATACTATATAGTTTGCTTTTAGTACAAAAAATGCTTTCATTAACTACTTACAAAAGTTACTTTTCCTTAATATTTGACGAAGAAAGACACTTCGTAGTAAAAGAAACTAGTAGAATATACTATAGTTTCTTCTTTTAATGGGACAGTCGAATGGCCGGGAAAATAACTAGTCTCCCGAACCGGCGATCGGATCTTATCAGTAGAGAAGAAGTTATAACTGGTATCTGGAAACTGTGGGAGTGCAAACTTTGAGACGGCAATCTTGAGAATGTTCCCATCAATTAAAGTTTCCCCTTTCCTGTTTTCTACATTTAATTGTATCTGTACCTCCAAAACGTTTCTCTAATTTCGTTTAACCGGTAGGGCTGTATTATTAGTAAGAAAGTACTATTATGCGCATGCGTATGAAAAATTTATGATACACATATATTTTTATCTATTAAAATTAATTTTGTCCGTTTATTGTTTTTATTTTTTTTTATTTACGGTTATTATATTGAGATGAAATATTTATTTAATAAATAGTTGATAATTGGTAAGTTAAGTATTTATTAATATATAGTTTAATATAAATTTCAGCAGAATATTTAAAAAAAAATTATTTACAAACATAATTTACTAAAACTACAGAAAAATATTTTTATAATCTGTCACTGCTACAGAACGAATTCTGCTGATATTAATCCGACGGTAGATAATAAAACTGTTGTGTTCGGTACCATAATTTAATTATATTTGAAAATATATAATTAAATGTTTGATTTTCCCTAATCCGACTATCAAGATGAAATTTTTCGTGGTCTTTAATTATACATCGGTTGCTGTTCTTATTACGTACGTTATTTCAATTGCGTACGTAATTATTGCGTATTATTCAATTGCGTATTTCTTATTACGTACGTTATTTCAAAAAAATGCAGATAATAAAAAACAAAAACGAAAATTTTAATAACAAACAAGTTAAATTTGAACGTGATACCTGTATTACGTTAAATACCTGTATTTAAGGAAATAATATATTTAATTTAAATTATTAAAATTTATATATAAAATATAAATATATATTCAAATTATGGTACCAGAAATTATAGTTTTATTTACCAAAAGATTTTACATAATAACAGCAGAATAGTTCATTTTATATAAGTAATTGAGATGGTAAACGTACCTTCTATATATTTAATGTTCAAAATTATACTTTTTACAAAACTTTATAGAAAAAGAAAATTGATGAAGCGGAGAGGTCTGCGAAGTACCAAACAAATATGGATAAAAAAACCAAAAAATGGGAAAATAAGTTAATTTTTATAATTATATTCTTTTGCTAGGCTGAAATTTAAAATATAATTTACTTTTTATAACAATAAAGTCAATAATATTATCTCGAATTGGGGCTGATAAATAAATATTGTTGAGACTTTACAAATCATTTGTCCAGTCTAGAATAGATCACGGATCAATAGCATATGGCAACGCCAAAAAGTCTCACCCTAAGAACGTGGTCCAAATACAGAAATCAGGCTTGCTAAATGAGCCATCCCCACAAATCAAGTATTTTGTCAGAAGCCGGATTTATGCCGCTGAATTACAGAAAGGAAATTGTATTGCTAAGATACGCGGCTCATGTTTTGGGTTTTTCAAAACGTATAAATTTCGTTTCCTTTTATAAACATGGTTTGGCTGAACGGTATCGGAAAAGTTCTACCTTTTTCAGATCTGCTGGGTAAGAAGGAAATCTGTGGGAACCGTGGTACTGATTTACCAAATTCCTATCAGCTTCCAAAAGAGAAGTCCCACCGCGGCTAATGCTAACGGTGGAGGACCACATCGACTTAAAAGAGAAGATAGAACAGGGAGTATCCTATGTTTATGTTCAAAATGTTTTTTTCAACGATTGATATACGAATATAATAACTACACCCATATATTCACCGATGGCTCAAAGACCGAAATCGGCGTTGGAAGCTTTATATTCATACATGATGAATCCCACTTTTGGTTACTACCTAAAGTAGCCAGTGTCACACATCAGATTCATACATTATTCAGCAAGTTCTTCGTTTTGCTTTACATTATAGCGAAAAGAGAGTACTTCTCTGCTCCGACTTTTTAAGTGTAATCACTGGCATTGGTTCCCACATTTTGAACTCGTTCAAAATGTGGGAACCACATTTCACATTTTGAACTCGTTCAAAATGTCTTATCAGCGATTAAGAACCTCGAAGATAACGGGAAACAATTCATCTTCTAACGGACACCTTGCTATGTTGGTATTCCAGAGAATGAAGCACTGATAGAGCAGCCAAAAAAATGGCAAACAGCGATGAAGTCGATATTACTTTAGTTAGACTAGATGACGTTAAAATCTATCACGCAGGCCTTAAGAAGGGAATAGATGAGGAAATGGAGTACGCTTACAACGAAGCTTAATTCTATTAAGAAAATACCCCATTTTCCATTAAAACAACAAAAATTCTCTGACACGTCGAGAACAAGTTCCCATTACAAAATTTCCCATCACGTGGAAGCTGTGTCTCATACCTCATAGTGAAAGATATATAGAAGGGTGTACATTATACAGAGACGTAAGAATGAGATTAAAATTAACCGGAAATTTGGGAATCAAATTTATCTTATAATGATAAAAGAGAAGAAAATTTGTTAAAGCGACTATGACTTTAACATGTAATACGTTTCATGTCAGGATGGCTATTTATTGATGTTATTTTTATATATAAAGATAACATCAATCAATTTCGTATATATTTTCAGCTAATGAAGAATTTATTTAAGGACGTGTTGTTAATAATTATGGACCATTTATAACCGCTTTTGATAGCTTAAACAACATTTCTTCAGGAATGGATTGTATGTTTTAACTGGCAAGGACCAGTTAATACACTCTTTTTGTCATATTGTGTTCTATTATGGTTTTATTGTTCTATGACAAGTCTGTTTTCCAGATGATCTTATTACCAGGACTGGTCTTTTGATTTGGTGTCTTATTTTAATGAAGATGGGAAAGCTTTAGCTTAGGACAAGGGTTAATGGCCGCAGCAGTCGATACCCACTATATGAAAAGAAGAATAATCGTATATTATAGTGTTATATATTGTAGTAAAATAAACAATTAATCGCAATGTAAATACACAATCTAATCCTTGAACTCAGTTGATCGCATAAAATCGATTGCTTTGGGGAGTTATGTCAAAAAGAAAGTTCTCACCAAATATACGTGAATGACATACTGTCATATACAAGTATATTTGTAGATTTATAAGCCTATAATCCCTCATCTTTATTTTATCTTATAGCTGCTGTTATTTTTACAAAGGTTTTTTAATTACATAAACTTTTTGAAGAAAATTACTCTTCACTAACAGAAAAGTTAAAAATGAAGCTCATAAAACATTAACGGGCGTATCGGTATTCAACTGGATACTGTCAGATAAGATATATTTTATTAACTTTCATTATAATTACGAAGTTTTTAAAATCAGTAGAAGATATTGACGGTAATCAACTATCTTTACTATAAAAAATTGCGTCAGCCTTATTTTAGGAATCTAAAAATTCTGATCTCGCCGGCTGTTCATATAATTAAAATTGTAAGATATATCAAAACTAATCATAATTTAATGCGTATTTTCAGTTTCATGAATATAATACTGAATATAAAAAGAATTCTCATATCGATAAACATTCAATTTGTGTTTGAAAATACACCAATTTACGCTGGTTTGCTTCGGAAAATTAACTTCTGCTCTCTCTTAAGGATGAATCCTAAGTAAAATCCCTTTAGAAAACGTATTCTAAAACAAAACTTCTAATAAAGTTTTGTTATTATGGTGATAAAATTTTCGTGTACGGGGGACGTTGTTTAGTACTAATATCATTTTTCTTAATTTTGATTTTAATTCAAATTTTTTTTTTAACTTTTTATTTTTTTTCAAATGATATTATTGTTACCAAAGACTAATTGATATAATGTTAATGCTACACATCTAGTTTTAGGTGACAAATGTTGACTAAATAAATTGCAGTTGCTGATTGGATTATTTGACTGATTATAATCCCGTTCTTTTTTGTTTTTATTAAATGTTAACTTCAGATGTGTGCATATAAATTTATATAATAGTCTTACAAGTAGCGTTCTTTATATTTATGAATTTTTTTCTAAGCACAGAAAAAAAATACACAAAGTTGCCTACTATGTACATGCTAAAATAGTATTAAGAAAGAATAAACCATAAAAAATTACAATTGACCTAAATAATCTCCATGGATAAAATATATATAAAGTCTCTAATCTAACTGAAAAATAAATTCATAAATTACAAATTTTAACAGAGATCATAATTATTTATGTGCTCGAAACGTACAGTAGTTCTGGCGTTCACAACTAGTACGTCGTGGCTGAAACACGCAATTTATCTTTTAGAAAAATCAAGTAATAAAACTAAATAATACAGTAAAACACTTTTGTGTGCCATATAGACAGATATTTTAAAATTCTATTGTACACTTTATATTTTTACTTCGTACATTGCAATTTTGGGCAGGACTGCGCTCGCTTTGCCTGTTCAAGTAATTAAAGCTAATGAATTTCTCATGTGGTACCCGATTCTAAAGTATAATTTTACAATCGTGCCCACACTTCATTGTCTAAAAACTGTGTGGTATTACAATATGCAAACATATAAAATATACTAAAAAATATTTTGCATGCCTGTAGAAACAACATTATAACAATCAATAAAAAAAATTTTTGTTAAAGAAAATTAAGAAAGTAAGAAGTAGATAACGTGGAAATGAGGTAACGAGGAAATGATCAATTCGACAGCATTTCAACCACGATTATAATAAAATTTAAGTTTTTCAAACTGCACCCCTTCATGTGCTTCAGCATTGATAACAACTTGTACGTTTCAATGGCGTGCGCCTCGACCACGCTAAATCTATCAACTATTATAAATAGAATAAAATAAATTAAATAAAAACATATTGCTAAACTAAAATTTGCATCTACCTAAAAAAAAAAATAATTGATCAGCTGACAACAAAGCGATTAATAATCCGTCTTTTTTTATTATAATAATCGATTTTATTTATGATAAATCAAATAAAATATGTATTTCTTTATTGTTATTCAATAAAATAATGTTTTTTATGTGCACTGATAAATAAAATAATAATTAAATAGCCCTGAGGTAGATATTCCCCACGTCCGGAACACAACATCTACGTTCCACGTCCAGGGCGGCAACAGCTGTACTCAAGTACATTACATATAGCTGGCTAACGGGGTTCCGAGTGTTGTTTCTCGGATATACTTTCTTCGGTCGATTTACATCCATAGGCCGAATTACAGGACTGGACTTTACGGCCACCTGCAGATATGACATTTTTAACGATTACGGAAATGGATTTATACCGCCTTTAGAGCTGGCGATGTGGCGGCCACGGTCAAAGTTATTTGCAGGTGTAACGGAGACCTTTCGTCGTCCACATGCCCCCCGCGATGGCAAGCATGTAGTTAAGGTGCCCATGTTCGGAGCATGGGAGCCCTGAAAGCTTCGGTGTGTAGGGGCCTGGAGTCAGTGCAGAGACTGCGCATCCGCTCTCTGCCAGGACATATGCCGGTTCCACCGGAGTACCGGAACGGACCTCCAGGGTTGGTAGCCCTGGAGTGGGGGTGTACCCCGGCGGCTAGCCTTACTACAGAAGGGATTATTTGTTCATGAATTTTCCTGAACAAACCAACGTGGCAGAGGGTGCACGTAAACACCCTCGTTTAGAACCAGCCGTTTCGCCTGAGGCAAAACGGAGGAAAAGTACAGAAAATAAAAAGATAGAGATTGAGGCTAGAAAAAGCTTACAAAAGGCTTTTTTTTAAAAGTAGTAATGTACCGAAACCCAAATATTTGGTCATTACAAAGGAGGATGGAAATTTCTCGAGGGTGAGTCCTTTTCTCATCGCTCGAGAAATAAACAAATGTGCTGGAGGCCCTGTTAAAGAAATAAGGAAAACTTTTACGGGACTTCATGTAGAGACTGTTAATGATATACAGTCTCAGAAGATTTTAGGGCTGAAGAAAATTGGAGAGCTAGCGGTACGTGTTGATCCCCACGGCACGCTCGACACCTCAAGGGGTGTTGTGGTCTGTCGGGATCTTTTAAATTGTTCGGAGCAAGAGATTGTAGAGGAACTGGCAGCACAAGGAGTAATAGAGTGCCGTCGATTGAACATGAGAAGGAACGGTGAGGTCTTACCCTCAGCTTCTCATGTCCTCACTTTCAACCGGCCTACTTTGCCAGAAAAGATAAGAGCGGGGATTCACCGTTTGGATGTGCGGGCATTTGTCCCACAGCCAATGAGGTGCTTCAAGTGCCAACGCTTTGGCCACACCGCTCTTAGATGCGAAAGACCGCAAATATGCGTGTGCGGTGAAGAGGTGCATGAGGGAGAGCCGTGTAAAGAGCCTCCTACATGTATTAACTGCAAAGGAGCGCATTCTTGTAGATCAAGGAATTGTCCTGTCTACAAAGATGAAGTAGCTGTGCAGGAAGTAAAAACCCTGCAAAAAGTCAGCTACTTCGAGGCAAAGAAGATAGTTAACGCCCGTAAGCCTAGAGCAACAACATCTTATGCTCAGGCTGCGGCTACTGTTCCCGCTCCTGCTCCGATTGCTGTAGATGAGGCTCAAATTATAAATAAACTTGCGCCTACTTTGGCTAACATGATTGAGAGGATCATCGAAAACAAGATGAAACCTTTTGGCAATAAAGAATTTGTTAAGCCAAAGATAGTGGTACAGCCTGCTGAAGATAAGTCAATAAAAAAAAAAGTTGCTCCTCCAGAAAAGAAAACGGACACCAAACCAGAATGTCAAGTCCGTCTCAGCGAGATTCTTGATGTCAAGAAAACAATAACACCGACAGAGACTGTTATGGAGGCTTCCAAGCCTCCTGCAACTGAAGTGGCCTCTAAGCCTCAGAGGCCACAAAAAATCACACAGGGGGGGCGAGTGTCCCCCCTCCCACAGGCGGTGACCGGTGCGACCCCCGTGTTGGGGAGCGGCCAGGTTGCCGCCTCTCAATCGGCGCCTGAAACCGGCGCCGACCCATGCCCATCGTCATCGGCGGCTTCGGTGGTCTCCGATACGGAGACCGGAAGCCTTACAGGCGACGACCTTCTCCGCGAACACGATGCTGTTCGTAGGATGGAGAAGAAAAGGAAAAAGGGATGGCCGAAAGGAAAACCCAGGCAATAATTTAATTAAAAATTAGCGAGTCGATTGTACAATGGAACATCAATGGATGTTTTTCAAACATCCATGAGCTCCAACGCTTGGTACATGACGTAGACCCGATTTGTATATGTCTGCAAGAAACGCATTTCCGCCGAAATGAAAATTTTAAATTAAAAGGATTCGATATATTTCGGCGAGATCAACCGCCAAATGTAAGAGTTAGAGGTGGAGTAGCTATATTAACATCGACTATAGCTACCACCGAAGCGGTTGTTCTAAACACCAACCTACAAGCGGTCGCCGTTAGAATGAAGCGACCGCTTAAGATCACTGTGTGCAGCATATACTTACCGAATTACGATTGGAATAAGGATGACATAGAAAGACTAATTTCCGAGCTTCCCCCACCTGTTTTACTGGTGGGAGACTTTAACGCTCATAATTCTCTCTGGGGATCGGATCGAGTAGATCCCCGTGGAAGAGAACTGGAAGGGTTCCTGATGAATTCAGAACTTATTATTTTAAACGACGGATCAGGAACCTTTTTCAATGCCAGAGATGGATCGACGTCCTGTATAGATCTTGCACTTATAAGCGGATCGATAGCACCGAGGTACAGCTTCCATGTTATAGACGATCTGCATGGAAGCGATCATTTCTCGGTGTAAATTGTAACTGATGTTACAAGAACAATATATCCCATCCCTAAAAGATGGTTATTTGAAAAGGCAGACTGGACGAGCTTCACAGTTAGAACGATGCTCCCGGAAACAACTGGAGTTATCGGAGACGATGTCGACGCCATAACAAATGCAATAATTGAGTCGGCATCGAGATATATTCCCAAAACATCTGGGAAACTTACAAAGAAACCCGTTCCATGGTGGAACGATGAAATAAGTGAAGCTATAAAAAGAAAGAAAAGGGCGTATAATACCTTTAAGAAGCGTCCTAGTATAGAAAATCTTGTTGCCTTTAAGAAATACAGGGCGTATGCAAAACGTCTTATGATAGATTCGAAAAAACGATCCTGGCAGCAATACGTGTCATCCATCGACAAAACTACTACTGCATCAGATGTTTGGAGGAAAGTGAAGGCGATTTGTGGGCGTAATGATTTTGCTCCCATAACTAGCCTTCAAGGGTGAAATAAAAGATACTCCATATGAAATTGCAGAGCTGTTATCCAATCATTTCGAAAAGGCCAGCAAAACGGCCAACTACGAGGAAGGTTTTCGAACCAAAAAAGAAGAACACGAAGGTCTACTAAATTTTGGAACTGAGTATAATTACTCATATAATGTACCATTTAAAATGGAAGAATTCACGAAAGCGTTGGAAAAATCAGGTAACACAGCTGCTGGTCCGGATAAAATCCACTACAATATGATCAGGCAGCTGAATACCACTGCAAAGTGTAGATTATTAGAACTTTATAATAAAATATGGCGGGATGGAACGTACCCGCAGCAGTGGAAAAAAGCTCATGTTGTTCCAGTACCAAAGAAAAATAAAAATTTAACAGACCCCAATAGCTACCGTCCTATTTCTTTGACGTGTGCTATGGGGAAAATATTGGAAAAAATGATTAATAATCGACTCGTCTGGGTTTTGGAAAAAGAAAACCTGATATCACCGTATCAAGCAAGTTTTCGACAATACCATTCTACCACTGATCAAATGATCAGCTTAGAGGACATTATATATAACAGCTTTATTAAAAGGAAACATTGTGTCGGAGTCTTCTTTGATCTTCAGAAGGCTTTCGATATGACCTGGCGTCATGGTATAATGCTCCGGATACATGAATGGGGCATTCGTGGCAATCTGCCTATACTGCTCAGCAACTACATGAATGACCGTACCTTCCAAGTACGCGTCAACAATGAATATTCATGTGAAAGAATCTTGGAAAATGGCATACCGCAGGGTTCGCCGTTGAGCGGTACCTTGTTTACCATTGCCATTAATAAATTGATACTAGCCATTCCAGTAGAAATCAGCAAAAGCGTCTATGTTGATGATCTGGCAATTTTGTATGCCAGCAACAAGACTGCTATGGTGAGGTACAAATTGCAACGAGCGATCAATGCTCTAAATGAAGTTGCAAGGAATAACGGATTCCAATTCTCACCAGAGAAAACGTGCTGGGTACACTTTTGTAGGAAGAGAATTCCTCATCAAAGTCCTGCGTTGACAATCGACGATAATTCAATACAATATAAAGATAGCGTAAGATATTTAGGACTAGTATTGGATAAATCCCTTACCTGGGGATTACATATACAGGACTTGAGTGATAGATGCAAAAGAGCCCTAAACATTATAAAATGTTTATCGAATTTAAATTGGGGCTCAGACAAAGAGACATTATTGAGATTGTATAAAGCATTGGTTCAATATAAACTAGACTACGGATGTATCGTATATTCATCCGCTAGAAAGTCGCACTTAAGAAAGTTAGACGTAGTTCATAATAGCGGAATAAGATACGCAACAGGTGCTTTCCGCACAAGTCCGGCGGCTAGTCTGATGTCTGAAGCCGGAATAATGCCACTACATTATAGAAGAGAGATCCTCTTGTTAAGATATGCAGCAAATATATGGGCTTTCCCTGCTCATATAAATAATAAATTGTTTATGAATCATCCCATGGCTGCATTATACGAACGTCGTGCTACCTATTCCAGACCAGCCGGAATTAGGTACCACGAATTAAGAAGAAAATATGAAATTGCTATACCAGAGACACTAGCAATTTCTACTAGAGAAATACCGCCATGGCTCTTGCCAGCGGTAAATACAAGTTTGGATCTCTCTCAAGGAGAAATAAAAAAGAAACCAGCAGTGATCATCCAGCAGGAATTTTTAGCAACCGTCAGTAGTTACGAAGAACATATTAGAATTTATACTGACGGTTCTAAAACCGAACATGGTGTTGGATGCTCTATATATGTAAATGAAGAAGCCCACTCTTGGGGACTGCCAGATGTGGCCAGTGTCTACACGGCAGAACTCACTGCAATTCAGCAAGCTCTTCGCTACACTGAACACTATTGCGAAGAGAGAGTGCTAATATGTTCCGACTCATTAAGTGCACTCGTCGCAATTCGGAACAAGAATATTAAGGATGTCCTAATTGCAAACATCCTGTCCATTTTATACGTTCTAAAACAACGAGGACAGCGATGCGTATTTGTATGGACTCCAGGGCATGCTGGTATTACAGGTAATGAAATCGCAGACGAAGCTGCCAGAAAGGCAACAGTCTGCGATGATTTGGATGCATTTCCTGTAAGAGTGGCAGATGTTAAAAACCGTTTAACAAACATAGTAAGAAACAAGTGGAACGCTGAATGGAGGAGTTTAAATACAAAATTAAACTCAGTTAAAACTTCTCCTTATAAATGGAAAAGCGACTTTAAGTTGACTCGCCGTGAACAAGTAGCGGTGACCAGACTTAGAATCGGTCACACGCGATTAACAAATTTATATTTGTTAACCGGCGAAGTGAGACCAATGTGCGGTGTTTGTAATAAAACACTGACAATCAAGCATCTAATAGAAGAGTGTACCATATATGAGGACCTCAGAAAGAGGTTCCGTCTTACAAATAATATTAGTGCTGATCTGGATAATGGAAATGAAGAAAATATAGTTGCATTTTTACACGCCAGTGGACTTCTTAAAAGTCTATAAAATGGAACTTTAAAGCTGTGGTAAAAGATACTCTAAGCGGTAGTTTTATATATACATATAGAAGAAAGAAAGAAGATATGGTGTTGATAAGACTAATTATAATTTTAAGTTCATGGTCTTTTGAGAACCTATCTCAAATTTTAATATTGGGGCCCTTTACACCCCGTAAGTGTTTGTGATTGTCCTTGTCTTTCATGTTTTAATGTTTATTGTGAAGTTTGTGTTTTTAAATAAAATGTAAGGGCCCTTTACACCCTTACATATGACGATCCTGATGGAGATAATAATTTCTTTTTAAAGAATGTGACGAGGGCTAATGACCTTAGCAGTCGATGCCCGTAAAAATTCAGTTAAAAAAAAAAAAAATTAAATACATAATTAAACAAGTGCACTTGTTGCAATTCGGAACAAAAACATTAAGGATGTCCTAATTTCAAACATCCTGTCTATTTTATACGTTTTAAATCAACGAGGACAGCGATGCGTATTTGTATGGACTCCAGGGCATGCTGGTATTACAGGTAATGAGAGCGCAGACGAAGCTGCCAGAAAGGCAACAGTCTGCGATGATTTGGATGCATTTGCTGTAAGAGTGGCAGATGTTAAAAACTGTCTAACTAACGTAGTTAAAAACAAGTGGAATACTGAATGGAGGAGTTTAAATACAAAATTAAACTCAGTTAAAACTTCTCCATATAAATGGAAAAGCGACGTGAAGTTGACTCGTCGAGAACAAGTAGCTGTGACCAGACTTAGAATCGGTCACACGCGATTAACAAATTCATATTTGTTAACCGGCGAAGAGAGACCAATGTGCGGTGCTTGTAATAAAACACTGACAGTCAAGCATCTAATAGAAGAGTGTACCATATATGAGGACCTCAGAAAGAGGTTCCGTTTTAGAAATAATATTACTGCTGATCTGGATAATGGAAATGAAGAAAAGATAGTTGCATTTTTACACGCCAGTGGACTTCTTAGAAGTCTGTGAAAGTGAAAAATTTAAAGCTGTGATAAAGAGTCTCTAAGAGGTAGTTTCATTTATTTATATATAGGAGTCTCGAAGCGTGGCACGTATAGTGACGGGAGGTAGCCCTCTTGCCTAGGCCACCCTGGCTCGTCTGCATTCAAGAGCAGTGAGTCGGGGTGTGTCCGATGATGGTATGGGGGACCCTCAAGGGTGGACTGATGGCGCGAAGCTATTGGTAAGCGCAATGGATGCCTGTAGCCTGTTTATAAGGAGTCAACTGCCACGGCATCCTGGCGCGACTAATATACTGCATCACGGCGGTTCTTATCGGCCCCGAGGGTGCTAAAATTAGCAACTAAACGAGACGGGTATAAGAAAATAAATGGAATGGTATGGTATTGTTTTTATAGTTTTACTTTTATCTTCTTTGAGAAGATAAATAAAATGTAAGAGCCCTTTACACCCTTACATATGACGATCCTGATGGTGATACTAATTTCTTTCTAAGAATGTGACGAGGGCTAATGACCTTAGTAGTCATGCCCGTAAAAATAATAATAAAAAAAAAATAAATAAATCGAATAATTGAAAACGATTAAAATATTTAAAAATCAAAAATCAGAGACAATTTATGAAAAGTAGTGAGAAAATTGATTAACCGACAATGATGACCATCCCATATAATCTCATTGCTGGACTGTTAAAATTCTTTTGAAAATACGATGTCTAATTACCAACATTAAATGGATGCCTCAGCTTTACAGATAAGGTTATACAGTCAGTAATAAAATTGGTTCCGACAATTATAATGGCGTACAAATACTTATTGACAAAGCGATCATACGGGTAAACGATGTTACTGGTAGGTGCAACCATCCTTGCAAATTCCTCGCAATCCTCGCAAAGTTACTTAAAGAGGAAAGTTTATTTCCCGAGTTATTTTATATTTTTTATTCGTAATTTTAAAGGCTAAGAGTAATTTAATTAACGTGAGTGTTTAATTACCCTAAAATTTTTAAACTAAACTTGGTTTTAATGTTTAAATAAATGTTGTCGTAAACTAATTTTATGTTAATAAAAGTTTCTCAGACAGATCCAGTGTGTACATAGGCGCCCAAAGTGGATTAGAAGGAGAAATGATGGTAAAATAAGTTACTAATACCAGCGGTTTGATCATATACATGAAATTTAATTATCTTTCTCTTTCTTAGTACTCTAAATATTTAATATTAAACATTTATACGATGCTCGGATTTAAAAAAAATATTAATACCATATTTATTTTTCACGAAAATCAGCATTTTAATACGAAATAGTAGACAGAGATTAATGCGCTAATACTCCTTATTATTACTGTAATCTATATCGTTCTTTTATGACTAACTTTTTGATTTGGAGACTAGGAGAAACATTTATTATTAGTTTATTTCCAGAAGCAAACTAAGGCAGAGACTTCAGTCAATTTGTCGCAGAAAGTATATATAAAATTACAATAATAAAATTAATACTGCGTATTGTAGAACCGATAAATATTTAACAGTTTTTGACAGTTTCTGTTCTTATTCATAAAAACGCTACAAAAACATAAATAAATATTATTAATTGCAATAAACACCATATGAAATGCAATATTAATAAAATATTGATTTAATTTTTTTTCTAACCTGTAATTCAAATTAAAAGTAATTTTAGTAAATCAGCATGAGAAATTGTTTATAAAAAAAATTATTCACTCATTTTTGAATAGATGTAAAAAGATTTCCAGATCAGTGGCATTGCAGTAGTTGTATGTGCTCCTATCCAAGTAGTTAGGAAAACCGTTTAATACGTGGTCAAATTGTTTTATATTTGATATATTTTATGATTGTCAGAGTAATATAATATATATATATATATATATATATATATATATTAATATTTAAGTCGTTTTTAATTTCTTACCTTTCGAAGGTGTTAAAGTCATGAGTTTTACGTGCTATGTGTAAAATTTCCATATGTTTTTCTACGGTAATATCTGCCTGCCAATGTATTTAGTTCAATCACAATTTAATTTGTACGTGTGTTAATCGGTGTGTGCTTTTTTATTATTATGCTACGCTTTATTTAGGTTTTGAAATGTCCTTGTTTACTGTATTATGTTATGAATCATGTTTAAGGTCTTATGCCTCAAATTAATTTTTTTTTTTTTTTTTTTAGGTATGGGATTATATCCGAATCAAATACAATGTTGCATATCAGCAAATCAAATCCACACGATTTCAGGTAATGTTATTTCTTACAAATAAAATCTTAATTCCGTTTCTCACAGGTACTATATTCTCACTACCATTATTCTCAGACAAAGCGACGACTCTAACTGATGTATCTTGCATCTCGAGTACTTTACAACCGTCAAAGCCACAAAAAAGACTGAGATAAACAGGGTTGGATTAGGCAGTTTGGGATAATTTATGTTAGTACGGTGTTTTTTTGTTTTTTGTTTTAGTTTTAGTTTGTCTATAAATAAGTTTATGTTTGGTTATAACAAATTTTTGCAAAATAGTACTTTTATGATGTTACATTCTTGCGTGCAATCTTCTAGTAACATATATTTAACATTCTGTGGATCATAGTTTAAAACTGAAAGTTTACGTGAGCTTAAGTCAAGTTGCGAATATTTTTTTTTTCTTTTTTATACCACCAAATGGTATTCATCTCTTTTTGAGAGGAAAGATTTTTGAGTAACACGGCCTATTGAAATACAATTATCCTACAGTATTGTTTGATGAATTAATTTAAAAGAGAATCCAGTTCTCTGGATAATCATCAAAATCCCATTTTAAAATAACGTATAGTTTACTTTTAGAATAAATTTACACAAAAAGTTCATAAAATATTGCCATAAAACTTTCTTCCCAAAGTTAGGTCTAAATTAAAAAATTAATTTTGTTATTCATAATTAGTTTTTGTTTGTTCTTGATCATTAATTGCATATGAATAATGCAATGATGTTCACATATTATAGAAAGTATGACCTTGGTTCATTCCCCTCCTTTTCTAAATTCTCCCACTTGGCAGTCTGCCCTCCCTTCTGAAGTTTATTCTTTTATAAAACGATTTATAGGCATCTATTTAAGAAAGCGGTATGGTGTTTAATTTGTAACGATTGATCATACATAATTTACAAAAACTGCGCATACAAGAATAATCACACATTTTTAATACAAAATAAATAACTGCAAATGAAGTTTTATTATGAGAAATGATGAACGTAAAGTAAGAATTTGCAGAAAGGGAAGTGTTAGTTTAACATACGTGAATCGCACTGTAGAGAATCTGAGAACGCAATTGCAAGAAAATCGCTTACTCTATATTTTCTCTCAAGGGATTGCATATCCAACAAACGGAGCACATTCCTGAAAGATCTGGCACGCGATCTAGTGTCATCGCTATCTTCTTACAATTCCAACCCTCTTCATCCCTTATTGTCATTCGATCTGTAAATTTCTCTCCTATCAGTCCTTTTTCATTTCAGATTCCAGTTTATACATTATATTGATTTTACTACCACTTATATTTTTTTCACTGTTGTTTTTTTTTAACAGACCAACGCGTACGTAATTTTCAATTATTTTCCACTAAAATATAATCGTGTCTCTTCTATTCTTTATAATATGAAAAGTATTGTAAATATATGTGTGTGTGTGTGTGTGTGTGTGTGTGTGTGTGTTTGCGCGCGCGCGCGTTTGTGTTCATATTCTGTAACTATTAATTGCAGATAATTATTTATTTATGTATTTTTTAAAATTTAAGCCAAATGTTGGGATCTCTATGTTGATTACTGTATTCATTTCTCAGTTTCATTCTTTTATTGTATGTTGACGCGTTTCGGAATAAATCCATTGTCAAAACTTAGTGTTCTGGTACTTAATTTTAACAATGGAGTTATTCCAAAACGCGTCAACATATAATAAAAGAATGAAGCTAAGAAAGGTAAACAGTACTCAACATAGAAATCATAGTGTTCTTAACAGAAAATATAATAATAATTATTATCTTAATAACTATCAAAACTTTGAGATTTTAAAAGATACAATGGAATAGTAGAAAAATCAAGTAATGATTCAATTTATGAAAACATTTCGCTCCGTCATCAAAATATTATATCATTGAAGTCTTAAGTTATGATAAATTGTTTCATAAAAATTTTAAGATGAATGAAAAACAATCTTATATAAATATTTTTATAAAATTAAATTATCAGTTATAAAGATTATTGTTTTCGGTATTAAACAAAATAAGTTAGCCGCTTATAATAAGAACATTTACATCATCGCTTAACTGAATTAAATTTACATTTAAAAATGGTGAATATCAATATTATTACCTGGTAATATATTAGTTTTTACTGTACGGTTAAAACAAAAGTAATGTAATTAAATTATCTAAAAAAAAAATATTACGTAGACTATCTGAAAACATAGTAACAATAATATTTATAATTTTAAATTGAATAATATTCCTAGTGATTTTCCTTTAATAAAAAAAAAAAAATCTTTTATATTTAAACTTATCGACCGTATATTCTAAAGTTATTGTTAACATTTATATACATTTCCTTACTCACAAAAATTTCTGCATAAGAATTAATGAATAGTATGTAAGTGTTCAAAAGATTACTTCTATGTCGGATAACAAGACCCCGTAAAAAATTACAGCCTTTGTTATATACAAGCAGTACGGATTTTGAGCCTAACGAATGAAAATTTTCAATTCCTTTATCATGAACGATCCTTTTGTAAAATGAACTCTTCTTTAAAATATTCTGCGACACACGTTATAATGTAATTAAATAGATTGCAATAGCAGAAATCTATGTTAATATAACAGATATTTCGACGATAGATAGACGAACTAAGGTTCGTCTATTTCATCTTATAACGTTAACTAAATCTTTATAAAGAAACGAAGGGGAACAGAGCACTCGGTTATGTACAGCAAGCAATGTCGCTTACCCTAATGCTTATAAATAGGTGGTGCAAATTGCGCTCAACCGTCCTCCACGACTCGGCAACCGCCTCCACTAGACAATCCGATCAGGTGTCGCGATAAGTAAGCGGAAGGATGTTTTTGCTGTATTTCTCTACTCCTCCAGCTCAAATAACGGGTTAGACCCCACTCGGTTAATGGCTTGCTCGCCTAATGGGTGTTTCCTTCTATCTTGATTTTCGCGTTATATAAACAAATGCATCTGAAAGCGATGCGAAATCCTGTACTCTTTGAACCCCTACGCTCGTTTTACCTTAAGAAAGCAGCTCGAATGGCAATCCCGATTGCTTGTTACTTTTTTTTTTTTAATTTACAGTAGTACATCTTTTAAACGTTTTGCTTTATAAGAAGAAATAATGTTCGGAAATCGATGTTAAGTTGAAGTCCACAATACTATATTGCAAAAACCGACCGGCGTGTTTAGACACCAGAGCTTTTTTATAACTCGATCGTTTTACACAGGTAAAGCAGTTCTTTTTGAAGTCTGACTATTATAATAATCTTTTCATCCGTTTAAAACACTGTGTTTAGTTATTTAAAAATGATATTCATCCTCTACAAAAATATGTTTTTAAACATTTTTAAATAGAGTAATTATAGAAACAATTTTAAACGGTTATTGTTTCAAATAATATTAAAATATTAAATGGTTTTACAACATGTAAATCATGTTTGTAAAAAATAATAAATAATTTTTATTAAATTTTCTTGTTTACGTGTAAATTGAAACGTCATTAAATAAAATAACAATCGTAATAGGCGAAATAATTTATAGGATTTAACGATTTTTAAAATGAACATGTTTATCCCAAAGGTAATCAGAAAGAAAGTATTGATGAAAAACTTAAGTATATGATAATTTTCCGTATTGATAATTATTAACCGATTTTCTCTCATAAAACTCACAAAAAATTGTTTATTCTGAAGGTTTAAGGAAAAATGTAGAAAGGTTTAATTGGAATTTATCCGGCTGTTCGAAAGTTATTGTCGGATCGATTCACGTATGTATAATAACGAAAAGATCAAGTTTTTACAAAACATTTCTATCTTATTTTGTTTTACTCGCAAAAATTGGTAAAAAATTTGTTACCGAATGAAAATTCATGAAAAATCAAGCAGAAAAATAAAGTATTTAAGTAAATCAAAATTAGATTAGGGGAATTATAATTATACACAATCCTAGCGTACATACACAGACATAGACGATCTTTTTTCTTACGTAGATGTTTCTGTGTGTTCGCATGAACGAAGGCGTATATAAGGGAAAGTGTATATATTTTCATATTTTCATTCAAGGTACTTCTCAAGAAATCTAATCTTTGGTGGTGTCCCATTATCAAGGCAGTATATTGTAAACATCGACTGAAACAAACACAACATAATATGAACAGATGATCAAAAAATCATGTATGAAACGCCAACGCGTATGTTACAACAATGGAAGGTGGAGAGCACTCGCAGATTAGGTAAGCATGTGGATGGACATTTATATAGCTCCGCACCCAGATACTTCACTCTAAATTATTCCCTTGTAACTGATTTATCATCTGTTCTATTTAACATCTCTTTATATTTCCAGTAGTTCCGATTTTTAATTTATTTATTTATATCACTTCTGTATTTTTTTAAATTTACATTTCCCTCCCAAATTTTATTAAGTGGGATGGAAACGAATGTGATTGCTTTGTCATATAAGGTTTTGTTGCGTTTTAGGCTTTTTTTTTAAATATAGGTCTTCTTATTACATTTAACAGTCTGATATCACACACACATCGAAACATTTTTTCTCCTGGTTTTTTTCTTTAAGATCTCATACTCTTAATTTTTTTTTCAATTTAATCAACGCATCCAAATCAGATTTTTAAATTTATATCTACAGTGATTTATTCAAAATGCCTTAACGAATCTATTTCTTTAAAATCTTAAATGAAAATCTCTGCTGATTTAAACTATGAAAATTGATAAAAACCATATATCAAAACCAATAGGCAAAACATTTTGAAAATAAATAACAGAAAGTAGACAGAACAGATCTCAGGAGAAAACATCAGGAGTTTATGATCTCTTATTCCTTGTCGTTGTTCCTAATAAGTTGACTATCAAAATAATACTGTATCAGAATTATGCAATGGCTAATTTCTGGTTCTATTTTTTTTCTATTTTATGTATTTATTTGAGATGCTTGAAAAATCTTGTCTAATTATATAATTAAAAACGATACACTTCATGATATTCACTAAGGTTTCACAAGTTTACAGATTCAAAGCGATAAGATTTTTAATTTTTTAAATATACAAGATTCAATTAATCGAGCAGATAATATTCTATGAATAATGCGATTCAACTTTCAAAATAAGATGGAATTAGTTTATATGGCATAAATATATTTTTTACTTATAATTCTATTAAATTAAAAAAATTAATAATTTTTTTATTCTATGTCATGCGTACATATTAATTATTTTTTATTCTATTGATAATAAAAGAAGATAAAATTGACATAAATTATGATATTTTGGATGTACAAGCAGAAGCCAGTGCACCTGACATTCCTTAACATGGAGAAAGCGTTTGACCGAGTGCCCAGGACGTTATCTGAGTAGCGTTGTGACCTCACGGTGTCCCTGAGAGGCTCGTACTGGTTGTGTAGTTGTTCTATACCTGGCCAAAATGTTAAAAGCCGCCGGTTCAAATACCGGGACTCAAAGCTCACTAATAACGACCGAATACTTGAAGAGATCAATACGCGCGTAAAATCAGGCTGGCTGAAGTGGAAGACGACGGCCAGTGTCACGTGTGACAAATTAGTGAAGTGCAATCAAGTCAAAGGTCTACCAAACCATCGTCTGATCCGCCGCGACCTATAGGCCCGAATATTCGCCCGAGACTAATGAAATGGAACATCGCCTTGGTGTTATGGAAAAACAGATGCTGCAATGAATGTGTCCGGCCTGACACGTTTCAACCAAATCACCGACACTACCTAAGAAACAAGTTTGGGATTGCACCCGTCACCGACAAACTACGCGAAAACCGACTGAGATGGTTCGGCCATGTCCTATGCCAACTCTGTCGCCAAGACCGGCTTCAATCTGACCTTGACGGCAAGCAACAAAATAGTCGCCTAAAGCAACGCTGGGCCGATACGGTTCACACAAAATGAAGGTCACCCGGTTCCACCGCAATATGGCTCACGACCGTGCTAAGTGGCGTCATCGCAGTCACCAAGCAGACCCCACCACCACACGGGACAGACGCTAAGCAAAAGAAGAAGAAGAAAAAGATTTGATAATAATTCGGACTATTTACCTCTTGTAAGAGGTAAAGAAGTAGCAAACATTTTTTTTCTCTTAAAAATTAATAATAATTTATTCATATATTAATATTATTAAGGAAATAATTTAGTTTTAAAAGATAATAATTTATTATAATATACAACATACAAAGTGAAAACCTGTTTTATTCTTTATTTATTTATATATATATTTTTTTTAATATTATCACTACATGTGACCTTTCAGTTTCTAACAATGGTGATCGTATATGCTTATACCTTAATTGCCTTAATTTATATGTCTAAAAAAAAAATCCATGAAACTGCAAAAAGTTCCAATCAGCAAACCATGATACTGGCTTACAAAATACTAATTTTAGTAAATCTTTGGAAATTTTTAACAATAAAATAGACAGTCTTAATAATATGAACGGTAGTGTACAAAATCTTGCAAAACATTTCGAATTTCTGTCATTAAAGTATAATGAAATCTCTAAGGAACTATTAAAATTTAAGGATAAGAACCGCGGTTCAAAAATATCTTTTAGCTGATCAAATAAATAACTTAGAACAATATAGTAGAAGAGTAGAGTTGAAAATTTAAGGTTTACAATCAGTTGATAATGAGAATATTAATGAAACACTGACTCTTGTGGCAAAATGTATTGGTGTTAGCTTAATCCTGCAAAGAACTACAGAAAAATCAACTCTTCATTGAAAAACAGTGACATTCTTGAAGCTGGAACCTGTATGAATGGGAATCTTAACGTATATCTTAATCACGATATGAAGCCATTCTTCCAATCACTTTTTAAGGAAACAAGATTGAAAGCTAGAAAAAATCATACAAATTTGTATTGTTTTCAAATTGAAAATTGTTCTGTAAAAAGGCTGATAGGTTTTGCTGTAAATAGCTTTAATGATATCTCGAAATTGTAATATTCCTTTGCTAATATTATATGTCTGTTGTTATATGTCTATATTTAATTATCTTAGAATCTACATTTTTCTGTTATCGTTGTTGTGTCTGTTGATGAACGGTTTATAAATGACTCATTTTTAATGAAGTTAATTTCGAGGTATGTCATTGCAGGGAAAAAGTTATACGTAATATGACGATAAATATCACAACTTCTTATCTATTGTTTATCTTAACATTTAAAAGTCAATTAAAAAACACATTGGGCTAAATTAGAATTATTATTAAAAAAACTGACCTTGATGTAATAATTCTAGCTGAATTATCTATAGAAGTAAGCATGATAGATTTAGTTTATGTTAAAAATTGCAACAAATATTACAAAATACGGGAAAATAGCTTGGTTGGGGATCCAATTATGTTCTATAAAAACAAACTTCAATTTAAAATATAAACCCTTATGTATTTTTTGAATTTTTACTGGGAACCCTTATTATAGATGGTAATTTTTTCAACATTTTATCTTCATAGACCGCCTGAGTTAAGCCTCAGATTACTTCTAAATGAATTGGAATTTGTACTGAGTAGTTTTTCTAGTAATAAGTACATTATTTTCTTGGATGATACCAACATTACAAAATTTAATTAAAAAACTTTGGCAGTTCATTAATTTTTAAACTAGGAAGTCTAAGAATAATCTAGATTATAGCATTTTCAAACATACGAGTAATTTCGGAACTGAAGTAGATATTTCTAGTAGATTTGCTAAATCTTTCATCTTAGAGGTTGAAATTATAATTCCAAAGTGTTGTGTTAAAGTCGTGCAGCGTCATGATAATAATGAGATTAATGCAAATTTTCATGTCTTTCTAGCAACCCCTCATTCTATTAAGAATTCTATTTCTCACTCGACTTATCAAAATATCCAGCTGTCGATAAGGTCAGAGTTAGAGGTCTAAAATTAGGTATTAAATAAAACACTGAGTCAAATGATTTCTGATTTAATAATTTTTTCAATAAAAACAAGTACTTTTCCTGACTTAATGAACGTTGCCATAATAAGACATATATTTAAACAGGGATCGCAGTTTAGTAAACAATAATAAGTTTATAGCGATTCTCTTGGTAATTGCAAACGTTTTTTCAAGGAGGAGGTAATCGATATATCTTGAAAATGATTTAAGTAATTACTAGAAAACAATATATTATGTTTGGTTTTCAGAGAGGGAAGGGTGTTAGAATTTATTGGTTGAATTTATTGACTTCATATATAGTAAATTAAATACCAATTATCACATTCTTACAGCTTTTGTAGACTATAGTAAAGCTTTTGATACACCTAAGTCATGAAATCCTAGTGATTAGTTTGAGAAGAGTAGGAATTGTAGATAATCTGCTTGGCTGTTTTCAAAGTTATTTAAATGATAGAAAATATGCTGTTAAGATAGGTATTAGCTGTAGCGATTTTGGGATGCCACAAGGAAGTTACCTAGGCCCGATTTATATTTCATTTATGTTAATGAAATTTTTGGACAGTCTATCCCATAGGTTTGCTTTTATATATGCTGATGAATCTGAAATTTTAGTTGTACACAAAGACCTTCATGTAGTAAAATTTTCATTGCATGAATGATTTTAACAAATTTATAATATGGTGTCATAGTAACCAACTCGTTATAAATAGAATAAAAAAACTACGCTCGTACATTTCAAAACTGCAGTCATATGAAATCTGATTCCTTGCCAATAATAATTGCGCTCAATTTCAATTATCTCTTCAGACTCGGTATTAGTAATAATGTGCCAATTACTTACAATAGCAATAGCGACAGTAAAATACCATATTAAATACCTGGGTTTGATAGATCACTATAAACCAAAATTAGATTATCACTTAATAAACCATCTTGTAAAATTAGAGCATGTCTGAAAATATTTTATTACCTGAAAAATGTCCTCCCATGTAAAACTCTTTTACTAATTTATAAAACCCTAATGGAATCTTTAATAAGATTTGTGGTGTGGAGGTATGGGGTTTTGGCAGCTGATACGTATTTAAAAATTACAACTTAACTTCAAAAAAGATCGCAAAAAATTTTTTCAGGCATTTTCTTAAACGACCCAAATTTAAATCTTTATAAGCATTGTAATACGTTGACCCATTTAGTTTTCCATTTTTTCTCATTCTGTAAATTATTTTTCCAAAATAACAAAAATCCATTAAAACGTAAACTACCCCTTTATTTGCGACACAAGATAATGCACAAAGAACCAAATTATTTTAATTTATTTGGTAAGAAGATTTAAAAACCCAAATTTCAACCGTTTTTAATAAATTGCCTTTACATATTTTAGAAATAGATAAAAAGAAACTTTTTAAGAAAGAGATTTTTAATTATTTATTAGCGGAAATTTCTTGATAGTTATTTTCCTTTCTGTTATAAAATGTACAATTTTTGAATTAATTATCTTTTGTATTTTGTATATTATATAATCTGTAAACTGCATGAATATCCTAATTCAGATGTACGCATGTATTAAAAAATTACCTTTATTTAAACTTATTCTAATTTTTTACTAAAATTTATTTAATTTTTAAATTAATCTCTATATATAAGTTAATTAATTTTTATTTACTTTTGTCTTACTTTCTGATGCCACATTAATTAAGTATTTGATAAAATGTTAAGTATTATGCAAGTATATTTATCGTTGTAATTTTTGGATTGTACTGTTGAATAACTTGTATTCAAATAATGGTAATATGGGAACCTGCTGATAAGATTGATATGTTATCGGGACACAATATCGTACAATTAATTAAAACAAATTAACAAATAAGAATATTAACACTATAGCTAAAATGTCCAAGAACTTAGTTTAAAATGTACTGTTGGACATTGGAACTAGAGACGATAAAATTGTACACGCACATACTATAAAGTACCATAAGAAAGTTTTCAGATTATTTGGATCATAATTACGTATATTTACTCAATAAATAGTATTTTGTCATAAAACGATCTGCTTTCAATGTTATTGATCGAACAAATTTAATATGTCGGTTGCGTTTACACGGCGGTGTGTTTTTGTTTGTGGAGTTTCTGCTTGTTATCCGTATCTCCCGTGAGATCCATTCAGGTGCTACCGTTAGCCCGTTATCCGCTATTTGAAAATTTATTACCGATTAAATGGTAACCGGCTAATAGTAGAAAGTACGTAATGGGTTGTCGGGTTGTTATTGACAATTCGTAGGCTGAAAATTATCGTTAAGAGTGAGCGATATTTTAATCCGGAATTTGATTTATTCGTTGTTATGTTGTTGTTCGTTTGTTGTCGTTGTTGCTATTGTCGTTGTAGTCATTTATACGGTGCGATTCGAGATGTACGGTTCCGTTTTGTATTTTGTGCCGGGGCTTATGTTATGTCATCCACCTCGCTTGTACATATACGCAATAATATGCGGTGTCGTCACAAGTTCTGCATGTTTGTTTAATGAACAAATCACTTCTGATAACGTTATGATATGTCCTTTGCCATTAAGTTTTATTCTTTTTAACTGTATTATGAATGAGAGAAATTTGTGCGGATTGTTTTATTTCAATGGTTCCGTTCCATTGTACTAAGTTGATGTATGGTTTATCCTCCCTCAACCGCTGCGTTCATTTCAATCGTCTACCCCTAGAACCCATAACGTAATATAATTATTAAATTTCTACTAACTCTCTAATAGTTGCCTGTATTTTATCCGACTTTATTGACCTACAATTATCTATTTTTTAATAAATTTTTAATTTTTCTTTATTTTTTCTGAATATTCTTTCTTCGTGCATCGATAATGTTGTTTCCCCATCATATACTACGAATCATTAAACCTAGACGAGTTCACAGTATAAAAAGACAGATTGACGTATATAATTAATTAACAATCAATCATCCAAATCTGGATAAACACTTTCGAAACAAACAATAAAAATTGAAGATCAATTACGTAAATATTTATTTTGTTTCTAATAAAAAAATAAAGAAACTAACCTTCATAATACACAGATTACACATTAAAAGAAAGAGAGAAAGAAAATTTATAAAACAATCAAAAATAACTTTTTCAGAAAACTGTTAATTTTTAATTTACTTTATTTACTATATTTATAAAAATTATTGTAAGTCCATACGGTACTTAAGTGAATTATATATATGTACAAGGAAGGAAGTTTCAGTGCTCATATTCATTTTAAAAGGTTTAAATGGCCTATGTAAAATAAAGCTACCTAAGTGAAATAGTTTATTCTAAAAATTTTAAAAATAGAATTGAAAGCAAGATTACGCTGAAAAGTCGTTTAGAAAAATCTTACTTAAAACTAATTTGCCATTTTAATAATTGAAAGTGTGAGTGGGATGTATTAATATGTATATATATATATATATATATATATGTGGGATAAATTCACAAAAATTACAATATTTATTTGTATTTTTTATTCTTATTAAAAAAAAAAAAAAAAAAAACGATTAAAAATAATCGTCTTATACTGTTTGTTAGTTACTGTTTATTTATCAATTAATATTTATTCTTCATTCATTTATTTACTTTTTCCTCGGTGTCTACAGGTAGTGATAATTTAACAATTGAAATTATCATGTAATTCTAAATTTCATGTTGATTTGTTAACGGTTTTTGAAAATCTTTTCTTTTCAATATCCGTTTAGTACAACTCTTTATTTATATTAAGAAAACGTGTGTTAAAACGTAGGAATAAAATAGTTATTATTTGTAATTTATTCAGGATAGTTACAAAAAAAAGGGAAAACTGGAAGTTTCAATGCGAAAAAGAGAGAAATAAGGATGTAGTGTATTCCCATTGCTTTTAACTATAAATTGGAAGAGGGAGTAAAGAGGATTTGTAAGGAAAACATTAAAGGGTAAATCAAAGAAATACTTCCAATTGAGGTCTGGCTGATGATTTATACTACTGTATGATTTTAACTGATCGAAAGTTATACTTCCGTGCGTCATATAATTTTTTATGATAAGTGAAGCTATTCTTCCACCCGTAGAAAGATCAAATGGAATCAAAATCGATCATCTTATTGTAATCAATTAGTTCTGAATATTCTGATACGTGAAGATATCGTTTGAAAAACTAACTATTTTTACCTGAATCATATTAAAAAAAAAAGATTAAATTAAATAAACTAAAATAATAAATACATAAAACCGGCTTCAAAAATTCAATAAAATATAAATACTACTCTATTTAATTATTTTTTAAATTCTACCTTTTTAAAATCGGTGCCAAATTGAATTTTAGTAAACTGTTGGTAAGTTATTTCTAATTTGATGTAAATTGAAACTAATAATTAAATAACACATCAATTATTTTTTTGAAACTGTTTTTTTTTTAATTAAAATTTTTTACGGTGAAATAAATTATCAAAAGCATTTTAATTTTTTTATTTCTATTTAGATAAGAAAATAAAGATTTTAAGGATAAAAACAATTTTCCGTTTTGTCACCGAGTGTGAGATTAAATTTTAAGCTTTCTGAAATTTAAGGTAAAGTCCAACAACGTCTTTATTAGCTTTATTCATCTACTGTAATTATTTAAATAGATTATCGAATATAACAGATTCCTATTTCTCTTTTACATGATTTATTTTAAAGAAAGTAAGTAAAAAATAATCGCTTTTATTTTTTATACTGGGTTAACGAGTTAAAAATATATATATATATATATATATATATTAAAATCGTGTTTCAATATTGTACACTTAGTATCGAGTTCTTAAACAAATATAAACCAAATATGGTATAGTACGTAGGCCTGGTAATGTTGTAATCGATCTGTTACTAGTAACAGATAAGTAAGGTTAATTCAAGCTGGTCACTGAGCGAATGTGCTTAGTTTATAACAGTATTAAAAACATACTAGATGTAGGCCTAATGTTCTTATTTTATCGTATTCTGTTTGTTAGGACTAATATTTGTTGTATCTAGGTCAATAAAAGACATAAAACTTCCCAGATCACGAACTTTTGAAGTAATACTTTAGAAACTACAATTTAGATTAATTGTATTTCGAATAAATGTACTATATTGTTTAACAAATTTCATCAAAACAGCAGAATATATAAAAATTAATTTAAAACTTTTGCTCTTACTGGATTTCTTTTTTATTTCTGTTGAGTATTTTTGTAGAGATTTCTGCTTTTTCAGAATGAACTTTTTTATAACGATAAATTAATAAAAATAATATTTAAATTATTAATTTATTATTAGATTATTTTCTTTTATATTTAGATACACAGTAAAGATCTATTTCTCCAATTTAAAAATTTATTCGTGATTTTAATTAATTTATTAAAATAAAAATTCGTCATAAAAAAGTAAAGATGTTAATACTAAACAGAGACACAAAAAAGGATTAAGAACAAAAATTTATAATTATATTAATACATGAATATTTCAATGATTATATTCGTAGTTGATTTAATTGAGGAGAAGGAGGAAAAGAAAGAGTTTATATATAAATTGTATACGTAGTGTAACCAAAGTGATCTAGAAAAAAAAATCTGTATGCTGAAATTTAGATTTAATATACAAAATCAAGTCGTTTTAAAAGCTTATCATTTGATCACCGTCGACTCACTTTTATAATTGACAATTTTATATTCTATTACTTTTAAAGAAAAATATGTAATAAAATTTTGTTAAAAACGAAATACTTTCACCAGAAAAAAATAAATAAAAAAAAAGGAAAATAATCTTCTCATTAACGTACAAAATAAATTATATTTTAATGTAATTTAATTTAAAAGTAATATTACATTTTTTTAATTTAATTTATCATTAGTGGTTTAAGTAAAATACGACTCAATTTAGAATCATTTAAACCTATTTTTCGACACCTTTTCGTATTAATTCGAATAAGTAATTAAAAAATAAGGAAACAAATTTATGGTTAAATTTTACAAAGATACAAACTAGGTTGATTGCTGCATGTTAACACACCCAAGTTTAGTTAATTTGATAATAGAAATATGTCTATAGGATAAAAACTGTAGAGGAAGGCAAAAATTTAAATTTGTAAACAGGTATCTTAGGATCTAGTAAATAGTAATTATTTTGAGTTTATAGATTAACACAGAACATACAGAAATGAAAAATATAGTACGAAAATTGTCAAATGATAGTGTTTAAAAATAATTATATTTTACATGTTTATAAGAAACCGGACACTTACCTACATAAACCTAACATACACCTCCATACAGCCTCTGTGAGTTTGTTTGTATGTGTGTGTGCGCGCGCGCACGTGGTGTGTGTATACGTTACAAATAACGTCATCTATTTTTACTTCCCCGGCTGTAGCGATATATGCTGCTCTAGCTATAACGGGATTTTAAGTTTTGTGCCTTAAGAAAACATTTGAAAAAGCATTTAAAAAAATAGGTTTAAATAAATTGTAAATAATCTGTGAAAAAACTTTTTTTGTTCCAATATGCCCCAGTCCAAAACATCTATTTTTGTCAGACGGACGTTAGTGCGTATATACTTGTGTGCATATATCTTGGCCTGTATTTGGTTTTATAACTCTAGATTCCTTGACCGATTTTCTTAAAACTGGTACACAGTTACTACCTTCGTGGAGGGGGGGGGAAAGAATGTATTAATTTTTATCAAAAATTGTAAAAAGGGGTGGGGTGTTTTGGTGCAAGTAAAATTTCAAGTATTTAAAAGGGGGCACTTTAGCAAAATAAAATTTTAATACAAAGGCTGAAGTTTTTTATATTAAGATTAAAAATTACAAAAAAAAATCTTATTTAATATTCACCCCCTCGCCAAAAAATGATTATACATATATATTTTTTTAGCTATATTTTTCTTCAGAAAAGGAATTAATGGAAGCTTTTGGATCTTTTTTTCTAAATCAGTAGTCCTTCAAATCACTCCAAATTGTCTTTGCCCACCCCACTCCAATTGTCTGTGGTAACAAAAAATATGTTTTAAAAGTTTTTTAAAATTTAAACCCACCTTGCAAGATACCCATGGCGTTCAAAATATAAAATTCGTAATTTTCTGATAGCTTTCTTTACTATCTAGTACTTCTTGAATAAAAAAAAATTAGCCCAAAATCTTTTTCCTAGAAAATTACATCTTTGTTTATTTGGAATTATGGATAGATTAATACAAATCTTTGTATTTTTTAAACAATTTTAAAAAGTTATTTTTTTTTTTTTAATTTATTATCGTCAGTTAGGGATTATTTTATTAAAGATTAATTTTTCCCCCAACTGCTTCCCCTCGAGTATAAGCCCCCAAGATGAAAAAAAAAATTATTTCGCAATTTGAAATTTTTATTACTCAAAACGTATTTTGTTAAACAATAAAGTCACTAAAATAACTTTATACCGCTCTCCTGATGGGGAGCTCCCAAATTTAAAAAAAATCGAATTTTTTTTTAATTAACTGGACTGATGGTAAAGTTATGCAATTCATTACCAGATATTTATCGTATCGAACTTTATAACATTATATATACGTACATAATATACAAAAATATAATTAAATTTTGAGTAAGGGAAATTGAAAATCGAATTTATATTTCTCTGATAACTTTATAGCGGAATAACTACGCAAACCGCGAATAAAAGATATTTCAGCGAATTTTATTTTGATGATTATCATTAACAATAAGTGCCATAAGTTCATCCAATCAGTCCTATATGTAGACTAGCTGTATTTTCAACTTTACATGTATCCGTAATAGAAAAAGAATGCATTTTTTTTGCAAAATCTTTAGATCAAACAAGCAGAAGTTTAAACCAAGTCTTTATTAATCTCTTTCATCAAATTTTTTAATCTTTCATTTGCGAAATTAATGTGAAAAGAGACAGACTGTTGACTTAAACGTTTTTAGAACCTGGATGAATAATTGAGTAATTAATTGAATATGTTTTTCTAAAAATTTCAGAATTTAATCGGAGCAAACACTGCTACGAAAGTTATCATCTAATTTAAAAATGCCTTCTTAATTTAGAATTTTTCTTTAACCAACAAGCAAAGGTTTTAAGCACGATAAATGTTGAAGAAATTTTTTCAATATCTGTTTTAAACTGAAAAAGTTAATAAATTAAATTTTAATTGTTTCGTATTATATTACATTTAATTATTTTTATAGATAAATAAATTCACAAATAAAATTACTACTTATTTATATTAAATACAATTTTTTTATAGTTTTCTTGAATAACATTTTGATGTAATAGAGTGACATCTCCGAACTATTTACAGTTATAAAAATTGTCTCTAAATAAAATATTACAAATAGTTGATTCTCTGTTTGATGTGTTTAATCTTTATATTATAAAAATACGTACGACTAACTGCCCATGTCATAATACGCATAACATAGTTGACGTTTGTTATTCAACCACATATGCACCTATTAGAGTCGATTAAACGTATTATACAAATCAAAACATTTTGCTTTTGTTTAAAATTTAATATTTTCTTTAAGTAATATTTCTTAATGGAAATGTAATTTCTAGCGTTAAAACAATAAATGACATCGATGTTTGTGAATATAGTACAGTAGATTAATTGATAGCCACGTGGAAGCAAACAAATATATTTTTTAACATTAATGAAATAAAATTTCGGTAATTTCAGATATAAAATACCTGGAACTTCGTAGAAGAAAAACAGTGGAATTGAGTTTTCAGATGAGATTATTGTAACGGAAATCCACCGTAACATCATGTAATCAGGAAATATAAATTTTTATAATTGTATATTATCAAAATAATACAGATAAAACTGATGATATTCGTATAGAACAGTGATAAATTGACAATTTTGCTCTACAATGCTGTACTTTAATTAGTATATGTTACAAATCATCTATAACCTATAATGTTTATAAGATAATCTATCTTATTTATTAGTAGAATAGATTGTAAATATTAAGCCAATATAGGTAAGATTTTGTCTTAACAAGAATTAAAATAAAGTGTTTCTCTTAGACCTCCTTTATACTACAAACACCTTTAAAAAGTCGACACAATTTCTAGCCCCAATAACATCTTGTTCGGTTATTTGGATAATATATTAAATACAATTTAAAAAAATTAAATATTTCTTTTGGATAATATTTTTCCGTAAAAAAATTACGTAAGATAAAGCAAAGAAAAAATAAAGTAAATCTAAAGAATTATATACGGGCATATGCTAGTGATGAAGAAAGTAAAAGGAACTATCGGCAATTAAGAAATGCTATAAACAGGAAGTGGAAACTGGTGAAAGAAGATTGGATTAAAGAAAAGTGTTCAGAAGTGGAAAGAGAAATGAACATTGGTAAAATAGACGGAGCATACAGGAAAGTTAAGGAAAATTTTGGGGTACATAAATTAAAATGTAATAATGTGTTAAACAAAGATGGTACACCAATACATAATACGAAAGGTAAAGTCGATAGATGGGTGGAATATATTGAAGAGTTATACGGAGGAAATGAATTAGAAAATGGTGTTATAGAGGAAGAAGAGGAAGTTGAGGAGGATGAAATGGGAGAAACAATACTGAGATCTGAATTTAAGAGAGCATTAAAATATTTAAATGGCAGAAAGGCTCCTGGAATAGACGGAATACCTGTAGAATTACTGCGCAGTGCAGGTGAGGAAGCGATTGATAGATTATACAAACTGGTGTGTAATATTTATGAAAATGGGGAATTTCCATCAGACTTCAAAAAAAGTGTTATAGTTATGATACCAAAGAAAGCAGGGGCAGATAAATGTGAAGAATACAGAACAATTAGTTTAACTAGTCATGCATCAAAAATCTTAACTAGAATTTTATACAGAAGAATTGAGAGGAGAGTGGAAGAAGTGTTAGGAGAAGACCAATTTGGTTTCAGGAAAAGTATAGGGACAAGGGAAGCAATTTTAGGCCTCAGATTAATAGTAGAAGGAAGATTAAAGAAAAACAAACCAACATACTTGGCGTTTATAGACCTAGAAAAGGCTTTCGATAACGTAGACTGGAATAAAATGGTCAGCATTTTAAAAAAATTAGGGTTCAAATACAGAGATAGAAGAACAATTGCTAACATGTACAGGAACCAAACAGCAACAATAACAATTGAAGAACATAAGAAAGAAGCCCTAATAAGAAAGGGAGTCCGACAAGGATGTTCCCTATCTCCGTTACTTTTTAATGTTTACATGGAACTAGCAGTTAATGATGTTAAAGAACAATTTAGATTCGGAGTAACAGTACAAGGTGAAAAGATAAAGATGCTACGATTTGCTGATGATATAGTAATTCTAGCCGTGAGTAAAAAGGATTTAGAAGAAACAATGAACGGCATAGATGAAGTCCTACGCAAAAACTATCGCATGAAAATAAACAAGAACAAAACAAAAGTAATGAAACGTAGTAGAAATAACAAAGATGGACCGCTGAATTTGAAAATAGGAGGAGAAAAGATTATGGAGGTAGAAGAATTTTGTTATTTGGGAAGTAAAATTACTAAAGATGGACGAAGCAGGGGCGATATAAAATGCCGAATAGCACAAGCTAAACGAGCCTTCAGTAAGAAATATAATTTGTTTACATCAAAAATTAATTTAAATGTCAGGAAAAGATTTTTGAAAGTGTATGTTTGGAGTGTCGCTTTATATGGAAGTGAAACTTGGACAATCGGAGTATCTGAGAAGAAAAGATTAGAAGCTTTTGAAATGCGGTGCTATAGGAGAATGTTAAAAATCAGATGGGTGGATAAAGTGACAAATGAAGAGGTATTGCGGCAAATAGATGAAGAAAGAAGCATTTGGAAAAATATAGTTAAAAGAAGAGACAGACTTATAGGCCACATACTAAGGCATCCTGGAATAGTCGCTTTAATATTGGAAGGACAGGTAGAAGGGAAAAATTGTGTAGGCAGGCCACGTTTGGAGTATGTAAAACAACTTGTTGGGGATGTAGGATGTAGAGGGTATAATGAAATGAAACGACTAGCACTAGATAGGGAATCTTGGAGAGCTGCATCAAACCAGTCAAATGACTGAAGACAAAAAAAAAATATGTATATTAAAAAAAAAATGCAAATATAAAAATGTTTAAGAAGAATAATAGTTAATAAACAATAATAAAATAATTAACAAATAATAAAAAAAGTAAAGAAATTATAACAATTTTATTACGTAATAAAAATTGAAATAGCTTGTCTTCATTTAGGTTCCAGTTCTTTATTACCAAGAAGAGAATATTCATTTAAGATATCAATACATTTTCATAACAAAATTTTAAACAATTAATTGTTGATCTTCTGAAATATTCTATCCAGATACACCGCGAATAAATCATGAAAAAATTCCAGCAAGATGCGGAAAAGAACACCCTTATGAAACTTTAAAAACGTTTGAAATTAGATTAAGTTAAACTTAAAATTTTCTTAATATTTAATCCCTTGAAATTTTTCACAAAAATGAATTCTCAGTTAACAAATCACAACGTAAACCGGTTTTGTCAAAAGGTGAAGAGGAAATTTTCGTTCTTCATTCGAAACTAGAAGTAAAAATTCCACGTAAATATATTTAAATATTATTTTGGTTTATTCAAATCTCTTTTTATGGACATATAAATTTTAAAAAATACACCAAAAATTATGTAGGTTTAATCTTTTACACGACTGCCCAAAAAGGAGTGTAATGTATTTAGAGTATATGTATGTATACGTGTATGTATGTATGTTTGTTACACCATAGCATAGTAAATGTCATAGGCTATATATACATATTTATGTAGTTGTGGAGATTTGGCGATTGAAGCACAAACTTTGATGAGTTTGATTAATGAACTGTGAACCTCTATAACTGTGTTAATTGGGGTTGAACTAAATGAATAATACTACAAACATTATACAATTAAATTTACGTTAAATAAAATAAAATAATATTAGATAAATTTAAAAAACGTCTATTTAATAATAATGGGCTTCCCGTGGGAACTGCGTGCGAGACTAGAGTGGTGAGGTGATGCAAGCACCTCGTGCGAGGCCGACCGATCATCACCGTCATCTGGTATCAAACAAGGTACCCCTGGGGCGCTGTTTTGTGAGGTGCAATGGGGTGCTCTTATAATATTTCTTTAAACAATCGTGCGATTTTCAAAATTCAAACGGGATATTAATTAGTAGGTTGAAGGCTAACTTTTGCATCCATCAGATACACTCTCGATCTAATAGATATTAACCGATATACTCAGAAAAATCGAGTGACCTGCGCTACGCCGAAAGCAGCTTGAGCCTGGCGAACTCCAACAAACGGTCTTTGTAGAGTTTGATGACAATACTATTAGAGGTAATGCTGTCGGCATCGGATTGAGGATCGAGCCCACTACTGTTGAATTTGATGATTTAAGGGAATAAAGTAGATCGGCGTATGCTGCCACTAATATTGTGCTGGGCTGTGACGGTGTATAAACTACAAGGGATAGATAGAGCTATCGTAGATCTGAGCACTCAATCACATCTTTTCCAAGGGCTAGGCCTACGTAGCACTGAGTCACGTGAGACAATCGGAGAGTTTAGCCATTAGTTGTTTCGATCTCAGAAAATTCCTGTATGATCCGCACGATAAAAAGTCTCTCGAGGAACTCAATCGCTTAAAAAATCTTTAATTTTAGATTGGTATACGCCAATTAAATAAATAAATTGAAATGTTTACAATTTCCCCATTTGGCTCAGTACGTTAAATACGTATATCCATAAGTTTTCGAATCGTGAATTTTTCTCGATGACCACTAAAAAGTATTAAATAATAAAAACAATTATAAAAATTAAAAAAAACACGACTGCCAAATAAAAAAAAAATACATAAATATTTATTTACATTAAACTAATAAAAACGAGACAATAAATCGAACTAAAAAAAAAAAAAACCAAAAATCAAGGTATGGAAATAAAGAACTAAACATCGTTACGAAATATTTAAATAAATAAAACAATTTGTGGCCAGGCAACTTTCAGACAGTTTTAATTTTTTTAAATACATTTTTCATGCTGTAGAATAGCAGGCATTTAAAGTTGTCTAATGATTAATTTCTCACCAGGTCTTATATCGATAAGAAAATTTTGTCCAACGATAATATTTAAATGCAGTCGTAGGGTTCTGAATAATAATATTTATAATTGCAATATGGTATTCATTTTTTCCTCAGGTAATTTTTTAATATCTGTCATAAAAAAAATGTTGTGTCATTACTACCAACATATCTTTTCACAGCTGAGCATACCATCTCGATCGGATTTAAGTCGGGATGGTAAGGTGAAAGTCGCAGAACATGATGCCCAAGTTTTTATTAACAGTTCATCAAAATGGTACTTTACTTTTGAAATCCTATGTAATTTAATTATGTCATACAATTGAGTTTTAAATATTGCTGTATTAAACGAAATATTATTCCTTTTTAACCAATTAATCAGCCACTTTTCCTATAATTTGAATTCGGAGACTTCTCTAGAAGTGAATTGTGAATGGCAAGTTATCAATAAAAACCACTAACTGCGTGACGAGGAAGTCTAGGAATTAATTTTCAGATGCCTACTTCATGAATATGTTGTTGACGCTGTCATGATATTCACCGCTTTTTGAACGCGTTTTCCAAGTTAACATCGCGTTCGGAATGAACCCCATTTATCCTCCAGCGTGGATTATAATTAACCGATCGCTTTATTAATCGGCACTTTACTCCTGCACCACAGTCATCCAACCACGATATTTTATCGACTGGGATGATAAAATCTACGATTCGCTCAAATAAACAATCGAAGAATTTTCTTTTCTACAATCGGTATTTTTCTTAAATACTCTATCCTCTTACATCAGATGTCTTTTTTCTCAACCAAAAGTTTCCTATTGTAATCAGTTTTACATCACAGAGCCTAAGTCTTTCAGGATAGCTGCTAGTGCAGTTCTAGAATCTTTAAATTGAACACTCTTTTGAAGTTCTTTGCGTAATTTATTTAATGTAGGTAGTTCATTGTGTTTTGCGTGAAACTTGTTAACTGTTCGCCTTACAATGCCTTGATCAAAATTGTCTTATCCACTAATTGGTTTTAAACTTTTTTTATACTTTTAGATGTGCTGAATGAGCACGTCTGTGATGCTTTTCTTTTTGGAGGTTTTGAATTTGTGATTTTGAAAACCCACAAGCTGCAGCTGCAGCGGTTCTTTCTTCACATTTTTGAATGCGTATTAAATGTTTGTCATCTTCTAATGTTCCTAACTTTATAGCTCCATTCTTTACAAAATCGTCTACATTATTAATTATTTCACGAGCTTCACCACAGAGCGTTTAATTCTCAGTATAAACAACGCGTACAATAAATATCGTCTTACATTTTTTCAGGGTTTCCTCCTTCGCTCACAATCCCCCCACTAACCACCCATCATCCGTCTACCAGTCGTTTATTATTTGTCTACCCCACACGCCACCTACCTCCCACCACCACCCGCTTTCCGCCCACCATGCATCCACCCAGATCCAAAAATTGTAATAAATCAAATACATAAATATGCAATACCTAAACATCATAAAATGATTTAAATTCTGTCCCTGCCCAAAAAAATTCAAAACCCAGAAACGCAAAAATCATACGAATCCATTAATACACGCAAAATATTAACTAAAACGCCACACATTACAGAAGGATACAATTATCCATTCGTACCGGGACACGCCAAGAATTGAACTAAATCAGTTGTTTATAAACATCATCAACATTAAATTCGGTAGGTATCTTCGACATTACGTTTTTTTTCAGATGAAACGTGGTTTCATCCGAAAGGGTATATTAATTCACGAAATGTACGACTGTGGTCGATAACTAACCGCCATGAATTACACTAACAATCTTCGCACGAATCAAAAACTGGAGTCTGGGTCGGTGCGAGTAGAACGCGCATGTGGGTCCTATATTTTTTGAAAATACTGTTTATCTTTATTGTGCTGTTTTAACAAACTTCATTAATCAGTTAACAGAAGGTTACCAAGAGGGCGTCACAACGCACACAGCTAACAAGTCAAAGAATTTTTTAGGAAAATATCTCTTCGGTGAACGAATCATTTCGAGGGGTTTGCGGCCTGCACGGTCATCCGATCCGACTTTTCCAGATTACTTTCTAGGGGGGGGGGGGGCAGCAAAACAAACAGTTTATCGCAACAGACCACTCACGATTGAGGAACTCAAACTCGCAGTAACGGCATATGGACGAGACATTCCATTACATCTACTGTTAAAGTGTTTAAAAACAAATTAAAACGCGTGAAGTATTGTTTTGATGTTGGAGGAGGTCATTATCAAAACCTTTTACAAACTAATCCAGTTATCTTTGGAGAGATAACCAGTTATATTATATTTCAAAAAGTTTCATTACACTTCCATAATTCCAGTGCACAACAACTTTCCGATCATCTGTATAATGGATTGGGCTGAGCAATTTGAAATTATTTTTGACAATCATAACTTAGTGATTTTGTTTTTGCTTTTTTTATTTTAATCACTTCCTTTGCAGATAAATTATATTCTATAACTTGTTTTCTTGAGGAAGGGCTAAGTGCATCCTGAATGAATACATGCCAAAAATTTCGTTTTGTTGTAGAGGGCGATCCGATTTTAAATGTTTTAAGTGAAGACATCAAATGGGTAACATTTAATTTCATTCGATAAGTTTTACTAAACTATGTTTTGTGTTCATCCAGTAGAAACATACAAACAGAAACAAATCGAGATATTGATCTAAAATGATATTGACACAAACCTTTGAGTTTTGGTAAATGATATACCAAACTAGAATTGATTTTATTTAACAAATATCTCCTACGTTAAAACAATATTGCTTCCTCTCACAGAATTTAGTCAGCGACTCAAAGATATTACTTCGTGAAAAATACGACGTGCTTTCAGTTTAATTCTTACTGTTTACTCAATAATGAAATTATCCGGATTAATTTACACCTTCGATAAAACCTTCCTCAATACTCAGTAAATAAACGGCAATTGAAATCGGCCCAGAAGTTCCTGAATTTAATCAGACACAAAAACGTTTTGATTTTTATATAAAAATACTCTGTATAAAGATAAAAGAATTTAATTTAAAAAAATAAATAATAAATTTACTGGTCATACATCTGTTCTTTAAAAAATTTTATATACATATAATACTAACAATTTTACGCCCAGTTTTTTCTTTACTCTTCCACAAGATAAACATTTTTCTGGGTTGTACTAATAAAATTTATATAGTAAATTAAATAGGTATGTAAATAAATGTCTTTCACGATATATTCTGTGCCCTTTGACTATTTTAAATGACGGTTCGAATGTAGATTTCGTAAAAATTACCCTTATTAAGTATTTTTGTTCAATTACCCGATTATCAATGCCATTTTTATAAGTATTTCTCTTTCAACAAATGACGCAGATTCTTACCGGAAGAGATATGTCTATATCTTAAGAATACATGACAAACACCGTTTTTTTATTTACTTCTTTTAAATGTTAAATCTGGTTGTATTTTGATTTAATAATTATTTTATCTTCGTGGTGATACTCTTTCAAATATTTTTTTTTTAATCTTCCTTTAGAATAACTATTTACATATCTAGAAAATTTAACCTAATTTTCTTTTAGTGAGATATCGAAATAAAGTTCATTTTATAAATCTAGTTGGTGAAAAAATATTAACCATCTGTTACAGTTTGTAGTTTGTGTCTGAAAATATTATGCCACGAAATAATACTGTAAAATGTGAAATATTCGTGTCTGGTTAGAAATTTTCGATCAGCCAACCTACTTTCGGTTCTTTAGAAAAAGGAACTTAAAAATTTAGTTAAAGAAATAATTTTCCGTTTATTTCGTTTTAACTTAACTATTTTTTCTAAAACAAAATTATATTTTGATCAATTTATTTTTGAGAAAATGTATTACAATCTTTTTATACGAACTATTTTAATTACAAAAGATAAAATAAGATTGTTATTTAATCACTATATTGTTAAGTTCAGGGAAAATTTAATCATATATTAAGTAAAATGTGACCTAGAAACTATAGTTGACAATATTAGTCCACCCTATTGATCAAATTTTTCCTGGAATACTTATTGATGCAATACAATAAATTATCGGTAATGACAGTGGTATTATTAGGCTATGCTATTGAATAACGATAAATAATGTTCTTTTAGAGCAGAATAGAATCGGCCAGTTATTTATTAACTTCTAAAACACTGAAATGTGCAATAGTGAAAAATGACACGGCTAGCTAAAACCGGGGCTTGTATGTAAAGATATAAGTGTATTTGTGTACGGTGTGTGCACCCTTTATATTTTATTTATCCGCTATAAATGCACAACAAAACAACCAAAATAAATATATCATTCGTTGTGATCGACGCAAATGAAAGGTATTAAATGTCGAGAGAGATAGATCTATTAAGAGGGGGTAGATCCGTTCAAAGGGTGGAAGGGATGATTATGAAAGAGAGGGAATAAAAGAGAAAGAGATATGTTACATTTATTTACTTAATCATTCATATAAACGTCATTTAACGGGGTTTATTTATGAATCGTTACGTTCTTCCTAGAGCTATTAATCCAGTTTACGTCCGAGAGTAGTATTGATTTTTTTTTTAATCTAGGTAAACTAGACAGATATATATATATATATATATATATATATATATATATATATATATATATTACATAGCGTTGTTAATTTGTTCCGCGAAATCGCTTACCGAATAAATGAATTACGTGGTTAAACGATATTGCTCCTTTTTGATCTCAGAAAAAGATCCAGTATTAAAGTTCTTTATCTGACTGGCTGTATTTTTGCCAATGAGTTTGAAACCGTATAATTCACTTTATAAGGGTGATAAAAGACAAGGAGTGATCTTATTTTATTCTCAAACACTTCTCTGTTAAGCTACGTAATTCAACTTCAACAGTTGAATTTTCCCTTTAAAAATATTAGGGTAAACTAATAAAAAAATATATTTTCTTTTTAAAAATCTTTCACGCTCACGTGAAAAAACCTAAAAATATGGCATAAGTTAATATATTGTTAACTTCCATCGATGTTCTCATCAATTTAGACTGGTTTTTTAACCAAAGATTTTCCAGTTATCGGTAATTTTTGAAGAAGTAGTTGTTTCAGTTAGGAATTCTAAAATGTTAATAATGCAATTTAGCGCATTCATTTTAATTAGCGTTTTTTTAATTAGTGAATATTAATACAACCTAGACAAAATGCTGTTAAATTAAAACAAATAAGAAAAAACATATTTTAAAATAATTTTTAATTATTGACAATAAGTTATAATATAATATTTGTAACTACTATTGACCGCTGAAGCTAGTAAGAAAACGCGTCTGCTAAATGCTTTTTTACTACAGTACAGTATATTGCCTGCTTTGGCGAAAAATATTAAATCACACTTTCGTACAGAAATATCAATAAATCCATTTCGCAATAACAGAGATATTCAGTTTTTATTACTCCGCTTATGAAAATGAATATTTTTTTAATTTAAAAAAAAATAAATATTCTTGATTGAAATAGCTATTTATTGAAAAAAATTCCAATTTTAAACCCGTTGATCCAAAAATCCACAAATTTGGGCAAGAAGTATGAAAAATATTAATTATATACAAACCCCGTTTTTATACCCAATTTTTCTTAAAACTTAAGTAAGACAGAGGTCTGCGACCATTTTTATTCAATTTCTTAGATCAAAAGACATAAGGAAGCGTCAATTTTATCCCTCAATTTATATCCCGATTATTGTAGTACAGTTATAGTAATTTCATAGATGGAGCAGAAAGCAGGGCTAAATGTTTCGCGAGCAGAAACTCGCTAACGAACGGTTTTCTAATCTATGTTTATATCAACTTCTTGTCTTATTTTTGGCTACACATTCATCTTCCGAAAAAATGCCGTACAATTTGGAATCACCTGCATGTGCAATACTGTAATATTTTTTTAATCTTTTGTATTTTAATACTATATTTCAGATTATTTTGCGAATTATGTTATTTATTTATTTATTAAGAAAAACAATTGAAACCTGCCTAAATAGAACATAGGAACGGATCTAGCGCTTTTCATAAAAAAAAGGAGAAAAATATAATGCAAATAAAAAAAAAAAATAATTTCTGCTACTTCGACACATTTTCTTTATCAAAAGAAACTTTTTGTAATTTCGAATATATTATCGTTATATATATATATATATATATATATATATATATATATATATATCGTATTTATATATATATATAAATATATCATATCATATATTATATATATATATTATTTGATGAAATTAAATTATTTACCGCTTATTTTTCTTTTTAAGAATAATAAAAATCATTTATCCCTGAAAAAAATCGCATGTGTCAAACTTGTTTTTTTACGTGACAGTCCAATATGTTGTCCAGCGAGAAAGGAAATAAATATGCTACATTTTATATTCTTTTTTTTATAAATTATAAAGCGATGTAAAAGATCTTTTCATCAACGTACTTAAAATTAACGTAAAATATATATTTTTATAGAAATAATACTCTACGATTATTTTTTTTAAATATTAATAAAATAATTTTCGTAATTTCACGTACTAATTTTTTTTTTCGTAATTTTTTCGTACTCCTTTAGATGTACATGTAAAATATCCATCAATTAACGATTACAAAATTGTTATTTTGTTTTCGATAATATTTAATTATTATCTTTGCATAGTTACTTCATTGTTATTTCATATAATTATGTAGAAACATTCTTTAACATAAACTGTAGTAAATTATTAATTTTATACTTTGAAGTGCAATTCTGATCAAGGTTTTTCTCCAAACTAAAATTAATCTATAAAAAAAAAAAAATAATGAAACTGTTTCTTTTTTACCCTTTTAATAAAAGTGTAAAGGTGTACAGCTACACCTGGCATAACTACAGTTTTCGGAAAGTTGCTGTGCACTGGAATTACGGAAGTGTAATGAAACTTTCTTAATTTTTATTAAATTATTTTATCGAAACGGATTTTACAATAATTGGAATAGTTTATAAAAGGTGTTGAAAATGACCTCCTCCAACTTCAATACAACACCGCACACGTTTCAACTTGTTTTCAAACACTTTAACCGGCTGATGTCCTAGAATGTCTCGTACGTATGCCGTAACTGTGGTTTTTAGTTCGTCAATCCTTTTTAGTTGAAAATCGTGGTCTGTTGCGATACACTGCTTGTTTTTCTGCCCCTCCCCATAGAAAGTAAACTGGGGCGATCTGGGCAAACCGGGCGATCGTGCAGGCCAACAACCCCTGGAAATGATTCGTTCGCCAAAGACATTACGTGAAAAGTCATTGACAACTGATAGCTGTGTGCGCTGTGACGCCATCTTGTTGGAACCGACCGTGATCGATTTCCACTTCTGTTAACTGATTAATGAAGTTTGTTAAAACAGTACAATAATGATCACTATTAACTGTATTCTCAAAAAAGATTGGACCCACACTCCACGTTCTACTAGCATCGACCCAGACTTCAATCTTCGCTTCGTGTAAAGATTGTTCGTGTGATTCATAGGGGTTAATTGTCGAACAGAGTCGTGTATTTTGTAAATTAATATACCCTTCTTTGGGGGAAATTTTTTACAAATAAAGAGTGGTTTCATCCACGCTTTATCTGTAAGAAAAATGTAATATCGAGAATACCTTCGGAATTATGGTCGATATAACTTTTAAACCGTTGACCATAATTTAATCTTTTTGCATTATCTGTTGGTTTCAGTTCTTGAACACGCATTACTTTGTAGGGTAAAAGTTTCAGTTCTTTTCTTACAGCATTATGTGCGGTAGAAAGACCGATATCTTGCTACTGTGCTAACTTAGGCATCGACTTTGATGATCTTTCGATCATAGGATTCGAAATATCAAGCAGCTTCTATTCGTTTAGTTTAGGTGGTCTTCCACTTCGATTAGCGTCTTCAACAGAGCCTATTGCGCGAAATTTTTCGATAAGAGTTCGAATTGCACTGCCGTGAGGAATAGAAGTATTTGAAAACTTTTCAGAAAAATTGTGTTTCACTAAATCAATTTACTTGCAAACTTCAAAAAAAAAAAGACGTATTCGACGAGAAAAATGCGTTCCTCTACCGAAAGAACCGTTATGTTTCTCGCAGTTATTGATTCTTTTAAAGGAAACTTCACGAAATGAAAGGAAGCGCATTCAATCACAACTCAACTACTGAAGTCTTGGTTTATTACTGAGCAACGCCCATTGAAGTCACTGGGCAATCGAGCTTACGCCGAAAGAACAGAATGAACGATATAATTCTAAAGCATACTGCGCAGCGACTTTCCAAACGCAGTGTATTTAATATATACACAGTGTCTCACAAAGAACCTGTAAAAATTTTAATACATTTCCGTAAGAAATGTATTAAATTAAATCTTGAAAATAAATTAACAAAATTCATGCAAATATTGGATTGGGAAACGGGCTCGTTTTCGAGTTATAGCTTAAGAAAGAATTTTTCCTGATTTCTGCTCCAAGGGTAATTGGTAGCCGTACTGAAATTCTTAAAACTTATACTAAAAGAAAAATGTATGGTTTCTTATGTTTTTTGTCCTGATTGAATCAGCTCGTAGGACTGTATCTTCGGTAATGTTTTAGAAACGTATTGTATAACATAATTATTAAGGTTTGACCTACAAAATTTCGTTAAACTGTTAATAAACAAATAAAATATTTCAACAGAATATATAAAGAATTCAATTCTATAAAAAAAAACAACAAATAAGTAATGTTAACTGGACATGAAATTAATTTAAATGTCAGGAAAAGATTTTTGAAAGTGTATGTTTGGAGTGTCGCTTTATATGGAAGTGAAACTTGGACAATCGGAGTATCTGAGAAGAAAAGATTAGAAGCTTTTGAAATGTGGTGCTATAGGAGAATGTTAAAAATCAGATGGGTGGATAAAGTGACAAATGAAGAGGTATTGCGGAAAATAGATGAAGAAAGAAGCATTTGGAAAAATATAGTTAAAAGAAGAGACAGACTTATAGGCCACATACTAAGGCATCCTGGAATAGTCGCTTTAATATTGGAAGGACAGGTAGAAGGGAAAAATTGTGTAGGCAGGCCACGTTTGGAGTATGTAAAACAAATTGTTGGGGATGTAGAATGTAGAGGGTATACTGAAATGAAACGACTAGCACTAGATAGGGAATCTTGGAGAGCTGCATCAAACCAGTCAAATGACTGAAGACAAAAAAAAAAAAAAAAACTGGTCATGAAGAAAAGCCTAAGAAATTTGACTTTAAAAAAAAAAAATAGCAGAAAATTACTTTATTGCAATTTTAAAGCGAAATAAGAATTATTTCCATATTAGAAAATATCTAGAAATGATATCAATTATTATAGTTTAAATAATAAATTAAATGAGGCGATATTTAACAGCATTATTTAAATTCCAGTGTTTATGTAAAAATGTTAAGAGAGGACAATTTATTATCTATAAATAGTTAAAAAAAAAAGAAAAAACTAGAAAAATTTTTTACTTTGTATGTTTGCAGTATTAATAATTGAAATTCGTGTATTGCATTTAAGAAGTTTTGTATGTTTTTAAAAAATAAAGAAAATTACAATACTTGAGTATCCCTTTCTAAAAATTCCTTTTCAGTTTTCAGATGAAGAATACAAAGACATATTTTTATTTAAATTGTACATCATGAATATCACAAAAAATTCTCGAATACAAGAATTTAATATCTGAAACTCTTTGCTTCAGTCTTTTAGTGTTCACGTAGAACGGGTTCTTTTTCATAATGTTCATATTTTGTTGAACGCTAAGACAATCGGGTCGATGAAGACCAGAACGTAACTCGGCGAGTTCAAATTTTATTTTGAAAAAGTTTTAATAAGATTTATTTTTATGTAGAATCATAAACGTTCACATATTTTTTTACCCGTAAATAATTTCATTAAAATTAATGGGAAAATGTTAAACGGATGTATTGTCAAGTTCTTAATTAAAAATTCCTTTTAAAAATATAACAAAATCATTACGGTTTAGTCGTTATATTTATATATACGTAAATCACACGGACGCACAGCCATGTTTGTTTTTGTTTTTAATTAACCATTTTCGAATAAGTTTTATTATTTTTTGTATAAAAGGCATTCCTTATCATGATTTTGATTAAAGATTAAAGAATAATTCCAGCTTACAAAGTAACACTAGATTTTTATTATAAATACCATACAGTTTTAATTTTACAATTTAATTACGCAGTATTGATTCTGTAGCTATTAGGAACGCACTCCAATATAATCTTTCGATTATATTATTGCATAATATTAATTATCGATTTTAAAATAATCTTTAACTATTACTATTTTTATTTTAATGCGTTGTAGTCCATGTTTGCAAATATATAAAAATGTGTTCGTAAATAATACACTTATTAATGTGAAAAATGAAATGTATATTAGAGTGCCCGTATTATGTTTTCCATATAAGTGTCGATGGCAAAGGTCGAATCTTCGAACTGAAAATGTAACTCCCTAGGCTCCCGTGTAACACTCACCCTAAATCTTTCTTTATCTGAAAGTAATGAAGAGTACACTTTCTCCATCGTCTTTGTGAAACATATTCCTTCTAATTCGCAGCGGGATAATTCTTCTTCTTTCTGTACACCATACATCTTCTTTCCCGCCCTAAATGGTGTTCGTTGTCGTTTCCCTAATGCTTTCTATCAGCAGAACAGTTTCAGCATTTTATAACGTGTAATAAAAGGGCTCCGTAGGTATTGTCACTTGCAGTTTAATCTTAAAAGTTCAGTTACCGGTTGGAAATAAATAATAAGCTCTTTTATAATAAAAAAAAAATCGTATATTTTCTTTCTAATACAAATAAATTATTAATTAATAAATCATTTTAAAGTTTTGTATTTCTGATAATGAAAGTAAATATTTACAGAAAGAAGAATTTAACACAATTTCTATTTTACATACCTTTCAGGGTCATACAGTATCTGATTATTCAAGAGTTCCCTTTTAAGTTTTTGTAACTTTATTTAATTTTTTTTTTTTACTAACTTGTTTTTTTAGTATTTGCATTTGTTTTTGTCATAAATCCCTTGATCCGTTTGATGTAGTTCTCATTGTATATTGTGTTAATATTTTTTTCTTCCAACTTCAGTATAACACTATAAATTTAATTACCAGTATTTTTAATTTTAACAAATTTTATATGTTTATTTATATGCTTTTTTACATATTTACTTGTCATACTAATAATTATTTTATAAACTTTTTAATAATCTATGTAAATTTCTAAGCTGATGGCAGAAGTTACCACCGTTTACTTTATTTTTATTAGAAATTATGAAAGTATATCTTTACTAAAAGTAAGCGTACTTAAAACAATAAAAGATTTTTTTGATATAATATTTTGCTTAATCAGTGCTTTAGGATTTTATTTAACTTATGATTAACGCCATGTTATGAAGCATACAGTTAATTCGATAGTCGATATTATCAATTTATTAATTAAATAACATTTTTGTATTTATTTAATTGGGATTTTAATGAATGGAAATCTTTTTCACTAGACGATTTTCTAATATATTATATATAATAGAAAAAAATAAACAGATGAACTGAACACGTTTTCTATGGATGTAAACAAAATCTGAACTACAGCATCCCAACGGTATCTAACGGAATTTCACTCAACTATAATAGAAAGAGCAGCGGCATCCTGCAAGTTATACTTCAAATAACAATTTATACTTAAGTTATTTCACGATAAACCGTCCATCATAAGTTTGTGTGTGTGTGTGTGTGTGTGTATTATTTTTAAATATTTAAACATCAAATTTTGGTGATTAACCATTTTGTCAAAACTTGAATGTAATTATAGTAAACTTTTTGCCGAGAAAATAATTATTTTTATTTATCAATTAATCACACTATTCGCCAATTAAAAACACACTATATTTAGTTAGAAGCTCAGAAATACCAAAAATAGCACTTAGATGTCTTTCAATTTATCTAAACAGACAAAAGTTGTTAAACTTTTAAATCGACCCTGTTTTGGCAAAGTTTCACGTAGGCTCTAATCTTAAAAAAAAATATATCACCGAATTAAAACGGGATTAATTTCTTCTCTATGATCAGTTATTTTTAAATTATTCTTGAATAGAAAATGGTGTAATAATAATAATAATAATAATAATGTATTTCGAAAAGACTTTTGTAACGTCTACAAAACATTATGTTTTGAAAATATGACAAATAGTTTTAAGATGTCACGGATTTAAATCTGTTAAGAAATTGAGATTTATAACACCGTTCTAAATTTTATTTTACAGAATGTAACTAGTATTTACCCGTTAATAAATAATTCATTCTTCATGTTGTTACAAAAACACGATAGCGTGTCTAAAAAATTTACAATTTTTTAGTAAAATGGAAAATATACATAACAACGAATTAAATATAGTTTGTTTATATGCGAGTATATAAAGTGGTAATCTTCGTTTAGTGTGCTATGTATATGATTATTGGTTAATCATATTATGAGTGTGATTTTCTTGTGGAAAATAAGAGGTTGCAAACCAAGATGATTGTAATAATACGAATTGTTTGTGCTAATTAATTACAGACAGCAAAGATAATCTATTATAAACAACACTGGCAGATTGGGAGTGCTTTCAAAATAATCAAGGCTAATTGGCTGGTAATAGACAGTTATTAATTTTCATCCCTCTTAGGGTCGTTGTAGAAGATTTAAAGATATAATTAAGCAAAAACAAACCTTAAAATATAGATATAATATGAAAATTATATTAACAATAAAGATAATAAATAATAATTAAATAGTACAGTGCGTTCGGAAAGTTTTTGTGCAACGGAATTATGAAGTGCAATGACGAAAGTTTTTTAATTATTACTTTTTATTTTTACTTCATTATTTTATATAAACGGATATTATAATAACTGGAATAGTTTATTAAGGGTGTTGAAAATGAACATCCCAACATCAATATAACACTGCTCGCGTTTTAATTTGTTTTCAAACACTTTAATCGGCTGATATAGTGGAATGTTTCGTACGTATACCGTTGTTGGGATACACTGTTTGTTTCACTGCCCTCCATAGAAAGTAAACTAGAGTAGTCAGATCGGGCGATCGTGCAGGCCACCAACCCCTCGAAATGATTTGCTCATCAAAGACATTTCGTAAAAAAACATCATTGACTTGTTAGCCATTTGCTCTGTGGTGCCTTCTTGTTGGAACCGACCGTGATTGATTTCTCCTTTGTTAACTGACTAATGAAGTTCGTTAAAAAAAAAAAACCAGCACAATAACAATCATTATTAACAGTATTTTCAAAAAAAGATTGGATTCACAATGTGCGTTCTATTCACACCGACGCAGACTTTAATTTTTGCTTCATTAATTTCTTCTCTATAATCAGTTCTTGTTAGTGTAATTGATGTGGGTTATTGGGTCGACCACAGTCGTGTATTTTGTGAATTAATGCACCCTTCCAGATGAAACCACACTTCATCTGTAAAAAAACCTAATGTCGAGGATACCTACGGAATTTTGATCGATAAAACGTTTAAACCATTGACTATAATTTAGTATTTTGAAATGATCTGTAGATTTCACTTCTTGAACAAACATTACTTTGTAAAGTAAAAGTTTCAATTCTTTTCTTACAGCTTTATGTGTGGGAGCAAATCCGATATCTTGCTGCTGTACTAACTTACGCATCGACTTTGATGGTCTTTCGACCATAGCATCCGAAATATCAAGCAGCTTATGTTCGTTTAGTTTAGATGGTCTTCCACTTCGATCAGCGTCTTCAACAGAACCTTTTGCCCGAAATTTTTCGATAAGAGTTCGAACTGCTTTGCAGTGAGGAACAGGAGTATTTGGTAATTTTTTTCAGAAAACTTGTGTTTCATTAATTCAGTTTGCTTGTCATCACCTTCACAAAGAAGGATTCGACGAGATAAATGCGTTCCTCTACCGAAAGAACCGTTACATCTCTTGCAACTATTGATTCCGTTAAATAAAGCAATACAAAACGAGACGAAGCACGTTCAGTCACAACTCAATAACTGACCTCTTGCTTTATTACTAAGGTCCAATGAACCACAGGGCAACCGACCTAACGCCAAAAGAATAGAATGCACCATATAATTCTACAGCGATTTTCCGAACTCATATTATTTACAAAACGGTATTTGAACTGTATTTATTCATTTAGCTATTTTAATAAAAGAAGCCGTTGAAGTGAGCAGTTAGTTTTTTTTTCTTTAATGAAAGGTTCTCGATCGAATTTTATTTTTTTTATATTACACTGAAGCTTAGTGTTTAATGCATAATATGAGGATATTATTTTAAAGTTTATTCTAGTTCAAATCTTAACTACCATTGTATTGTACAACTTATTTAAGTATTTTTAAGAACTTGGAATTTAAAAACCATGCTGTAACAAATTACATTTACAAACAACCTAAATTTTAATTAATTTTTATAATACTAATAGTTTATAATACTTCGTGCTATGCTTTTTTATACGCTGTTATTTGTTAAAATAATAAATTAGAATAATACAAATAACATCCGTGTCTGCTATACGGAGGTAGAAATTCATAACAGCCATATTGTGCGGATGACCGATATCTAATATAGAATTGTGCGGTATAAGAGAGGAAAAATATGGAACAAGAAGATGAAATTCTGTATGCACGTATGTGTATGTGTGTGTTGTAAGATAACAGTAGTAATTTTAATATTGCTGATCATTAGGGCCGATTCAATGGTGAAGGATATTAAAGTTTGTAGAATACAAGGAAAGAATGTAAAGGTGTTTGAGCAGCAGTGTCGGGGGAGTGGTTTTGTAGTGGTGACACGCTAAAATTAAATTCAGAGAATGCGTTAGTTTAGGCGAGGCAGTAACTTGTTCACAATACCTGCTAGATTGTGATTTATACATTTAAAAATTATTCTGACCATGTCTTCCGTGTCATTACTATTCACCAACGTGTACTTGTTTAGCACGCTACGCAGATATGTCACTGAGGTGTAGAAAAAAATACATGCAACATGTTTCGCCAAGTAATATTACATTAAACATTGAACATCGCGTCCATTTCATGGCTCTCACTTTTCCACTACTACTTACAATTATTTTCTCTCTTTCTCCCGTACTGTACAGTGAGTGCGCGTACGTAACCTTTCATTTGTTATCTATTTTATTATGCGTCTTTTCTTTTTTGCATGTAACCGTTGTAATTATCGTAAAAAAATAATAGTAACAAATAGAATCGACTACAAACTAGTCCCTCAAAAAAAAAAAAAAATTGAAAAGAAAACGGCAGCCTTCTGAACCGATTTTTAACTGTAAAAAACGTTTCGGTGTTAAAAAAATCGGAGAGGATTTTAAACATTTCCTTTCCTTACTCTACAGCCATAGAATATTGAAAAAAATTGACATATAATCCTTTATCATCTTTTTTATCGGTATTAAATTACTGACCGGTACTTTTCTAAAAAAGTTACAATCTAAAATCAAATTATTATAGATCGGCTATAATTGTAAATCATTTGTTCCCTCGAGAGTTAGTTTTATTGCTTTACCACATAAATTCGTCAATTTTTCCTAAAAATAGAAAATTTTTAAACGGAATAAATAAATAAATAGTAATAATACAAGAATAATGAAATGATTTTGTTGTGTATGAAAGTAAAATAAGTTTAAAAATCCCATTCGGTTTATAAAATCCACATTTTTTTCATTTCATAATCTTGAATAAAGAGCTGACCATTAATAATGATTATATTTCCGGTAGACTATTACAAATTTTAACCTACTTCGCTCTATATCTTTGTACCGTCGCGCTACATCTTCGCGGAAGTGTTTAAAACTTAATAATTTGCTTCATTAATATAGTAAAAAATCGCGAATAGTCTTACTTTTTCCTGATTAATTTTATAATACATTTCATTTTAGTACTTAAATTTTTTTTTCAGTAAACTAAACGAAGTACCACGATTTTTTAGATATTTATAAAACTAACACGAAATTACGCCACCGTGAAAAAAGCAAAAATAAAATTCTAAAAATATATTTTAATAACTGACTGATGAATAATCTTTTATCATGGTCCTTACCAAATGAATTTGTTTTTTGATAAACGGTTTTCCAGTTATCGGCCATTTTTCAACAATCGTTTTTTTTTTGTGAAACATTTATTATTAAATCGATATTTTTTTTAGTCTAATAAATAATACAAAAATAGTAAAAACCGTTTAGATAAAAAAAAAATAATAATAATAAATTTTGAGATTTGAAATTTTAAAGTAATATACTTAATAAATAATAATTATTAAAAAAAATGTATATAAAAGAACATATTATGAGTGATTCATAATCTTAGCCCAGTAAAAACTACTGAAGATAAATTGATGAAAATTTTTATACACGTTCCTCTTACGTTGTGAGTGCACCCTAAAAAATGACTTTTTGAAACTACGAATTTTTGGAGTAACAATGAAGTTGAATATTTTTTCTAATTCCTCGATAACAAATGACGATATCAATTCGAATTTTGATGTGTGTAATATTCATGTGAATATCTAAAAACAAATATCTAGTTTTTCGAAATTCGAAAGGATTAAAGAAAGTTAAAAAATTCTGAAGAACGATTCCAGAATTCCCAGTTTCTGACGATACTGAATTAGATATTCTCTAGATTTGAGTTTGCAAATACTCTTCAGATAAATACCTAAAAATCGTTTTCGGGTTTTTTGAATTTCGATTTTTTAAGGGGTGGAGCGGTGTACGGCGCGGCAGGCTAAACCAGCACAGCCACTGCCATTGTTACTGTATATGCGACGCGACTGGCTGCACCTTACCTTCGATTACTTGACAAAAAAACATAAAATAGAAAAATTAAAAAGAAAATGAGGAACGAAGTAGGTCATCTCGTACTGGAGTTTGTCGGGTAACTCTAAGAACGGGGCAAAATACACTTCCCAAATAAAGAAACTTTCCTAACTTTATCTCACCGACCACCCATCCTCCTTCCTAATCTTACAATTATGTCACTCAAGGATTGAAACGCAGGAAATAACTCCGTTCATAATATATATATATATAATCGCCATTAAATAAATAATTATCCGCCCGATAGAAGAATGATACAGCAGGAAGAAGGGACTTTTGTCCAGGTACTGCGATTTGTAAAGAGATATATACCCGCTATCCTTGAATTCGGTTCCGTTCCAAAATACACCTTTATCCATACAAAGAACGGGTAACCTGCTATTACTAATATTTTTAAGATGGAAGCCGACTATTTTAAAACCCGCATTCATCAGATCATTCAAAGTTTCGGGTCCTCTATTGAACAAAGTGTTGCTCTGAAGAAATTGCAATGCACTGATAGTTTTTATATATTGAACAGGTTTTAATTTGTATTTATCATTATTATTCTCATAAGCATGAATTGGCACAGGGGGGTCCAGGGCCAGTGTCCCCTGACGGCATATTCGGGCGAAGCCGTGATCGGGATGCTATACATATATATATAGTTATTTATACAACGACAAAAACTTAAAAAAAAAAATATATTCTTAAAGAAATAATATTATTTTAATTATTCTACCAATGGAAGTTAGTAGATCTTTCAGCAAAAATTATATTAATGCTCTCCTAAACCAGGACTGTTTATTTTTTCTATTTTTAGAAAAACGTACATCATGTCAAAAAATGTAGTATTATCAGAAAATGGCTTTGAAGGATATCAAATAAAAATTAATGTAATTTACGCAGCGTAACTATTAATTCATTCAGCACAGTAGATGACTGTCCTGATTTTCATTCTTTAAATTTCTTTACAATTATCACTAAACTATTGTTTTTTTTTTACTAAAAGGTACTGGCAAAGGTGTATTTGAAATCAACTATATGTTTTGAAATAAAAATGTAAAATCAAAAACCAAACTCTCCTCGTTAGTAAACACCAACATTTGTTTTTTTTGTTTTTAGTAAACTTTTTCTGTTCGGTGTTTTCCTTAATCACGGTAAAACTTCTCTGGGTATTGTTTCAGTATCTATATGGTATTTATTGGTATTTCTGTTTAAACTGTTTCTCAGACTAGCAAATAAACTTAGTGAATTTTTCAATTCATATCATGCTAATAATTCAGTATATTTCTTCCCGACGCTAATATAACTGACATAAAATGTGTTTTCAAATCGGATACCAGATAAGATATTCTTTACTTCAATTTGTTAGATCTAGCATAGTGATTAAAGTCCTATGCTAAGTAAGTTAAAGTTTAGACGTTTTTATAAAATACCAAACAATTTTAATAAAATACAAATATATATATATATATATATATATATATATATATATATATATATATATATATATATATATATATATATATATATATATATATATATATATATATATATATATATATATAAATTTTATTTGGTTTCTGTTGACTTTAATTTCATGAATTTTATCATAATTAAATAAAATTCTCTATAAATTTAACTTAAAGTTTTATTTGGTTATTGACAATTTAACACAGTATAATGTCGCCAAACCTAAAGAAACATGCTATTCGACGGCATAGTCAGTTTGAAATCACCAGATATCTATGTAAAGAGAAGAGTACGAGATGAACCGCGGGTATCTACAGAAAATGTTGAACTTTCTGGGAGTTATACAACAATTCTCTCGGAAACTACTGGAGAAACAGTACTGGGCTTATTTTTATTTTTTTTTTCATGTAATATTGCATACAAATTTTACTCAGTAATTTGAGTTCGTAGAGTTTTAGCATATAATTATTTGAAATTTAGAGAAGAAACTCGGGTGAAATCCATTGTTAGCCGTAGCTCGAAAACACAGCGTTTCCTCAAATAATTATATGAAATGTTTTCGTTATTTTGACAAGAAATAATATATAATGTATGGTCCTAAAACCCTCCTCTATGAATCATGAGACCTTGCCGTTGGTGAGGGGGCTTGAGTGCTCAGGGATACAGAGTAGCTGGACCGAAGGTGCAACCATATCGGAGAGGTATCTGTTGAGAGCCAGACTAAGGAATGATTCCTGAAAGAGGGCAGCAGCTCTTTCAGTAGTTGTTAGGGGCGTAAGTCACAATGACTTAAACGGCCATATCAACATCACTCAGTCCTCTGAGTACTGCGCAGCTGAAAGCAATGGAAAACTACAGCTGCTTTTTTTCCAAGAAAATGTGGCTCTGCATTTTCAAAAGCAATAATGGAGGCGCCTTCCTTGGTAAAATATTCCGGAGGTAAAATAGTCCCCCGTTCGGATCTCCGGGTGGGGACTACTAAGGAAGGGGTCACCAGAAAAGTAAAAAATAACATTCTACGAGTCGGAGCGTGGAATGTTAGAAGCTTAAAAAAGGTTGGTAGGCTAGAGAATTTAAAAAGGGAAATGGATAGGGTAAACGTGGATATAGTAGGAATTAGTGAGGTTCGGTGGGAAGAGGAAGGCGACTTTTGGTCGGGTGACTTTAGAGTAATTAACTCAGCGTCAAATAATGGGCAGGCAGGAGTAGGTTTCGTGATGAACAAGAAAATAGGGAGGAGAGTGGAGTATTTCAAGACGCATAGCGATAGAGTCATTGTAATAAGGATAAATTCAAAACCTAAACCGACAACGATTGTTAACGTCTATATGCCTACAAGCGCCCATGATGATGATGAGGTAGAATGTGTATACGAAGAGATTGATGAAGCAATTAAACACGTAAAAGGAGATGAAAATTTAATAATAGTTGGAGATTGGAATGCAAGCATTGGAAAAGGCAAGGAAGGAAATATAGTGGGTGAATACGGGCTGGGCAAAAGGAATGAAAGAGGGGACCGACTTATAGAGTTTTGCACGAAGTATAATTTAGTAATTGCCAACACCCAATTTAAAAATCATAGTAGAAGAATATACACTTGGAAAAAGCCAGGCGATACTTCAAGGTATCAGATAGATTATATCATGGTTAAGCAAAGATTTAGAAATCAACTCGTGGACTGCAAAACTTACCCTGGAGCAGACATTGATAGCGACCATAATTTGGTGATAATGAAATGTAGATTGGGGTTTAAAAACCTGAAGAAAAGGTGTCAGATGAATCGGTGGAATTTAGAGAAGCTTGAGGAAGAGGAGGTAAAGAGGAATTTTGTGGAGGACATCGCAAGAGGTCTGAGTAAAAAAGATAAGGTAGAAAATGTAGAAGAAGAATGGGTGAATGTCAAAAAGGAAATTCTTAAATCAGCAGAAGCAAACTTAGGCGGAATAAAGAGAACTGGTAGAAAACCTTGGGTTTCAGACGATATATTGCAGCTGATGGATGAACGTAGAAAATATAAGAATGCTAGTGATGAAGAAAGTAAAAGGAACTATCGGCAATTAAGAAATGCTATAAACAGGAAGTGCAAACTGGCGAAAGAAGAGTGGATTAAAGAAAAGTGTTCAGAAGTGGAAAGAGAAATGAACATTGGTAAAATAGACGGAGCATACAGGAAAGTTAAGGAAAATTTTGGGGTACATAAATTAAAATCTAATAATGTGTTAAACAAAGATGGTACACCTATATATAATACGAAAGGTAAAGTCGATAGATGGGTGGAATATATTGAAGAGTTATACGGAGGAAATGAATTAGAAAATGGTTTTATAGAGGAAGAAGAGGAAGTTGAGGAGGATGAAATGGGAGAAACAATACTGAGATCTGAATTTAAGAGAGCATTAAAAGATTTAAATGGCAGAAAGGCTCCTGGAATAGACGGAATACCTGTAGAATTACTGCGCAGTGCAGGGGAGGAGGCGATTGATAGATTATACAAACTGGTGTGTAATATTTATGAAAAAGGGGAATTTCCGTCAGACTTCAAAAAAAGTGTTATAGTAATGATACCAAAGAAATCAGGGGCAGATAAATGTGAAGAATACAGAACAATTAGTTTAACTAGTCATGCATCAAAAATCTTAACTAGAATTCTATACAGAAGAATTGAGAGGAGAGTGGAGGAAGTGTTAGAAGAAGACCAATTTGGTTTCAGGAAAAGTATAGGGACAAGGGAAGCAATTTTAGGCCTCAGATTAATAGTAGAAGGAAGATTAAAGAAAAACAAACCAACATACTTGGCGTTTATAGACCTAGAAAAGGCATTCGATAACGTAGACTGGAATAAAATGTTCAGCATTTTAAAAAAATTAGGGTTCAAATACAGAGATAGAAGAACAATTGCTAACATGTACAGGAACCAAACAGCAACAGTAGCAATTGAGGAACATAAGAAAGAAGCCATAATAAGAAAGGGAGTCCGACAAGGATGTTCTCTATCTCCGTTACTTTTTAATCTTTACATGGAACTAGCAGTTAATGATGTTAAAGAACAATTTAGGTTCGGAGTAACAGTACAAGGTGAAAAGATAAAGATGCTACGATTTGCTGATGATATAGTAATTCTAGCCGAGAGTAAAAAGGATTTAGAAGAAACAATAAACGGCATAGATGAAGTCCTACGCAAGAACTATCGCGTGAAAATAAACAAGAACAAAACAAAAGTAATGAAATGTAGTAGAAATAACATAGATGGACCACTGAATGTGAAAATAGGAGGAGAAAAGATTATGGAGGTAGAAGAATTTTGTTATTTGGGAAGTAGAATTACTAAAGATGGACGAAGCAGGAGCGATATAAAATGCCGAATAGCACAAGCTAAACGAGCCTTCAGTAAGAAATATAAGTTGTTTACATCAAAAATTAATTTAAATGTCAGGAAAAGATTTTTGAAAGTGTATGTTTGGAGTGTCGCTTTATATGGAAGTGAAACTTGGACAATCGGAGTATCTGAGAAGAAAAGGTTAGAAGCTTTTGAAATGTGGTGCTATAGGAGAATGTTAAAAATCAGATGGGTGGATAAAGTGACAAATGAGGAGGTATTGCGGCAAATAGATGAAGAAAGAAGCATTTGGAAAAATATAGTTAAAAGAAGAGACAGACTTATAGGCCACATACTAAGGCATCCTGGAATAGTCGCTTTAATTTTGGAAGGACAGGTAGAAGGGAAAAATTGTGTAGGCAGGCCACGTTTGGAATATGTAAAACAAATTGTTAGGGATGTAGGATGTAGAGGGTATACTGAAATGAAACGACTAGCACTAGACAGGGAATCTTGGAGAGCTGCATCAAACCAGTCAAATGACTGAAGACAAAAAAAAAGGTCCTAAAACATTCTGTATATATTACACATATTATAATATAATATACAATATATATTATTACTAATTCACAAATATTATAAAATAATATTAAATTATCGATCCGATAATATAGAAGCGCCTAGGAATACGGTAGAATTAATGGTAAAGCAGCATTTTCCTTCAAAATGTAAGGTAGTTTCCTTAAAACAATAATAATCTTTTGTTTACCTACTTTGTGTTTTCTTTTTAAAGACTTCCCTGTTTTTGTATTTAAAAAATAAAAAAAACAAAATTACTGTACTAAAAAAAACCGAAAACAACATTCGGAAAGCAGCGGTGTATTAGTAGTAATAATAATAGTAATAGTGTATTTATTTATTTACAACCTTTCACGTGCAATCTATTGGTGAAAATAATTAAACGAGTAAAGAAAGAAATGGATATATGAAAATGAGTGTATATAAATGAATTTAGAGAATCTTTACAACATTCATAGCACAATACGTAATTAGATAAAGCATTTGTTAATTGCAATAATCGATTACATTGTCACATAAAATTTATTTTATGATTACAGTGCTATATCTTGGCCGAAGTTAAAAGCTTAATAATAATGGTAAAAAATAAAATATCATCTTATTGTATTCCTCTGATAACTTATGAAATTTCATTTCATTAAGTTAAATATTTTTTTTAGAAAATCTGATAAAAAATATTCTTTTTGGACACTGTAATTTAACACGAATTTAAGCCGGTTTGAAAAATGTTCAAATATTCTTAAAGTGCACTTTATTAACTCTTTCATAACAAATCTTAAACTATCATAAAGATCTTGTCTTATTAACACAATGTTTTCCTCATTGTCTTTATTGACATTTTTATCATAGGATCATTAAAATATGACCAATAAGTATGAAAAAGAGATCTCCAGCATTTTAATTTATCAGACGTACAAAAAAGAATATCGGGGTTTTAATTCGTAATATCTCTTAGATGAGGTGCGCAGTGTTGATTTAGAGCTAAAATCAAAAGCAAAACGGACAGTTTTAGTTCTGGCCGTAGATTGATTCCCTATCTTTTCGGTTGACAGCGCCACTGGAAAAGATGGTGACTCCTGAAGAGAATGTCTTCTGTGTTTTGTAATTTTTTAATGTAAATCTATAGTTAAAGTTCAACGTGCGTCCCGTAGAAAGTTGAATTGTGATTCTTCTAATGACAAAAACATTCGTCGACGGCATAATCAGTTTGAAACGACCGGATGTCTGTGTAAAGAGAAGAGTACGAGATGAACCGCGGGTATCTAAAAAAAAAAAAATGTTGAACGTGTTAGGGAGTTCCTGTGTAGTTCTAAAAAAATCTGTTAGTAAAGCGAGCAGTGAACTATCCATGCCGGTGAGATCACAGTGTGAAATATTTTAAGGAAATGATTACATATGCGTCTATATCGTTTACAGCTGTTACATGCCTTGAAGTCAATCGAGTACGCTTTGCGTGCCGACTTCACGATCAAAATGTTACGGCATTAAAATTACGACATTCTTGATGCTATTGTGTTTAGTGACTGGTTGATATTTAATCTTAGCGGAAACGTTTACACATGTAATGTCCGTATCTGGGGGTCAGAAAAACTCCAATAACTCTTACAATGCGAAAGGGACTCCCCAAAATTAAATGTTTTCTTTGCTATATCCCGATGTAAAGCTTACGGGACGTTTTTTTTTTTTTGCTCAAGAAAGCATTACATGAGTTGCTTATTCACGTGAAACGTCTTTAAAATTACATTGAAACATACGGGAACCAGAACAGAAATTTGTAGCGTAACGAAAAGGTCTATATCGTCCTGCCTTAATAACTCCCTAACTATTAGTCTCAGAGACATAAATATGGTGTCATTTTATAATTTACATGATCAGCTCGTCAATACGACTTTGAATTTGCGTCACTGGCGAGCGGGTTGGCGGGGAGGGAGCACAGTGCAGATCTGTGAAAAATGGGACTGTCGCTCATTTCCATTCAGTGTAGCTCACAACATAGACGTGATAGCGCGGTGATTCGTGTGTTTGTGTTTAGAGTTTGTCGACATAGTACGATTTAAGTAATAATAAATTTATTTTGGACAATATTTATGTGTAAAAAAATTAAAGTAAACATGTAGAAAACTATAAAAATTCGATATGTTAGCCTTAGTCTGCGCAAAAGCCAGCCTGAAATATAAATTACGCATATCGTTGGAAAGGGGAGGTTATGATCCACGCATAGGTACACCAATGTCCGGTACCGAGCGAGCGAGACTGTTTCGGGAGCGTCGCAAAGCTGACACGCTGCGCTCAGTGAACGACGCCGATGGTGAGAACACCTCTGCCGCTGCTTATTATGCTTTTTGTCTCATATTACAGATCATTGTTGAACAAAACTGTCGTCGAATATTAGTCGAAATAAATATCATGTACCATTTAGTGTCTGTTTTATATTAAAATTAAATTTAATACGCAGTCAATGTCTCGTTTTTATTCCAATTCAATACAGTAAAAGTAACTCGCTGACATGCAGACCGACCAATTTATCTATAAAGTTGACAAAATGAAGGAACTAAAATTTTCCATTGTAGACTTTCAGTTTTGTTAAAAATAATTACGATGGTGCCTCCCCCATTTAACTCTACACATAAGTTGGACGGTCTGTAGCTCGGAGGAACTTCATCCAAGGTTTGTAATGTTTCACGTTAAACCAACGGCCGTGCGCCCCGAAACAGCCCTACCCGATTTTTTGAATATGCTGGGGTCTTTCCTCGATTGCAAGATGGACCACAAAATTTTATTTTGTGGCGCAACAAGATGGTGCGCCTCCTTACCGGCATCACTCTATACGGGATCGATTAAACAACGTTTTTCCAAACCTTTAGATCGACCGGCATGGATCATATGACAGAGCTAGTTTGCGGTATTCTCCAAGGTCACCCGATCTGATTCCGTGTATCTTTTCCCTTTGCCGTTTTATAAAGGATCTTATGTACGTGTTTGCACTACCTACAGATCTACCGATTTGAGGTACAGGATTGAAGTAGCTGTCAATTCCATTACTTCAGTCACGCTGGTTAAACTATGGGATGAATTCTCCTATCGTCTGGATGTGTGCCGGGTGACGAAAGATCCTCACATTGAACACTCGTAGGGAAAACCTGCAAGAGTTATTCTTTCACTTTATTTGTGATTCGTTATTTTAAGTCAAGTTAAGAGATATTAAATAGCTTTAAAACCCCGATATTCTTTTTTGTATTCTCTGTATTTATTTTTCTTTTTTTTAAAATTATTGTATCAAAATTTGCATATTTAATATTTGAAAATATGCTAAATTTTTGCATATTTGAAGCATTAGAAAGATTTCATGAGAAAACCAGTCTTTTTCAGTCTGAAGTTGGAAAGAGGTAGGTGATTTTAAAAAATATTCATACTTGTAGCACTTGTTTTAGATGATCGACTAATATTTTTAAAATGGTAACTCGTTTTTTAAAATTTTTAAGTAATTTTTTTTTAATAATTTTGTGAGAATTATGTTGAAACTTACATCAGGTTAAAAGTGAAAAATCTGAGATAAAATTTAGTAATTAGATAAAAGAATTTTGAGAAAATCAGTTTTGAAAATTACAAAAAATTTGTCGTGCCTGTCATGTCAATTGACTTTTTAGTTTTTATTTTATAATGGTTCTCAAAATGTAAGAATTTATATATATATATATATATATATAATACTTATTTTCCATTATTACAGGTAATACTTATAGAAGAACAAAATATAAAGTTGTCTATTTTTATTTATTTAATTTTATTTAACTAAGGCATTAGTTATATTTTTCTTTTTGTACCCATCAATATTTCTTGGTCGTACTTTTGTAATTCTAAATCATCTAAAGTAGAATGAAACAATGAAAAAAATATACGTAATTTAGATTTGCTATATCATATTTTACACAGCAGGAATACCACACCCAAATGGTGGAAAGGGAGAACACGAAGTAAAACGCCTACCCTTTATCATGACACTATATTCGTTGCACTTTACTCGCAAACAACCATGCAATTCTTTCTAAAATTTAGAATTTATTTTATTTCCAATTCTGTTATATTACATAAATATATACAAGCGCGCGCGCACACACACTCACAATATATATGTGATATGTATAAATTTCATATACAGAGATGATAGTGTTGTAATATTTTATGTAAAATGTTACCTTAACTGCTTATAAAAGAAAAAAAAAACTAGCATCTTATGTAATACTCCGATAACATTTTTATAATACCATGAAATTTCCAGGTAACTCATATCAATAGTCCTTAATTACATTACCTGTTAATTGATTTTCTGCGGTAAAAAATAATCCTGTAGCGTTATTTTTCTTTAATTTACAAGACAGAAATAAAACGTTTATTTGGCGTGCAGTTTATTTATGTTAAAAACACATTATACACTACGATTGTTTACTGTGATGTAAACATTTATATTACTCAATAAAATACGAAGTTATTTTTTTAAAGTAACATATTTTCAAATCTGTTTACTTTTCTGGGTATGAATTAATCTATAAATTAATACTGTTTTATATATTTGGTAATAACTTTCAAAATTTAGTTTTTTCGGTTTTCTGTAAATTTTAATTTATATTACACGACTGCTCAAAAACGTGTGTAATGTTTTTAATGAGTATTTATGTATGTTTGTTCCAACGTAGCAGCTCAATGGCCCAACCGATTTAGATGCATGACCCCGTGTTGGAATCCTTACGTTACGGGGAGTGTCATAGAGACTATATAATTATGTATGTATGCATGTTTAATTGTAACTACAAGGCAAGAAAAATCATATATACTATTCTAAATGGATAATCGACATTAATTTTATTATCGATTTATTTGTGTCGAGAATGTGTTTTAAGATCTGCTACGATATTGAATGAATGAATTACAGTACTAGAATTTATTAATATATTTTATAATTATTATTACTGTTGTTATTTATTTTTATAAACATTTAAGAAAAAATCTTATCATTTTTTTTACGGGCAGTATGTTCGATCATTAACCATGTTCTTTATTGTTAAATATTCACTAATAATCCCTTTTTTTATTTAGTGAGTTAATCGAAGTGGTAACGCAATTATTAGTTTGCTGTTAAAAATATTATGTTTCTAAAGTTTATAACTAATGAGAAAGCTGTTTTGCCATAATTTTACGGCAAGTTGTATATCAAATTTAAAACCAATAAAACAATGTTACAAAATTAATTAAAAAAGTGACAATAAATTTTTTTTAGATAGAAACTTATTTGGCTTCATTTTACGATCATTTTAGAATGACATTTTAAATATAATTAATAATTCACATCTTACGTATGAGATACGAGATTTCCGAATCGTTCAGAATGAAGCGTTGAGTTGCGAATTATTCAAAAACGACTCGTTCATCTAATAAATTTTTTCAAATCTATCATTTGATAGATCAAATAATCAATTTTATTAATGTAATTAGTGTTTTCATACGACTGTCCAAAAAGGAGTGTAATTGTTATTGTTCATATATGTATGTATGTATGTACGTTTGTTTCTCCGTAGCAGCTCAACGGCTGGACCGATTTATATGTATGGTCATGAGTTAGAATCCTTACGTTACCGGGAGTTTCATAGCTATATGTGCTTAAATAGACTTTAGGAATTTGATAAAAATGTATACAAAATTGTCACCCACACGCTCTTCAAGTATCCGATATTAAAGAGCAATATTTGTCAACAATGTTTTTTTCGGCTATCGTATTTTTTTAATTTTTAATATTTATCTCTTGCTTACTTTTTTTTATTTTATTTATAGTAAATCACTTTAGTAACTAAATGCAGTAGTTATTTTTTAATTAGAGGTAAAAACAATTTTTTTTTTATTTATCATTAAACAAATTAATCTAACAACTTATTTACAACACAATATCAAAATAATTTTTATTTAATTATATAACTGAAGTTTTGAAACGCATGAAATTTATTTAATTTTTTATAAAAAATTAATGCTTAGAATCTTCTAATCTCTACATAATGTGAATCTTACCGAACCGTTACATATTAATTTTATAAAGAAAACCAAACGATTAATAAACCGTTAAAAAAAAAATGTTTCTCAGTTTTAGCTATATGTATACACTTTTTTTCATGTACTCGTATATACAATTTTTACCGTGACCAAACAAATGAAGAATTTCGTAGATGAAAATCCATGAAAAATCATGGATTATTTTTTATTTTGTAATTTTCAAATGCCAATCGTGTAGTAAATATCTTCCAAATCTTAAGCGAAAATTATTCGTATTTAAACGAAAAATTACATGAACATCTAGACAGATTTGAAAATAAATTAATTTTTTTATTATATTGTTACTAAATTTTATAGCGAACTAATAAGTAACCTGAAATCAGTCTGTCATTAAATTCCTTTTTCGTGAGAAATTTTAGAAAAATTTAAATACCAAACTTGGCAAAAAAAAATTATTTATATTCTTAGATTCTATACTGCCTTATCATATACTGAGTAGTAAGTAGTTATTGTCATGCGCATCACTTCTCTAATTTTCATCATGATACTGGCTTTCGCGTTTTACCTAAAAATGTTCTTCATCAAACGATCGATCTTACAATATTTTAAATAAATTTTGAAAAACTAAAATAAAGTTTAAAAGAAAAAACACGGATTTAAAAAGGATAAAAAATGCACAGTAATACTATTCAGTTCTTTAAATTTCTACTTAAAGTTATCACCAAATTAAGGGTAATTAGTAAGCTGTGGGTGGTAATTATTTTAATGCAGAATAGATTTTTAAAAAAAACATATTTTTGAAAGAATTAAATTATATATTTTCGAATAACCTTTTTAGAGGGTACCATAAATCGATTTTGGTTATGCTTCCTTTCTGCCCACACTTCTTTCACCCTTTGAGAGTATCATTCCTTTGTCCACTTCCTTCCACTCTTTGATTTTCCTTTCTTGAAAACCTGCTTTCTTAATTACCTGTCCAAATAGTGTCCTGTCATTTATTGTGTCTGTGTTGATTCTTATGTTTTCCATGTCTTTTTCTATTTCCTGTAACCGTGTGAGCTTGTATCTGTAATTTCTTAGCAAATCAAAAATCTGTTTAGTTAATCTGTTATCACCCATCCTATGTATACAGGTGTATCACGAAGTTATCCCGGGACTTACATCACCTATATTACTAGTGAAAATAATGGAAAAAGTTGATATAAACTTATGTCCTAAATGCTTCGTTTGCAAGTTACAGCTAGTTAAAGATTTCGCTCGGATTTCAGCTGCCCCGGTGAAATGAGATCGTACTGAAATTTTTAGGACGTTAATTAAGAGAGAGAATTAGTAGTTTCTTATAGTTTTTGCCCTGAAAAATTGAATAAAATAGATTCCAGACCCGTATGTTTAGTAGTTTTTGAGAAATCTGAGGTGAAATTCAATAAATTGGAGTAAAAAAGTCTGTTTTTTATATTTGACGTACAATAAATTTGTTAAATGGGTAATAAAACATAAAATTTTAAACAAAATTTGTAGAGAATTTAATTATCAACAAAATTATGTAAGATAAGTTGAATAAAACAAAGAAAAGTTCGAATTTTATTTAGTTAATTAAAGTTAAATTAAATTTTCAAAGGAATTTTGTGGGAAGGAAAAGGAGATAAACTAAAAAGTACTAGTTTACAAAATGCAGAAAATATAAAAAATACAATGATTGAAAAAAGTAAGTTGCATTTAGTAAAAACTCTGACATTTCTTGACGTTTTTGTTTGGCTCGAATTTTTGTTCCTTCATTTTTATTTTGCTATTCATTATATTCACAGTTTCGTCGTCTTCTTCTACTACCGCGTTATTTTCAAAATCAGATCTGTCATTCGATCGTTTTGCTACATTATGTAATACAGTTAAAAAAAACAAGTTTTGGTACTTTGTCAACAGATTCTCAAAGGCAATTCGCCGGTACTGGAAAGAGTCGCTTGATATGCACAAAGCATCTGTCTATGATGACTCTTTCTTCGGCGTGTAGATGATTAAAATTTTGCTGTTTCGCATTGCGAGGAGGTTTGAACTGTGTTATTAGACAGGGTGATATCCCGCACCCGGGGTTCCCCAGTAAGCTCGCTGAACCGTTTATTGGGAGATTGCGAATCTAACTGGTCTTCGCCGCCATATCCTGGCATCATAAATATTCCCAGGCCACTCAACGTTTACACCGGTAAATACTTCATCTGCATTACAAGTAGCTTATGTATTAAGGCTGGCGTACCCTTTACGGTTAATATATTCGTCTCCGTATCGTTGTGGTTTCTTTATTTCTATATAGGTACAATCTAATGCGCCTGTTACTGCCGGCATAGTAAAACCGCTCGTTTATTTCTCGTTCTGTCTATGGGAATTGTATCCGGCCTTTTGCTTTAGAAATTATTTTATCTATGACAAATTTAATCGTTTTACACACAGTTGAACGATGGACACCGAAGTCCTGTGCAATCCTAGTCCGAAAACCTGGGTCGCGAAGGAATCTTAAAAAAATCTCCCTTTTTTCTGAACGATAGAACCTCCTCGATATTCAGATAAAAATTATTTTGCTACAAAATCTAAATTTTAATTTTCAAACCCCTTACACGTACTAATGTTTATGACTTTTCTTGGGATGTAATTTTTCACTTACGAACTGGCATAAACATCACCATGAGTACGGCTAACTTAAAATTAATCTGTTCATACTTAAAAAAAGGGTAGTTATTACTATGTTCATGTGACAGTTACTAGCCCTTATTCAGTAACTACTAAGCCTCGGCAAAAATCTAGTAAGTTCTAAACTAAGTTAGTAGTTGCATCTTTTATTCACTTAAAACTTAGTAGTTACTTAAAAACCGCTTAGTAATAATAACTACTAACTTTTATTCGCTTTACCATGTCTCAGTTTTGCGTTCCACGACATTGATTTCTTGTTATATGTGTTTCTTGTAATGCGAAATGCTCTTTCCATTTTTTTATATTCTAGTTTCTATCGCTATTTTTTCATTTAAGGTGTTCGATATCCATTCACCAAGGTATTAAAGAAATCCGTTTTAGATATAGTCTTATTATTAATCTTAACGGATTGGTGCGTCGCTGACTTTTGTCAAGAACTGTGTTTTTTCAAAGGATATTTGTAATCCTACTTTGGCTTCTTTTTTTTGAAATTTTATGATTTGTTCTAGTACATTTTCAAGTGAGTTTATAATTAATGCTATGTCATCTACGAAAGCTAAGCAATCCACTATGATCTTATTTGAGTTCATTTATATTGTTGTTTAATTTTAGAATGTTTTTGAAGACATTTTAATTATTTTTTTGAAGTATATTTTATTTAATATATCTTTTTTTATTTTCTGAATTTTTAAATTCAGAAAAAAATCATTTTTTTAAAAATAAAAATCAGTATGAGGTTATTAATTTTTTTTAGTGTAATTGAAATTATTTTTATTTTATCACGCAGGTTACAGAAAGCTATAAATTTCTGTAGAAGTAAATATTTATGTGTTTTTGTTAAAAATAAATCAAGTTTTGATTAATCGATTTATAAGCATACAATAACACATGGGTGACTTAAAACATTTTTTTTACATAAAAATTACCGGAATATACATTTATGTAATATATATTTAATATTTATTTATTTATATTTCTTTCTTATGGTCGAGAAGTATAAATTAATTGAGTAGATTAATTAGTTCGATAACTGTGTCTAGTATGGTACGCTACCTCGTTCTACTCAAGTTGAAACATGAGTTTAAATTCTGTATTTCATCAGAACAAGTTTATAAAAGTTTAACGCGTGGCTTATTTCAAAACTTATTCCTTTCTGAATTTATTCAAATGCAAGAGACTTCATATTAAGTCTTAATTCGTTATTAGGAGAGGTCGTCTTTGAGGTGCAGTTCCAAACGTAATCATTTGCATTTCGAAAGATTTGTATTATTGTGTATTTTTTCACATTCCACCAAGTTTTTTGAATATTAAAATTTTTTTTTTTAGAATTTGAAATCTGTTCAACTTCTACTGCAAGAGATTTCAGGAGTTATTACAGTTAAAAAAAAAGATCTCTACTTTCATACCAGAAATGTTTAAAAAAATTTCTCAGTTAATGAAATAAAAATAATAAAGCCAACATAAGACTTTTAATTTTTAATTATGTTTCTATAATTTAATAAAAAAAAAAAAAAAACAAAACATCATTTATTTTTTTAAAGTGAAAACAAAAAACTAAATGAATTAAACTGTTTATACTATAGAAAATTAAAATGATTTAATAAAAAAGATTTAAAATTATTTAGTCTTAAAACTTTGTTTAAAACGTTTTGATTTTATTAAAGAAGCAACGTAAAGAAGTTTTTACATTTGCTAAGCGGACTAAATTTATCTCTCTCTCTCTCTCTCTGTGCTTAGTATTTTGCAAGTGTACTACTGAAAAGTGGTAAACGATCTGAACCAAAACATTTAAGGTCATTTAAGAATTGTTTAATTATTTCGTTTTGACACTGATTATAAAAAAAAAATTACTAAAAGAAAATACTCATAATAGGGATACATTGGGATATACTCATAACTGTAGGTCTACGCAGTAATTGGTTTTCCCTAACTTTTTAAGAAATATTAAACTAATATGTTGCTTAAAAAAAAAAAATGGTTTTAATAATACTCTATAAAAATTACCCAAATAAAAAGAAATTTTTTTAAACAAATTTAGTAATTTATTATTCCTAATAAAATTATTTTACATGAAGACTGATATCTATGTAGTACTACTATTAACTGTAATCTGCATGCCACTAAACAGGATTGACCATGACATTCTTAGTAAATATAACAGTATTACGCGTTTCGCAACTTTTTTGATTAATTTAGCTAAATGTAGCTAGTATAATTATGTGATAATATCTTGTAAAACGCTGACAGAAGCAAAATTAATTATATAGAAGGTAAAATATATATATATATATATATATATATATATATATATATATAAGAAATGTTATTTAATGTTTATCTAATCAATTTTTAATAACATTCCATTCAAAACAATTTTTTTTTAGAGTTATTATTTATAAAATAATAATCATTTTATTACTGTTTTACAAACAAACGTTTGTTAAATAAATTGTTTTAGTCATAATGCTAAAATAAAAATAGAATTACTGAATTTTAGAAATCTATATATGATATCCGAACCTTAAAAAAATAACAAAACTCAAATACAAACTGAAACGTTAATCGTAAAATGTAGTTTAATTTAAGAGCTATTATGTAAACAGTAAATCTGCTTTGTTTTAGAATTTGCGTTGTAATCATTCAAGTAAAAATTTTAATGTTTTTGTTTATGATTGTTAACATAATTTTTTTTTATTATAAATACCATAACTATAAAATAATAAGTCTAGGTATAACATTGTTTTAGTAATAAAAGAAATATTATATTTACTAACAAAAACAAAACGCATCAAACTAAACTGTGTGTTCCAGAATAGATACTTCAGCTTAATGAGTTTTTTACGATTATGATTTAACTGGTGTTCTAAATATAGCAATGATTATTCAGTTACTACTTTCAAGTAAAATAAAACTATTTCGTTTTATTTAATGTACATCAATCGGTTTCACATTACCGCTCTAATGTAAGGTACCAAAATGCTTTTAATTCTTATTTTTAAGCAGTTAATTTAAAGTACTTATTTTATAAAACAAAAGTAGTTCAACTTCCATAGAATAACGCAGTACGTTATTTTATTTTAAGGTAAACGATTCGAAATGATGCACAAGATTTCCGATGGATGTCGCTGGGCTTAATACTATGACACATCCTGGTGCCGAACCGGAGTACTAACCGAAAGAAACAGTACAATATACGGAAACATATACCCGCGATTTTATTAGTCTAACCTCCAAAAACAAACTAATGTGATAGTTGGATTGATGAATTTTCGTTCTAATTAATTTTTATGGTACGTATTCATCTATTTATTAAAATAATAATCATAATTAGGTTTTAATTCTAGAATAGTTTAATTTAAAATAATCAAACAGAAAAGTTATCATTTTGTACATACAAAAAACCAAACGCGGTATACGAAACCTAAAAACGTACATAAAACTTGCATATATTTATCATTACTGAACAGAGTAACCATATAATAATCGTTTAATTAATTGTTAACAGTCAGAACAAAAAAATCTCTGGTAAAATTAAAATTTTCTTGTCATTTTGGGTTATTCTGATCAGTATCGCTTATAGTAACGGATGTTTTGGTTTTCTGATTTTTATACGAAAAAATTAGAAACTCGTGCTGAGATGGACTAATATACTATTCAAATTTATATTTTACTTACTGTAAGATCCATGTTAATGAAATTGACAAAACATTTTAGTGTTGTATTGTTACATCTATTTGTTCACTCAATTTTATGATTCTGAATCTCAAGCTTTTTTCTTAGTAGTATATTTTGTACGTAAATTTGTATCATAAACTGCTGTCAGATATTGTGTGTAAAATATAAATTGAAATTGTCAATAGGCTGGAGATTACTTGGAGGGATATTTATAATCACTGGGATTCTTGCAGAAAATTTTCATATGGTCGGCATGCTCTTCAGTAATTCATATCCTTATTTGGGTGTTAGAAGTTTATGGGCCAAGATCTAATGTTATGTGTAATATTTATTCCCTCATAAGAATTCAGAACTAAAATGGTGCTGAGGTTCATGAACTTTAATATCAGAATCATTGTCACTATGTAATAAAATATCTTCCATATGAGAATCTAACTAAGAAAATAGTCATTTTTTTTATACAGTCTTTAAAAAAACAAACACTAAAATCAAATAAATATATTTTTTTTTGTTTGTATTAAATAAGCTACAGTTTGGGCCAAATAAAACTGGCCACAGGAAATAAAAATTTAAAAATGAAAAACAAAAAGTAAAATTAAAATACTTACATTTATTGATTCTCGATTACAGTTCTATAGAAAAAAGAAATGTTGCATTGTAATTTTAAAGTCTGTTCAAATGTCACCACCAGCCACTATAAAAAGTTCAGCATAGCAAATCATGCTCAAAAAAACTTCTTGCAGTTCTCCTACCGAAGTCCTGGCAATCTCTTGTTGTATCTTGTCTTTCAACTCTTCCAATGTCCATGGGTTGTTTTTGTAGACTATCCCTTTCAAATAAGCCCAAAGACAACAATAGCATGTGATAAGTCTGGAGATCAGTGTGGCCAGAAGGCCTTACTGATTGTTCTATTTTTCATGAAATCTCAGTAGATTCGATGGAGAGATCAATTAGAAGTGTGGCAAGTCGCTTTGTCTTGTTTGAAGTATCCATAAGAAAGTTCTTCTGGAGTCAAGTTAAGCGTAAATTTTTCATACAGTCTTAAATAGACGGCAGCTTTAACAGTCTCCCCAAGAAATATTGGTCCAATCCAGCTTCCAAAGATTGTGTACCAAACACCAATTTTTAAATCATGTTGTGGTTTCTGATGGGTTTTGTGTAGTCCAGTGCCATGTATTCTGAGAATTAATGTAGCCTAATAAATGGAACCATGCTTCATATGCTGAAATTAAGAGAAAAGGATCAAGGAATCCTTTGCTAATATTCTGTAAGTCACGCTGTAATTTACTCGTTCACTCTTATCATGTTGTTTTAATTCATACATAACACTTATACAATAGACTTTCATTTGTAAACCATGAAGTTGAAGTTTACAACAATACAATGTTTGAGAAACTCCTGTTGATTAAGTTAATCATCATGCTGACTTGTGCTGACTCCTTCCAATATGATTTGTTTTTTCACTAAATTTTTGATTTTGCAGGAACATTATTTCTAGGATACATCCCTTGAAACCTTTCACGAACCAAATTTATTGAAGTTGTGCAAACATATTTTTCCACAATGAAAATATGCTGCTCAGTTGAGTTCACCATGACACAAATACTACAGACTCACTGAATGGGAACGAAAGGGTAAAGACTTATGATTGAGTCATTGACCTTCAACTAATACGCACGTGTGACAAACATAGCATGTCTGATACATACTGTGTCAGAAGATACTATGTCAGATGGTTAAGATCAGTTTTATATGGCCAACCCATTATAAACTTATTTATGTACATTGTATAATGTCATGAATTATATTAAAAATAAATTATCACAATGTAGTAAAAAATGGCAAAGCACTTGCAATATAAACATTGCTCATGGACTTCCATTGTAGACTAGATATTCATTGACTAACAAAAGTAATATAGTGATGTTCATAGCAAAGAAAATTAACCAGTAATAATAAATTAAGGCAGAATCTGATTTTTTAATATGAAAAATAAATGCTCATGTATGATATTTATTTGCTAGACTGGAGTTACATTATAAATGCTATTAATGTTGAAATTGACAGGTGCACATAAGGTGTACACATATGTTTATGAAATTAACTGCTGCTGACTGAAAGGCCAAATGATATCTACTGCTGAAAGAGCCAGTAAGGGTCAACAGCATGCACTAAGACTGCTCCTAATATTGTTTAAATTTGATAATTTACAATACTGGTTTATTAAATGTGTATTTGGAAGTGGCATATTATTATCTCACTTTACATACTTCAATTTCTAGGATGCTACTCCTTTAGACATTTGTCATTAATGACTTAGTCATGGAACCATGAGATTGTAAGTACATGCTGTTTACTATGTTACTCAGGTGCTCATAGCTATTTTAAATTTACTGTTTCAAAAAAAAGGGAAAAATTTATGTTCAACTCAGTAAAAAATTAATATACTCCGTAAAAATAAATATTAAAAGATCTCTAACATTCTCATAAATGAAGAGTCCAAAATAAATATGATATTTGATTTAAGAAATAAATGTGCACTCTAATTAAATTTTTCCTCTCCTGTGGGCTTTTAGTTCTAAATTCCCAGTAGGGTGTGTCAAAGGTGTAGGGGTCCTCTGAGTTTTTTTTAGTATTTATCTGATTTTATCAGGTTGGTTCTGCCTATAGACCTGCATGTGGATTCTTGTTTGCTACCTGGAGGATGTAAAAACTTCCAACTTTGGACTGAGGTATTTACTTGGAGGTTAGGTTCCAAATTCTTGCTACAGCTTCTTTTCTAAGGAACATCATAAATTTTTACTGATTTTTAGGAAAAAAATTAACTTTAATTTCTTCACTGATTGGGAAGGAAATAAATTGGTGATGTTAAGAAAATTATTTTTGAAAGGGATATCTGAAAATTGGTAATAACTGTAAATGCACAATATGAGTGCAAAAATTCTGAAATCAAAATGCCTTTCTTGCATGAAAAAATTAAAATTTTTATATTTAGACAGACACATTATTGTAACTACAGATTTCAATAGTATTTTAAAATTAATTTTTAGGGTCAAACCCTCAGTATGATTTATGACTTTTAATAAGTTGCACTGTGTTTATGACCTGATCATCCTACATAACTAAAGATTCCAAAGAGAATGCCATTATTAGCAAGAAGTGATAACTATGTTGATAATCTTGATGTTCCTGAATTGTTCAAAAGAATAACATTTTAGAAGTATTCTAAACATGCATCATAGATAGATAATAAAAAAAATAAGACCTTTTACCTTTAGTATATTAGAAAAACGACATTTTGTCATTCATTTTTATGTTTAAAATGCACAGCTTATTAATTAATAGCTTTATTCAATTTTACAGTTCCTTAAAATAATTTTTTTCTATCTAAACTTTGTTGAAAAGGGCATTTCTTGGAAAAGTTAGGAATTACTGACTTAAGCTAACATTAAAAAACAAGATCCCTGAATCTTATTTTTAGAGGAAAATTTTAGCTTGTAAAAAATATCTAGCTCAACTGACATTCAAGCGTAGTATTTTGCCCTTACCTGAAACTTTCAGATTGAACCTAGATACAGAACTAACCCACCATGGAGGTTATTAAAAGTAAAAGCATTATTATCTAATCTAAAAGTATAATTTAAGAGGGACTTTTATATTAATGTATATTTTTCAGCCATCAATGGAAATTTTTTTTGAACTTGACTCGCCAGAGAATTTTTATATGAAATTCGTTTAATGTTTTTTTAAATTCCGTGAAAAAATTTTCAGATATTTTTGATATTCTCATAAAAAAATCTTACATATATTCTCTTGAAATGAATAACCGAAATAGCAAATTAATGTTATTTAATTTACAACATAGAGTAGTAAACATATACATAGCCCACCAGGCTGGTCTAGTGGTTAACTCGTCAATGCAAATCAGCTGATTTTGAAGTCGAGAGTTCTAAGGTTCAAATCCTAGTTTAGGCATACGGATTTTTAAATACTAGATCGTGAATGCTGGTGTTCTTTGGTGGTTGGGTTTCAATTAACCACACATCTCAGGAACGGTCGATCTGAGACTTTACAAGACTACACTTCATTTACATTCATGCATGTCATCCTCGTTCATTCTCTGAAGTAATACCTTACGGTGGTTCCGGAGGCTAAACAGAAAAGATTGTGAGTCTTTATTAGCCCAGTTAGCATATTCTTTGGCCCACAGAGCCATCTTTTTGCACATTGTTAATGTTAAAGCTGCTTTTTAGCTGGCCAACGAACTTTCTGCCCAGCTATAAGAAGTCAACATTTAACAGTTGTCATGTGTAAATCTGTTCCACTGGCTGCTAATTCTCGATTTAAGTCTACAGCAGATAATTTTGGATGAAGTCTACTTTGTCTCACTAATAACCAATCCTGCGTTGGAGTTGTTTTACTTTAACAGTCACATTTGTCTTTCTTTTGAGGTGAAAAAGAACCAGCCACTTTCTTTAAATCGTTTTAAAATAGCATTCATTGCCCCTATTCCAACACCATACTCAGAAGCTGTCATGTCATATTGGTACACTCAGAAAGAGAAACAATTTTTGAATGCTTTCTTGGAGTTATGTCCATTAATTATGAATCCATTATTGTTCGTAATGTCCATTATTATTATATCATATATTAAAGACACACAGAACAAAAAACATGAAAATATGATTTTCTAATAAAAAATTAAATAAACTTTCATAGGACACTATTTATAACATGAAAATTACTAAATAACCATAGAACAACAACCTCACATTATACAGACAACTAAAGAATGGGCGTGATCAAGCAGTATAGCCACAATAATATATATGTGTGTATAAATATATATATATATATATATATATGGCCTGGTGTTATTCTGATATTCAAAGTATTTTCACACAAAAATTTGTGGCAAAAGTTTAACGTTCTTTCATATCCTACAAAGTTAACTCACAGTTTGTGTTATTATCTTTACGTTAGTTACTTGTGTTTTTTTACTTTGTTTTTGAAATAGCCGATTTTATAAAGAAAGATCTTGTACACTGCATAAATTAACTAATCTAAGCTAGTTTTAGACTAGTTAATTAATGTTAGTTTAGTTAGTAAAGTTTTTATGACTGTTTGTCGATGGGCAACATTGAACTCATAGCATTTAAAATAAATTTGTCATGCACTAATGTCATTTCAGTAACTTTTTATTGTGTTTTGTTAGCTACGTTGTTTTTAACGATGAGAATTTGTTTATTCAAGAGACTTATTTTGTATATAAAGCTTGCAAATATTGTAAGTTTAGTTGAAATTTTCCTAGTCTGCAGCTCCCAGTAAGTCAACAATATTATATTTTATTTATCAGGTTTGTGAGAATTAGTGCACACAATCAGAAGAGTCTTGTTCAGGCATTGGCTTAACTGGATGTTTAAAGCATCTTTTTGGTGTTGAATGTCACTTTTCCTCAGACAATTTCTGTCCCTTATATCATTCAAATTTTCACCAGTACTTCTGTGACATTAATTAGGATGAAGCTTTGTCTGCATTCACATCCCATTATCCCAGTTTCGGATTAATTTTTGTTTTTTACATTCCCTCTACGATTGTGTTCCTTTTTTTCTAGGTAGGCTTTTTGAAAACTATCTTCATTTTCCAGTGGTTGCTTTGTTATCAGCAAACCTTATTGTCTTCACTCGCTCTTTCTATCAATGTTAATCTGTTTTGAAGTTCTTGCATTGTTATATTACACCATTAATTTTCATATTAAATAAAGCAGGTTGCAAACCATCCTTGTCAAACCAATTTTTTACGTGAGCTCTTGATGTCCATTTAGATTTATTATAGTTCATTCATTCTTGTATAGCTTGTATATAATCGATCTACCTTTAACATTGATTCCAGCATTTTTCAAAATTTTCAGTTTAAATTTGTAAGGGTTTTAGGTCCAAAAACATAATAAACAGTATCCCAAACAAAACTGGTTATTATATATATATATATATATATAATAACCAATTATTTATATATTATTATTTATTTTATTTTTTTAATTTATATACTGGTTATTATTTATATAATAAATTTTGACTTTGTCTGTCAATACTAAAATGGCTTCCTTTGTTCCTTTGTTTTAAATTAAAACTTATCTTCTATTAAAATTTGTTAAATATTTTTATTATTGATCCTGTAGTAAATAATTCTTATTAAGGTTTTTGGTGTGACTTGTAATTAGCTATGTATACAATTATCATCACATTCCAGTCTTTGTTTCCTCTTCTTTGGCAAAGGAATTATAAGATTTTTTCAGAAGTCTTCTGGTATTTCTTTAATCTTATAAATTTTCTTAATTAGTGATTCTTATTTATATGGTAAATTTTTTATGATTTCTGACATTAAAATTAACTTTTACAAATTTTGAGAGGGATTTGGGTAGGATCCTGACTGACAGGTTAATTTTTTATGCAAGATGGATGCTAATACAGTCTTTTTCTCACTGAATTAAAAGAATAGCTACAATTTTGACATTACTTGAATGCTACAATAAATAAGGGATTATCATCTCAAAAAAATTGTCTGGGGATAAATTTTGTGAATTTAGAATCCTGGTAACATTCAGGAGCTCATAAATGGATAATACTGTGGCAGTGGAGTTCAATGAAAAAATCTGCTAAAGTGTCTTTGTAACAAGTAAGACCTTAAATGAGAGTAACAATTATGTAATTATGTAAATAAGTAATATAGAAATGTTGGAATCTTATTTATATAATATTTTTTATTTACTTTTATTGGAATAAAAATTAGGTATGCAAATTAGGTCTATAACTCAATTACTGTTAGAATCATATTTTAGGATTCTTTGAAAGAAATTTTTGAAATTATATTAGCCATTAAAATTTCTGATATGAATTAATATGAATTTGTGGTTATTAATTAATTAAGAAATAAGGATGCTTTGATCAATTATCCATAAAGAAATATAGTTTCTCAAGACGGCTAACACAATTATGGGAAAATAGGAATTAAAATACGGGTTTGGTGATAAAGAAGATGTAGGAATGTCACATATGACTATTTGGTTTAACTTTTATAATCAGTAGGGACACTGATAAAAATAAATAATTATATCGTTCTTAATTATATACGTCTTAAGTAAAAAATAAATAAATAATTTTACAATGGTGATTTATTTAAAATAAATATGCAGAGGTAATTAATTTACTCATGCTATGTACCAAAACTGAAAAGGTTGCAGGTAATTTAATGTGAGACAAAACTCTTGAAATTGGCATAGCCGTTCTTATATAATAGCAAGCATCTTGTGTCAGGCTTAATAAGAACAGTGAGGATTAAAATAGTTTCCAATCACCTTTTACAGTGAGACAAACAGACAGTCCATAACTGCATTCTAAGCCCAGTGAAATGTGATAGATGTTCAACCTTACAAGTGATACCTTCATTGTGTTCAATCACTATGTTTACAATGAATATCATTACTTTCAGTGAAAGCAATTCAGATTAATCCTTATGATACTCAGGGCTTTAAATGCATCACATTCATATGAAAGGCTACTATACAAATAGTATATTCCAACTAATTTACCCCGTCTATCAAGAAACAATGCATTATATACAATGCTTATTCTCAGTCAGCAAATTTAAAATCTTAGTGTATGAATTTAATTTTTTAAATTACTTCTAAATGATATTCTTTTTGTGGGTTTTTAGTGCTGTAGTTAAATTTTTTATTTGCTTTATATTGCCACATAAGATTGATGTTTAATTGTAGGATATGGAGATGACATTTTTTACCATATGAAAACTACAATATTTGACCGGGAATCAAACTCATGACTTCCAGATGAAAGGGCGATATGCTACACTCCACCACAGAGATCGGCATTAATTAAATATTAATCAATTAACATTTAAAATGGATTATTTTAAACAATACTTAAAATATAATGCATAATAACGTATGGAAGGGACAGTCTACTTAATATAAAACATTGTTAGTAATGTAGTGCATTTCACAATGTGATAAATTTATTTTTCCATTTAAGTTTCTAACGGTGTATATTCCCAAATATATTGTAGTTAGTATTTTTTTAAATTTTATTACAATCGTAAACTGACCTGGAGAATTTTATTCTGTAATTTTAAATGTAAATCAACAGGTTGGCTATTTTTATACCAAGGAAAAGTAATATAATTGGTTTTATTTAGGATTAATTTGTTATTATCAAGCCATACTTTAATAACTGATAACTTTTTGTCTTTTTACTGAAAAGGATGTAAAATAAAATAGCAATATTTTGTCCCTAATTGGCTGGTCTTAGGTTCAATTTTAAGCAAACGTTTGGCTTTTTTCGCTATCATTTAATTTTCTTCATCAAAGTATGTGCAAAGACTACATTTGAATATATAAAGTAAAACAACAGAAATAGGTGTCATTCATTATAAATAGAATTTTTTTTTTTTTTGTAATATAACTAATGTTGGAACTAGATGTTTTCAAAGTCAACTGTTTTTCAATACAATTTTTTTTACATTGTAGTTAACAAATAATGTGAATAACTGGCTGTTTTCTTCTACTATTAACTGTTATTTCACTAATTTTGAGTAATATGAGTGATATCTATAATCACCTTTCTCAAACATTACACCACGTGATCCTCCTTGTCAGCATTGTAAGTAATTGCACCCTCTTTATAAGGACATTGATGTTCACTAGTTTTATTGAAATTAAGTTAGTAAAATGAAAAAAAAATTGTATTGATTATACATTAAAATAATTTACCTAATTATTTAGGTTTATACTTAACGATATTAAGTAAATGTATTATTGTCTATAAAATATTTATTTTGCAGCAATAAATTTAGAAAAGGAAATAGGGATATTATGTATTACCTCCCTTTTAAGATGAATTATTTTACTTATTAAATAAATAATTAAAATCATTTCCAGCAATTTATCATGATCACACTACTCTTCCTTTTCAGTATGGTGTAATGTAGTATTATAACAAAGGATATAATGTAACGATGTTGTTCTGTACCATAAAATAAACAAATTAGAAGTCATTGCCCTTAAGCGTAACCCTTTCAAAAAAGTGACTTTTAAGATTCATTTCTGCAGTAAAATAGAATTAACAGTACTTTAAGTATATAGTAACCTTATTAGTAATGTTTTTTCTTTTTTTCTTTAACAAGATGGTAAATTGCACCTTTTAAATTGTTGGTTCTATAAAACCTGGAATATTTGAGATTGTATATTTAAAGTAAGAGTAGATCAACATCAGAACAATGATTTACGTAGTTTCCCTTCACATAAACAACTAACTGCATGCTGCCAATATTTTATAGATAGTGAACTTAATAGTCAGTGCTATTCCAAAATTATTTAAAAGAAATATTAATAACAGAAAAAGTTCCCTTAATGATACATTATAATAACTTAAATATATAATTATTATGTGACATTAACTGCTGCGGTTGTAAGTTGCTAAACAATTACAATTGTATACACTGAGAAACTGCACCTAAATTTGTTTAACTTTAGTATTTTAAGGGAACAGATTTATCAAACATGATTTCAGATATTCGAATTTACTTTGAACCCTTCAATTTCCCAGATGATGTTCCCTGTTGTGTGTTAGTCATCAAAGTTTTAAGAAAATTCAGTTTAGAGTGTTACATACAACTGAAAATTATAAGAAATTTTTTCCATCAGTTTTTTGCACCCTACAGTTAGAAAATTTTTAATGAAAAGGAATGAAGAAATTCTGTTATTAAATTAAAATTTTTCTCTACAAGTTCTATATGTGGAACAGAGTTGAATAACAAAAACAAAAGTAAAAAATAAATTTCATTTTCATAAATAATGAAATATAATTTCATAATAGTTTCATTATTGTAATACGGCAGATAAAGAAGAAATATTTTTTTGTTTATTTCTATGTTGTGGTTACACTGCTTGGTCATACCCATTCTTTAAGTTGTCTGTGTAATGTGAGGTTATTGTTCTTTGGCTATTTTGCAATTTTCATGTTATAAATAGTGTTTTGTCAAAATTTATTTAATTTTTCATTTCAAAATCATATTTTTGTGTTACTTGTACTGTGCATCTTGAATATAAAATAACGGACATAACTCCAAGAAAGTGTTTGAAAATTGTTTCTCTTTCTTAGCATATTGGTATGACTCAATGACAAATAGCTTCTGAGTATGGCATTGGATTAGGGACAGTGAATCCTATTTTAAAACAATTTAAAGAAACTGGTTGGTTCTTTTTCACCTCAAAGGAAAGATAAATATGGCCGTAAAAGAAAAACAAATCTAACACAGGATTGGTTATTAATGAGAAAAAAGACTTGATCCAAAATTATTTGCTCTGGGCTTAAATCAAGAATTAGCAGCCTGTGGAACAGATTTACACATGACAATTGTTAGATGCAGACTTCTTGCAGCTGGACGGAATGCTAGTCAGCTGGCTAAAATGCAGCATTTAACACCAACAGTGTGCTAAAAACTGCCCTAGTAGGACAAAACACATGTTAACTGGACTAAAGAAGACTGGAAAAATGTTTTCTTTTCTGATGAGTTACATTTTTATGTTCAGTGGCAAACGGTTCCACATGTTAGAAAATCATCAGATGAAAACACAAAATCTTAATTTCTTATTTCTTGTTCTGTGTGTCTTGCATATATACTAATAGACTTAACTCTAAAAAAGTGTTCGAAAATAGTTGGATATGAGTCCACCGGCTCATATCCAGCAATCGGTTAAACATCCTCAGAAAAAAATATTTTAGGGTTTTTTCCAATTTGAAGGCCCTTGTTCATTACTTCCAGTAGATGGTACATTGAAAAGTGATGGATATTTCAAAGTTCTGAAGAAAAGGCTTGTGTCACATCTTCAAAAAATATTTCTACAAGGCAACTAAGTGTTCCAACAAACTTTGGTGCCATGCCATACAAAAAACTGGAAAAATATTTTGAAGAATGAAACATTAGATTTCTCCTGTGGCCAGGCAACTCCCCAGACTTAAACCCAATTGAAAATCTGTAGACAATAATCAAAAAACAACTCTCAAAAATGAATTGTACCACAAAAATTTATCTCATTATAGCAGTAAAACTGGTATGGTTTCATGATGAAGAAATGAAAAAAAATGTACTATACTTGTTGAATCGATGACAAATTGTGTACGTGAAGTAATAAAGATTAAAGAGCATATTTATTAGTTACTAGATATTCACAAATTGTACAGGTATGATTTTTTTCTAAATAAAGTTACTTTTTATTAAATAACATTTGTGTTCAGTTAAATTTGCATGCTACTGTAGGTCGTTATCCAACAAGAAAAATTCATAACTTCACCCTGAAGGGGAGGGTCTCATTCAGTTGCTTAAAACCTTCACTAGGATAACAAATGTATTTTGAAAATTTGAAAGCAATTGGTCAGTTGGTTATTGCATGTTGCTGTTGCAGGCAGACAGAAGTGCCACAAACTTTTGCGTTTATATAAATATATATATTATTTTTTAAGTCAATACTCATAAGACCCGAATTCCTATGTATCAGTATATTGTATTTTTATAATCAAAAACCAACTTAAACAACCAAGTACAGAATTAAAAAGTAAATGAAATGACACTTATCTTATATTTTTATTCCAAAAGCACTTTCACAGGATCCCGCATCTTCAGTTGTATACAAGATATATTTATATAAAATTACTTATCACACATAATTTTTTTTTTTTTAAATTAAAATAGAAAGATGAAAATATTAAAATTACAATCATGTATACAATATTTATTTTATTTTTAAATTTAATTTTAATTTAATTTTTTTTAATTATGTCATTTATATATATGTAGTTAATTTATTTAATTGACTTCATATGTTTTTGTATATATGATTGTAATTTTAATAAATCTAATATTTTAATCTTTTAATTTTAATATAAAAAAAAAAAAAATTATTTTTGATATGTAATTTTATATAAATATATCGTATATACAACTGATGATGCGGGATTCCATGAAAGTGCTTTTGGAATAATAAAATAAGGTAAGTGTCATTTCATTTCTTTTGTAATTCTACACTTGGGTTGTTCAAGTTAGTTTTTAATTATAAAAATTCAATATATATATATATATATATATATATATATATATATATAAAGTAAAATGTAGTTTTGAAATTAAAAAGTCTTTCATTTCAGTAATAATGAAAAAGCTTAACAGTAAAACCACTATATGAACATGCTTTTACAAAATAAGAATATAAAAACAACAAAATTGGTCTGTTTAGAAAAGAATAACTATTGAACATACATTAAAAGTACATACATATACAATGAAATGAAAACCTCCGGTTTTTTAATAGGTTAAAACTTATACATTATTTAAATAATAATATTTTTTTTTTCAGAATAGTGATTACTGCAGTACAGTAGGTTTACTTTATATGTACCGTTGGTCACATAGACTTATGCATACAATAGTAACTCGACTAGACGATACTATTTTTTTTTATCCTCCGGGACCGCTGTTAGGTATTGCTTCAGAGGATGAGATGAATGACAATTTTTGTAGCATGTGAAAATGCCATGCCTGACTGGGATTTGAACCCAGGACCTGTGGATGAAAGGCCGAGATGCTACCTCTTACGCCACAAGTGCCGGCTAGACGATACTTAATTTAGTTAAACAGTAATTGTAAACATTGATCATCGTAATTGATACACTATGTTACAAAAACAAGTGTAGTTCAGCTAGTGCTAAAGAAAATATTCCCACTAATTTGGCCCTTAATGCTACTAACCTTTGACAAAATTTTTTGTCATACTTTTTTTTGTAATACTTTTAGATAACTTTTACAATAATAGATTTAAATAGATTTTCAGTAAAATTATAACTTAGTGTACATGGAGATATGCGATTAGATAAATAAGTAAAATATTTATTGCACCAGTAACTACGGTTCTCATTCCCATGCAGTTAGTCTTGTAAATCAAATACATAATTGAACGATATCATTGTGAAGTTATGAGAATATGAAACTATTTTATATTTACAAAAGTAATGTTAGAGATGTAACAGCAGAATTGTAGTTGATTAATATTATTACCTAACCAAAATTTTACTTATATAAAGTATATTCTTTTAAAATATTCATTTCAGAACTGTTTTATCCGAAATCTCTCAATAAACTCTTACAAGTAATAAAGTTTAATCTCAAATTTTAAAATAGTATATTCTCATTCTAACAAATCTTTCATAATAGATATTTTATTTATTCTTTTGAATGAGAGGTCTTAATACCGCTAGGTAGTAATCAACAACACTGTATGGAATACACTGTATTTTTAATAAAACAAATTAATTATGAATAAATTTGAATATTTCAATATTGGCATACTTTTTTTCGAGAAGACAGAAATCATTTGGTAAATACTATATTCAAATTGATTCTTCAATTAGAGATAAAGGTACAAATATTTGTCATGAAATGCACATAACCCCTGAATTTAAAAGAAAGGTTCACCTAGATTTATCTGTGTTATAAAGTTATCTGTTGAAAAATTAATTGTTCAAAAGATTAATTAAAATGATTAATTATGTAATTAAAGGTTAATGACACATTTTCTGAACATTTAAGGAGGGAATTGGTTGCAGCATTTAAAAAAATTACAATCCATGACTGCCTTGCAGAATATAAGCATAAAATTGATATCTCTCCCTCAATAAAATGAATAATATGTAAAGAAGAAGACAGTGTTGGGATCATATAAAAACTGCGTTAAGACATTATAAAAATTTGTCTAAAGACAGTTGTTCCAGAAAGGCAGGAGACTAATGACCACATATCAGATATTTACATGTTAAATAAATAAATGCATTAATTAAGATAAAAATCTTATACGCCAAAACCATAACAATTGTAGGCAACCTGACATGAGTCGCAAATTATTCCCAAAAAGGACAGAACATAATATACAATGACAATCGGAGAAGGCATACATATTTTCAATGCTGTTATTTACTAATTATGAAATTGTGCGCATCACAAATACCATATTACAAGTTTGATTTTGATAAAAATACCCGCATGAATTATATTTAGATTTCAGAATAAGTATTTGCTGATTTTAAAAACAAAATACTGAAAACAAAAATCATTACATTAAATATACATTTGTAGTTGAAAACATTAGTTGAATATTTTTTTTTTTTTTTTTTAAATGACTAACGTAAACTAAAAGTATTACAATATCTTGAAATCACATTATAACTGTTAGTTTTAATAACAGTAAATGTTGCTTATTCCTCCCAGAATAAACCTCCTAACCTTCTTGTTGAATTAACCACCTAGAATACTCTATTTGTTATAATGTTAAAAGTAGCTTAAAATACTTATTTATATAACTTCTAAAACAGATTCAAGATAAACAGCTTCTTTAACTAAGCACATGACACAAATACTTGATGTATGTTATGTTCTGACAAAAAACTGAGCAGGTATCTTGCTGTCATACTCTTTTATATAATTTTTTAATATAAAAACCAATTTTTTTTCTGGTTTTCAACAAATGATTTATCATTTTAAGAAGCATCTCTAAGTAAATAAATGTTTTATTTTTTCCCTTATCTTTCATTTGCTTTATTGAATTCTTTAAAAGTTACAACTGAATATTGTCGAAACTCAGAATAGTTATGAATTTTACAGACTTAAATGCAATTCTGGGACCATAATGTAATTTTTGTCATCTTTGATTCTCCTGACAAATAATTTGGCGCGGTCAAATTATACTGTAATGAATTGCCATTATTATAATTTTTAAATAAGATAATTTTTTATTTAAGTGAAAACATTTTCGGTCTTGCACTTGTAGCTTCTATCAGTAACCAACAATGTTGATTTACTTAATTATTTAAACTGAAGATATAGATATTTTAACATATATAATAGGCAAATGTTGACAGAGTTTTAAAAAATACGCTTGATTTAAGATGAATGACGTTACTAGAAAAATAATAAAACTTATGCATAACTAAAAATATTTAACTTGAAAAAAAGGTAAAATTTGGTTGCCTTGTTTTAAAAAATAAGCATTTTATGTATTTTTTACCACTAACTTGTTTGGAAAAAATAGTGCAATTAATATTTATTGGAAAATTAATTAAAACCACTAATTAAAAATGAAGGGTGGTAAGAATACTCATTAGTCAGCTTGAGCACTTTTGTGAAATTAATTCTAATGCAGTGATTTTTTTAAATTAATACTAAGTAATTCAAATAATTAAACCAAAACACTAGTAATTTGAAATTTCTATCGTAACACACCAAACCAAATTCCATAAAAAGTTTTAAAAACTTATTTATTCGTAAAACTACTTTAAAAAAACTTACTCAGTGAAAATGGTGGTAAAGACAACTAATTGAAACATTTTGAAATAAGTTTTTAAAAACATTTTATTACAAAAATGGTCAGTGTGTCATTAAAAGAATTTTAAATTTCAAATTGATATCATCTGTTTGACATAGACAAGAATATAGTAAAATAATAATTTAAAAAAAGATTATCAGTTATTATAAGATTTCAAATTCAGTTAATTTGTGAGTATGATAAAATAATATTCTTTGAAAATTATGATAAAACTTTAAAATTATTAATTATAAAATGATCTACTTCAAAATAGTAGCATATTTATTTTCACTTGGCCTTGCAGAGTTAAATAATAGCACTGACTTCAGTGAAGTTTAACTGTTTTGTAAGTGTAGAGGTTCTTTTAAAAGGCTCTGAAAGTTCAATGATTTTGAGAGTGAATCATTTTATATCTAATAATATAACATATAGAAGTTAAGATTCTGGTAATTTTATGAAAGTATTTTAATTGAATAATAGACAATGTTGCTTTTTTGTTGTTATCTGATTGCTTTAACTGGATTTCCATTAAAGTGAGATAAATTGTAGAGATAATAGCATGCTTGAAAAATTAAGATTTACTGTATTACAGTGCATTTGAAAAGTATGTTTAAATGCCAATTAATAAAATCTTGTAATTAATATTGTTTATAAAAATTACCTTTTTTTCTGTTCTTTCCACAACATTTTTAAGATTTGTTTAATGTAACAGTCTTTTAATACAAATCTGGGATTAATTTATCTATGTACAAAATTTCTTTTGAAGTATGACTTCGGTCATTCATAAGATTTCTCTGGTTTGTACAGATGACTTTAACTTTTTCCAAAGTTGGTCGGTGTGTTAAACTTCAGAGAATTTGTATTCAGGGTCAATATTGTTTTGACAAGTAAATTAATAACGATAATTATTCAAAAATTCCCATTAATTTCAACGCAAAGAAGTAAATATCAGTTTTATATATTTGGTTCCAACAAGATGGTGCTACATTGCACCACAGCTTATAGGAAAATTACATTTGTACATTGTGCTTTGGAGATCAGATTACCTTGGAGGAGATTTATTTTTCTTGATCATCAGGTTGAGGTTAAAAAACTACTTTCATTGCAGAAGTTTAAAGCAACTGTTCACATAAACTTGAATAATTTAAATCTCAGATAACTATACATATTTAAAAAAATGTTGTTAAAAATTAAAAAAAAACAAACAATTAGGGTGTTTTAAAACAAACTAAACTGTGTCCAGGACTGTACATTCATACTCATAGGCTACTTTTATCATCTTCAGTAAGATATTTTATTAATTTGTAAATGTCTGTTAATTTACAAATTCAAGTACTCAGCAACTTCTAGAATACAATATAATACATTATTTATATGGGTTGTATATGTAAAAAATTAACCTGTCTGAATTTTATTATCCTTTTTGTTCCAATCACTATGGATCACGTTTGCATAGTTTTGATTTCTTTTTCTTTTCTCAAAATGTTTTCACTCTTTTGCTCTGTTGTTGCCTTTCTTCCAACCATCTTTCTTTTTCCTGTTTAGCCTCCGGTAACAACCGTTTAGATAATTCTTCAGAGGAGGAATGAGGGTGATATGTATGAGTGTAAATGAAGTGTGTAGTCTTGTACATTCTCAGTTCGACCATTCCTGAGATGTGTGGTTAATTGAAACCCAACCACCAAAGAACACCGGTATCCACGATCTAGTATTCAAATCCGTGTAAAAATAACTGGCTTTACTAGGACTTGAATGCTGTAACTCTCGACTTCCAAATCAGCTGATTTGGGAAGACACGTTAACCACTAGACCAACCCGGTGGGTTTTCTTCCATTTGGGTTTTCATCTGTTCAGGTTTATACCCTTCTTTTTCCTTCTCTCTGGAAACTTAGATTCTCAAATCACTTTCTTAAATTTATCTGCCTTTACACAGATTTTTAGAAATGTTTAATGTTTTTAGGTCTGTTTCTAGTTCTTTAAACCAGTTAGTCTTTGTGAATCTGTTTAGGTAGAAATTAAGTATTTGTTTTGTCAACCTTTGATTGTTCATTCTGCATAAATGTCCATAAAACTGTAATATTCTTTTTGTTATTACGTTTCCTATTGTTTTCTCTATATTTGTAAATTTCTTTTTCACTTTTCAGTTTTTAAATTCTGTCTTCATATTTTGGCCCATAAATTTTTCTTAAAATGTTTTTTCCTACTTCTGTTATTTCTTATTTATTTATTCTTTTATTCTACTAATAAAAGATTTTGTTTTTTTTTTAACTCTTATTTTAATAAAGTCAACAGAGAAATTATTTTAATTAAACATTTAAAGTAGATCGATTGATCACCTTCACATTCCAATACAATGCCTCGCAAGTAAAGCAAACTGGCCTTCTTAAACTACTTATTACTTATTCCTAACAAATTTACTTCTTTCTAAGGTTCAAAAATTAATTCTATAAGGCCTTATATTGTTTCATTTATTCATCAAAAGGTAATTTTTTTAAAATCCACACTAAAATAAATACAACATTTTAAGAAAACCAGGTTGTCATAATGAGGATGCTTTCATCACCAAATATTCTACTAAATTATATGTTATTTTTTAGAATTTATAATACTTATTTTTATTTTTGTCATTTAGCTTTAAATCTGGTCTAGTTTGTAAAATGTTTATTCTTTTCTTTGATTGTAATTGTTATGGTCACTACCCTTTAAATACTAGCACTCTCCAAGTAGCATTCAAAGTGTGGCCACCTTACCAACCACTATTGAACATAGTTGATGAGTGAAAATACACCATTTGGGTGTGTTATCTTTGATTTTTATTGTTTTATTTTCAAGATACTTCTAACTCTCCTGAACATTCCTTGTTTTGTAAAAATGTAAAAGTTTAAAGAGATGGAGTTTACATTTTTACCAGGAATACAGTTTAGTTTACCATTGTCCATTATACTTATATTTCAATGTTTATTAATTTTATACTATGTCAAATAATAATAGTAATGTATTGCAATTCAAAACAGTGTATTTTATGCTTGACATTTGAGATCTGACATAATGATAAAACTGATGAATGCATGCATGACTCTAATTAATATATGTAAAACTTTACTTGGTTCAGATGTAATGTACAAAAACTAAAATAGATGTCAGCTAAGAAAATATACGTTATATCTTTGAAAGCAGAAGGAACTGATATTACATTTGCATTCTGCAAAATCTTTGATTAAAATTGGTGAATTTTTTTATTTTTATTAACTAATGTAAATAAATTGATTTACTTATTAAATGTATAAAAATATACCTTCAGAAAATCTCTTTAAGACCATTTTTTGCATTTCCTTTATTTGTAGTGATATGGGTGGTATTTCTTATAAATCTGTCGATTAGAAATAGTTAAAAAACTTTGTATTTTATAGTCAATTACTATGAAGGCTATTCTAAAATTGACTTTGGATTAGTCAGTTAAAAAAAAAAAGTGTACAAAAATATTTCATTATTGGCAAAAGTTATTTATAAATCTAAATTACTTCTCCACTTCCATTCAAGTGCTTATCGCACATCAACACCAGCTCCTTTTGTAGGTCCTCATCAATGATCTTCCCTGTCAGGTTGCCCATACAGTTGCTAACCTCATCTACGAGTTTCTCATGATTTCAAAGCATAGGTAGCCAGCCAGACCTCAATCAAATCTTTGAGAAGAAACAGCTTGTTATCAAGATCAGGGGATGGTTGAAAATTTTGTACTTAAAAACTGATCAAGTAAAACTTGTACAATCATCGGAGTAGAACCAAGAATTGCCATTTTCAGAGATAAACAATAAAATTCATCATATTTTAGAATTTCTGGTATAGGCCTCACAATACTGCCTGCTACTCAATATTATTACCAACACAGTATGATTACTGATGTATCTCAGCAAAACTGTTTCCTTTTACTTAAAAAAAGTTATTCTTGCCCAAACAAATGAAGGGAGAAACAATAACAAGCTTTCCATTTGATCGACTAGTATTTTACCAGCACTTAACAGAATCAGCATCATATGTGGATGAAGTAACAAGATAAATTTTTAGGGGCTACTTCACATGCATTGTAACACTACAGCAACAATTTATTTTAACAGCCAATCAAAAGTCAATTTTTTAATATCTGTTATATACTATTGTTGTTGCATTTATTTGATATTGTACATTAAATTTATAGATAGTTATCAAAAAACATAGCTTTATAACCCATTATTTTTGTTATTTTCTTGAACAACGAATTTAGTGAGTTGAAGTGTTCATTGGTATTGCATTATGAAACTTTATCAACACAATCCAAGGATGCGCAGACTTTATGCCCTGCTATCCTTATTGTGGAGAACCTAATGGTGTCAGGTAGCTAACAGAATTGATAGCGGGGAAAAAGGGGGATCAAAGTTAAGGAAAATGAGTTTGCGATGAAAAAGGACAATCTACCTGTTACAGTAAATTAATACATATTAATTATTAGTATGTATTTTAAAACCTAATTAGCTAAATTTTAAATCCTAAATAATTAACAATAATCAATTAATTTAGTACCGAATGATTCAAAAAGGACTTTACAACTTTAAAAGCATGTAAAAATCTGTTTCAATAACTTGCAGATTTGGTTGAAGTCTCATTTCATAGAAAACAATCACTTTTGTTATACAACATTCACTTTGGTTTGATATGGCTTCTATTTGTAATGTGACATACATCCCACCTGTAGTTGATTTTATTCCAGATTGTAGCCAACAAGTCAGGCATTACCGTTGCAGCTGTGCCATTAATTTGAGGGCATGGATCTCCATGCAGCCATGGGGTGTGGCACCATCTTGTTGATGGTAGTTTTATTTGATAAAGTAAATGTCAGGCGGAACTCTGTGATGGAGTTGAATGGGAGTAGGAGGTCTGTCCTCCTCTCCCTGGTAGACCAGACTGGAGTCCATAGTTGCAATAAATTAAAGGGTTAAATTATCAAGTTGAGTTCACTAAAGGAACTAGGTATGAATTCCGTTGTTGTGAACAACATTTCTTGTGGTATGTTGCTTACTGAATTTACCTTGAATTATGAGACATTTACTCACAAATAGCTTACATAAAATGTAGAGCTAGGTGTGGGGTTCGTGCTTCTGTGAACTCAGTTAGCTAGTTCAGAGGGCAACGAAGTAGGACAGTCAAGATGTCCAAAAGAAGCCTACAGTGAAGGTGAAGGCTGAGTCATAATTCACTAATGTAAATATCTACAGAGGCACTTACATCAGTGGCATTCCAACAAGGCCTGGCTTATTACTGTGAGGTGTTAAAAGTCATGTTAAAAGATGACCTTTGTTAAAGCCCATCAGGTCTAGAAAGGGGGTGTTGCGGCAACCAGAATTGTCACAAGATGGGTGTCGTCCCCTACGGTAGTTGGGGTGTGGCATTAATTTACTCAACAAGATCTGCAGGCAAAGGTGGTACATAAGCCTGATCTTTAATGAAAGCCCATAAGAAAAAATAGAGCGGGGTTGAATCTGGGGAGTAAGGTGGCCTTGTAATTGGACCTTCATGACCGATCCACCAACCTGGGAATTGAGTATCAAGAAAATCTCTGACTTCTAGGTGGTAGGTAATGAAGTGGTGCTTCATCTTGCTGATAGTAATGGCATCTATCTTGGTCATCATTGTCTAACTGAGGAATTAGAAAATTTTAAACCATCTCCAGATAAATGATACCATTTACGGTTACCTCCTGAAAGAAGAACGGGCCTTACAGTCTTTGTTTGCTTAGGATGTAAAAAGCATTGATTAACAGCATTTAAATATGCTGCAAAATTTCATAAGGGTTTTTTTATCCCATATTTTGCAGTTATGGGTGTTCACTTAGCCATGATGTGAAACAATGAATCATCACTAAAAATGTATCGTCTGCAATTCTATCCATCATTTCCTTACAAAACTGCAGCCGAGCAACTTTGGGGTTAACTGTAACGTGTTGAAAAATGGTTAGTTTGTGTGTAATTGTAATTGAAATACTTTGAGTTGTTCCACAGCAGCTTCAGGGACGTGTGGACATCCTGATGATTTTGTATGCTTATCAGAACAACCTGTCTCAAAGAACGTTTAGTGCCAAGAGTAAATTGTATGCCGAATACACCTGCTAAGAGGCCTACCATACACTTTATGAAAATTATGTAAATTGCAGTTGCTGACTGTAAATCATGAAACCAAAATCCACAGCGAGCATGTTCTGCATCATTAAATATATCCATTTTTAAAAACACTGGTGATAGCACTTGTGACCAAATTTGGTACTAATGAACTACATTTGTCAAAACTTGTGTTTTGCTATGACATGAAAGCTCAGTTGAATTAGTAAGTTATCTAAATAAATTTTTATGTGCTTTTAAAGTTGTGAAGACCTTTTTGAATAATTTGGTATTGTTAACTTAAATAATATCGTCTAAGGAATTTACAGTTGGAAGCATCTGTGTGCTCCAACAATATTTTTCTAAAATTTTTCAACTAAACCAAATAAAAGATTATTTTATAACTACTACAAAACTTAATAACTGTGAACTTTATCACAAGAATAATACAGAGTCTAATAAAAACTCAGCAGTGTTAACAAATAGATTATTTATTATCATACAAGCAATTAATTATTTTTCTGCAGGAATCTCAAACTTACTTTTTTTCAGTAGCTTAATCATTTTGGCAACAGCATACATTACTACGGTTACTATTTACAGATTTAAAGGTTATTAGTTTTCTCTAAGACAAGCCAGCAAAAAGATTACTCATCATCCAGCTGTCGATACCATTCTAATTTTAATACTACTATAACTAATTTTATTTTACTCGCTCGCTTCATTTATAAACAGCTTGGGATACCATAATATATTTATTTAATGAAATACTTCTGATTAAAACATGTGGGTTTATTAAATCATCAAATTCTACAGCATATACATAATGATTATAAGTTGTTCTTAAAAATTTAAAGATACAAAATGTTTTACACAAAACAGACTTTCAATTATTTAATTACCAAGCTGGAAAAATGATTACGAGAAAGCTTTGTTAGCATAATTTTTCCTTTAGATGACAATCTTCTTTTTTATTTGAACTCTACTTTAATCAAGGTTTTATTATGGTTTCCTTTGATCCATCTTGGTGAGTGTTGGTACAATCCCTTTTTTTAATCTGTGGAGTAGCACATCAATTCATCTATTCATTCTTATGTGATCTGTGTAATGTATTATAAATGAAACTATGCAACAAAACATAATTCCTAGTCTGTAAGCCACAATGTTAACTTACAGATGGTAATTGATGTGCTAGAAACAATAAAAATCCTTTACAAATTGATTTGCATGCTATGTCTAATTTTTTATATTGTTGTTATTTATATAATTAGCTAGCTATTAAACGATTTTTCTTAATTAGTGGTTGTAACTTATAAATATGATTATAACCTATAATCAGTAGTGCAATTGCAGAATTAATACTTAAGATGCCACCATAACAACATAGATGATATCTCTGTGACAGATATCAATGATATCACATTGGCCAAACGAGATTGATCACATAATCTTAATTTTCCTGACCAATTTTTTTATAAGAATTATTGCATTGAAAACATTTAATGTGACTAAACTATTGCAAAGCAAGCAACTGTTTCTTCAAAATAGTTAAAATATATAGTATTTTTTGCAAAAATAAACTCATAAATAAATCTTTGTTAAGAAAATAAGCAGTAGCAGTTAGTCAAATAAATTATTTATAAGCTGTAACAAGTTAGATGATCTATGTTATAAAAAAAAATGATTAAAAATCTAATTTTCCATAGACAATTCATGACAGAACATTTTTATGACCGTATTTAAAAACCAGTTCTTCAGCATAGTTAGTAAACTAATGATAATTCAGTCAATACATAAAGTTTAATAGGTAAACATCTGAAGGAATTATTTAAAAATGTATTTATTATTTTCTTACCAGTAACTCATACGTACTACTAGATACTTTTGTATTATGTAATTGACCAGTACTTTTAAAGAGAACTTTTTCATGCTTGATGTAACTGTTCATTTAAAAAAAAAAGATTTAAGTGACACCAACTTTTACAATCACTGTTTATTTGGTAAAGTTGGCAATGAAACTGCACCAATGATTTTAGCTTTGACAGTCTACTGGAATCAATTTATTAAATGTTTCTTATAACTTTAGGATCTGATGTTGTGTAAACTTTATTGTTTTATCCAGGATCTCAATGGGTGTTATTTTTTTATTTAAATTTACCTGAAATTTCCAAATTTTTAAGTTTTTTAGATAGATTGAAGTTTTGCATAGATTATCATATCGGTTGTTTCATCACTCCAGAAAAGCAATGTAATAAATTTCATATACTCATATCTGATATAAAGATATACTCATTTTGAAAATGTTTAATATAAGGTTGTGGCTAGAGAGGTGTAGGAAATTTTGGATTATATATTTTCAAATTGTGTACCAAATGAAAGATACATCATACCTCTGATTGAACAAGTGAGCAAAATGAGTAAAATTATGATGTATACAAAATTTATTAAAAAGTTAAAATTTAATTTAAATGAAACATATTGTGACTTACAAAATTGAAAATTTGTACTAATTTTTGGTTCAATTCAGAGTGTAATCTAGTTAATGGGAATGTATCAATATTTTTATTCTCATAAGGCATTAACTACTAATGTCATCAGCCATAACATATCAGCAGGATGTAGTTGCCAAGCCAAATCGAGACTGCATTGAGTGCATTTTACCAATTTTATTTTCATGATGCTACTTAGGTAGGAATTAGTGAGGTTCAGTGGGAAGAGGAAGGCGACTTTTGGACAGGGGACTTTAGAGTAATTAACTCAGCGTCAAATAATGGGCAGGCAGGAGTAGGTTTCGTGATGAACAAGAAGATAGGGAGGAGAGTGGAGTATTTAAAGACGCATAGCGTTAGAGTTATTGTAATAAGGATAAAATCAAAACCTAAACCGACAACGATTGTTAACGTCTATATGCCTACAAGCGCCCATGATGATGATGAGGTAGAGTGTGTATACGAAGAGATTGATGAAGCAATTAAACACGTAAAGAAGAAAAGGTGTCAGATGAATCGGTGGAATTTAGAGAAGCTTGAGGAAGAGGAGGTAAAGAAGATTTTTGAGGAGGACATCGCAAGAGGTCTGAGTAAAAAAGATAAGGTAGAAAATGTAGAAGAAGAATGGGAGAATGTTAAAAAGGAAATTCTTAAATCAGTGAAGCAAACTTAGGCGGAATAAAGAGAACTGGTAGAAAACCTTGGGTTTCAGACGATATATTGCAGCTGATGGATGAACGTAGAAAATATAAGAATGCTAGTGATGAAGAAAGTAAAAGGAACTATCGGCAATTAAGAAATGCTATAAACAGGAAGTGCAAACTGGCGAAAGAAGAGTGGATTAAAGAAAAGTGTTCAGAAGTGGAAAGAGAAATGAACATTGGTAAAATAGACGGAGCATACAGGAAAGTTAAGGAAAATTTTGGGATACATAAATTAAAATCTAATAATGTGTTAAACAAAGATGGTACACCAATATATAATACGAAAGGTAAAGTCGATAGATGGGTGGAATATATTGAAGAGTTATACGGAGGAAATGAATTAGAAAATGGTGTTATAGAGGAAGAAGAGGAAGTTGAGGAGGATGAAACGGGAGAAACAATACTGAGATCTGAATTTAAGAGTGGATTAAAAGATTTAAATGGCAGAAAAGTTCCTGGAATAGACGGAATACCTGTAGAATTACTGCGCAGTGCAGGTGAGGAAGCGATTGATAGATTATACAAACTGGTGTGTAATATTTATGAAAAAGGGGAATTTCCGTCAGACTTCAAAAAAAGTGTTATAGTAATGATACCAAAGAAAGCAGGCGCAGATAAATGTGAAGAATACAGAACAATTAGTTTAACTAGTCATGCATCAAAAATCTTAACTAGAATTCTATACAGAAGAATTGAGAGGAGAGTGGAGGAAGTGTTAGGAGAAGACCAATTTGGTTTCAGGAATAGTATAGGGATAAGGGAAGCAATTTTAGGCCTCAGATTAATAGTAGAAGAAAGATTAAAGAAAAACAAACCAACATACTTGGCGTTTATAGACCTAGAAAAGGCATTCGATAAGGTAGACTGGAATAAAATGTTCAGCATTTTAAAAAAAATTAGGGTTCAAATACAGAGATAGAAGAACAATTGCTAACATGTACAGGAACCAAACAGCAACAGTAACAATTGAAGAACATAAGAAAGAAGCCGTAATAGAAAGGGAGTCCGACAAGGGTGTTCCCTGTCTCCGTTACTTTTTAATCTTTACATGGAACTAGCAGTTAATGATGTTAAAGAACGATTCGGAGTAACAGTACAAGGTGAAAAGATAAAGATGCTATGATTTGCTGATGATATAGTAATTCTAGCCGAGAGTAAAAAGGATTTAGAAGAAACAATGAACGGAAGAAACAAGTCCTACGCAAGAACTATCGCATGAAAATAAACAAGAACAAAACAAAAGTAATGAAATGTAGTAGAAGTAACAAAGATGGACCACTGAATGTGAAAATAGGAGGAGAAAAGATTATGGAGGTAGAAGAATTTTGTTATTTGGGAAGTAGAATTACTAAAGATGGACGAAGCAGGAGCGATATAAAATGCCGAATAGCACAAGCTAAACGAGCCTTCAGTAAGAAATATTATTTGTTTACATCAAAAATTAATTTAAATGTCAGGAAAAGATTTTTGAAAGTGTATGTTTGGAGTGTCGCTTTATATGGTGGTGAAACTTGGACAATCGGAGTATCTGAGAAGAAAAGGTTAGAAGCTTTTGAAATGTGGTGGTATAGGAGAATGTTAAAAATCAGATGGGTAGATAAAGTGACAAATGAAGAGGTATTGCGGCAAATAGATGAAGAAAGAAGCATTTGGAAAAATATAGTTAAAAGAAGAGACAGACTTATAGGCCACATACTAAGGCATCCTGGAATAGTCGCTTTAATATTGGAAGGACAGGTAGAAGGGAAAAATTTTGTAGGCAGGCCACGTTTGGAATATGTAAAACAAATTGTTAGGGATGTAGGATGTAGAGGGTATACTGAAATGAAACGACTAGCACTAGATAGGGAATCTTGGAGAGCTGCATCAAACCAGTCAAATGACTGAAGACAAAAATAAAAAAAAGATGCTACTTATTTATATACTTAGTTGGTTGTGATAAGATGCAGCTTACCTTCTTTCCTACAAAGCTTAAGTTGTTTCCTTTTTTCTTATTAATAAAAGATAAAGTTCTTTAGTACAATTATGTTGTAACAAAAATTATTATGAAGAAGAATGGATAATGTGAAATAGATAGACAAAATGAAATAATTTTGAAAAAATAGAAAAGAAAAAAGTTGATGAAAATCATAACGAAAAGGTAAACATATTGGGGGAGACTTGTCTTATGTACAAATTGGCTTCAGTGGGATCATATGGAAAAAAATTAAAGGAAGGAGAGGAAGAGGCAGAAGAAGGATTGGGATCTTACAGGTATTAGGAAGGAAAGAAGTTATGAGGAAATGAAGGGAAATGCTCAGAACTGAGAAAAATGAAGAATTTTCTGTTAAAATTTGTCAAAAAACAAATTTACCAAAGAAGATTAACCAACAGTTTATGCTTAACAAGGACTAGTCATTAGTTTTGTCATTCAAACTTTAATGAAAATGATATAACTGGGTCTTCTGTCGAGTATGTATGTTTTATACTCCATGAAGACACAGTTATGTCATTTTCTTTGAAGCTTGAATGAAAATCTTAATTGTGTGTGTGTGTATTTTTTCTTTTCTTTTAGAAACACATTTGTTAATATAATTGAATGGATAGGTTGAAACTTTTAATTTACTAAAAATCAATCTAAATCAGTCATATTTCTGGGTATTTCATGTAATGTAATCAAACAATGATATGATAATGATTCTTAGAATCCCCAAGAATAATAATCATAAAAGATCTGTTTTAAACAAGTTTCAAAATTTGTAATTAAAAATAAAATGTGTATGAATTTTTTGTTTAGCATACTATTAGTATATAATAATTATTATCAGTAATAAATAAAATAAAATAAAAATATCTCTTGCTGCTTATCTTTTTTGAAAATTCACATTAGTGCTTTCATGGTGCACACTGCTTAGTCAGATGTATACATTTTTTTTTAAATTCAAAAGCGAAGAATGTTACCTCGTCTTAGATTGCTAAATAAACAATCTAATTGTTTTAAACAAAAAAGAGAAAGCAATCTGACTAATTGTTTCTTTAACAATCTGACTAAAAAAAAGTGACATCTTATTTAAACAATTTTAAATAAGGGAGGTACTGTTTGTCAAACATACTAGCAGTGAGTGTGTTAAGATCATTTTCCAGGTAATGAATGACGGTGGCTGTAATGGTACCTGCTACACTACAAGTGACTTGCTAAGAATCATAAAGCTTGGAGAATAGCTGCAAACCAATTCCAGTTTTGTTTATAAAAGAAGAAGAAGTTAAAATTTGTCATTTTTCCTAAGCATTTTCATAGATTACTTTTAATTAGGGAACAGAATTCAAATTTATTAAAAAATATATTCAATAATAGAACATTTATTTAAAAAGTTTTATCTTGACGTTTTCTGATGTTTGACTCAAAGTTTTTAATTATAACAATCTTTTAACTATGGTATTTCATTTAATGTCTATAAAATGAAGGAAAAATTAAACAATCACAACAGTACAGTTATGTAGGGAACATTTTAACAGAAGGCTGAAGAAGTGAAATGAAAAAACAACAGAATAGCAGTGGCTAAGGAATATAATAAAGAGAAGTAATTATTATGTAACAAGATGGAGTTAGAGTTGAGGAAGAGTTAAGGAAGTACATGTGAAGTGTTATGTGTGTTATACTTCTGTTTGAATATGGAACATAGACACTAAGAAAAAGGGAAAAAGAAAGACTAGAAGCATTTGAAATGTAAGCATGGAGGAGATTGGAGAAAATTAGATAAGCTTATAGATTGAAAAATGAAGAAAAGCAGATAATGGCAGAAACTTAATCAGGCAGGTTTAGAACAGGAAACCTGATTGGCTGGAACATATCATGAGAAAGGAAAGGTTGATTAAAATAGTGGTAGAAATAGGAAGTCAGAAGAAAATAAAATAGCACAGAATGGATGTATATGTAGCACAAGGGACCAGAGTGAGATCAGCTAATCATATAATGCCAGTAATTTTGTTTAATTTTATTTTTATCTTGCATTTTAGATTGTCTTGATTATTTTTAATTGATGTATTTATTTACAGAATTTTTTTGTGTGACACCATACCATTAAAAATTCATCTTGCTGTAGTATTACATGAAGAATGAAAATTATATATTAAAAGTATGAATGAAACTTGCTGTAGTATTACATGAAGAATGAAAATTATATATTAAAAGTATGAATGAAATTTGAGATCATTGGTCATATTTCCAGATCTTTATAATAAAGCATACAAACTGTAGGACAAGTACCTACAAACTATTTGTTTCACAAGTAAGAAGTACTACAAATGTTGTACTTGGGTCAATCCATTTAAAGTGACCCAAGGGTGGTTGCTTGACCAGTTCAAAAAAATTTGAAAGTTACCCACTTGTTTTCCTACATGTCTCAGACCTTAAAACTATTTTTTTTTAATTTTCTATTTAAGCACTTTACCTGTGGAAGCCATTTTTGTTATGGTGCGCACACCTGTTTTTGTGATTGTAAGGTTTATGGAAAAAATCGTAACTAAAAAAACCATTGGTTCTGGAAGGATGAAACAAAAAGCAGTTTATTCATATTTTTTCAAGGTAAAAGAATGTTCCAAGGTTTATTTACCTATCTCTCTTCTTTCTATGAGAAAATTACCAATAAAGTGTAACATGAAAAACTGTGAAATTTCACTTTTAGTCATTTTTTTCAAGAGGCAGGGGTGGCATACACAGTTTAAATTATTTTTTTTATATGTAGGTATATGCTAGTAGTTTTACCATAAATAATATTAATGGCAATATAGTTACCCCTAAATTTTTATAAATTTTTGAAAGCTAATTTAAAAAAAAAAAATTTATTTTGGTTTCAAATGGTGATAAAAATCTCAAATTTGCACAACTTACAGTGTTTTTGTAGATGTTTATGGCAAATAAAAAAGTTTCTTGTGTATTGTACTAATAAAAAAGTTATAACCGCTCAAAAATCATGAAAAACCTGTTAAAAGTGATACCATTTTGACTCACTAAATAAGTGCTCCTAGGGGGTTTCTTGTCTTCTTGGCACTTTAATATTTTTATACTTATTACTATAATTGAAATAGACTTGCTTGAATCATTCGACTGCAGTGTTCATGTTATAACAGGCACTTGAAGTCATTTTCAGTCATTTTGAAAATTCATGTTGCAACATGCTCATTCATCCTTGTTGAATCATTTAGCTTTCCATTTGCAGACTGGTCAGTCTGACATTAGTCAGTGACCTGTTCACATCTTTATCAAGTGTCTCAAATTTCATCCTGTGTTTGTAAACTTTTATTAAATAAATAAGTTTTACTTAATATTATATTTGCAAATTATAAAATCAGTTAAATTTTTACATTATTTTTAAGTAATTTCACATAAAATAATAAAGAACAATGTTCTATAGGAATTTATGTGAATGAAAAGTATCATTAAACAGCATATGGTAAAGTGCCAAAAGAACTCATTAAAATTTGTGAATTTAGTGACGAAAACAACAAATTATTTTTTTTACGTGTTAATTCAGATATCACTAGTGTTTGTAAATATTATACAAAAGAGTTTTTGTCAAAATTCAGTTGTGCATGGACAGTTATGTTGTGACCCTTTGAGAACTCATAAAAAACAGTTAAGAAAAGACAAACAGCAAGCTCTTAAAAAAAAACATTTTTCCAAATTTAAATTTAGTTCCTGGAAAGTCTCTTTGTGTTAACTGTTTCAGAAGTAATTTTTCTCAGCAGAACAAAGAACTATATGAATGCGAAGACCAAGAGAAATACATTACCCCACATCATAATATTGAACAATAAGATACTGTTTGTAGCATTTTGGTGTTATCACATCCATCAAATTTGAAAAAAATTAAGCCCGGATCAAAGGCCTTCAGCATTAAAATTTAAAGCAAATAAGGTATCTGAAAAATTAAAAAGAATCTTGAATTGTGTTTTGACTTGAAAATGTCTGAAAATGAAAATGAAAAGAAGATAAGGTTAAAATGTTCAGTTTACTTCCCCAATCTTGGACCAGATCTAAAATAATGTCAGAGTTCAATGTATCTGAGCATTTGGTTAGACTTACTAGAGAATTAGTTAATGAGCAAGGCATTCTACCAGAGTAGGGTAAAAAACATAAAACAGGAATTACTAATGACACAATTAAAAAAGTTGTTTTATTTTATGAAGATGACAATAATAGCAGGCTATTTCCTGGTAAAAAGGACTGTGTTAGCACATGTGTTGATGGTGTCAAAGTGCATAAGCAAAATTGCCTTGTTCTGATAAACTTAAGTGAATTGTATGTCACCTTTAAAAGTGAAAACCCTGAGGAAAAAATTGGAAGATCAAAGTTCTGCGAACTCCATCCAGAATGGTGTATCTTGGCTGCTGCATTCGGCACTTGTACAGTTTGTGTCTGCTCCCACCACCAGAACATCAAATTCATGATTGATGGTCCCAAACTTAATGTTGATTATAAGGACTTACTAGACATCTTTGTTTGTGACAGGGATAACTACAGCTGTATGATGAATGTGTGCACCTAATGTCCAGGTAAGCAGGCAGTGTTTGACATGCTCAACTTTTCTGAAGAGTATGATGTGTTGCTAGATACAATAATGTACAAACAGTGGATAACAGCTGATAGGGCAGAGATGATTACTGTTCTTCAGGCTAAAGAGTTTTTTGAATAAGTGGAAAAATTGGAAAAGCTGAAAACTCACCATTCGTGTCAAAATGTCAAGCTCAGTTTTTCAAGAAGAAAAAAATCAGAATTAGGTGAAGAAAAATGTTTGGTTTTGGCAGACTTTGCAGAAAACTTTTCATTTCTTGTTCACGATGAGATGCAAAGCTTCTATTGGGTCAACAGCCAAGCCACAGTTCACTCTTTTGTGTTCTGTTTCAAGGAAAATGATGTATTACAACACAAAAGTGTCTATTTTAAGTAATCACTTGAAGAATGATACAGAAACATTTTATTGCTTTCAAATCATTTAACAGACCATATCAAGGAAGTACATCAGAATATTAAAAAAAAAAATCTACTTTACTTCAGGTGCTTCAAGTCAGTACAAAAATAAAAAAAATTTTGCTAATTTGTGCAGTCACAAAAACGACTTCAACCTTGAAGTCAAATGGCAATTCTTTGGATCATCCCTTGGGAAAAATGTCTGTGATTTTGTGGGAGGAACAACAAAATGGAAGGTGACAAAGGCAAGCCTGTAAAGGCCATTAAACAGTCAGATATTAAACATTGATGAAATGTATTCATTTTGTAATCACAAGCTGAAAAAATCAGGTTTTTTTTTATGGAAATCAGATGCTAAGATTTTTTTAAAATCAAAGCTAAGATTTCAGAAACTAAAAAATTGTTTTGACTGCTGTGAAGGAGTTTTGTTACTAGAAGCTATCACCAGTATCTTCCTGTGTCAGAAAGCATTGTAAAATATTACTTTACTTCAGACCCCAAGGACTACAAAGACCATCCTGTGGTAAGTATTGTACCACTTTCACTTAAGGAAAAAGACTCTATTGCTTAAGTGTCAGTGGTGGATGGGAGAAGTGATAGATATTAGCCTCGAAAATGACAATGTGCAAGTTCATTTTTTCTACCCGGCTGGACCATGTACATCATTTCAAAAGTCTCAACAAGACAAAGTGTAGGTATTGATCTGCAAAGTCCTGAGAAAGTTGACATCGCTTGAACTAACTACAGTGACAGGTTGTTTTCATACAATTTCAAGAGAATTATCAGTAGAGGTATCACAGCTGTTGGTTAATCACACTAAATATTAAACTTTCATTGTTCCAAGAACAGGCTATTTCAATGAAGAATAATTAAATATATTTTGATCACTTGAATCTAGAAAATAATATTATTGTACTAGTTTTGTTTATTGTTTTAAAAGTAAATTTAAATTATCTCTGAAAATAGTAGCTACTAGTTTTAGTTTGTAGCTCGTTAAAAATGCAAATTTTGTTTATCGATAAAACAATTTACCATAAATCTGTATTAGTATTATTGTCTTAATTCAGTTTGTCATTTTTCTGGTTAAGGTGGTTCTTTTAAAATTCTGCATTTTCTTGAAGAATTAAAATTTTTTTGAAGCTTGGAGGGAGCATTTTTTTGGGTTAGCCTGCAGCGGCAAAAATGATATGGCTGGGCCTGATCATCCATTAGAGAAAGAAGCAACTGACCTTTCAAAATTAGAATAAAGCTTTGAGAGTCATTTAAAAAGTGATAATTGTTGATTAATCCATCCAAATTCTCTTTAAAGTTCTATTTGGGAAATAACAATTTGGGCTTTATTGGATATCATGTTATTTATGGATGATGTGTGCAACACGCAATACCAGATCAAACACTTTATATATATATATATATATATATATATATATATATAAAGTTTCACCCACAGTAGAAATCAAACTCAGAACCCTAAAATAGTCACTAGCAACGCACTACTCCATTGGGCTGACCAAAACAAGTAAAAAATTATGAATTAAATATTGCTATAAGACCTTTAAATGTATACCTTATAAATCCAGATATTTGATAGCCTTTAGATTTCAGTTGGTTCAGAATACCATGCTTTAGCTTAATGCATCATTTAAATAAAACACTATTATATTCTAAAGAAAAAAGCTGTAAGAATTTTCTTAAAATTAATAAAAATTTATTTTAAATTTAAATTCTGTTTTTGATTTTTGTGTGTAATAGACAGGTCGTTTTATTAAATAATCACATTTAGATATATTGATTTTGAAATAATCATAGCTCCTTGTAAAGCCTGTTTGATCCAATTTCAATAAAATTATTTTGACAAATTTATTACTCCTCTGATTAACAAATCAAAAATAATTTTTATGGACCTAATATATTAATATATGAACTGAAATAAAAAGTAAACAAGAGAATGACCAACCATGTTCAACCTTTTCATTCTCTTTTCTTTACTTGGATTTTAGACTGATTTTTTATAGTCAAAAAGAAAATTAAATTAATCAAGTATTCTAGAATAACAAAAATGCCAGAATATTGATACAAAAAAAAACTTGTTTGTTTACTTAAGGTCACACAATATGTTCTGTGACCTTAAGTAAAAACAGGCTAATCTGAATTTTTACAATATATTTAGAGTTACAATTATCTAAAATCTATCATTAGTAGTAGTAGTAGTAGTAGTAGTAGTAGTAGTAGTAGTAGTAGTAGTAGTAGTAGCAGCAGTAGTGTTTGAATTGCCTGTCCAGATTACAGCAAAATCTGGCTAATAATTGTATTCAGTTTCAGATGTAATATAGAACAACTGTTACCAATGACATGATAGATGTAAATGAAGTTAATGTTTATGAAAACTAAAATGTTGCACTTTATTATAAAAATATTTTTAAAAAAGTAGATCTTTAAATAAATAGATGCAATAAAAGAATTAACATCGGTGTATAAATATTTATAATATTAAATTAAACATTTGTTAAGAAGAAGAATATATACAATTATCATGTCGTGGATATAACAAATATGTTTGAACTTTCTTGTTATCTGAACTACCTTCATTTCAATTGACCTGGATTAGTAACAATCCTCTTTGTTTAATAATGATAAAAATAGCTATTGTTTAGAAATGCATTCTTTCTAATGTAATGTATATGTGATGTTTAGAAATGTTTAGTACAGATCCAAGAATCTAATAGAATAATAATGCCGCATTTTAGTATTTGAAAATACAAATAGCTCATCACATACTGTTCTACTGAGCAAGAGATCTCTTATACCATTATTATCTCCAAATTTTTCCTATCCTGTAGTGGCTCTTTGGTCTTCTTATTCCCTCTTTAATCAACTTCCTCTATTAATTTCATTTTCTTTCTTTCCTTTCTCTTCTCTCTTACAGTTGCACCTTCAAGATGTACTGTTAATAAGTCTTTCCCTTTTAGGTTGTTCCAAATCCAATTTCCTTGTTTCCTCTGTGCTGTATATAGGAGTGCTTTGACCTAACTAATCCTCCAAAGAGCACCTCCTTATATTTCACCCAAACTTATCAGTCTATTCTCTTGATCTTTTCTGTATGTAATTTCAAAAGCTTTAATGTTATTCTTCTCTCTCCCCAAAAGGAACCGGCAATCCAATCAAATTATATGTAATCTAATCTACAAGTAATTACATATATTCTTAAGATAATATGCTAAAAAAAATAAAATGCACCGCAGTTATCTTTTTAAACAAGAATTACAAAGTTAAACAAAAGAAAACTCTTGTTCGCTATTCGGTTAGCGATTTCTGAAAGAGGTCTGCTAGGGTTATCTTGAACATTTACATTATTTTTTCTTCTAATTCATCCTAATGTATGAAGTTAATAATTTTGTACATTCTTGTTTCTATTATCACCATAGTGAATATGTGTAAATATAAAATCAATATATGGTTAAATATATCACACTGTTAATATACTTCTTTAAGAATCATATTTTCAAACATTAATTGTAAACTGTTTCGGTTCTTTAGTACCATTCATATAGCTCAGTCATCAGTTGCTCAAATACAGGTCATTGAAAAAGACTGGTAGTTTAAAAATTGTATCATAAACTCCTACCAAATTAGTATTTTTTTCTAAAAATTCACCAACTCAGAAGTTTTTTCGTATCTTAGAATGTTTCAGTATAAGCTTCGTTGATCGCTCTGCAAACATCCAGCCGATAATCGACTTCTGCTCAGGTACACAAGATCATTGCAGGCATAACTGTACAATAGCATAGATGATCTGTTATCTTAAATGTTTTGGCATAGTTGTACGATATGGGGATCTCAGCAACCCAATACAATTAGTGAGTAGTCAGAGATTCACAAAAATATTCTAAAAATAAGCGTGCGGTGCGGTTTGATGTCCAATCATGTGATTGGCCTATTCTTTTTTCATGAACCTCGTATCACAGGGAATGTATGTTTAGATGTGCTACAATTGTACGTTTTCCGGCAAGTTTACCAAATTGAGTAAGAAAGTAATCTTTTTGTAATGTTTCAACTAGATGGTGCGTCCCCACACTTTAGCCTAGGTGTTCAGTGTGCTCTCAATGAAAGATTCCCAAATCGTTAGATTGGTAGGACCAGCCCCTTGCTTTGGCCTCCGAGAAGTCCAGATTTGACACCCCTAGATGTATCTATGGGGATTTTAATGATGTATCTATGATTTTAATGTATCTATGGGGATACGTTAAAACCATTGTCTACAGTTAAAAAATCTGGGATGTAGAACATTTAAAACAACAGATCACCGCTGCTATTGCCACAGTTATGCCTATGATGATCCATTGGACCTGTGCAGATGTTGATTATCGGTTGGATGTTTACAGAACAACCAACAGAGCTTATATTGAAAGATTCTAAGGTATATAAAAAAAACCTTTTGAGTTGATGAATTTTTAAAAAAATATTCATTTGATTATCTCTAGTAGTCTCTAAAATATGATTTTTTTAAATTGCTCCAACCTTTTTCAATGACCCTGTAGTTTGATAAACGTTTCTATTCTTTACCAACTTTATAAACTTATATGTATTTTACAGAGCATCCTGTTATTTGGTTTACTCTAATTATTCTTTGATATCCCACGGTTTCAACAGAGACCAGTGTTACCTGTAGGATATTTCACCTCAGAAGATTATTTCATACTTTATTTTAAGTAAAAGGAATGAAGGAAATATTTTGGGATCTGCTGCATAAAGCATTCTCATTAACCTCTAGGACACAGCTCATCAATAATTGAGTAGTGTTTGTTTATATAGTTACATACATGAGCAGAATGGAGTTTTATTGTTTATACAATAGATGAGATATATCATTATTGATATGTTTCTAGAATTGCAACCTTCTTTACCAATAATTAGGTTTTATGATTCTACATATAATATCTTGATTTCTGTTCTAGGTATTGATATCAAGAAATAATTTTTTTATAAATATGTGTCTTACACTTGCCCGTGAGTATAAGACACTTGAACCTTTAATTCTATTAAGCAAGCAAGAACACTTTTTCTTCACTTAAGTGATGATCTATCAGTAAGAGTAAGTGAGCTTTTCATCCTTATTTCGTTTAAGATTAATATCAAGGTTTATTGATAAGCTGATGAGACCGGCATATCATTGTAATAATCTCTCAGTTTTAGTTTTCAGTATTATTTTTCAATTTGTTCTGTAAACAGCGGATTTTGCCCATTTGTGCTAAAATTAACAGATTGAGCTCACAATGAAATATAATTAATAAATTGAAAATAAAAATAAATAACAAAATGAAATTATCAATTATTATTTAGTTTAAAAGGGTTTACATTTTATTGTACTATCAATATTGTAAATATTGTTTTCAGGAACCCTAGCATCACTAACCGATGATTGTAAAGATATTAATACTTGTTATCCCATTATTTTTTCCAATTTATTTTTTGTGAAGTATTGTCGAGAAAATGATAAAAGAATAAATAAATTATATAATAATCTACTGAGATAGGCATAATGCTGTACATAGCAGGAGAATGGTCTACTAGGATTAAATATGGAGTTAAATGGAAAGAGTATCTTATGTGTAGCTGCTGACAGACAAGCTGGAAGTGGTGGATATTGGCAGAAGTGGATAAGAAAACCACATGTTAATAGCTTGGCAATGAAACTTTACTACACCTTTGTCTATGATAAAAAGAAGCTGCCATTTTGAAATAGAAAATAAAAATAGAATTGTTGAACATACACGCATTTCCTTCTAATAGCGAGGAATATTTTTCAAAATTTCATTGGAATCGGAGAATGTAGTCACATGTACATCACAAACACACAGAGATAATGTCAAAAGGTCAAGTTAAGCAGTTGTCTTGTTTCAGCTTAGTTGATTAGCAACTTTGATAAAATAAAACTATTTATGAAAAAGGCTGATGCAGCTTTTAATTGAGAAATATATTTATCCCTTTTTCTCCCTTATAATAAGTAGTTTAGGTAGTTTTAAGTTTAGGATTAGGTTTAGGTTAGACTTCTATTTTAATCCTATACTTTGTTTTGAGTGACCAGATGGTATGAAAAAAAGAAATTCCTGTGAGTAATCATATATACATAGTTTTACATATATGTAAAATATATGTAACATCGTATATAAACATTTATGTATGTACTTTTACATGCTCAGTTTGTTTGATAATGTAGTGGTTTTTTTTATAGAAATATTATAAGAATTATACATATTTTGCTGTCTAATAGAAATATAATTGACCAGTGTTTTATAAAGCAGTTTAGTTTTTATTAGCTGTCACTAGATATTTTCCGTATATTTCATTCTTTTTATTGCTTCCCATATAATCATATTTTCTTTTTTTCATTTAGCTGGGTGTAATCATATCATTCTGTCTGGTTTTGTTTAGTTTTATTTTTATTATTAACTTTTTTACATTTTGTACTAATAAACTAATAAAAGTTAACAATGATATTATTGAATTTTTTCAGCATTTGAATAATGATTAAAATTTAACCCTCATTATTAAAAAAATATCTCTTAACCTTAGATATATTTTATACTTGTACTTGTTATTTATTATACTTATATTCCTATTTATTTTTTATTTACTAGTTTTTTTAATAATTAAAATAAAAAAGCCATTCTGGTGAGATTTAAATGAGTAAAAAATTATAAAAAAATTACATTTATTTAGCTCTATCCTAAGTTTGTTATATTTTACAGAAAAAAAAATACTCAAATGATAATATTTTGGGCTGTTTAAATGAAAATTTCCTTTTTAAAAATTGTTTGTGTATATTAAAACAAAAATATCGGAAAACCTTTTTTAAAATTACTATTCTAAATGATAGGGAGTACATTACCCATTGTCCAGTTCTAACAAAAATATTATCTAATCAGTCCCTCAAATTGATAAGCTGCCATACCAGATTTCATCAGTATAGTTTTAGCCATTTCTGGGACATAAAGAAACATCAGCAATAATATTTATACGCAAACACAAACTACATGGATATGTACAGAATTTTTCAACTGAAACTTTGTTCATTCTTAACTCAAAGTCAAAAAGTACAAAAATCTGGATTTTTGTATTTGTTGGATGTTATATACCATAAAATTTAAGAAAGTTAAATACAAGTAATAATAAAAGAAAAAGTAATTTTAGTCAAATTTAGATAGACATTTTTATATTTTTTTAAATTTTATGCCTTTTTATAATACTTAACATTCAGGCTAATTTTTATATTTATGTTTTTAACAATATATTAAAAAAAATTTTCATCCAAGTCAAAACACTCATACTCCACTCCAAAAGAGAAAAGAATGCACCTTTTCACTTATTAATGGTTTTACCGATCACAGAATGTGATTGGATAATTCCATGATTTTGATAAATCAAAATCTGAATAGTAATTATTCTATATTAAATTTTTAGGAAGCTCATTTTTTTTAATGTGTAATTATGCATATTTATTAATATTTACCTTGGTCAAAACTTACTAATATTATAGATTAGTGCATTTACACTTTATGTTCAGAACTTATTCCTGAAACATATTGTTGGAGACAAAGAACAATATCACAAGACTGATTTAAATAATGGCTGGTGTAAGATTGATTTGTGTATGCAGATTTGAAATCTATTAAAAATTAAAAAAAGATTAAAGATAAAAATCATGCTGTTTTATTTAGATAACAATAAAAAAAAGTTGCAAAGGAAAATTATGTTACATTAAATAAAATTTGCATATAATAAAATTTATTATAGTCTTTGGCTTAAAATAATTTACAGGAATTAAAGTAAATATTAACTGCATTGTATTTCAAGGTGGTAAGCTTATTCTTTAAAAAAAGATTAAAAAGTCAAAAATAAATAATAAAGTCATATACAAAATATTAAATATATTTATTACAACCTTAGGTTTTGCAATATCTATAGCAGAGGTTCCCAAACTTATTTTTCTCATAAACCACTATCAAAATTTTGCTGGTTCCGGTGGACCCCCTGCAGCTACATTTCTACCATATTTCCAGTCGACGGAAAATGAAAAGATTAGATCTAACTATGAAAATTTGCGTTACGGCTGAGTTCCACGAACTAACAGCTTCCGAAAAAAAAGTGAGAATTGATTGGTTAATTTTTGATTGACTGTGCTGTGAGTGGATGTCATAAAAGTAAAGTTGGCCGATCAAAAAAAATGCTTCCATCCAACTTTACATTTTTGATATCTACTCACAGCACAAGAAAGCAATCAATTCTCACTTATTTTATTTAGAAAACTTCCCATTCAGAGTGGTAAAAAGCAAAAGAAAAATAGTATATTTTTTTGTGTTGCATTTATTCAAATATGTAATCATTACGCTATTAATTATTATTGTTATCGTATTGCAGTGTAATATAATAAAATTGTCATAATATTATTAAAATTAAACATTAATAACGTAATGTAACTTCTACAACGACAATCACAAAATAGTTACAATTTTAATGGGAGAGATGTACTTGATGGATTGACAGCAAATTATCAATATTTGGCTTCGGTTTTGTTAGGAATAAGCGCAAATCTCCCCGTTCTGTGATATTGAATCTGCTCCTTTTTTTTTATAAAAGGTTTGTAACGACACTAAAACTTTTTTCGACAAGATATGACGATGGGAAACGCTATCAAAAGCTTTCTCGCAATTCCCCACAGTCCAGGATATTTTTCTGGTATTTCTGCCTGCAGCCAAAATGTTTGATACCTTCTTTTAAATTTCACCTTCAGCTCCTCATTAGTGCTAAGCTTGAGTAGCTCCTCTTGTAATATCACATTCTCCACTTCCGTTTCATCAAATGGATTTATGATCCATGGTGGTATTTCCATCGTCAGAATATCTTCAAATCTGATTTTGAAGTCATCATGCAGGGCAATTAAATGTTGAACGTATGTCTGAATATCCTCATCAAGGCATTCTACCTGTGACAAGTTTGAAAACTGGGAAAATACGCGCAGACTAATACTTGCGCTTTGCAAGTCTTGACACGTTCGTTGTACTGAATATGGAATATGCAAGTTTTTGAGCTTCTCAAAACATTATCTGCCTAGATTGATACGCAAAGTCAAGCCAAAATTTTAGTTCTTCACTATCGAAACCAGATGAATTTTCGTGGACCCCCGCTTACGAATTGTGAACCCCCATTTTTTTGTCACGCCAACATAGAACCCCGTCGAGTCTCCCGTGGACCCCTGGGGGTCCACCTGGACCACTTTGGTAATTAATTTTCTATAGTGTCTCAAGGAGTAACACTCTTGAAATTGAAGGTTTTGATGTAAGGATGAAATACCAATGACCAATAAATTTTAATAAATTGCTTTATGTAAAGAATGCTTGGTCCATTTCCATTGCATATTTTTTTTTTTTTTTATTAGCGACTAATGACAGAAAAATAGTAAATGTCATAAAAAATAAAGAAAGAAATATCTTAGATAAAACTTCTAACTAAATTTAAATTCTGGATCAATATTCACAATTTAATGGTTAATATTTAATTAAGTTCTCCAAACTGCTGCTGTTTTTATTTGTTTGTATTCTTTTTGCTAACTAATGTAACTTAACTTCAATTAACTTTTATATAAGAAAAAACTTTGTACTTAAGTTTTTAAATTTATTTGTGAACAGTAATATGTACAGTGTAACTTGTAATCTGTTTAACTATTTGTAGGCCAGCACACATAAAAAAAATTTTCTGTTCTGAAGAAAGTTATAAACAGAGATTATTCAACTTAAAAAAAAAAATTGTTAACTTCCAAACTAAACTGTTTATTTATTTTTTTCAGCTGGAGTAGGAGGTTTGGGTTTACCTACTTTGAATTTATGCTACTATGGTGATTTTATTTTACAACTTTGAACACGAAACAGAATCCTTGGACAGTCTTTAGGTAGAGATACAATGATACTTTGTCAAAATTTTTGTTAGTACCACTGAACCGCATTAAAGAAGTGTCCTTTCTGGTGGCTACTATGAGATACACACAGCACACATATGGAACCAAGATGGCTAACATAGTTCCCATATTGCCCATCCAAGTAAGAAGAAATAAAAGGATATGGAAAGGAGGAGGATAAAAACGGAGATGATCAATCCCTGAGGGACAATGATTGCCTTTGACTGAGATCATTTATGATATGAGGAGCAAAGGAAGGGGAAAGGCAGAGGGAAGAGATAATCAACATCTACTCAATGAGGAACTGACTCTGATCAAAGTAGATGACAAAACATTACTGGATGATTTATGTTATGAAATAAATTTAAGTTTTATATATATATATATATATATATATATATGTATATATTTATCTTATGTAGATATTTATGAATTATATAAAAATGCTTTTAATAAATGTCATTTAGAAGATGTACTTTAAAAAAAAAAAATCTTCTATTTATAATTTTATGTTGTAATAATAAATATTATTTGATATTCATTGGTGCAGATTTATGCTAGTTTCCTTTCAGAAAAACTAACTGTAATATTTCTGAAAAAATACTGTTCATTCCTTTATTTGTTTGTTATAGGTAAATAAAATGGTATCAATGGAAATGGTTTTGAAGAAACAACTCCATTGAATATGTTAAAAAAAGATGCTGAATAGCCTTAGGCTGAATTTATATTACAGCATCGAGGAGTGTAGGGGACAGCAAAGAGAACACTAAGAGGCATGTGTTTATAGTATAGCATCAAAGTTTGAGGTATGAAATTCAAGAAGTTAACTTACCTCAAATATTGTGTTGGCTATAATAACAAAGTAGTTATGTAGTTATCAAGTTTGTATAAATTAATCTGTCATGGAATTACTAGTTGAAGGTTATTGTATATATTCAATGATATAAAACAGTTTTAATTTCTTATGTTTTTATCCATAATATTAATTAAAAATACAAATTTTTGTTACCAAATAGACACAAATCACAGATTCACCAACCACTGAAAACAACCATTATATTCTTAAAATATACAAACAAGACCACGTCTTAACGTACAATAATGATATAGTAATTGAACAGACACAATTCAAATCACTCGCACTTTTCTGTGACTACATTCTTAATGTTTGTATACAATTTCAGAAAAACTGCCGGCAGTAACATCGGCTGATGGCATTGAAAAACAACAGCACCAGTACACTGAAGATAGTCACAAAATGTTTGGAAACATTGTGAAGTAAGTTTAAAAAAAAAAATTAATGGAGTAGTTTGGTAGAGTTTATTGTTAATTGCTTCAGCAATGATTAGTATATAATTCTATAACTTCATTCTCGTTGTTCCTTTTCAGGTTTTACTATAAATTCACACATTAAACTGGTTTTATTTTACGGTTTTACTGTGTGTTGTAAATAATTTAAAAGTCAACCTGAATTATAACATTATAAAAGGAGTTACACCTCGGTCGAGTTTGTTAAATCAGTATATATAGTGTAATATAAGCTATTTAATGTGTATATATGTATTTGTACACCCATAGTTACGAGTGAATGTTTTTCAGATGGAAATGCAAAATTTATATACATAATATTAAAATGTTAATATATAATATAATCTGAGGATTGCACAATCAATAATTAGACAAACTGACTTTTATATGTAATAAATTTATTTATTTATGTTGATGTTAAGTATTTTTGGTAAGTCGCCAAATTTCAGTTATTCTTAGTGTAATATTATATTTATGCAGCTAATTAAACATGTATATGTATTATATGTATGAACATAAATAAATGTTAAGAATAGAAAGGGCAAATTCAACATTTTGGGTAATTTATTTTGTTTAACGTTATTCTTTAGCATGTATTTTCCCTTTGTTTTTTTTTTTATAAAACTCGAGTGAAATATGCAAGTGCAACTTGTCTTGAAGTCAATAAGAATCGAAAGGGCAAACACAAATTCATACTGTTATAGCTTATACAGAATCTCCCAAAAATATTCTTCTGTTGATAAAAATTTTTGTTGAAAAATTATTTTGTAAGAATCTACTTCCTTATAAAATAAAATTTTTTCTGATGAAGATTTATTTAACTAGAAAATATTGATGTTAAGCAGATTACAATACAGCTAGTGCTGAAAATAACATGCTAAAGTTCTAATTGTTTTATTTTATTTTAATTCAATGTTTCTGAAATTTATTTTATATATGCTTTAACATTTATTTATTTTTTTTTTCTTAATGTTATTGAGATTTAAAAAAAAATTATTAATGATTATGAATATGTATTTTTCAGAACGGTACAAAAACTATCTTTTTTTAATTGATTTAAAAAAAACATATTTTTCACAAAATAGTAATAATTATTTTAATGAAAATAATTTGTGTTTCATGCCAACTTTCTATTAATTTTTTAAAGAAAACATGTAATTTTGTTAATTATTAATTTTTTGAATAGTAATTTTTTCATAAAGCTATTAACATACACCATGAATATAGTATTATCTCATTACATAATTTTAATACTAAAAATAATTTTGTAAGTAATATCATTGAAAATAGAAAAATATGTAAAATAAGATATAAGAGTAACTTCAAAGTAGATTTTCTAAAAAAAAGAAACAAATCTATTTTCATAATAACTCCGTTAGTTTTTATGCTAATGTCTTACCAAAGCTAATTTTAAAGGTCTCTTCAAGTACTTTGAAAAATATTCTATATTGGTTTTCCTCGAAAAATTTTCCGTTATGTAACGTTGATAGGTTTTTTGTTCAGTTTTCGGTGAACAAAATGTTACCTTATACGAGGCAAACTCGGTTCGTATTGCATCTACAGAAATAAAAAGCAATCTTCGTTATTTTATAAGCTTCATTTTTGCCTATAATAATTTTTTCTATAAAACGCATGGAACTAGCAGTTAATGATGTTAAAGAACAATTTAGATTCGGAGTAACAGTACAAGGTGAAAAGATAAAGATGCTACGATTTGCTGATGATATAGTAATTCTAGCCGAGAGTAAAAAGGATTTAGAAGAAACAATGAACGGCATAGATGAAGTCCTACGCAAGAACTATCGCATGAAAATAAACAAGAACAAAACAAAAGTAATGAAATGTAGTAGAAATAACAAAGATGGACCGCTGAATGTGAAAATAGGAGGAGAAAAGATTATGGAGGTAGAAGAATTTTGTTATTTGGGAAGTAAAATTACTAAAGATGGACGAAGCAGGAGCGATATAAAATGCCGAATAGCACAAGCTAAACGAGCCTTCAGTAAGAAATATAATTTGTTTACATCAAAAATTAATTTAAATGTCAGGAAACGATTTTTGAAAGTGTATGTTTGGAGTGTCGCTTTATATGGAAGTGAAACTTGGACGATCGGAGTATCTGAGAAGAAAAGATTAGAAGCTTTTGAAATGCGGTGCCTTAGGAGAATGTTAAAAATCAGATGGGTGGATAAAGTGACAAATGAAGAGGTATTGCGGCAAATAGATGAAGAAAGAAGCATTTGGAAAAATATAGTTAAAAGAAGAGACAGACTTATAGGCCACATACTAAGGCATCCTGGAATAGTCGCTTTAATATTGGAAGGACAGGTAGAAGGGAAAAATTGTGTAGGCAGGCCACGTTTGGAGTATGTAAAACAAATTGTTGGGGATGTAGGATGTAGAGGGTATACTGAAATGAAACGACTAGCACTAGATAGGGAATCTTGGAGAGCTGCATCAAACCAAATGACTGAAGACAAAAAAAAACAAAAAAAAACCCAAGGTTTTTGAGTTGAGTGATTGAAAAATTACCATTTTCAATCACGAATAACTCAAAAAGTATTGACTCCACAAAAAACATTTATAGAACAGTTTTTGCTTAGAATTTATTCCTCTATCGATTTCTGTGGTTATTTTGAATGTAAAATTTACACCCCCGAGAATGGATGGTATCCACCCCAAGGATAAAAGCACACATCGGCACTACATAACTTTTGTTTCTTTGGCTATTCCCTAATTACTGTCCAAGTTTCACATCAATTGGTTTTGTCCGAAAGAATTCTGAGCGAAAAACCGTCAACACTGTATTACTATATTTAATTTTTTTAAATGAATGTTCATAAAATGGATTATTCCTTTTTAATGGAGGAAATACATCTAGTAATCTCATTAGTTTTTTCATATAATTTAAGCGAAAGATATTTCAAAAAAAAAATTGCTTTGAAAAGAAAATTTTTATTGTGTTTTTTACCAGTCTTCCTTCATTATATAGTACTTACTTGCTAGAGTGTAAAATTATACAGCCTATTATTATACTTCACATATTAATATTGTTTTTCAATGAAAATTCAAGAATATAGGTTGCAAAACCAACTTATGCTAAAAATCGATACATATTAGCCTTATTCTTTCTCGATAATAATTGCTAATTTTCATTTCTCTGCATTCCTTTTTTATTAAAACTCTGTTTCTCGCCTTTTCATTCCTCGGTAACAACTTGTTTTCGTACGGCACTGTTTTTTGTCACCTGACGCGAGTCACAAGACATTCCTGTGAATTACATTGATTTATTAAAAATAATAAGCATCCCGTACCGGGGTGACTAGGTAAGGCCAGGGATGAACCGGTTTCCCGTTGTTTACTCTTCATTAAATAAAATATACAGTTTGTATCGTAGCTTCTTGAATATGCCGATATGCAGGTACTATTCAACCTTGACATCGACCGCAGAGAACGGTTGTGTAATGAACTTCATAACTTTCAGAGATAGGTTATCGGTGACTCTTGTAACTCACATGCTTTTCATGTGGTCAGAACCGTTTATAAAAGTCGAAATCTAAAGAAAAATCAAAGTAGTATCATATGTTTTTTTTGTTTCTCATGTTTTACAAATTCGGTGCGGTAATTGAATGATTATTTTAATTCTCTTAAGCTACTGAAGGTTAAAAATATTCCTTTCTTTTTCTGTACAGTATACTAACCAGAATTTCTTAAACGCAATGTAAATTTTGAAGATATCGTAACATATACCAGTTTTTTAAGAAATGGTTTAATACATATTTTTATTGCTCGTACGTCAAAATGTGACAGTTAAAAAAATAACAACCGTTCAAAGTAACCGATAGTTATATGTAGAACGATCTCCCGTCGTTAAGCCTTTTCATCACAAGTGCTGCAGTTAATTTACGATCGCGTGTTAAAGACGCACAAATATCTAACAATACTATTTTAGTTGTGGAACAACAGCTAGTTACAGGAATTTCCGATCGTAGGACGCGGTTTCTGAACAGGGTTGTTCCGACTGCCTGTCTTTACTATTTTAATTATTACATCGTTGATACACGGAGCGGCTTACAACCGATTTTATTTCCAAGTATTTTTCTAACGGTTGATAGCCGTGTCTACGTATGTATTAAATGATTTGTAGAAATATACTTCTTTGTGCGCTTGCGAAATAAATATAAATCGGAGCGTAAATCAGATTATCCGGAATCAAAATTTATAAAAAATCGAATAACGGATAAACAAAATAAAATAAAAATGTTACTTGATTTTCACAAAATTATTTAAAAAATCACAACACTTGTTTCGGCACTACCTTCCTGTTGATACAAACAGAATAGTAAAGCTAAAAGTAGGTACAACTATAAAGGTAAATACAAAAACCAAAAACGCGCGATGATAAAGAGTAACAATAGGAGCGTATATATGTATCAGCAATATATAAACGGTAAATGTTATCCATCAATTCAGAAAAAGGGACGGTACTTACAAAAAGATAAGAAGCCTTCTCACATCCATAAGTACAAAAACGGAAAACTATTCGAGTTTAATTGACCGTTTAAAAGTAAATTAGAATTTTTAAGCTTATTAATTTCCAACGACTAAAGGTTTCAACACGATGTATTTTGAAATTTCCATTAAAAAAATGATCGTCCGTTAAATGATAGGCACGATTAGAAACCCTCTCGTTATTGGAAAACAAGCCTTTTATACGTATTCCAAAAGATTTACGAGTCTGTCCGACATAAAGTTTTATCACAAGAACCGCATTCGAGTTTGTAAAATCCTGATTTTTTATTAATCGCATCAACATTACCTTTTTTTTATTCGTAATAAATTTACGCAGAGAATTATCAGATATTTTCTTAAATTAACTTCTGTTAAACTAGGACTAAATTTTCAACAGATTTTGTTGCAAAATTTTACCGGTCTATTGCTAATTTAATGAAATTATTATTCGTCAAATCTAAAAAAATTGTGTTTTGTAGACATCAATTTTTGTCTTTTTCAATAATTTTTTCAAAGATTACTATAGATAGTCTGGGGCCTATTTTATTCACTTTTTCAAGTCAAAACTCATATGAAGTCATCAAATTTATTTCTTAATTTAAGATCCGAGTATTTTGGAACGATTTCATTTTACCCTTCGGGCAGAAATCTGGGCAAAGTTTTTTCAAGCTTTAACTAAAAAACGAAGCGTTTTCAGATCATGTTAATATTCTTTTTTTTCGTTATTTTAACTTGTAGGACGTTTCCTGAACGACAGTTCTGTATACATAATCTATAGAAATAACAATTTTTTTTTTTATTCATTACTAATACATTCCTCCAGATCCTGTTTTTAAATGTAATTTTTAACCGTTCTGCATTTATTTTTTATTTTATGTAAAATCGGAAAATTAGAAAATGTTCGAAAATTTATATAAATCAGTTCCCTTAAAATCTTAAATCAGATGACCGTTTTGATTTATAAACAATCTTCTCAAGGTTTATACGATTGAATTTTATGAATTTGGATTTCCCTACAAAAACTCTTAAACAAAGTTTTCGAAAAATCCAAAAGCAGTTGACTACGGAAAACTTAACAGGCTAAAATTTTATGTATAATTTATGAAAATCTGATTGGCCGTTACCGAGATATTTATCCTAAAATAAGGCCGTATTTAATCAAATAGTAAATAACAAACTTAATATTTGTTCACTTTTTGTATTATTTTTATGTTGCATTATTAATACACTGTTCACGTTTAACTACTCATTATCCAAATTTCAGTCGCATTTCGTTATTAATCCGTTTGTTCTAAAACTATATACGAATACAATTTCTTCTTCCGCTACGTATTTTTACCATTCGCATTATTTGTAACGCATTTCTGATTCATAGCCAAGTTGTAAAACCTCTATTTAATGACTTAAGTTTTTATTTGTATCGGGAACTTGTTGATGGCCCGAACCGTAATGCACAATTACACATGTTATTGAGTTAAGATTATCATGTTCTGTTTTTATTAATCTTTTGCGTGTAAAATTCCTAATGTTGTTGTATTACGTTTAGAAAAATATAAGAGTAATGACGGATTGATAAAAAAAGTGTTAAATATGAAGGAACGTTTAAAAAACCTGAAGATGTTAATGTTTAATTATATTTATTAAAAACGATATCGACAATTTAGAATTCGTTTCAAATTTCATTAATTTTTTACAAGAAAAATAAATAACATAGTATCTTCTTCCAGCTGTATTATACATCATTTTAAGAAATAAATTGTCATACAGGTACATACTTCAACTGAAGAATCAATAACGTCATTTAAAATATATATGCCTAATTTCTTATCCGGAATATTTTTATTTTGCGGAACGATTAATTATGAACATTATTTGTCCGTTTAAGTCCTGGCGTATAAATTTGTAAAATAAAATAAAATTAAAAAATCAGGAGTCAGCTCATACCGCGAGGCTTAACTTAATATATTCTACTTTATGAATGTTGAGGATTTTTTTCTCATTTTAGTACCTAAAGACAAAAACATAATACGGCCGAATACGATTGGATTATTCGTTTCTGCTATTAAGAGTATTGAGAAAGAATATACAGTTTTTATACCGCCGCAATGGTAACTTAACTGTTAATAAGTAAAGCTAGTTGCGATAGTCTCAAGTAACATGATAGTACATCGCACTCAGACTATCGAATACTAAGAACGAAAATTTTGTTGTAATAAGTAATCAATTAGTCGGTTTCATATACGTATACTAAGCGAGCTGAAGGTTTGCTCCTGTTTTCTCAACCGAACTGTCGGCTGGCTTTGGCGGGACGGTTGAGCGGGGTCGGTTGTATTATCTAACCGTATGACATCGTCCGATTACTAATAACATGACACATTAGTGTATAAAATGCAAACACAAGTTAGATCAGACTAGTACACTAGACACAACAATTTGCGAGGGGCAAAGTTTCCCTTCGCATTTTGTAATTGGGTAAATGATTCTCAGCTCGTTTTACCCGATCACACAGTTCGTACTGAATTAAGGATCTTTATAAATAAATAAAAAAATTCCGGTCATAAATAATTTTTACTAATACTAAATATAATAAATTTTCTGTACCGTTTAATATTTTTGGCTCAAATAAAGAATATTAATTCTCAGAAAAAAATATTATTTAAATATTAAACGCACAGATTATAAAAAATTTACGTTAACTGGAAAATAAAATAAAAATTGATCATTAGTATTGGTTTAAGAATCTGCAATATTATAATTCCTTTCAGGGCTTATCGGCGATTTTTAACGGCCTTCATAGTAATTACAAATTTATTCTTTAATTTATATTGACAGTTTTTGTTTACATAGTTTTTATTAAATCATTTATATTATTTTTAACGTTAGATCAGTGTCAGACCTCTCTCATGCTTATAGAAGCGTAAATATCAAGAAATGCGGATTTATCGCATAATCTTAGCAATCATGCCGTATTAATGATGACACTCTTAGAAATGCTTAATGAGTTTTTTTAAATAGTATTAGGTGGAATTTTCTGCTGTTAATGTCCTATTTCCTGAAGAAAGCGGTAACTATACTTATCGATACAATTAATGAATGTATCTAGACATAGCGGATTTCTCAATAACCCAAAATCCAAGCAGAATGAAATACGGATTCTAAAAAGGATCGACTTGTACACCGGGATGTACGGTAAATAATTTATTATTGTGTGTTGTATCGTAGAATGTGTTGTTTTGTCTGATAATAAAATGGGATAGTAACGGCTGATTTGTATTAATAGCCCCACAAAAATATAGGAAATTAAATTTTAAAGTCAACGGCCACATAATCATTTTTTTTAGGGGGATATCTACAAACCATGTTGAATATTTTTTTTTTAGATTTATATTACATAAAGAATATCCATAAACTTCAGAAGGAGGTTTGTCAAGAATAAGCCTAATTTAATAATTTTATTTGTTTTAATAAATTGTACAATACTGGGTCCCGCTAAGACATCAGTCTTATCAGTACATTTCCCTGTTAACATAATTTGAGTAAAACTTAGGCACGCAGTACAATACCAAAAATACAATGAAAATCCTTAGATATTAGTTAAAATGTTATGAAATACTTTTAAGGTGGGGTCAGAAAGTAAATAAAAATTAATTAAAGAAAATATAAAGATTAACTAAAAAAATTAAATACATCTCTGTAAAAAATTAAAATAAGTTTAAATAAAGGTAATTTTTTAATAGATGCATACATCTAAATTAGGATGTTCTCGCAGATTACAGATTATATATTACAATATACAAAATGCAAATAGTTATTAGATAGATCATACATTTTATAATAAAAAGGAAAATAACTATCAAGAAATTTTCGCTAATAAATAATTAAAAATTTCTTTTTTGAAAACTTTATTTTTTTCAAAAATATGTAGATATAATTTATTAAAAACGGTGTAAATTTGTTTTTTTAAAATCTTCTTACCAAATAAATTAAAATAATTTGGTTCTCTTGTGTCGCAAATAAAGGGGTAGTTCCCGTTTTAATGGGAAAATAATATTACAAAGTGATAAAGAATGGTAACGTAGAGGGGTCAACGTATTACACTGCTTATAAAGATTTAAATTTGGGTCGTTTGAAAAAAAGCCTGAAACCACTTTGAGCGTTCTTTTTTAAAGTTTAGTTATAATTCTTAATACATGTAAGCTGCCAAACTCCATACCTCCACACCAAGTCTTATTAAAGAATCCATTAGGGCCTTATAAATTAGTAAAAGTTTTACGTGGGAGACGTTTTTCAGGTAATAAAATCTATTCAAACAAGCTCTTATTTTAAAGCAGAGGTTTTTTAAGTGACAATCCAATTTTAGTTTATTGTGAACTATCAAACACAGGTATTTAAAATAGTATTTTACTGTCAGTCTATTGCAAGTTATTGGCACATTATCATTGATACAGTTTGAAGGGATCATTGAAATTGTGAAAAATTGATGTGGGCAAGGAATCAGATTTCACGACTGCGGTTTTGAAATGTACGAGCATAGTGTTTTATTCTGTTTGTAACGAGTTGGTTACTATGACACCATATTGTAGATTTGTTAAAAATCATTCTACAATGTAGATTCTGGTACATGAAAGTGTTTGTGTACAACTAAAAGTTCAGAATCATCAGCATTTATAAAATAAGAACGGGATAGACAGTAACCTAAATTTGGGCCTAGGTGACTTCCTTGCGGCATCCTAAACTTACAATTCATCGGATCGCTAAAGCTAGTACTTGTTTTAACAACAAATTTTTTATCATTTAAATAACTTTGAAATCAGTTAAGGAGATTACCTTCAATTCGTACTCTTCTCAAACCAGTCGGCAGAATTTCATGACTGAGGGGTATCAAAAGTTTTACTGAAGTCTACAAAAACTGCAAGAATGTGACAATTGGCATTGAATTTACTATTTATGAAATCAACAAATTCAGCCAATAAAATCTCCAACACCCTTCCCTCTCTGAAAACCAAACGATCTTTTCTTTACGTAATACATTGTAAGTAATTATTTAATTAATTTACAATGTATTTTTCAATTACTCAGAGAATAGATATAGGCATATAAATAGTTACTAACCTATGATCACCCTGTTTAAATATGGGTCTTATTTGGCAACCTTCATTAAATCAGGAAAAGTGACTTTTTATGGAAAAAATTATTAAATCAGCTTTAATTTATTAAAATTTTAGATGTCTAACTCTAACCTTCTCAAAACTTGGAGATTTCGATGAATACAGTTGAGTAACAGTAATTAATGAATATTGAGTTGAAAATAATCTATGTTCTTAATAAAATGAGGGTTGCATCATCCTGTTATTTTTATTACTAATATTAGCTGTAACATTAATAAATAACAATTATACAATTACATTTCACAGAATTATTACGTCTAAGGGTTTAAAAATTACATTGTCAAATTTTAAACATTAATATTAGACCTCCGAAATTTCAAATGTTTCGTACATCAAATATTACTGACATACAATGTAAAATTCAAAATTATTTCCACTTCTAACCCCGGCAAAATAGTAACATTGTAATTTTTAAAAGTTTTTCGTGTTATTCATTTATTATTTTTCCCCGTGTTCAGGCACAAGAAATAGAAATTATAATAAAATTTGGTATTTCATAAAGATTAAGGAAATTTTCAACGGTTTCAAAAAATACTGGAAAGTTCTTTCCGGTATTTTCTTTAGTTTTGAATTTTCTTTACATCGGATACGATCAGAGTCTGAAATTTCCAGCAAAAAAAATAGGAATATGATTTTTCTTCCTGGTACATGACGAAATAATAAAACAGTTGACAATACTGCTTGATAATTCGAATTGAACATCGAACTCCTGCAAATTTTATTTGAATTTTAGATTTTAAACCGCACCTGCTGATTAAAATCGACCTGTATTGATATTCATAATAAATATTAGAGAATAATGAAATATCATATTAATTATGCAACACTCATCGTGGTTACTAGGCCCAGTAATTATCAAAAACTGAAATTTAATCACAGAGTAACTGGAAACTTCAGTAAAAGAACAAATGAAATTGTCCAGTAATTACTATCTCCTTATCTCCTTCTATATTGTCCAGCGGAATTAGAATATGGAATTTTTCAGTTTAGATTTTTTAAATTATATCTTTTGATGATTATAGTTATTCAAGCGACAATCTTAGGGGTAACATACTACTTGTTCAAACACATAAAAGTACTATAATTTGATAATATGATTGTGTATTTAATGTGGTGTTTAGTTTTATTCTTTTAATAATTATGTTAAAAAAAAATATATATTTATAAAATTTTATTTTGAATAAAATTAAAACTATTTAAAATAAATCCCTTTTGGCACGCCGGAAGGCGAAGGTAGATTTCACCGGTGCTAAGTAGGGGATAAAAAAGATTTCCATCTTAAAGTTAAGAAAAACTTCAATTTACTCAATGATTGCATGTGAAGAAAAGTTTCACATGTTTAGCAGACGACAAGCCCCATCTTCTCTCAATTCCAGCAACATTTTGGTCATCCCTTGCTGTAAGGATTGGTCATGCCAAAAATTGTTTCAGACAAAAGTTTTAGGTAATGTTTAGAGGACTAACGACCGCTTTAATCGATTCGATGCTGTGCCTTTTAAGGGAGGTATGATGTTTTTGTCTTCGAAACTCCATTTTTTCCACTCCCTGGGCTAATAGTTGGTGATATAAAAAATCTTTACTTAAATAATTTTTAGGTCTTCATCCAAAGAATAGTAGGAACTTTTAACGAATTCGATATTTTTCTTAATAAGAAAGTTATAGCGATATTTCGTTTTTTCGAAAAAGCCACCCCCATTTCCACTCCCCTGGACCGATTTTGGCCGTCAACGACTCGACCGAGATTTTGGGACGAGTTATTTTTAAGGAACAATTTGAAAGTGATTGGCGCAAAGTTACGGCAGTTAACGTGTCCACATTATATACATATATATAAACTTTTGAGCTGATAGTGGTTTTGGGGTTTGGGGGATGTGAAACGCGAAGATATATCGAAATATTTTGGAAGTCGAATCATGGTACCCGTTACAATAGGTAGCTTTCTTATGAAATCTACCTAAAATAATTTCCTGAAAAAAAACATATTTCTCTAGAATAAATATTATATAAAAAAATATTATGATACAACATTTTTTAACTGTTAATCGGTATTTAAACTGGAATTATGTCGCATAAATATTCTGTTGCAAACATATGTTACTCTGCAGAATCCGTAACGTGTGTGGTGTCCTTCGAGATTTTTTTGTCTGCATTTTTAATACGAATATTTAGAATTCTTTAATTACAGCAGATCAATTAAACCTAGATTATCTGAATACAGTTTATTAAATAGGTATGTAGGTTTATAATTGAACGGAAAACATGTAGGTATCACTGACTTATGGGCGGCGGGTAAAATCAGCTGATCCGCTTCATTCCTTTAAAACAGTGGACGTGCAATTTAAAAACGTACGTTTTGTAGATTGGCACACGACAGTGTTCGTCACCGCATTCAAAGTACGGTTTGGATTGTGGCCGCACGTAATTTGGCCGGGAGCCAGCAGCCGAGGGGGTCATAGGTCTGGGGTGCGACCTTCAGTTCTCCGCTAAGGTCACTACGATTAACGGTAGATGTACGATTAGCGAAAATAAAAACTTCTCAGCTCTTAATTCCACAGAACAATTCTCTTTAACGTCGGTCAACTTGGTTCTTCTGTCGTGTCTGTATTACCTGGCCGATACGAGTTTTGCATCGTGTATTATCTCAGAGCTCGTGTGTAACTAGATGTTATCTTAGATTGCAGTTTCTCCGGAAACAGTGCGGTTTCCCCTATGATATGATATATCAAAAGACGTATTAAAAGAATTTTTTTAAAAGAATATTACTTCAAGAACGCAATGCTAGGGATGAATTATTCAAAAAGAAATCTGTTTCTAATTTAAATGCAGATTACAGCGTATACATTAAATAAAATTCGAAATTATAATTAATTTGTTTCTAGCCGCGAACACATGCTCGTTATATATTAAGACATTCGATCACGTATTGTTCTAAACAATAGCGTATTAAAAAAATTACTCTAGCTAAAATAAGTATGAAATAGATTTAAGTAATGCAATATAAGCAAACATTAAGTGTTATGTAAATAGAATAATTATACGCGAAACATCGAATGAAATCTAATCGAATCGATTTTTTAATAGTCACACTAACCTGCTGCACTGATGACACGTTTTAACTCGCTGGCTTAGACTGTTGAAAAGTAAAAATAACTTAATAATATTTAAGGTGGTGGAAGTGTTTATATTGAAATCAATTCGACTGAAAAGTTTTTGTTTTAAATATGCAATGAAAAAGTTATATCTAGTGTATATATCCTTTAAGAAAAACATTTAATCACAATTTTTCACGGGAACGATTTTCATTAGGGCAGTATTTACTCTAACGTTAAATGAGTTGGTGCATCAATAAATGTAAATTAAAAAAAAAATGTAATAGTCACGAGAAAATTTATTGAGAACTAGCTTAATTACAAAGAATTTTATTGGCAATTTTTCAAATCTTTTCTAAAATTATTATTCTGTACATAATATTTACTTATATTTATTCACACACACACACACACACACACACACACACACACACACACACACACACACACACACACACACACACACACACACACACACACACACACACACACACACACACACACACACACACACACACACACACACACACACACACACACACACACACACACACACACACACACACACACACACACACACACACACACACACACACACACACACACACACACACACACACACACACACACACACACACACACACATATAAAATGGCATATACCCACGTATTCTTTCATACTATTTAATTAATGATAGTGTTTACTATCATATACATACATATCCTAAAAAACTGATATTATCAGGAAATTTTACATGTCTTCAATAAGAAAATCTTATCAACAATTTAACTACAGTTCGTAAAGCTTTATCAGTTTTACCACTTGATCGAGCACATATTCGATCTACTGTCACAGGCTTGAGTAGCTCGAGTTGTGAATCGACTACATACTTACTATATATCTTTGATTTTGTGTTATATTTTCCCCGATCGGTTTCAAGATCTCATCATTCCATTATCCGTTGACGAATTGCATAGGCGACTGATCGTTTAATCGATACGGACCTGATATAATCGCCCAAGATGTTATTTCAGTATTTAACCATAACTAAAAAAAGTTTTGCAAAACCGGTGGTTACTTAATAAAAGTTAACTACATAGAAAAGTACTGTATTCAACTTATCCTGTTGATCTTTAGAGAGTTGAGGGGTGGAATTCACACTGAACAGCCGCCTTTGTTTTATGAGCAAACTTTAACCGCGTAATTTCTAGTTCCAGGAGCAGCTGATCGAACAAAATGTCTGTAAAAATATAACATGAAAGTGTCGATCAACCGAACCAGTAATGATAGTGGTGAACTTAATATTTTATAAGCTTGTATGAAAGCCGGCCTCCGTGGCGCGAGTGGTAGCGTCTCCGCCTTTCATCCGGAGGTCCCGGGTTCGAATCCCGGTCAGGCATGTCATTTTCACACTCGCTAAAAATCATTCATCTCATCCTCTGAAGCAATGCCTAACGGCGGAACCGGAGGTTAAAAAAATTCCGTGTAGCCAGAATACTGACCGTTTAAATTGTACTTAATCATTATCCAATCTTCAGAGGTTGCGCGACTACAGAGAGATAGTCTGTTACATCTTCGGAATCGAAATATTTACATTTTTTTTTAATTTTGGTATTAGCGAAAAACCGGTATGGATATAGTTGCATGTTAAAACGTGTGGTTTTCAGCGTGATATATATGTTTATTTTTGAATGATTAATTCACCATATAAGCTTCAAAGCTTGTGAGTGAGAGTATGAAATGGAAATTTTTAGAGTATGAAAATGTCATGCCTGACCGAGATTCGAACGCGGGACTTATGAATGAATGCTTAAGACGCTATCACTCCGCTACAGAGATGGGTAAATATGTTTTGATATAAGCTAAATACTGGATGCATCACTTCAGAATCGTCAAAGAATTAGGAATCCTTTCGAGCGTACGTGACATAAAGTGGTTAAGAATCGAATAGTCGATCAAATGTGTTTAGCAATAAACCAGCTTTTCTTTTTTTTTGCGCGATGATTCTGGGATTGCTCTTTAAAGCAATCACAGTAAAGGAAATAAATAAGATAGTTTTTTAATACTTGAAAAAATAATTTCTGACGTCAAAAACCCATTAAGAAACGAAAAAATCATTTACCTCTTGATTTCAAAATACCGATATTATATTATTAACAGGTTAAAAAATATGTTAAGCTTTTAATATACAACCCATGCACCTTAGAAAAAATATGTTTAGCATAAAGAACTCTATAAAAACATTTCGTTGTTTTTGGTTTGTTTTTACGAGAAAGACTAAATTACTTCCGAAGAAATTACTTTAAATCCATTGAAAAATGTTTATGTAAATTTCAACACCTACATGACGTAATTTACGACTTGGTTTATGTTAAGAGTGATGGTATTAAAAACGCTGTTATGTTCACTACATCGGATGTTAGATTTGGGTATTTTTAGCGATTATATAATACACTTAGAATACATTTCAGATAATTAATTATTAAACGATTTAGAATCTTAAAATTAATAGAATTTTTTGTGATTAAAATACTTCTTAATAAAAAAAGCGTTTTCTCGTTAAGTCGAATTATTTTCAATGTTTGAATAATTCGAGTGATGGAAGTTCAAAGAGAATACATTATTTTAAATAATAACAATAATTAAGATATAAAAATTATTAACATAAATAATAAATTCAACGCTATTTTTCGCAACGGTTGGAGGTAAAGGCGGATTTCGATGTCTAATCAATAGAAAGGCGTCGCAGTGACACATCTTCTGCGGGACGTTGACACTCCTTGCCTGACCCATTTATTAATGTTATATATTTTTATTTCTTTATCTGTTTACAATTTTGTTTTCATAATTCTCAAGTATTTTGTTAATTCTATTAAGTTAATTCTGTACTTTATTCGTTAAAGTTTTAAATAACTAACCGCGTAAATAAATGTGGAAGACGAAAGTTACAAAAATCGATTGTAGGATTAACAAAACAATATTATTTATACCTTTGGTAGAGATAATAACGTAACGTAGAAACGGTCACCAATAAAGTTTATGAATCGTATCTCATAAATTATCTGTGTAAAAATGTGTTTTTTGATTTTGTCATAAGTAGTGATTTTTTTACTAATAATTTTTTTGACTCGTGAGAATTTTTACGACCTAACACAAAATAACAAATATCAAATAAAAATAGTGATTTTTTTTTAAAATTATTGAGAACTAAGTAATTCTACATTCAATCATTAATCATAAGATTAATCATTAATCAATTTTTTGTAATTGTTTCTACATTTTCTTTAAAGCTCGAGGTTGAAGGTATATTGTAAAAGATATTTTTTGGTAAAAAAAAAAAAAAATGGAGTTTTATTATCTCGGTTTGATTGACTGGTGGATTTTAAGAAAAATTATGTAAAAGAGAAAACGATCGAAAAAATGCTTACAAAAAAAATAACAAAGCTAGATTTTTTCAAGACATACTGATGATTAAAAAATAAATTAAAAAAATAAAATATACATTTATTTAAGAAAAAAATATGTAAATAAACAAAAATTAATTTATTAGCAGTAAAAATAATTAATTATAAATAAATGAATGAAATGGGGAAAGTCTGTTTTAAAATTAGTAATAGTTCAATTTAAAATCATCTTATTTTTCCCTTTAATGTATACATTTTTGTTTCGTACATTTCTTGCATGATCTATTTATATCAACCTTAGTTAAATTATTGATATACATTTTAGTTCTGTTATGTTACAGTTCATTATTTTTTGCTTCGTTTACAGTACAATATTGTTCTTTATGTTATTGAATTAATAGTTTATCACTTTGGATTTTAATTAAGTGTATAATCCTATGTTTTTGAAGTTCTCTGTTTGATTTCTTAATTTGTTAAATAATTCTACCGCGTAATATTCTGCAAGCGATTGTCCATATTAGTTATTGGCTTTCTCGTGTACGTATGAATTTTAATGATTATTTATGACTGTAGTGTATGTAGTTAGTTAAAATTCATTATACTATTGCTTTTGAGGTCGACGAGTTTGACTATGGATTTTAACATTTCCTCGCTTAGTATCATGATTTGCAGTCTTATGTATAGTGGTGTTCTAGAGCAGCGTTTCTCATCCTGGGGGTTGCAGTGATATGAAAGGGGGTTGCGAAATCAGTCTACAAATATGCACCTAAACAATAATGAAATGATTTTGTAAGAAAAAAAAAATATTATAAACAATTTTATTTACTTTTACAAGTACCCATGTAAAGAAAATAAATTAATGAGAGGGTTGTGTTTGTTTTTCATTTAAAAGTTGCTCCATACCTGGATCTACGTTAAAAACACAAAAGTAAATTGTTTTCAAGTGGTGAAAGACGATTCTTACATTTAGTTTTTAGCTCAACCATGGAAGAAAAACCCTTTTTCAGAGGTAAGACGTAGAGAAAGGAATTAATATTTTCAAAGCTTTTGTGACTGAATTTCCATATTCACTTCCACGAAGAAACCAAAACGTACCTAAATCTTCAGATGTGAATATTAGTTGTAACGTTTTATTAGTGAAGATTTCGATGAGCTGGTCGTGAATCTCAACCGGTGATTTAACAGCTGCAACAATGCTTTCAGTAAATGGATTCAGTACCCATCTCTTCCAGAAATAATTTTTATCTTCGGAAAATATGCCGCCAACTGAATTTTTAGCTCACGCAATTGCATTTTCATGCTATCCAAACTGTCGTGTATGGTAGTGTTTTCTTCATCCAAATTTCTCTCAATATTATCGGAAGTGAGTGAAATCATATAAAAGGTTTTGCTTTGAAGCGAATAATCCAATATCCAGCTTCTTACTGAAAACACAAACTTTGTGTTAATAAAATGTTTTTGTCACGTTCTTGTAAATTCACATTTAAGTCGTTTAAATGCGAAAATACATCAGCTAAGTAAGCCAATAGCAACATATACTCATTATTCTGAAAATATTGAGAATGACATTTTTTATCGTAGAAAAATATTATTAATTCATCTCCCAGTTCCAACAACCGGTTTAACACTTTCCCCTGCTAAACCATCTGACTTCTGTGGGAAAAGAAGGGATTTTTTCTTTTCGCCCATTTTATCGCACAGTTTAGCAAACAATCTATTCTGTAATGGTCGACCTTTAATAAAATTAATCATTTTTACAGCTTTACAAAGAATTTTATTGAGACTTTCCGGCATATTTTTTGTGGCAAGAGCATATCTGTGAAGGAAGCAGTGCGTCCATTCCGCCCTTAGTATAAAGCTATCTTAAATTTTTCAGAAATCCTTTCCTGTTATCACCTTTGCTCCATCACTACATACTGTAATACATTTTTCCCAATCTGTGTTGTAGTTTTTAGCAGCTCTGTCCTGTTGCATAACCAGATATTGATTTGCAAAACAAACGTATTTTCTTTGATTGATCTGTCCCTATCGCATTCGTTTCTCACAAAACATAAGAACTGAGAAATGTTTGCCACATATATTGATTCGTCAGATTGAATACTAAAAAATTCACTTGAATTCACTTGCTTAATTATCTGAGCGCGAACATCGGCAGCCATGTCATTGATTCGTCTTGATACTGCGTCGTTAGAAAGCGGAATTCTTTTTCAATTACTTTTTATGTTAAAACACTGACCGTATCAATTACAGCAGGAATATGAGGTTTTCTGCGATTGTATGGGGTTTGAACATCTTAGCTATTCTTAATGCTACGAGATAAGATGCTTCAATTGTACTTTTATCAGTACGGCTTGATTTACAAATAAAAGCTTGTTGATTTCTCAAAGTGTGTAATTTTTTTTCGAAAAAGTCCAAGGGTTTGCTTTTATGATATGGATGTTTAGTTTTTAAGTGACGAATTAATTTTGATGGATTCATGCTTTCATCGGAGAGGACGAAAGCAAACAAAGCACTGGCTTTCCATCCAATGAGGTAGACCCATAATTTAAATAATTGTTATTATATAATCTTGTCTTTTTATCAATCGATTTACTGGATGTAGATAAAACTTGTTTTTTTTTTACAAATTATCCATTTTGCATAAGAATGTGATTGAAAAAAAAAAAATTGACCGCACACTAAAAAACCGAAAACTCAGTTATTATTATTTTCAATGAAACTACTTTTTAAAAAAATTAAATAAAGGCACCGGACACACGCTTTGTGTTTGAAACTAAACTGACATTCTGCAATTCGTTACGCCTCTTTTACTTTGTTGAGAACACGACATGTTCAAACGTATATGCAAGTCGGAACATGACGCTCTCATACCGAATATTATGGAAGCAGATCAAATTAAAAGGAGTACGTACACATCAAGTTGGAACCTGTTAATTGCTCATGTTTGTTCGTGCGTGTTCATACCCGTCGTTATTAACGCAGCTAAATAGTTTTAACTGTTTCGTTAGGTTGCGGTTGGGGGTCGTAAAATATTCATAATATATTTTTTTTTTACTTTTCTGGATCGTGGAGCTAAAAAGGTTGAGAATCACTACTGTAGAGTATACCGCTAGTTCATATTGTATCTGATATGTGATACAGTTAGCGCTGCGTACATAGTTTTCTTTGCATATATTGGCATATTTGTATTACGTGTTTTATTCTGTATGAAATTTCTCTTAATTTTGTTGTCAAATTTTCATTTTCGTGTCCCATTTTGAGTTTTCGTCTAATTATATTCCAAGGTATTTGACATTCTTGGCGAAATCCAAGGTGCTGGAATTTTAACATCGATTGCTTTTTAAACGTTTTGTACTGACATTTTATTTTATTTGAATTATTGATATTATCGTATTTTATTATGTTGTTGTGCAGAAGCATTACTTGGGATTTTTTTTTATTTACAAAAATTTGATTATAGTACATATATTTGAATATTCGATTGAAATCTGGTATTGTGCATTGCTTTTCTAATTTTTAGTGACTAAATTGTATTCCCACATCATCTGCAAAACAAAATTGTTCGGAGTTTAGTTCTAATTCATTTATGTTTTTAAATAATAATATTACTTAAAAAAAGTTTTTTTTTTCAAATTTGGGTGCAATACATTTTTTGTAATATATTTTAAATATTGGGATTTTTTTATCTATTCATTTTATTATTCATTTTTCATCTAATAACCACTTTCTAAAAAGAAGAAGGTCGTTAATTAAGATGTACATTTTTTAATATTTATGCTCTTATAACTTTTTCATAAAATGAATAGAATTCTATTATTATTTCTGTTTTATAAAGGAGATTCTACTGATAGTTCCTTTGTAATTCTTTTGTTCGTAACTGAAACAGAAGTTTTTTTAACGAAAAAATACATTGAGACTAGATCGATTTTTAAATTATTTTGCCGTTGTCATTGGTTTATTATTGTATTATTATAGAATAATAAGGCATTGCTATTCACAGTATTTTTAAGCAAAATTCAAGAAAATTAGTGGAAAAACTTAAGAAATAATCCATATTCTAGCCCTCCAAAGAGTTTTATTCATTCTCGGATACAGTTTCTTTACGTCAATTCTCTATATTCGTTTTCGTATTTTTTATCAAGACACAGGCTTATCGCCTTCGAATTCCTTACTGGTGATTTTTACGTAAGAGTAGTCTTTTAGTAGACCCATCAAAATGTTTAGATAATAATAATTCCGACTTAAAATATCTACACTAAAATTTATAAAAAAATACTCCTTTATGATTTATTTCTTGTTTAAATTTCTTCATTTTGACGTCGACGCTAGATCGTAAATCACCTATTGTTAGTGTTTGTTTATTTTTAATATAGCGCCGTCTTCTAACAGATAAATTTAAAGTATTTAAAAAAAATATAATTATTTGGTTTTTTTTTTGGTGCAGTTTTTAAGCCCGATAATCTTTTAAAAATGTTATTTATTTCTACTTACTTTTCCGAATTTATCTGTATTCATTGATGATTATTATTTTATAATCGAAATGCGCATTCGCTTTGAAAAGTTTTATTTCTGTACGATTTTTAAGCACTTTTGCTATTGAATTTTATTTTAGTAACTGATTCTTTATAAAAAAAAAAAAAAAAATTATTTCCATATTTTTGAACAATCAGACATTTGAGTGGTTTTATAAACTTTGTCATTCTTCTACGCAAAGCTGGCCTTATGAAAATCAGTTCACTCTTTTCTTTTCTTCTGTTCCTTTTAATACTTAATTTCGAATGTTATCATTGAATTGAATTTAATTTTCAACAGCCTTCTATAACTTCTTAACTATATTTTGAAAAATATGAAATTTTCTTTTGCACAATTTTATACTCCTTCGTTTGAAGGACATTCATACGATCACTTATATTTTATGTATTTTCGTTTGTTTTGCTTCAATAAAAAAAACCGATTTTTATTTATTTTTTATAAGATGTATTTACATTAATTTTCTCAGGATTAAATTTTCTACAAGTTTTGTTACTTAATATTTTGTATTTATTAGGAATTTAAAAAAGCTATTATACTTCAAACCTAAAAAAAACTTGTTTCTCGAAACCGAATTTTGTGTTTTAAAAACTATTGGAGTTACAATATAGGGACCTGTTTTATCCTATTTTCTAGATAAAATTACATAAAACAAACTTTACTCCTTAATTTGGGTCCCAAAAATTACAGTAGGGCTTCATTTTAATGGAAGAGCTGAATTTCGTGCGAAATATTTCGCTAGCCGTAATTCGAACGCAAAGAGTTTCCAGACCTATGCTTATATGAACTTTTTTCGTTTTCACCAGTAGAACATGTCCTGAAAGTTTCTCCGTTTCTTCGTGGGACACCTGTGTATATATACATTTATATGTGTGTGTGTATATATATATATATATATATATATATATATATATATATATATATATATATATATATATCCCTCAAATAGGCAATATATTCATCCATATATCATATATATATATTAAGAGTTTACGTAAACTACTTTTAAAAGAAACATCTACTGTTATTATCGCATTTCAATGGTTTATAACCAAGATTACCTATATACACAAAACAACTTTCTTTGTACGGACAAGTTTTTATTACTTTATGTTCAAGAGAAATAATTTTAATGAGAGAGAATTTAAAAAAACTTTATTATAACACCAAATAGGCATATTTTCAGTATGTGAATGAGTTTTACCTCACAAAGATTCGGACTACGTAGTTCGGATAAAATTTAATATTCCGTAAAATTGCTATTAAGGTGACTTCAATTAAATTATGACTAAACACCGTCGGAAATAGAACAAAATCAGAAAAATTATTTTTAAAGATTAAACTAAAAAAAAATGAAAAGAATTCTGTTTAACAGGTTTCCTATTTTATTTGGACGTAGTAATTGTTAACATACCCCAAGTGAGATGCAGTAGCCTGAGAGTTTTTATTATTAGTTCTTAATCGATTTTTATAATCTTAGTATGAATAAATAAAATGTAGTAATTAATGATAATAAAAATGTTCATTATTTATTGTTGATAAAATTGTTTTTATGGCGTATTTATAAACGTAGTACTTATAAATATCAGGGTTTTGTAATAAGTAAACAAATCACAACAGCGGAAAAACTATTTAATAGAATAAACTGATATTGTGTGATGTTCAAGTCGGCACCCCTAAAGTAAAAAATACCAGTTGTTCGAAAAAAATCTCCGCTATTTAATTTCTTTGTTTATTTAAAAATATCGACTCTGCTTGAAACGTGTACTGTGGAAGAACAGCGTGCTGTGATAAATTTTTATTTTCTGAAGTTATAAAATCGCCGAAATTCACGTGTGGATGTTAAAACGGTAAGGGGAAAATTTTATTTACCGCAAAAATGTTTTTAATTACAAGCGGATCGGGCAGTTTAAATCCGGTAGAACTAGTGTTAACGATTTAAATCATACAGGAAGTTCAGTGGAAGTTTCGATTGATCCTTTGCAAAATCGCATTAATGATTTTATTCTTGAGGGCAAACGCATAAAAATTTGGAAAATTGCTGAAATTTGTAGGGCGAGTGTCATAACTGTCCGTTCCATTATCCGTGATAAGCTAAAATACCGCAAAACATGTCTCGTGGGTTTCAAGACGGTGGATTCAAAATCACATTAATAAAGTGGAAATCTAATTTTAACGGAAGGTTTCATCGCATAATAACTTGCGATGAAACTTGAATTCCATCATTTTGAGCCGGAATCAAAACGTCAAGATTGTTGAAAGTAAAAATTCGAGTTCACGAGGAAAAAAATTCAAAACTTACGCATCAATCGGTAAAACGATGTTAACGTTGTTTTGGGACTATAAAAGCCCAATTTATTGCGATTATTTAGAAGAAAAACGAAAAATCTACAGCTAATATTATTTTGACATCCCAGAAAATAAAATGAAACCCGCAATAATGAGGAAACACCCTGGTTCTCTCACGAAAGGCGTAATTCTTCTTCATAATAACGTCCGTCCCCATTACTCTAAAAAAGCACGGAAAGCTATTAAAAAAATCAGGTCGAAAGGTGTTACACCATCCACCTTTCAGTCCCCCTATATCGCAACATCAGATTTGTTTAGATTAATTCTCACAAAGAATTTTTACGTGGTACCGAATTCAGTAATAGTAAACGGGTCAAGAATTCGGTACAAGAACGGGTCAGACACTGAGGTGAACATTTCTTTATTACTGGAATAAGTTATTTCACAGAAATATGGGATAAGCGCCAGAGATTATGTTGAAAGATTTTTATTGTCATCGAATAAATAAAACTTTTGTCTTTAATTATTTATTGAACGATCTTCATACATATAGTATTTTGTTAAACTTTCTTTTCGGTTACTAATTTTTCTCTCTTTATAATCTTTGTTGATTTATATAAAAGGAAACTTTCTGTTTTTTCCAATAATATTAAGTCAATTCTACCGGTCCAAATATATTATTATAAAATTTCCTGTGCTTATTAATCGGCTTAATTTTTATTTATATTAATGTAAGTAGTTATTTTTAATAAATATGTAGTTTTTGCATTATTACTAATTTGCATCGTTTCCTATGTGTATCCCTATGCTTGAGTCAATCCCTATGCGACGCATCATTAACTTGGTTATTACGAGAATTTTCATTTTTTTAAATACTGTAATTCAAAAGTAGTTAAATAGCAACCAAATAATCTTCAAATAGCAAATAAATAGCAAGAGAAATTAACTTCATTTGCAAAATATACATTTACAATTTATACGTAAAGATTGTGTCATTTTTATCTTAGCCTTGATCAGGTCAGGTCTGAAGGGTATGTTTGTAACAGGACGTTGTACAGTTCGTACGATTCAAGTACGCTCAGTACAAGTCCCATTGCGGTGTTAAAAACGCTATTAGTTATTTTAATTACTCGGGTTTTTCTGTTTGAAAAATTTCAGGAAACACTGAGTCCAAACAATGGCAGCTCGTAGCTAAAATTAGTGGTGGTGCTGCTCCAGAAAATTGTTAGTCTTTGTTTTAAAATTGTGTAAAAGGAAACAAACGTGTATCAAAAGTTAAAGTTTTTTGTAAAATAAAAGAACCGAAAAAATGAATCAAATAGAATAGCTGGAAACAGAATAATAATCTAATTTTACACTTTATCGCATTCAAGAATATGGTACACGGTTTTTAAGTGCGGAGTAAAAAAAAACTTACCTTCCTCCAGCACGCCTGGGTCGGCACTTCTGGAGCGACAGTGCTATCTCTCCCTCGCAGCCTCGCGTGCAGCTTTCTATATGTGCTGTGCATGCGCACAACAGCCGCACACACACCACGCCGCTGGAACTGTGAAGCGGCGTGTTAAGCGGCGCATAAAAAATCTTTTTGTGGAACTGTGCACAAAAAGATTTTTTATCTTTTTCATAAACTGGGGGATGGCTGCTGATATTAAACTTAAGGATTGTGTATTGTACAAGTATAAAGAAGTAATTAAAGAAGAAAGGACTCATTATATTAAATGCGATTGATAATATCAAGTGGAAATAGGAGGTGCTGCAGTTCCACAGTGCCTATACGCGAGCCGCCACTGCCGCCCAGACAGGTTCATCTAACTCTATAGCACATTTTAGACGATTTAAGTGAAATTCTGAAGAGGAGCGTGGTTAAAGATAAATTTTATCTGTCCTACCCCGACTGGTAAATTCAGTAGTTATAATTTTCAGATTAAAAATACAGTACTGCACCGTAGAATCAGTTAAACGAACAGCGATTCCAAATGACGGTTTTAGACGCTACCAGATTTATGAAGCTAGCTTGGTGTAACGTATTACAAACTACAATTCGAAACGGTTTTAAAAAATCCGGTTTCATTCCACGCCGTATTTCGACGGAAGATTACCATGATAAAGACGATATACCACTCTCAGAATGGATTCAGACTCTTAATTCGCCAAAAAAAAAATCAGCCTTTTAAGAATACTCAATAGATGTCTACGCAATAGCCGATGATGACGTACATACTACAGAAATTCCGACTGATGAAGTCATTATTACTGAGATAACTCATAGTCGTGCAGGTGATAGCGAAGCTGAAACTGAAAACGAAGATGAATCTACTACTCTCCCAGTCGTATCAATGATTGACCCCAAAGAATATTTTTAAAAATTTACGGAGTTTAGTGAGACTAATGTTGTAAGTGATGAATTTGTGGAGTACTTGAATAAACTAAAAAGCTGTTTTGATGATTACAGGTATAAGATTATTAAACAAATAAAAATAAACGATAATTTTAAGACTAATTAGTTTGTATGCGCAATTTAGGTCTGACGTATTCTCTTAGAATGAAGAAAAAATAATATATTAGAATGATTTTTTAAGTTTAATAAATACAGTTTGTACGTAAAAACGTGTGACATAGAAATATAGACATTTTTGTGTGGGTTCATTTGTTACTTTCCTCGATGATTTTGGTAAGTTTTGCTGCACACTTATTACCATTTTTTTTATGTTGTTAATTCATTGAACGCTAACAGTTTTGGTTAAAAGCAAAACGTATTAGCGTCTAAAAATTGTATTAAATCTAAATTTTATTTGTTAGTCCATAATACAAAACACATCGATTTTTTGTATTATAATAGATAATGACGGTATAAAACTTTACGGTTACGAGGTGGCAACTTGGAAGTACCGAGCACTCAGCTGTAACGCGCATATTTGATCGGCCCCTTGATTCTCTTTCTAACCAAGTTTTACTGTGTGTGTGTATATAATTTTTATTTTTTTGTCTCATATGTGATTTTCTGTATGCTTTTTTTTTAAATTCTGTTAGACAATAAAATCTCGTTATTTATCACTCATTTAATCATTTAACCGTCAGTCTCTGTAAACTGTCAGAGGCAAAGGAATAAACCTTGTGTATGCGATTGCCCTACCCACTCCCGTAGTGTTGCATTATTTGAACTTTTTTTTCTGTTTAGCCTCCAGAACCACTATAAGGTATTATTTCAGAGGATGAATGAGGATGATATGTATGAATGTAAATGAAGTGTAGTCTTGTACAGTCTCAGGTCGACCATTCCTGAGGTGCGTGATTAATTGAAACCCAACCAAAAAAGAACATCGGTATCTAGGATTGAAATCCATATAAAAGTAACTGCCTTTACTAGTATTTGAACCTTAGAATTCTCGACTTCGAAATCAGTTGATTTCTGATGACGAGTTCACCACTAGTAGAACAACCCTACGGTTGAACTAGTGAAAATGGATCCACGCAATAGTTTTTCTGATGAGTTCGAAACTTAATTCACTTCGTAGTTACAGTAAAGAATTAAAAATGGTCTTATCTTTATTCTTGTTCACTTTACTGTTAACCAGTTTAATTTCATTTCAATACGGAAATTTTTCTAGGAAAAAATGAAGAAAAAATTTTTAAAAATATATCCTTATATAACTACTTTAAAATATAATTTGATTTTATATGCTTAAGTCGAATGCATAAAATAATTTCAAACAAATGGCCTACTAATTACTTAATAATTAATCTTTTTTATTTTTTTTCACCATATTTGAGCGTTTTGATATAAAAAAAGAAGATATAATTGCCTGTGAAGTACATAACTTGTTTGTTCTTCGCATATTTTTGTGTTATTTCTAAATGTAGCGTTAATTACTGCCAAGGAGCAGTTTTATCTGAAAAAACATTAAAGACAGGTTTAGTTTCTTCAAATTCAAAATTGAAACGATATGAACTACCTCGAATTGTCGATTGAAAAGTAAGTTGATTTATTATAAATTGAAATAAAAATTTAATGGTCAACCGCCACCACCAATGAATAAAGACGAAAAAATTTGAACGGGGGACGACAGTTTAAAGTGTTTCACCGTTATGTGTTAAACGTGACAAGTTTTTCTGTAAAAAGTTTTTTTTATTAACTGTTTTCATATTATTACTCATTGGTGAAACTAACTTCAACTCATTCGGTTTATAAAAATAGAAAAAATAATGTAATAGAAAGAACAATTAAAAGATATTTATATGCCATTCGCTTACTCCGATTAAAAGGGAAGTGGATGGGTGGACATTCTACATAAAAATACGATTGGGAACATTTTACAGAAACCTACAGTACATTCGAAATACCGGATTAGTTGACCGATAAAGATTAACTGTATTGTCTGTAAAATTTATTTCTTAAAATCTTGTGTACTATATAGGGTCTTTCATTTTCAGCGCAAAAAGTAAAATTGCAATAAAACAAAAAATATGTGTAATATCAAGTTTTTATCTTGAAGCTTAAAACATTAGATTAAGATCGAAAAAAAATATTATTCATATGGTCTCTTGGGCTTTGCTTGACATAGCCATGTCTGTCAACAAAAGTTTGCTTGACTCTTTTTTATCAGCTTTGAATCCACTAATAACGCGTCGAAGTTTTCGTTCAGGTCATCAATCGTTTGTTGCTATTGACTTGTGACAACATAATCCTAAAGAAAAAAATTAAGGGAGTCAAATCACACGATCTTGGTGGCCAACTGACATTATCATTTTGGTGAAATTATCGAATTGTCAAACTTTTGACGCCAATAACTGAATTTTTTCAACAGTTGTGTGGCGTATGGCACCATCCTATTGAAACTACATTTTATTAAAATCCAAATTTTCTAAGTAGATCATGAATCTCGATAGAGTTCACCATTTACTGTAACAGTATCTTCTCAATTTTTGAAACAAATGGCCCAATGATACCACCAGCCCATAATCCACAACAAACAGTGAATTTTTTTTCTGTTTAATCATTTGTGGATTGGAATCGACCAGAATCCGGCAATTTTTCCTGTTTACAAAGACACAGAGCCAAAAATAAGCCTCATCTGAAAAATGATTTTTTATGAAAATCTGGATCCACTTTGAATTGCTCTAGAGTCAATAGAAAACCGTCGACGCAAATAATGGTCCCATGGCTCTAATTCTTGAGTTAGTTGAATCCTATATGGGTGTACACTAAGATCTTTACGCAAAATTCGCCATGTTGTTGTTGAATTAAAGCTCAATTCTTATGAACGATGTGAAATCGATAAATTTAGATTTTCAAGAATACTTGCACTTGCAGCAGGAATATTCACTTGACTCCTTGCATTTCTTTTGTGAACTGGTGTTTCAACATAAAGAAGAGAAAATTCTCTTAAATAATTTTAAACAAACGATGAATTGTGCTTTTGTTTGGCTAATTGTGCACAATATAAATATCGCAAAGCGCACGATACGTAGCTGTAACCGATCCCCATATTTCGATAATAAATATTTATGATTTGTAAATGTTGTTGAGCTTACCATGAGATTTGTGATTACTGAAAACAAATAACGCTTGAAAAAAAAATCAACATCGCCATCGCAATATGTCAATTTTTTTGCGCTCAATTTGAAAGATCCCTTATCTGAGAACATTATTACTTTAAAAATTTCTAATTGAATTTATTCTTCTTAGTTGTAGAATGTACGGAAATCGAAAGAGTTTTACGTCTCATTAAAAAACACAAACCGATAAATTTATTCAATGCTCAACCCTTATCAAAGAACAAAAAATATGTAAATATAAATCGATATAAGGAATGAAACAAAGAATATTGAATGGCTAATTTACAGTGTAAATCAGGAAATGTAATGTGCAAGATTTGTCACGTGATAGCTATTTGGTTTTATAGGATTTTAATTTGTTTTATTATTATATATTACTATATGATTTACAGGATACAAGAGCTGTAAAAGTGTAACGGTTTTAAAATCGATTTGACAAATTTGTCAAACAATGGTGACAATTTGTCAGTGGTTACCTTGTTAACGCATTTAGGTATTTGATTTATACCAAAATTAAAACAAAAAGTGATAGTATATTTCAAATATAGTTTTAAGATAGGGCTGTAAACCGCACAAAAACCATTTTTTCAACAGTAATAATAATAATACGTAAAAAAAGTGTTTAAACTTTATTAAGCGTATTTCTTTGTAGAAAATACAGCATCCTTTCGTACCGATAATTCGATTTAACTTTAAATATAATTGAAATCACTAAGAATAAAATAAAATAGTCCACAAATATTTACCATAATAGTAGTAAACTTGGGCAAAATAGTGTAACAATCTTAAGGTTTTATTTAAAAAAAATAACCGATAAAAGTTTAACGGAGGCAAAGCATCTACCGGTTAAGTTAAAATATATAAAAACGTAATAATGTTATAAAGTAAATCAAGAGATATAAAAAGGGCAACGCATGTATTACCGCAATGCGTTTGTAAAAAGTAATGATAGGTGATTGTAGGAAGCCCTCGAGCACAATCGATAACGTCGTAAACGGGAAACATAAAATTCAATTTAAGAAACAAGTGAAATACCACATCCAAACAAAGTACGTATTAGGAATAGTATCTTTAAATAAATCTGATGCCGATTAAAATTCCAAATAATAGCCTAAAATGATATCAGTTTATAATTTATCGGTTAAAAGTGTTTTAAAATCACAAATAAATAGTTTTGTCAAGGTACATTGCGAAAAATAAAATCTGGCAACGTTGACGTTAAATTTTCTCTTATTTTGTATAAAGATTAAAATTTAATCTCTGCTCGATTAATAAAGTTTAAAATAATGTTTTTTTTTTCTTAGAATTTACTTATTTTTTTATCTAAAGAAACATTAATATACATTTTTTTATTAAACCAGTAAGAATTTGCACAAAATTCAACATTAAAATGTATCTAAAAGGTAATTTACATCGCATTCTTTTGAGCGACTGGACGACTAGGAAAAATAAAATATTTAAAAAAAATTACTTCTAGTCCCACCGATAAATAAAAACTATTACCAGCTCCCGGATAGCGGTTCATTTATAGAAAATTGTAGAGATTACAAAAGAATAGGTCAAAATAAAAATAAAATATTTACAACTTCTAATTTTGAGTCAGGGGTTTTATTATTACTCTCGATTTGATGTCAGTTTAAAACTTTTGTGCATTCTCATTTAGGGAAAAAAAAATCTTTCTAGACGTTGAAAGAGAAATATTTATTAGGATAGGGTTAAAGAACCGTACACTAATAATAATAGGTAGTCTAAAAAGTATTGAGCTTTTCGCGCACGAGAAAGCGTTAGCGTATTCCGGCAGAAATCGAGGAAGGCTGGCATGTAAGTAGTGATGACATCGTCAATGATTTACCGACCGTTTTGAGAAAGCGGGATACAAAAAGAAGCTCGATGTTTGGGAGCCGCATAATCTGACTCAAAAAAAAACTACTATATCGAATTTCTTTCTGCGAATCTACTGAAACGTAACGAAATCGAGCCGTTTCTGAAGCGGTTGATCGCGAATGATGAAAATTGGATAACCTACGAAAACAATGTGCGAAAAAGATCGCGGTCGAACCGAGGAGAAGCACTACCATCTGCGGACAAAGCCCACAGTTGACGCCCACTGTGACGATCAGGAAGGTTATGTTGTACGTTTGGTGGTATCGGAAGGTAAATCGTACATCACGAGCTGTTGCCGCCAGGCAGAACGATAAACTCAGACCTATACTGTCGGCGATTAGCGCGATTGCACCTAGCAATTTAACAGAAAGGGTGTCGTATACCGCGCTCACAATGTCTGACCCGCATACATCTTTAACAATCTGTCAGAGATTAGAGAACTTGACCGGGAGGTTATAATGCATCCGCCGTATATCGTATCGGACATGGCACCGTCAGACTATCATTTGTTTAGGTCTCTACAGAACACGCGGAATGGTGGTAAGTTTGTTTCAAAAGAGGCCTGTGAAAACCACGTTTTATAATTTTTTTGCCGGATTACGGTGTTGTCGGAAAATGGCAGAAAGTCATCGATAAAAATGGTGCATATGTGTTCCCATAATGTTATTTTCCAGCAATCATAAATTTGCTTTCAATTTTGACCTCCAAAGGCTCAATACGTTTTTGGCCACCCATGTTTTAACTAAAGAATCAAACTTTTATTAAAAAAAAAATTAATTTTCGTATTTCTTGTAGTATTTTCAGTAAATAAATTAATAAGCTAAAAACATTAAAAACGAAAACTATACTTTCATGCAATTTTACTTTTTAAAGCTGTCATTAGTATTAAAATGACAGTATTCGAACACTTTCAACAAATAAATAACCTAAACCGCTTATAACGGAGCGCTGAAACTTTTCTGACATGTTCAAAAAATATGCAAAAATATCTCCTCTCAAGGGTAATTTTTCTTGTTGAAAATCACATATTATATATGATATTAAAGACGAGAAATAACTGAAAATATGGTTTACTATTTAAGTATAAAATACCCCCCTCCCGGTTGATTTTAGATAATAAACAGATGCACTTAATCTAAAAAAAAAAACAATGTTTAATCGATTATTTGTTTTATGAATTTTTAGTGATAAGTTACACGGTGTTATATCACTTCATCTTTTGTTGCATATAGTATTAATTGCATACACTTCCATGTTTAAAGTTGAGGGTTACTATTAGTATCTCAAGGCCAATAGTAGCTCCGATATACGGAGCTTAATTATACCTACTCGTTTCACCGAATATAACTATAGTACGAACATTTTATAATTGTTTTTTCATAGTCGCTTAATACGAAAGATATTGTTGAGTCTGTAAGAAAAATTAAAAGGTTTTACGGTCATCAACTTAAATGAAATAGAGACACATATATATACGCGTATAGTGTCTATGCGAAGGAACAGCATTAAAAAAAAAATTATTAAAGAATAACATTACATATATATATATATATATATATATATATATATATATATAAATTCATAAGTCTAGACTAGTTCACACACAATCACACGCTTCTCGATGTATGAGTTTTGTAATATGTACGTACACATACATCTGTCATTATTGTTAAGCCAGCTGCAATACTCTTGAACAGCAGCTGAGGTTTGTCTGCGTGACCGGCGTGAAAACTGTTAACCCAAGTCTTAATAATAATAATAATAATAATAATAATAATAATAATAGTATTAACAATAGAATTGTATGTAGCTTATATCATTTCATAAATTTCTTTATCTCATATCAAATTTAACTTAATGTCAATTAAAGAACCCATCGGAAAAAAATAAAAATATTTTTATTTATTTCTTGGTAACTGTTATTAATAATAGATTTAGATTAAAATTTTATTTTCTGCGAAAAATATCCATTTTAATAACGTACTGACGGATACGAGAGAAAAGCTCGTTTTAGGCCCGGAAGAAAAGCAGTTGTGACTGAGGAGAATTTTCTTGTTGAAATTCTGTTGATAGTTCAATCGGATACTAACACCGCATGCAATACCGAAGTTAGTTCCTTAGGGAAAACTAATTCTGTTCCGAAAATTTTTCAATGGCAAGTTTCTTTACAGTTTAAATTTAAACTTCTTAATGATTATTAAGTTGTTATTCCAAGCCTGGGTAAAAGTTCCGGGATTTCCAGTGGAATTTTGGGTAGGATGGATAATCTTTTTCCACCTTGAAGAAGATTTGAAGTTATCCGTTGAATAAGGGTTGTCAGTCTTGCGCTTCGAGGGTGAATCAGCCTTTCTCATCGTTCAACTCTTTTCCTAATTATTGATCTCTTATTCCCATTTAGAGTCCTTTGGGTTCAGATTTGAGTGCTGAGAATGCAGAACGAACGCGTCCTTCGTACAATCTAGTGGAGGAGTAATATTTGTGAACCGATTTAGGGACATTTATTTTCTGCATAACGGTTTAACAATAAATATTATAGCTAAAAGTTAATCTCACGAAATTTTACTATCCTAGTTCCTCCTAAAGTATACTTCTGCTTACTGGTAAAAATTCCTTTGTACAGGTGCCAAAATTTCCTCGGACGTTTTGTTTGATCTTTTCATTGCAACTATCAAATATATATAACCTAAATTTTGACGGAAGTAGAGAGTTGTTCTTGGAAAAAAATTGTAGGATAATGATCAGTTCCTTTCTCATTGAAATATTACCTAGTTCATTAAGGGTAAAAATATACAGTAGGTTATTTATAACCTACAATAAAACAGTAATAATTTTTTAACAGTAATAATTGAAGAACATAAGAAAGAAGCCGTAATAAGAAAGGGAGTCCGACAGGGATGTTCCCTATCCCCATTACTGTTTAATCTTTACATAGAACTAGCAGTTAATGATGATAAAGAACAATTTAGATTCGGAGTAACAGTACAAGGTGAAAAGATAAAGATGCTACGATTTGCTGATGATATAGTAATTTTAGCTGAGAGTAAAAGGGATTTAGAAGAAACAATGAATGGCATGGATGAAGTCCTACGCAAGAACTACCGCATGAAAATAAACAAGAACAAAACGAAAATAATGAAATGTAGTAGAAATAACAAAGGTGGACCACTGAATGTGAAAATAGGAGGAGAAAAGATTATGGAGGTAGAAGAATTTTGTTATTTGGGAGGTAGAATTACTAAAGATGGACGAAGCAGGAGCGATATAAAATGCCGAATAGCACAGGCGAAACGAGCCTTCAGTCAGAAATATAATTTATGTACATAAAAAATTAACTTAAATGTCAGGAAAAGTTTTTGAAAATCTATGTTTGGAGCGTTGCTTTATATGGAAGTGAAACTTGGACGATCGGAGTACCTGAGAAGAAAATATTAGAAGCTTTTGAAATGCGGTGCTATAGGAGAATGTTAAAAATCAGATGGGTGGATAAAGTGACAAATGAAGAGGTGTTGCGGCAAATAGATGAAGAAAGAAGCATTTGGAAAAATATAGCTAAAAGAAGAGACAGACTTATAATAGTAATATATATGCCTCCATATTATATGCCTACCACATTTTAAGGCAGCCTGGAATAGTCGCTTTAATATTGGAGGGACAGGTAGAAGGAAAAAATTGTGTAGGCAGGCAACGTTTGGAATATATAAAACAAATTGTTAGGGATGTAGGATGTAGGGGGTGTACCGAAATGAAACGACTAGCACTAGATAGGGAATCTTGGAGAGCTGCATCAAACCAGTCAAATGACTGAAGACGAAAAAAAAAGGTTATTTATATAGATTCCTCCGACTAATTATCATTAAAAATAAAATTTCCTAAGGTGTATTAATAGAAAGCCTCATAGTCACGCGTAGCCTAACATTTATCGCTGTAATTATGCCATGTTGCAATATAATTTTCGTAACTGCTATAATGCGCTGCTACTCGGTGTAAGACAAGGCGCCGAGTATACGGTTAACCGTATAGTCGGGAAAATCTCACTGTTGATCGCCTATATTGGCGTTGTTAATATTTCATCGACTCTTTTTTTTCACAGATTCACTTTATAGTAACATAATCGTTCAATCATTATTAAACACATTTTTTTACTTGGCTTATCAAAATGATCATTTAATTAGTTTTAATTTTTTTTTTTTTAAATATTCCGGACGTAATATTTAACAAAAAGGCCGATAACTGTAAAATCGTTCGTTTGTATCGATTTAAATTAAGCGATGAAAATACAAACGTTATTTGGTAATTAATAGGATATAAATCATCAGCAAGAATTTTCTTGGAGTTTCAAACGGACTTAAAATCGAGTAATGTTAATAAGTAGTTTTACTCGGTTACTTTTGTTAGTTTTACTCGGCTAAAAAAAAAACTAATTCATGTAATGAAATTTCAAAGATTATAAAGTAAAAGTTGGAGATAAAATAAGATATCCCTTAAAAGTGTGCTGTTATTTAATTTGAACATCATTTTCGAGCGAGTACATAAAGCAACTAATAAGCAAGTAGTATCATCGCGTAGAAAAAAAATTTTTTCTACTTTATAAAGATTTGATAATTATAAAAAATGATTTAGAATTTCGGTTTTATGGTAGTAAAATATGGGAAATTATAAAAATTGAAATAAATACTCGTAAAGCCACTTACTAGACTCCGCCTAAACAAGGAGAGTTATGTTTTTTATATGTATGTACGCAATTTCTCCTGTTAATTGTTTGTTATAGACAGCGAATTGAATTAACTAAATCTTATAGCCTTTCATTTAACTTGTCTCCGTGTAACGTTTACGTCTATGTTTAAAATCTTGTGATTGATTTTAAAGCTAATTACTACTGACAAGCTCAAAATTTACTTGCACATTCGTTGTTGATGATAATGCAATGTGGTGCAAAAAAAAATTCCACGGAAAGATTCTTTTTTATATAAAATTTTATATTTGTTTGTGAAAAAATATCAGTCATATGATTCATACCATTTCTATTCTGATTTAGTTATCACTATCAGCTGATCGACATTTCTTTTCCTTTTTATTTTGCACTAAGAATAAACAGTTATAAAGGTTATGTTTTATGCAGTGAAGTCGTAAGTTTTGCTGTGTTTTACTTCATTTGATATATATATATTTCATTTATTCATTTTATAAATTACTAAATAGTAATTTTAATTCCTCAAATTAGTTAATTTACATTATCAAGTGTTCAGTTTAGTAAGTCCGAAACACTCAATAAGAATATTCATAACGTAAGAAGTGAATACTTAACTTTTTCTTAATGTAATCTGTAGACATAAAAGTCAAAAACAGCCCTGAGAAATGACTAAAATATGTAATTAATAGAATAAAATATACACGATTACAAGTAACTCCGTACACAACTCAAGGAAAACACGTTTCTGGCCATGAATTAGGAGAAAATTGTACATTTTCCCGATAGTATATGGAAACCATATCATAAGATGAAAAGTAGATTATATTTAACATACTTTTGCCTGTTTCTAGTAAAGTTTGTAAGAAATTTCACATTAAATCGACCTCGAAATGAAAATTTGGTATCCAGGTCAGTAAATTTCCGGTATTTTATAAATAAATTGAAAAAGGCAATATTTGTATTATTTGGTGTTTTTGAAAAGGGCATCAGACGTCTTTCTTTATTGTTATTAAAAAACGAAACGGCTAGGAAAAAACGTTGTTATATTGTAAAAGCCTACTGAAGTCTGTAAAAAGCTACTGAAGTTTGTGCAGAAATAAGTTTGCCCAATCCATAATTTTTTTCCAAAAAAGTGCATATCACTACACTTTATCATTCATTTTTAATTACACTAAATCGATCATGTCTGGTTCATTGATATTACTCTTATACCTGTCGATAGTGCATAAATTAATGTTATTATTAGATATTATTATTCACTTTGTATTGTGCCTTCATGATGAATCAACCCAGAGTGAATTCACAACACCTCGACCTTATAATCCTCTACTGAAAATATGAGAGCCCAGAGATTGTATACAGTAAATTTGAAAATACCATTGAAACTTTGGTTTATATGCCCTGAAAGATAGCTTGAGTGAAGAATTTTTACGATCACAGTATACTTCCATAAAACAAAAAGGTCTGAATTTTAATGTCGGTGGTATCTCGGAGCTATAATATTCGGTACAAAAATATTTTTCCGTGGGTTACATCGACTAAATTATTCAAATAAGTAAACGCATATTTAATTTTGCCTTAATATTTGGTTACGAAGTACTTTCAGATTTGTTCCTTAAATAATCAGGAATATGCAAAGAAAAAACTTCTTAATAAAATGTTAATATATGATGTAAGCTGCTTTGTTTTTAAGTTTCACCTTATAGGTGAAGTAAGACGGTATTTCGAAAGTAAATAGTGTTTAGTGCCTGCTGACATAATAAAATAATGTTAAATGCTCTCGTCTAACGTAATGCGACTTTTATAAAGGGCAAAATATGAAAATTTTCATCATTTAATCAATCTTATGAGTATTAGTGCGAAAAAGTAAAGAAAATCTGTTTAGGGTTGAGAGGTCTAAATGAATAGTTAAAATGTGAAAAGTAAAGAGTGCTTATTTATAGTTTATGTATAGTTTAAAGTTTATATTTATGAATTGTGTAGTAAAGAATCGTTTAATTTTAGATAAATAATTGGAAATATATTTTTTTCAAGAGGGCATTGTTTTCAAGTTCTTACAAGCTCAATAGTTATTTTGTTCAAAAAAGTAATTTTTAACGAAATTTTTCTACTTTCACATTTAACTGACTAAAGAAGAAAATAAAAAATTTAAATACGCTTTTATTTAGTAATATAAAGATTGAACTTATATGGGAAAAATTGAATTACAAATAATTATTAGCCCCACGCATTTATTAATTGTGGTATAAAATTTTAAATGGGATTGAAGTTATAATTTGAGTTACCAGTTAAAGTAGTCTATACATATTTTTCGTCAGTGTAGAATTCTTACGTTACGATTTGTCAATGTTGTTTAACCTACTTCAAATACATATGATAAATAGGTAAACAATACTCAATACTTCATATTTTGTTTCTATTAAAGAGGAAAAGAATTATTTTCTTCCTTTTAGTGCACATTTTACTATTTTTCTAAGTATAATAATTATTTCTAATCTTATTTTTTCCTCATAAGTTCATTCTTTATATTATTTAATAAAAGCGAATTTAATTTTTTTTTTTTTTTATATGTTTTACGAAAAAGAAAACCAAATGGTTTGTTTTACCCACAAAGGAAGCGGTTTATTAGCTTATACAACTATGCCATTTTCAAGGCTTCTAAAATATAAACGTATAAAAATAGTTTATAAAATTCGCTGTTCTAATTTCTTCTTGATCTTATTAATTTAGTTTCACTGTCATTCTCTAAAGCAGCGTTTTTCAACCTGGGAGTCGCGAAATTAGTCTACAACTTTGCTCGTAAACAATAATGAAATAATTTTATTAGAAAAAATCATTTACTATAAACACTTTACTTACATTTATAAATACACGTGTAAAGGAAATAAATTAATGAAATGGTTGCGTGTGTTTTCATTTAAAAGTTTCTCGATACCTACGTGGATCTGTGTTAGAAACAAACAAAAGCAGATTGTTTTCACGGCATAAAAGACGATTCTAATATTTAGTTTTCAGCGCAACAATAGAAGAAAAACCCTTTTTCATAGGTAAGACGTGGCGAAAAGAATTAATATTTTTAATGCTTCTGTGATTGAATTTCCATATTCACTTCGTCGAGGTACCCAAAACGTATCTAAATCTTCAGATATGAACTGTTGTTGTAACGTTTTACTGGCAGATATTGTGGCTGGTTGTGAATCTTAACCGGTAACTTAGCAGCTGTAACAACGTTTTCACTAAATGGATTCGGTACTGGTCTCTTCCAGAAACATTTTTTATCTCCCGGGAAATACTATACCGACTGAATTTCTAGCTCACGCAAATGCACCTTCATGTTATCCAAACTGTGGTGAATAATAGTGTCTTCTTCGTCCAAATTCTTTTCAATATAATCGGAAGCGAGTGGAAAAATATTAACATTTTTGCTTTGAAGGCGAATAATCTAGATATCGAGCTTTCTAATGAAAGCATGAACTTTGTCTGTCATTAATAAAATATTTTTATTTTATTAAAAATATTTTTATTTTATGGTTAACACAATCCCCCGCGATAACCATCCGACTTCTGTAATGGTAAAAAATATTTTTTTTTTCTTTTCCTCCATTTCATCACATAGTTTAGCTAAGTCACAACTAAGTAGTTTTAACTACCTTTCATTGAGTTCGGGTTAGGGGGTCGTAAAATATTCATTAGACTTTTTTTTGGGGGGGGGGGGTCATGGAATAAAAAGGTTGAAAATCTTCGCTCTAAAGAATCATTTTGTGTTTGTTTCATACGAATCGGTGTTGGATGCTCGTGGGTATACTATTGTAGAACATAACTTTTAAATGAATTTAGATATGGTTATGTAATTCAATAAAGATCGATTAAAATGAAAGGATTTTATGTTTTTTCTTTCTATTTTTTGGTAAATAAGTACTCATAAAATGTCGGATTACAGAAAAATTTTGAAAATTAAATGGATTCATAAAAAAAACTTTTTACGATGATCAACCCTGAGGATTTATCATTAGCATTTTCATCAATAAAATGATGTTTGATTTACATATGTGATTTTTTGCCGTTACCATTTGTACAGAATTATAATAATATTTTCTGTCATTATGTATAAAAAAATTTGTTCTAATGTTCTTAAGATCCATTGAATTTTTGTGGTTGATAACTACAAAAAAAATCGCACGTATCAAACTACTCGAAGACAACAGACACATTTAATTTTAAGTAATGTATCAATAAAGAATATTAAAATAACATAGAGATAGCTCTTACACTTTTTGATGACGTCACTGAACGTTACCATAAATTAAATATTAAATTACTATCTGATTAAAAAATATTACGCACGATCGAGATTGAGATTGTATACTTCGGAAATCAGATTTTCGTAAAATATATATTTTACATATCATGTTTTGAATTAATCGATAAATGTTTTTTAAGACTGTTTATTTAAGAAGTTTTTTTTATTAATTCAAAAAAGGACTGCTTTTAGAACTCGGATTTCGAAGGCCTTAATTCGGCTGATTACACTCGCGAAATCCATTAGTTTTTTTAAACATTTTCTCATCGTTATAGTATTTTAAATGGATATCCAGAATCTCATATTGTTAATTTTAAACTTTTGCATTTTTTTTACGGTTTTAATGAAGACCTGGTACTCCGTTTTCTAGTAATATGAACACAATAAACTGGCTTCGTTAAGAATTAAGAAATATAAATTAAGTAATAAATTGAAATTTTGATAAGGTTTTTCTAATAAAAATTTTTATATGGTTAACATAGAGAGAGAGAGAGAGAGAGAGAGAGAGAGGAGGCTCAACGATGCTACATTCTTTCTAGGTGTCACGCTATTATATCTTCAAAATATCAATTTATTTTTATATCTTGAGGAAAATTAAAACGAGTTTCCAGAATTAAAAAATTGACAGTTAAATCGGTGACCCAATAAATATGAATAATAATCTGATTTTTTTTTAGTACATTAAAAATGTTGATATTTTAATCCGTTTTAACTTTCCTGGCATCATAGCTCTAGTTATGTTGCAAGGAAAGTATGGTAATCAGTCAAAAAATGGAGTATGGGTTTTTCACATTTCTCGACATTTCATGATTTAGGAACCAAACAAAACAAAAAAGTGGCGGTAATGTTCGTACGAACGTATATATGTGTGTTAGCGTGTTTGAAATTTAAAAAAAGTTTGACTGGGAAAACCGATTTTGATGAAATTTTGTACAAACTCGTCTATATGAGGAAATTTGTTTTTTTAAATTTTGGAATTAATATCTCCAGGGGCTGGGAGGGGATTTTTGGGTACGAAGTTCCTCAAAATTTAGCAAACATAACCCCACTTTATATTAAGTACGTGCTTATCTTAACAATTTTAAAAAATTTCCCTAAAATTCCCTCCCCAAAAATTGAAAAGCTATCTTTTTATTTATTGCATATTTTTTTAACTGAATTTTCTTTTAATGTCTCGAGACATAATGTAGTGTAAATGACCCCAAAAAAGTACTTTAGGGTTGGGGAGCCGATCAAAGTTTAAAAATATTGATTTTTTTAACTTTTCAACGTTTTTATGGTTTATTACAGTAGAATTTCATCATAATTCACACCTCACCACCAAAAAAAGAAATCACCACCAAAAAAAGTAACTTTTTATTGGTTATACATTTTTCAGTGGAATCTTTTTTAGTTTCTCTCATTTACCATAATAAAAGTAAAAAATCAAAAAAATTCTTGGAAGGTGATTTTGAAGGTTGAGAGCAGAAAATTTTTTTTTTTATTTATTTAAATGTATAATGATCATTTTAGAATAAAACTTCATCATAAATTAGCCCCAACCTCAAAAAATAAATCTTAGGTAACTGTTTTCATGTGTAATTATTTTTCCACTATATAAGAATAAATAACCAGTGACAGAAAGTATTATAATTTTGTTGTCATCTCTTTTATTATGTATATAGTAGCTTTGTTTTAAAAAATACAATTTATTCTTAAAAAATTACTATATCAATCCACCTAAAGTACTGAATTCACCAACGCAAAATAATTATTTTCACCTTTCATAGCATAATACTTCGGCCTAAAGTTTTTGTAAATTTTCTAATCATATTCATGATTTTATTTAATTTATTTAAATGAATTTGTTTGAAACTAACGATTTACAATCTATACTATTATATAAAGAGGAAGGGTTTTTTTTTGTTCGGTATAAAAGAAAAGCTACCCAATCAATCGCAACCAAGTTTTTATCCATATTTCTTGGCATAACTGAGAAGGTATATAGATATATTTCATCTCGAACAAACATTAAAAACAGCAGTAAAAAAAAAAAAACACGTTAAAAAGAAATTTTGATAAGGTAGTCAACACTACCTTAGAGAGTCAACACACTATGCATGGAGGCAGTGACTGCCTCCATGCATAGTGTGTTGACTCTCCACTAGGCGGCGGATATGTTGCGCTCAGGCAACAACGTTTTATGTAGTATATTGGCTCTCCGCTAGGTGGCGAACATGTTCCGCTAAATTCAGTCTACTTAATCACGAGAGTGTAAGCTGCCGATATTGTTAATTGTTGAATATCGGACAATTTTAATTCGTTTCTTTAATATACCTATAGTAGTTACGTTAATGAAGTTGTTTCGATTCCTCAGGTAATATGATATATTTGTTTTGTGATAGGCGATAAATATTTGATTATTAAAATTTATAAAATAAAATTAATAAATAATAATAAGTAAATAAAAATACAAATATAAAACAAAATATTCCATGCTTAGAAATTAAATTAAATAATCTGTAAATTAATTGACAACGAACTACTTCTAGCGGGAGAGAGCGAAAAGTAAAGCTTTGCATTTAGCGTGAAGGGAGCCGTGTGCATCCGCCCGGCGCACCATCATTGGTCCGCTCTGCGCCAGTAGCAGCTAAAATAAATTAAATAAGCGCATACAACATACAAACACCCACGCACCGTCAATTTTTGTACAGAATGATTTTGGCGGTATTTGTTCAGCGATAAATATTTGATTATTCAAATTAGTTTATTTAATTATCTATCTATTTTGCCAGTAGTTGTTGAGTTATTTTTTCTAAAATCATGCCGAAACGGAAGAGACGTAATATTGATAAAAAATCTACAGATGTGAGGTGAATGTCTACATCGCGTTTACATGAGACTATGAAGAGCGTAAGGATCTATCTTACGATGCTAAACAATATAGGAAAGCCATTTTAAAGTTCAGATCTGCTTTTGAATACGATCCTTATTTGGATTATATTAATAGTAAAGATTTACAAATTGGTGCAATAATTAAAATATGCAATCACTGTCTTGCAAAAAAATGGAAAGATGAAAGACCTGGCATGTGTTGTTCTGGTGTGAAAGTTTCACTTCCTACACTTAATGAGCGACCAGAACTAATCAACAGTTAGTTTTGGGATCTCATCTTTTCTCAGAGCATTTTCTCCATAATGTTGGAAAATACAACACTTTATTTCAGACTGCTTCTTTCGGTGCTAAACAAATTGTAGAAGGAAATTTTATGCCTACGTTTAAAATTCAAGGTAAAGTTTACCATCGCATAGGAGGTTTATTGCCAACGTAATAAAGTGTTGATCACCAATTTTTATAAATTTAATTCCTTCTGATGCTGATAAAACTTCTCTTCGTACTAATATTGTTGCAAACTTGAAGAAGGAACTAATAACAGCACTCCAACAAGTTTTGCTGGAACATAATAATTTAATCAGAGAGTTTAAATCCAATGTTGACAGCACACCTTTGGGTAATGCGGAAGATTTTAAATTAATTCATACTGATCGTGTAGCTGTTAATCAGCATAGGGGTCGCTATAATGCTCCAACTACTAATGAAGTTGCTGTTTTATTGGTCGATGAAGATAAAGGACCTAAAGATATAATCTTACGTTGTCGTGACGGTCAAATGCAATATGTGCCTGAGCTTCATCGCTCTTATGATCCTTTACAATAACCCCTTATGTTTTTAAGGTTGAAGATGGGTGTTATCCAACTATTCCGCTAAATAATAATGAACAAAATAAAACAGTTTCCTGCATGCAATTTTATGCTTATCGAATAATGGTTCGAGATAACACTGACAATTTTTTACATTGTTACAGAAATTTATTTAATGAATATTGTGTTGATGTGATGGGCAAAATGAATACTGAAAGATTAGCCTTTATTAGTAACAACTAAAAAAAAATTACGTGCTGATGATTACATTCATCTTCGAGATACTGTGCCATAAGACACCAATATTAACGCCAACAAGTGGGTCAAAGCGTCATACTTCCCTCATCTTTCACTGGTTCACCACGGCATATGCATGATAAATTTCAGATGTTATGACATACGTGCGTAAACATGGGCGTCCAGATTTATTCATAATTTTACTTGCAATCCTGGATGGCCAGAAATAAAAAAAAAGAACTATTTACTGGTCAAAAATCTACTGATAGACACGATATTATATCCGGAGTTTTCCATTTAAAAAGAAAATCTCCTAGACCTTATTAACAAAATAGAAATATTTGGTTTGGTCAACTGCGATGCGTTTAGTGTCGAGTGGCAAAAACGAGGCTTATCTGATTGTCACATATTGGTATGGTCAGTAACTAAAATACGACCTGAAAAAATTGATCTTTTCATATCTGCTGAACTCCCTGATAAAAATGTTGACTCATTATTATATGATAGTGTTTGTAAACATATGTGTCACGGACCATGTCGTGATATAATTTATCATACATGGTGATGACCTATCACCATGTATGATAAATGGAAAATGTTCAAAAACGTATCCTCGAATATATAATTACAACACTCAAACTGCAGATGACGGTTACCCGACTTATCGCAGGAGAAGTCTAGAGGACGGAGGTCATATGACAATTTTAAACAAGCAAGGTAACATAATTGATATTGATAGTAAATAGATCGTTCCATATTGTCTACTTTTGCCACGTTGCTTTAATGCCCACATAAATGATGAATTTTGCAACTCTGTGCAATGATTCGATACATCTGCAAATATATTACCAAAGGTTCAGATCAAGCAACTTTTTTGGTTGAAAATCAAAGAGATAAATTGAATTAATCAATACATTAATGGTAGATATATATATATATATATCTAAGGCCGATTGGCGAATTTTTAACTTTCCAATACATCTAAGTTACCTCACTATTGTTCACTTAGAAAACTATCAACGTATTTATTTCACTGAACAAAATCTCCAACGAGCCTTTGAAAGTCCACAGAAAACCACTCATTATTTTTATGAGCTTTGTCAGTCCGATGTCTTCGCTAAGACACTGTTATATCCTGAAATTCATAGATACTATACCTATAATAATAATAATAAGTTTAGCAGAAGAAAGCGCGGAACTGACAACGAAGGATTTCCTGGAATCAAAAAGGATGCTGGTTTGGGTAGAGTATGTACAATTCACCCAAACCAAAGTGAACACTTTCATCCGCGTATGTTATTGCGTAATGTTAAAGGACCTAGATTTTTTTATTACTTGAAAACTGTTGATGGTATGCTACACCAAACATATGAAGCTGCTTTCGCTGGACATGGCTTTTTGGAAAATGATACTCATTGGAAAGACACGCTTGCTGATGCTTCTATCTGTCAAGTCTTTACCTAAATTGAGAGAATTATTTTCAATTATATTAGTGTTTTGTATCCTGCCCAACCAAACGTATTGTGGGAAATGTTTGAAAAAGATTTTTGTAAAGATATTTTATATCAAACCCTATGTCAAACCAATAACGTTGAGATTACAGTTTCAGATAAAATATTGAATAGAGGTCTCATTGAGATTGAAGATATTGTCGTTACGTTAAGTTTATGCGATTTCGGTTTTGCAACATCAACACGTGATAATCAAGAAGCTATTAATGCTTATGATACAATATTAAAACTTTTTTCCGACGTCGAAAAAGAAAGAACTTAACTTAAGAATTAATATGAGTGTTCATCTTGGGGGTGGCGATGCTAATCTTCCCTTACAACTACTAAACATTGGAAATGGAGCTCTTCCTCAAAATGAGGGTTAGATTTCTGTCAAAAATATTGGTACTGTTGAGCATACAATGGTTGATCTCATTTCCAATATTTATCTAGAAATTAGTAAATTTTACAAAACCCATAAGAGTGGCTTTGCGAAAGATCTATCGTAACTCTCCGAATTATTTCTGCATTTGAGATTAATGACATGATTTTAGAAAAGATTGAAGGGCAAAGCAAGGGAATATCAATCTGTAGATTCTGTATTCAATAATGAAGATGCAGTCCACTATCCTCCATAATTTTTGAATTCTCTTAATCCTGCAAGTTTTCTAGCTCACAGTCTCAATCTTAAAATGAGAAATCAATTTATTTTACTACGAAACCTTAACCCTCCAAGGTTATGTAACGGAACGAGATTGCAAATCAAAGATTTGCAATCTATAATCAATCGTTATGTGTGAAATCACACCATTGAAGCTACTATTTTGTCAGGTCTTGCTGCAAGAGAGCTTGCTCTTTTACCGCGCATCCCAATGATTCCAACAGAGTTACCATTTCAATTCTAGATACTGCATTTCCGTATAAAACTTCCGTTTGCTAACACAATCAATAAAGCGCAAAGCCAGACATTCAAACAAATTGATATTTATTTACGATCAGACTGTTTTCTCATGGACAGTTGGACTTTTCAGAACTGTTAATTCGAAAAGTCAATATATTCTACTACCAGAAAATCGAAACGCCGCAAAAAATATCATATACCCGGAATTTCTATCAATTTAATACTGTTAGAAAATGGGTTGGCTGCATTATAATCTCGGGCAAAGCCGAGACGGCGGATGCTATGTATATATATATATATATATATATATATATATATATATATATAATATAACATATTGTGAGTGATCAACGCCAAGCAAAAACTACTGAAGATAAATTGATGAAAATTTGTATATACTTTCTCCTTATGGTGTAACTGCCACTAAGAAAATCCACTTTGAAATTCCGACTTCAATGGTTAAAATGGAGTAACAATGAAATAATAATTTTTTTTTTTGATTTCTCGGTAACAAACTTAGATATCAACTTAATTTTTGGTGTGTGTAATCTTAGTATGAATATCTAAAAACTGATTTCTACATTTTTTGAAATTCATAGATTAAAAGTGTTAAAATAGATTTTTGATTTTTTTTAAACCCTGTTATTTTTTTAATTTCTCGGTAACAAATAAACAAATCAATCTGATTTTTGGTGAGTGTAATCTTCATGTCAATAAACCAATTTGTAAATTTTTGACATTTAAAACTGAAATGGGATGAAGAAAGGTAAAAAAAAATTGAAAATGATTGTAAATTTTCCCAATTCCGACTATAGTAAATTAAACATTCAGTAGATTTGGTCTTACAAATATTCTTCAGGTAAATATTTAAAAACCATTTTAGGATTTTTTAATTCCGATTTTTTAAGGGGGTGCGAAGGTATACGGCGCTGTGGCTCAACCAACACAGCCATTACCACCGTAACGTTATGTGTAACTGACTGGCTGCACCTATCTCCGGTTACTTGACTAAAGAACATAAAATAAAAGAATTTACCGCTACGGGAAACGCAAGTAACCATACAGCGCAGGCGAAGCTGCGATGGGGAGCTAGTTTTTATATAAAATTATATAAAATATTTCACAGGATTAATGTCAATTTGTTCATGAGTTTTTAAAATATTAATTAAATAAACGTTAGTTTAGTGTAAGTTTATCATTAATTGCGAAATTATTAAATATTAAAATATTTTTTCAGTAAACTTTTTCACATTATCATTATAGTTTAACGGTTTTAATTTATTATATTAAACATTTTTATAGCTATTATTTCAATAGTAATTATAATTATTCAGCGAACAAAATATTTTTTGTTTAATCGGTTTTAAAGATGTGCTATAAAATAGGGAAGTTCGTGGCAGAATTTTGTGAGAAGGAAAACACAATTGCTGGGTTTTTTAACGTTAGTTAATCTGATAACGGAAGACTAGAGGGTTAAAACTGCTCCATGTTATTTAATATTACAATATAGAAGATGTAATATGTGTAAATGATTATTTTCAGATCCATAATCGAAACAGAAGAGAAAAAAATTGGAATCGCATCAAACCAGTCACTTACCGGTCACAAAAAAAAAAGTTTATACGTGCAAAAATACATATTTAATTTAATTCTGTACTCGCTGTTCAACGTGTGTATATGATCACATTCGGTTTTCTGTTTAGTTAGCCGGAATACATGTGCGCTGTACGTGCGATGCGTTAGTTATATAAAATGTAAAAGATTTTGTGATTCTTTTTATTCGTAGTAAGATTATTATGTTTATTTTTTCCATACTTAAAGATTAATACTACATGTAGAAAAGTAGTAATAATAAAAAACTAATACATTATGTATATGTATCTCAGAACATAATTTTATGAAGGATAAAGCAATTAGAAAAGGGGATTCCGAAAATACGCAAAAGTATAAATATTAGTGCCATGTCATGGAAGAAAGTGTAGTCCGGTTTTATTAAGGGAATGGTTCGTGTTTACGTGAGGGCCTTTGAATGTGGGTTTTGTTCGGGAAGGGAGTCAGTAGCTTTTCGGGGAGGGGTCGGCGACAGTGTGTCGCGCTGGCCCCTTCCTTCCGTTTACCACCCGCCCTTTTCTCAAGCCGACGCTTTCCGCGCGGAAAAGTGAAAAACCACCCACGTGCTGTCTTACCGAATATGCAGTGACACCTTATAAATTAATTTCGACTATGTAACGGGTCATATGTATTCGTCACGAGGTGATAATTAGTTTCAAATAAAGTAGTATTGCCGTTTGTAGGGTATTTGTAAAAATCATTTATTCCATTAATATAAAATACATAGTTTAAATTTACATTTTATACGTTTTTAACATATATTTTCCAAAACCAGCCTATTTATTTTAGTACAGAAAATTATTCGTTAGTGGAAAAATGTAATAGTACGAATGTCTTCTGTTTCTTAATTTAGGTTTTATCACAAGTGATTTGAGCCTGATAAAATGCTTCATTCCTTTCTGTTCGGTTTCAAAATTTTACTTCATCCAATATTTGCTATTATCTGTTTTATGTATTTTAATATTCTTCCCTAGCATTTATTTCATTTTCTTTTTAGTTCTTCTATATAGATCTCTAGTACGAGTATATTTATATAAGGTCCATCAAAAAAAAACTTCTTATTTACAAGATACTTTTGAAAACATATTTTCTCTCTTTTCCAATTCGTCATTAAATTCCTCCATTTCAAAGTTTATCTTCCTACCTAATTTATGATGTTCTTCTGTAATCCTACATATTATATAAGTTTCTATTCTTTTCCTTTCATTTTTCTTATGACCGTAAATTTATTTAAGTAAATCACACACTATACAAATATTTACATAAAACATAATCATTAACAAACCTTTATAGGATATTTGCAGGTTTCTTACCTACATGAATTTTTTTTTTTTTGATCTAGTTTGTATTTGATATTTTTTTCACTTCTTCAATTATTTATAATAATTTCAGTGTATATATTTATGTATAATTGTTTCAATTTTAAGTATATTTTCTCCTACTTGTTTCGCCTCATCAATGTATCAGCATCATAAAAAATGAAAATTATCCATAATACGTTTCGTTAGTCTTACACGCAAAAAAACACATATCACACGCAAATTTATGGTAAGATGATAATAAAAATTATAAGTGTTTTCAGTAAATATTCCTGAAAAATATTTTTAAAAACATCTTCCTAATCCTTAGATCTAAACTAGATAATGAAAAATTTCAATTCTGCATAAAAACTCTCTTTGGTTTATTATTCAGCTTTTTCTTTGGTTTATCTTACTTCGTCTACCCTATGTAATTTTATTCTACGTAGGAAAATCCTGATATGTTAAATTTACTCGCATTTAGTTCTTCTTTATCCTCTTTTTAACACATTTCATTACCTTTGTTACTATCTTTGTTATTTTTACTTTTGTTTCACATCTTGTCTACTAGTGAAATTTCGTCGGCGAAAATTCACGAGTAGACAAGATTTTTACAAATACAGTTCAATTTTAAATAGATTTTACTTTTTATATTATTTTATTAACATTAAAAATAATATATTTTTACTCACGAATTATTTATAAGTAGCATTTATCCACGAACATTACTTTAAATAGTATTGATAATTCTTAATGTTTCAATAAGTAAGCAGTCACATGTACATCTATCTATACATCCTGAAATTTCCATAAAATTTAGAACATCGTAAGAGGAATCATCATGAAATGAAAGGATGTGAAATTAGAATTAATTTCAACTAATTAGATCGCGTTTAAGTTTTTATGGTTTTAACTAACCGGTTCCACCGAAATAAAATATCACTGGGTGCAATTTTCTTTTAGATGGGTAATTGCATATTTTTAGAATATCTTAGCTAATATGATATCTCGAAAAAAAATTATTCATTAAATTAACTGTCGTGTCTTTAGAAAAAATATAATTAACGCAAATTGGCTGGAATATTAAAAAAAAGCAAAAATGTTGTAAAAATCTTTTACTCAGTACTCATTTTAGTTTAACGATTTTTTTTTTAATTGAAAATGTTAATATAAATTTAACTTTAATAGTTATTGGATATTTATGATCTATATGGAATATTTTTCTTTATGTTTGGACAATAATTTTACCTTAGTAGCTTTTTTTTGTAAATAAATAAGTAAAAATTGAAACAAAGGTAATGAAATGTGTTAAAAATATAATAAAGAACTAAATATTAAGGCGGGTGAATTTAACATATAACAATTTTCTTATGTAGAGTAAAATTACATAGGGTAGACGAAGTAAGATTACATTAAAGAAAAAACTGACTAGTAAACTAAAGAAAGTTTTTACGCAGAATTGAAATTTTTCAATATCTAATTTACATCTAAGGATTAGGAAGAAGTTTTTAAAAATATTTGTCAGTATTATTTTACGGTAAAAATATCTGGACGGACAGCATGAAAAACAGAAAGGAAATTAACCTCTGAAATATGGTGTTACAGAAGGATCCTGATAACTTGGTGGGTCGACGAAATATGAAGTAAAGAGTTCATAAAATTAATTAAGAGAGGAGACAATTGTAACAGAATATTGCAGAGACGAAGTAGGTTTGTAGGCCATGCATTAAGATCTTCAGATTTAGTTAATTTGGTGATAGAGACGAATAGATGGTAAACGTTTTTGTTAGAAGACTGGAGTTTAAAACAGATAGATGTGGATATAGGAAATGGAATTATATTGAGGATAAAAAAAAACAAGATAAAACAGAAATGAAAAAATAGAAAATGGAAAATAGCATCAAACCAGTCAAATGACTGATGATTAAAAAATATACTTTTTTCGGATATTACACTCGTTTAGTTTCAGAAGTATTTATATTTGATTTTTTAGAAATTAACCTTGATAAATTCTGAGAATATAAAACCCTTAAGGATGATCATTTTATATAAAAAAAAATTATTAGGATTGCTCAATAACCCATTAGTTAAGGAATTTTTTGGGATTTATAATATTTACAAATAGAAGAAAAAATTTCTTCTGATAAATCAGAATTAAATTCATTTCTATTTTTCAATTTACGTGTAAATGACTTGGCTATTATGTCATGGTGGTAAACTAAGTTTACTGAGAGATGAAGCCTAGTCCGGGAGTTCACTATTTTAGGTAGATTTTTTTTGAAATCCTCAAAAGGAAAAATAAACGAAAATGGCTAACATTATGACTACAGTATTTTTCTTTTCTTAAAAAAAAAATAAAAAAAATAGAAAATCTAGATGGTGCCTTTTTTTAAAGCAACATGAGTTTGTTCACAAACATATTTAATCTACGTAAAAGAACGTTTTACGCGTTCATCTTCTGCTTTGTTTCTTTATGATAGTCAGTTTTTTCTATTACGGGTGGAGAGAGGGGCTCAACTCCATAAACCACTCTTTATATATTACGGTCCTGCATAAGTAAATGCATAAATCCCATACATATATAAATCACACACGCGCACGCTGGAATATAGATACACATAAACGCACGCGCGCGAATACATTACTAAAATAGTTTATACTATTATGACGTATATATTAAAATATATTTTTATTTTATTCTTAAAAATGTAATCGTTAGAATCTTATTCTGATTTTGTTTTTTTATTTTTGTTTATAGTTACTTAAGCTATGCACTTTTGTAACCTTAATTCATTTCAACTATCTTCTCAAAAATTCTGTGTTGTATATCGTGCGTGTGGTGTCACTAAAATTATACTTTTAGCTCGAGATATGACAAAACGAATTAAATGAAATATGATGCCTACTGAAAAAAGTTGTATCATTTCTTTTAATAAAATACATACTCTTTACAAGAAAATAATTTTAAAATTTTAGTAACATACTGTTGTTTTGAAAGAAAAAAATAAAATGAATGATAAATTACGTACTTTGCATTAAAGTGTATTCTTGGTTGTAATCAAATATAACAGAAAAAAAAATTGATATCGATCAACAAGAAACTTTCACGCATTTTGTATTTCTTGATATTTTGAATCCAAAAATGGTAATATCTCATTAAGATAACTTAAAAAAAAACGAACTGAATTAAAATCATCGTAGTAGAATATAATGTACAGAATGATTCAGAGGAAAGGGAAATAAATAATTGGCGAACCGATTCTAGAGCTTAAAGTAAGGAAAAAAGTTCATACAAACATATTTCTCGAAAACACTTGGTTATTGAGTTATGGCTAGCGAAACATTTTGCCCGGATTTGAGTTCTCCCGGTGAAATGATCTCATAATGAAATTTTTAAGGCATTATATAACGGGTAAACTCGATTGTTTCTTATATTTTTGACCTAAAAAATTAAATAAAACAGATCCAAGAACTATATCTTCCGTAGTTTTAATGATATCAGACGTAAAAAAGAAAACTTAGGTGATGAAAAACACGTGTTTTAAGGCTTTAAGTACAATAAATTTGTTAACTGACTAATAAATGCGTAAATTGTATTATAAAAACTTACAGAGAATTTAATTTAATAAGAAAAGTGATGTAATAATGTTTATGAAAAAACAAAAAAGAATTAATTTAACAGAAGAATGTTATGAATTTGTAAAAACTAAAACAGCTGTTTTTAGTACAATAAATTTAGATCTTTGAAAAATTTCGTTGGGAACATTAACTGTATGCTTCGAAATTAATTTTAATACTACTCAATGTTGTCATAAAATTGTGGTTCACGGTGATGAAACGGGAAAGATTCTTCAGGTGGTACAGCTTAGTCCTACAACGAGCACGGAAAGAATTTCTACACGAATCTAGCAATCCAGAAAGTACTCCTATGAAGGACTTTAAATTCTTACGGACTGCGTCCTTATCATGTTTGTTCAGAAAATTCAACACTTTCAGCTTGGTTACCGTGCCATTGAATAGATTGAGTTTATTCAACGGGTTAACAATAATTAGAATACCACGTAATTCCGTTCATATTATTTTCAGACGAAGCTACTTTTACCCCTAATAGCATAAACAACACACGTAATTCACATCGGTGGTCTGAAGAAAACCCGCATGCTGTAGTTGAATCAAATTTTCAGCAGCTAAGAGTATTTTCGTTTGGTGTGGCATGATTGACAACCAATTCATAGGCCCTTTCATACTAGAACAATGCGTGTTGTTTACGGGGAGAAATTATCTGGAATTTAAAAAAAATGAATTTCTTACAGTGCTTGAAAATTTCTCACCGTCAAAACGAATTGAAATATAATATCAACTTGATGGAGCACATGAATCATAAGACAATTATTTGACGAGAGATTTACTGGTAAATAGATTGGATGTAAAGGACTGGAAAATAAATAGGTCACCTAGATCATCGGACCTTACTCCCTTATATTACTTGTGCTGAACGAATTGCTCGCATTCTTAATGCTACTGCCCCCATCAAGGATCGAAAAGATATCAGTAGGTTGGCGACAGAAAATCTAAGGAAACGAGTTGAAAAGTGAATCGATTCAACTTTGGAATTTTCAAACATTTATTGTAAATTAATACAGTGAATATTTTTTTAAAGTAAATTAAAAATTTTTAATTTTCAAATGTTAATTTTTTTGTACTAAAAAAGTTTTTATTTTTTTATTTTTACAAATTCGTAACATTTTTCTGTTAAGTTTTTCTGTTTTATTTTTAATAATAAACGTTTTTTTTTGTTTTTCATAGATTTTATTACATCAATTCTCTCAAAATTGAATTCTAGAAAAGTTCTGATAATAAAATTTACGCATTTATCAGTCGTTTAACAAAGTTATTGTACTGAACCTAAAAATACATGTTTTTTCACTGAAGTTTTCTGTTTTACATTGGATATCATGAAAACTATGGGAGATACAGGACTATAGGACCTGTTTTATATAATTTTTCAGATCAAAACCATAAGTAAAAATAAAGTTTATCACTCTTCAAACGCCTTAAAAATTTTAGTATGACCTCATTTCACCGAGGGAACTAAAAGCTGGGTGTAATTTTCTCGATAACGAAACGTTTTCGGACATATGTTTGAAAGAACCTTTTTATTTATTTCAAGCTCTAGAATCAGTTCTAGAGCTGATTCTAGAGCTTCCCTTTCCCTTTCCCTTTCCTCCTGAATCACCTGTTCCAAATTTTAAAATTATTATATATGTTTCAGATAATGTTTTTATTAATTAGGTCCTGATATTTAAAATTCAAAGATTTGAAAAAGTTTTTTAATTTTTAGAGTTTCTTTGATATTGATTTTATTTATTTAAAAAAAAAAAAAATTGTAACTTGTTTTGTGTATTTAAAGTACGGTAGGTTTACGAAAACACTAAGAATTAGTATATTTTCTAATTAATTTTCATCTGCGAGAACGTTATAGGTATCGCTCACCGATTTGTTTAGTTGGGGGACTCTAAATATTACTGCTTGAAAAGTTATACTGTAAAACACATCACTTTCTCTATTTAAGTATTAATGTTCACCTGATAATGAATTATTTATATAAATTTACACTTAAATCACCCTGAAAGTTGTGGTAAAGGAAAAATTCAGATCAGTCCAACAGTTTGTAAGTTTTAAGTAAATATTGGTACTAAGCAACATTCACACGAGAGTTTTGATTTTCTCTCACTATCTCTCTTTATATGTATAAACGTGTCGTGAGTATTACATAATCAACGACCAGCAGAAACTACTGAAGATAAATTGATGAGAATTTGCATACACGTTCTTCTTACAGTGTAAGTGCACACTAAGAAAGAATTTTTTTGAAATTCGGAGTTTAAATTAAAATGGAGTAACGATAAAATTTATTGTTACTATTTTATAAATTTTTCGGTAAGAAATGAAGATAGCGACTTTTTTTGTGTGAGTCTTATAATCATGTGAATATCTAAAAACCAATTTCTAGATTTTTTGAAATTCAACCTTAAAGGGGTGAAGAAAAGTAAAAAAAATTTCGAACTACGATTGCAAAATTTCCCCATTTCCGACTATACTAAACGAGATATTCAGTAGATTTTAGCTTGCATATATATTCTTCAGATATATGTCAAGAAACCAGTTTTGGGTTTTTTTGAATTTCGATTTGTTAAGGGGTGCGACGATGTACGTGCGGCGGCTCACCCAACACAGACGCTACTACTGTTATGTATCACTGTACGTGCGACACAACTGGCTGCACCTGCCTCGGGTTACTTGATTAAAAGATTTACCGTGACGGGAAACGCAAGTAACCATACATGGCGGGCGAAGCCGCGACGGTAATGCTAATATACATATATTAGCATTATATATGTCTAAAAAAAAAACAAAAAAAAAAAAAAACAGCCATTTCTTGTTAAGAAATTGTTATAACAATTACGGAAGATATTATCAGAAATATAAATTACAGTAGTATTGTACATTTTGATAAATTATTAATTCTTACAGTTTAACGTGAATTCAGAAAATTAATATGAAATCGGTATCCCAAGTATTCCAACTCTGTATCAATACTATGTCGACTCTAATTTATAATATAATTAGATTATATTGATTCTTCAGAATTCATTATTTAAAACTTTACTTTTGGATTAATGTAAATAACTCTAATATGATAATGCTTACATGGAAATGTAAAATAAAATGAGAAAACCACTTTTCCTTCAACGTTTCATGTTTTTTTTTTTTTTACTTTCCTAACATTATAGCTCTAAAGCTCTGCTTCAAAAAGGAAAGTATGGTAATCAGTCAAAAAATGCTGTATGGTTTTTTTTGCATTTCTTGACGTTTCATGACTCATGAATCTCAAAACGCAAAAAAAGGGGAGAATAATTTTCGTACGCATATACGTCTGTTGGCGTGTTTGGAGTTTTATAACTCTTGACTGGATAAACTAATTTTATGAAATTTTGTACAGACTCATGTATATGGGGAAATTCGTTGATAAAATTATGGGGTCAATTTTTCTCAAAATCTTTGCAAACATGACCCCCACTTTATATTAAGCTCAGTACGTGCAAGCATGCTTATCTTACCATTTAAAAGAAATAAAATTCCCAAAAAATTCCCCTTCTTTTTAAAAATAATCTTTTTATTTATTACATATTTTTAAATGATTTTTTTTTTTTTAATTGCAAGTGATCAAAAAATACTTTGCGAGTGGGGGAACCGATCAAAGAAAAATATCGATTTTTTAAAATTTTGTTTATTTTTTTTGCAAACGTTTAATATTATTAAAATTTAAAATAATAAACATTTAGTAATAATATTGCAATAAAATTTCATCATAATCCACCCTCCACCAGCAAAAAAAAATGTAGGTAACTTTTTATTGCTTGTACATTTTTTAGTGGAATTATTTTTAGTTTCTTTCATTTAACTTCGTAAAACGTAAAAAAAATTAAAAACTTTTTTTGGAAAGTCATTTTAGAGGCGGGGGAGCAGAAAAAAAAGAAATTTTTTTGAAATTTTCAAAAGATCTTTTGGTTTATTTAATCATCTAACGATCATTTTATAGTAAAACTTCATTATAAACTATCCCTATCCCAAAAAAATAAATCTTAGGTAACCTATTTCATATGTGATTATTTTTTCATTATATAAGAACAAATAATCATTGCCAGGAAAGTACTACAACTTTGTTACCAGATTTTTAAAAAATATATCCCAAAAATTAAATATGAATTTTTCAGTTATCTAATCTGACAACAAAGTTAACTGTTCTGATCTCTGTTTCCGTAATTACGAAACGCAGATTCTAATTTTTAAGTGTATTGTATTAAGTTTTATTCTATAACATTTTATAATAAATTTGAAAAAGAAAACATTGTTAGATTGGTTTAATCCGCATGAAATTTTTTATTTATCATCGACTATAAAATATAAATTGTTAAAATTTTAGTTTCTATTCACGAAAAGATGTTTAACGTTTTTGTTAAAAAGTCGAACCCCCCCCCCCCGCCACGATAAGGGTTAGAAAAATAAATAACCCTTGTTTCACCTTAAAATTACTTTTTAATGTATATTCATTTATAGGTTGAAACTTTTAATTTTGAAAAAAATTCAACGAAGTTTTAATATGATTAAAAAGCGGAAAAGGTTACTTTTTTTAGAGGAAAAAACTAATTTAATTCTGAGACTGATATTTATTTTTTCTTCGCTGCTCCAAATATATCAAGTGATTTAACATTCTTTGCTAACACGTTAAAACGAATGAAAAATTATGGTTCGCTGTATATTTGCATTAAGTAAATTACAAAAAAAAAGAGGAAAATTAAAATCTAATTTTTCCTCTAACTTTTTTAAAAAGACTTTGACTTAAAATAAATTATTAAGACGTTCCTAAATTCAGGATGATTTCTAAAAAGTATGTTTATTGCAGTACACCTCAGCGGTATCTAATTAATATCACTGTCCTTATAATGCACGATTCAAACCCTTTATACTTCTAACTCAGCTTCTACTTATTTAAATCTGCATAACTTTTTTTACAAGACCATTTTACCAATATTTGAATTAAAATTTTTAAAGAAGCTGTTATTCTTTGAAAAACTTAAAAAAAATGTCATAAAACTACCATTTCGAAGGAAGGATATAAAATCCTCAATAAAAGAAAACCGTCGAAAAAAGATTACGTTATTTTTTTAGGGATGTGAAATCGAGAAAGAGATTCATATCATACAATAAAGCAAACCGATAAAAAAAAAGCGCGACGTCCTTCTCATCATAAAGCCGGACGACTGAAAAGACCGCGGTCATAATATTTTTTAGAAAACCTGCCAGTGATAGTACACTGATCTGTAAGAGAAAAAAAAAGGTACCGTATGTGGGATAAAGAGAAAAACAATAAGGCTTGGAGAAGAAAAAGGGCCGCTATTACAACTTGACGCAAAAATAATGCGTTCCAAAAGATTTTGATAAGATTACATAGTACCACTTCTCGTAAAACTATGCGGTGTATACCACTCGACGTGGAAAAAATTGATATAAAATACCACCGAAAATTTAACCGTCCACTGCAATGTAAAGCAGTAAGAAATACTGCGATAAAATAGATTGGAAAAAAATAGGATGCCGTCCCCTTAATAAAGCAGAATAATAGCAAAGACTGCGATACATCTTACTATAATTGTTTCACTTCGTAAAAGGATCGAGAAAAATGGCGCTATCTGATTGGTGGAAAAAATCGCTCTCTGATTGGTCGGTGTCAGAGGATGGTGGGGAAAATTAATAATTAAATTACCTACCGCTATCTCGAACGTATGTCATAACGTGAAACCAACTGAGCTATAATCCTTTTTTTTATTAAAAATTATTGTAGAATGTTTGGATTAATCTTAAAAACAGTTGACAACAAAGTTGTAATACTCTCCTGGCATTGGTTACTTATTCTTATTTAGTGGAAAGATAATTGTACATGAAAAAATTTGCAAAATATATTTTTTTCGGGGGGGGGGAGGATAATTGATGATGATGTTTTATTATAAAATTATAATTATATGTTTAAATCAGCCAAAAAAAATGTAATTAAAAAGATATTATTTTTTCTGCTATCTTACCACAAAAATCAATTTCCAAGATTTTATTTTTTATTTTTATACGTTTACTATATTAAGCAGAAGAAACTAAAAAAATTCCACTAAAGAGTGTACAACCAATAAAAAGTTACCTAAAATTTATTTTTTGGTGGTGAGGGTGAATTATAATGAAATTTTATTTTAATATTATTACTAAAAGTTTATTATTTAAAATCTGAATAATATTCAAAGTTTAAATAAACTCATAGAAGTTTTAAAAAATTCAAAAAATCGATATTTTTAAACTTTGATCGGTTCCCTCACCAACAATATGGCCCACAAAGTATTTCTTGGATCACTTCCAGACAAAAAAAATTGATTAAAATATGCAATAAATACAAGATAGATTTTCTTCGATTCGTGGGGAAGGAGGAAGTTTTGGTCAACCTTTTTTAAAAATGGTAAGATAAACATGCTTGTATATAATAAGCTTAATATAAAGTGCAAGATTTTGAGAAAATTGACCCCCAAAACCCCCTTACCTACTGGAGATATGACCCGAAATTTTACCAACAGATTGTCCCATTTACAAGAGTTTCTGTAGAAAATCATCAAAATCAATTTATCTATTCAAAAGCTTCAAACACGCCAACACAGATACGAAAATTAACCCCGATTTTTTTTTGGTGTTCCTGGATAATGAAACGTCGAAAAATGCAAAAAACCATACCCAATTTTTTTAATTGATTACCATACTTTCCCTCTTGCAGTATAACTCTAGTGATATGATGCCAGTAAACGTAATAGCAGGAATTGTAAAATTTTTACATAAATGATAAGATAGACGAAGTGAAAATTATCAGTTTTCCATGATGGGCGTAAAAAAATTGTAGAGTTTTCGCAAAATTTTAGTTTGTTTATTTGTATTTATAATAGTATATTTTTTAATTTATTTTAGTACTGCAAGAAGTTTAAACAATTTTTTTTTAATTTATTTTTTACGTATGCTTTTTAAAGATACTAATAAATTTTGATATCGATTTTTCAAAAGCGGTTAGTAAGATTTTGATAAAGTTCGTGTAAGTTTTAATAAAATAAATACTACATCTTTCGAGGCATTTAAAACAATTTTTACTAAATTATTGAAAAACAAACTATTTTGACAACAATTAAAAAAAAAATTTCTGGAGAAAATCGTATTGACACAATTTTAAATTCTTGCCGTAGTTCTTTTAAAAAAATGTTGTGTAGCGAGTATTCAAACATTTCCTTCCGAACTCACCCCAACAGATACATATACAGATATCTTTGTAGTAGAATTGCTCAAAGGAGATTTCAGATCACCAGATTTTTCCCCAAAATTAACATTTTTATCGATTGTATAATTATAAAGAGACCTTTATGGTCGTTCCTAATTTCATTATGACCTTCAACCAGATGAAGACTTTCAATCAGTACTCTGTTGTAGCTAAAAAAATTGAAATATCTATCTGTGATCCTTGCATAATAAATTTTATCCCACTAGGTAATACATATGCCCTAATTTATTCATTTTTGGTTTATTAATGTTTAAGAGACGTTATCGTAATTATGCGACAAAACAAATTTGAAGAATACTAAATAAGCTTAATATTTTTGTAAAATTTTCAAAAAGTTATTTATGGATACAAGTCTAGAATATCATTAAAAATCGATTATTATATTTGTTAATTAGGCTACATTATAGTAATTTATTTTTTTATAAAACTGATATTTAGCGAACTAAAATCTTCTGCATGAATTCGAATGAAACAAATGTGGAATTTTATAAAGTTTCTCGGAAAAAATGTCTGATAAAATAAAACTGGCAAAATAATACAACTATAATTACTTAATAGACTATTATGCCGCTTAAAAATTATATGTGGTAATAAAAATGCCTAGTTGTTTCCACGTTTAAATTGAGCATGGCCATCCTTAAGTCTCCTACGCAAGATCATTGTATTACATACAGAACTCGTAATCACACGTAATACTGGTTTTCTTTCAGTAAAGAAGCTTTCATGTGGTTTTAAGGTAGTTCAATAATCTACTGGTTTAAGAGGAAGTGACCTCAGTCTTGAACACACGGCCACACCCAAACTTACTACCTATACAAGCTAAATCAAATAACTTGTCACTCGCCGACAAAAATTCGAAGTCAGATTTTGTAATTTACTGTCCTCTCAAGAAGACTTATTTATTATAAATCTTTGCGTGAAAAAAGTTTCGGTAAATTTATCGGTCAAAAATAGAACATAATCGAATAGTATATGGGATCAGAGATTGAATATAAACAAACGACTTGTAATATCACTTTTTATTATATCAATGGCATTTTATAACGTTATTCATGACGGCTACATGAATATTTCAATGTAACGTCTAATAAATTTAATTATACTGGGCAAAAGACAAGACTTTAATCTAAGAATCACATTCCTCATCGGTGAAAATTAAAGAAATTTTTCACGTTGGTCAATATGAATCTATTTGTTTACGAATTAAATAAGATAAAAGACGCGTTAAAAAATGAGCACATTACAGTTATTAATTTAAAAAGTATCCGATCTTTTATTCAACTGTTTATAAAGGTCGTAGTTTTTGAAATGATCTCGCAAATTCGATTTCCAATATAAAAAATTACCATTCAGAGGAAATATTCTCTCATACCTATGAATATATGAACAACGTTTCAAAATTCCCAAAGCAAGAGTCTGAAGATTTAAAAAATCTCAAGACCAAAGAAGTTGAAGGAAAGGTTATACAGGAAAGACTTTGGATAAAGGTATTCTCAATAAACCTACAATTTATTAATTTTATTTAAAAAATTAAGTAAATAATTACTAAAATATTTATATAGACGACCCAACGATCCTTACATTAAATAACTGCCAAAAAAATAAAAATAAACAATATCACGAACAGTTGTAGTAATATGTAGAAACATGGATAGAAAATAACATACTGGTGCAGATAGGTTGATGAAAGCATCATGTTATACCGAGGTAAAATAAGAATATATGGGCTGTGTAATTCGTCTTGTGCCATGGTAACCGGCTTCCATCCTGTGCAGCACTAGGAATTTAGATCGTAACTCTCGGTCACCCGGTAGCACCTCTCCATATATGAACAACTATTAAGCTATAAAAACATAAAATGAAGTGCAAATTACAAAAAATTGCATTTGAATACAAACAGAATAAATCAACAAAAAAAAGGAAAATAAAATAAGGTATTTGATTTTCACAGAATTTAATGTTGCTCTTTATCTTTGTGTATTTTATTACTTTTGGTTTTTTATTTGCCTTTTTCTTTTAGCTTTAGTCTTCTGTTCGTAGCAACCGAGGAGCTTAAACGACGGTTTTTAGTGTAAGGTAAGTTTTTTAGATCCCATAATAAGATGTCATGAAACTTGGTTTTATTATTTCGAGTCGGAATCCAAGCGTCATAGTATGAAAAGGAAATATACGTACGAGTTCATTCGCCAGGAAAATATTCAAAACCTAAGCGTCAGTCGGTAAAGGAATGCTTTTTTTGGGATTATAAAGATAAAATTTACTGGAATTAGAAGAACAGCGTAAAATCAACAGTTACTATTGTGATATGCTAGAAAAAAAAGTGAAACCTGCAGTAAGAAGGAAACGTCCCGGTTTTCTCTCAAAATGCGTAATGCTTCTGCATGGCAGTACCGCTCGAAAAACACGGGAAGCTATTCAAAGTTTTTTGTCGGAAGGTATTGCCACTTCCACCTTACAGTCCCGATCTTGTACCGAGAGATTTCTTTCTCATCTCAAAGAGTTTTACTCGGTACAAAGTTCGGCAACATGGAACAAGTCAAGAATGCGGTACAAGAATCGCTCATTATACCGAGGTGACATCTTTACTACTGGAATAAGAAAGATGGGACAATTCCCTTTATGTAGTCGAAGATAATGTTGAAAAAATGGAGTAAATAATGACTTTTCTACAATAATTTGCTTCTCTAATTAGTGAACGACCCTCATATAGAAAAACTTTGGTAAAATTCTCGGCGTAGTGTGACCTTCAGAATAATAAACAAAACAGACCATTGCAAAAGTAATACCATACGTAATGCAATAGAATAAGTAAACTTAACTGATTTGGCATCATGGTATTCTACGTCGGTCAAACGTGCAGGAAGCTTCAGATAAAGATTTAAAATCCCTTAATAGCAATGTAAAATCAATATTTGCTAAACTTATAATAAATTAAAATTTTAACCACCAAAGTTGATAACGGTCTTGATATTCTTATACAAAGTGTCTCACGAAGGAAGGGAGAAATTATCAGGACATGTTTTATTGGTGAAAATAATGAAAAAAAGTACATAAAAATATAGGTCGGAAACGCTTTGTTTTCGAGTTTGGCTAGCGAAAGAATTAGTCCGGATTTCAGCTCTTCTAATAAAAATAAGCCCTTCTGTAAGTTTTTGGACCCAAATTGAGCAGTAAAGTTGGTGGATTCTTATATAATTTGAGCTGGGAAATAGGACGAAATAAATCTCAGAATTGTAACACCAGTAGTTTTTAAGAATTCTTAAGTCAAACATAAAATTCGGTGTCGAAAAACAAGTATTTTATTTTTTAGTTTTGTAGTACAGTAGCTATGTTACATTAATTTGTTATCTTATTCTATTTGTCTTATGACTTATGACGAATGTTCTGATAATGACTATGTCTAGGCTTTCTTATTACTACGGAGTATTATATATAAATGTGCAGGGTACTTTACTACGAAGTAAATGATGAACGAATATGGCTACAAAGTACAAAAAATGTTTCTTAATACAAAAGAATACTTTTGTATTAATGAGTAAGTAATAAGTACAAGTACAAGTTTTAAGTATAAGTATAGTTTTAAAGACTAATAAATGCAGAAGATTTTGTAACAAAACTTGTAGAAAATTTAATTCTGAGAAAATTAATATAAATACAGTCAATAAAATGTAAATTTAAAAGTGTTTATTTACTTTTTAAATAAACTTTTATTTAAAAGTTTAAATCTGAATTTTATTGAAACAAAACGAACGAAAAAAGACAGAAAAGGAAGTTAATGTTTAATAGATATGAATTTACGAATAATATTATAAACACACATTAGTAAAAATATGTATTTTCACGGATGTTATTAAGAACAATTTTAACATTTTTTAAGGATTAAAATGTATTTTAGTCATTCTTATTGCGTCATCGCCGGAGATGCATGTGACCGTCATTAACTTGAAATGGAAAATTGGAGAAGACACGACTCAGGTGTATTCAAAATTTTTTAATCATATATATGTATAGTTTCTCATATATATTTTTTAAGGACATAATTTTTCTACACATACTTATGTCATTTGATAAATTAATTTGATAAATAATTTGAAATTAATTTTGAAGCGTGTCAAAAATACCGAGCCTTACCGGAAGTCAAACCTAGAATCTTTTGGCAGAAATAGTACCACTAAGATTATAGTATCAGAGTCATTTCAAATTCATTTTTAAATTGATGTTAATTTAATCTGTATTTTTACCAATATATAGTGTGTTTCAAAATGAATATCGGGGTTTAAAACTGTGTAATATTTCTTAAATTTCACGTACATTGATTAATTATACATGAAATGAAAGAGTAGTTCAAACAGCATTAACTGTATAAGGTCATAAACTGTTTCCTGTACCTTCCGCTTGATAGGGCTATAGCAAAAATAGCGACCCCCCCAAACGAAAGCGTTCTGTGTTTTACAGTTTGCAAAGTGTGAATCTGTAATAACCGTTCAACGTTTGTTCCATTTGAAGCTCAGTTGTAATCCCCGAGTGACAATAATAATCGTAGACCGTATAAACAATTCGAAACTAGTGGCTGTATTTGAAAAGGAAAGCGTACAGGACGACCGAGTGTAAAAGAGTTTTTTGTGCGTAGTCCTTGGAAATCCGTTAGGAAGGCTAGCTGAAAATTAGCAATTCCAGTGTAATGGGTTTTAAGGAAACGCTTACAGTTGCGTTTACAGCCGTTACACGCTCTAATGTTTGCTGACTTTAGAGCGTTAGAACGAAAGCGTCTGAATGAACTATCTTGACATGCTACAACTACGGCTCTTTCTTCAAGTGCAATAAGAACCACATAACTTTATTTGGTAACACGATGGTGCGCCTCCTCGCTGGCATAACTCTGTACGCGATCGGTTGAATGAAATTCTCCCCGACCGCTGGATCGGTCTCCCGGGGACCAGATGACAGGGCCTGTTTACCGTGACTCCACGTTCGACCGATCTGATCCCGTGCGTTCTTTTCTTCTTTGGGGATTTATAAAGGATCAATTATATGTGCCATTGTTACCGGCTGACCTACCCGACTTGAGAGGCAGGATTGAAACAGCTGTCGCATCGATTACTCCAAACTTGCTGATTAACTTATGGGATAAATTGTCCTATCGGTGGGATGTGTGCCGTGTGACGAATGGTGCTCACACTGAACGTTTATAGGAAACTGTTTGAGCTGCTTCTTCATTTCATATGTAATTTATCAGTGTAAGTAAAACTTAATAAATATATATAACTTAAAACGCCGATATTCATTTGCAAACACACTTATAAATCAAGAGAGCAGTATAAGTAGAATTTGAAATAACTGTAAAAATTTCCTAATATTTTTTTTTAAAATTCTCCTGAAGTCAGAAATTCAAAATATCTTAATATATTGTAAAATATATTCATAAAGTATTATATTATTGTTATTGCACTGTATAATGATATAATACGGTAGGTTTAAGACTGGCAGTGTAGCATGTAAAAAAAATTGAAATATACGTTTTTATATTTTATCAGTAATACTAAAATTTAGGTTTTACGTTTGTGAACCTTATCGTATGAGGGAAATACAGTTCGTGTTCCAGTGGACCAAGGTGGGATGTTGTCGATCAGGAATAGTATTTTTTTTTTACTTATACTGTGGCTTACATTTTATTATTATTATTTTTTTTTATAAAAACCGGTTCAATACATCCAGAATTAATTATAAAAGATAAATGAAAATAATACTGTGTTATTTTTATCATGTTATACCTAAAGCTTACTATATATTCGGCTACATAAATATGAGTTCTGATGGTAGGCAATTATAATACGATATCTTGGTTTATTTTTGCCAATTTCCATCGATTACTTTTACGAGCCGAGTTTAATATATATTTATTGTTTTGTTCGAATAAAGTTAAAATTAAATTAATTTGACAAAAAGTAGAAGTCTGCGACTTTTTGAAGTGAATTTAATAACGGATTGGCTTTCAAAATATCTGGAGTGATGTACGTATGACCTACCAAAATTAGTAATTTCTTTAACATCAATCAGATGGTTGACTAAATGCAATGTTCTAAGCATTCCTTTTCTGTGTTCCTAACGTTTATGAAAGTTATACTAACATCAACGATATACTTGTCAAATCTAATCGTTAATGAACATATTAGCGACTTAATTCGATTAGTGTTATCGACAATGTTTGTTTGTGGAGTGAGATTGTTGAATTTTGTCAAAAATCCATTTTTTTAACTGTTCGCTTAGTCAATTGCTTAATTGATTTGTCTAAAATTAACTTAAGTAAATTTATTTTTAATTACATCCCTACTGATGAGTTTGATGCTTAATAACTCGCTTCTTAATAATGGTAAATAAGATTCGACCCTCTCTTTATTTTAATTTCCACTAATTCGCTATAAAAGTTTCATTTCAACGAAGTAAAACTGAAGGAAAGTATCCTTTTTGATTATTTAACACGATTTACATTCTTGAAAAATGAGAAAACGGTTTTTAAATATTCCTTATTAATTGTGTATTAACGGGCCAATAGTGTTTCGGTTATTGACCACATTCCAAGTAATAACTATTTCAGTAAAGAATGTTTATTTTTAAACATTAAAATCGTTATGTTAATTTTTATAAGCTGACTACGTACAATAAATAAAAATAGCATTATTATTTCGCAGATGAATTGATATGATAAATAAAAATTTGATAAAATATTTCGCACTAAAGTGAAGGATGTACAGTAAATCTTATCAGAAAAATTATTTTCTTTTCTACTAGATTGTTTTATGAGCATCAGTCCCAAGACAGCTGTGTAGTCTACGTTATTGGATGGTTGTTTCAATAGTTTGCGTTACTTTATATATAACAATTATTTTAAAAAGTTGGTTTTCAAAATATCAATTCATCTATTTTTGTGAAAATTGTTAATTTTAGTATCTAAAATCATGTTTTTATTCGGTATGAAAAACGAACATTTTTTTATTAAAACAACTTATTTTCTGACTAAATAGGTATTATTTAAAAAAAAAAAAACATGGTAACTGAAAAACTGTTGATTTATAAACTCACAAATTCTGTGAAGACAATAAGAAAAAATGAATTATTAGGCAGTTTATAAGAAATATATTTATAATTTTTGTTTTCTCGTTTCGTGCGGGTATAAAATCAAAAACTATCTTTAGTGCATCATCATTCTAACACTGAAAAATATTACTGAAGAGTAATTTTTATTATGTATTTAAGTAAATTTATATATATATATATATATATATGGGTTGCGAAAGAATAATATTTCAAAACATAATTTTCATTATGCACGTAGCTAATTTCGTAACCTCCGTACATTATATATTACTTTTATTATTAATAAATTTTTATTTAATATTTTAATTTTGAGTTAAAAAAAATGAATTAACACTGATAGAGAAAAAAATTTTTTTTAATTTTTCACTTTTTTAAGTGTGATACTATTTCTTGAATTGCTATTTTGCGTACATTACAGATCTGTAAATACAGTATTTATATCACCCTTAGTTTTAAATAAATTACGCTTCAAAAAAAAAAATCAAGGGAAAATATAGTTAAAATTTATAAATTTGCATGGGCATATCTGTGTTAGAATGATTTCGCTGATGCTTTTTTTATAAATAGCTTCAGCCACATCCCGAATTAATGACCAACAGTAATCGGCTAGCATGTTAGTATTCCATTTCCCTTTATCTTTCATCTTTCCATCACCGAAATCTTTTGGTGGAAACGTTCTCCGTGTTCTTCATTTACATCTCCGAGGTTGTCCGAGAAAAAGTCCAGATGTGAGTGGAGGAAATGTATTTTCAGACATATTACATCCCACAGCTCTGTATTAAGTAAGAAGTTGATTAAAAATATCGTGGTAATTTTCGGATTTTTGTTTGCCGAGAAAAGTTTTGCAAACGTCTTTAAATGAAGCCCAAACTGCACTTTCTACATTATTTAACATCGAGTTAAATACATCATCTTTGACCAACTTTCTTATTTGAGGACCAACAAATATTACTTCTTTAATTTTTCCTTCACTTACATTCGGAAATTACTGCCTGATGTACAAAAATCCGGGATTATCCTTCTTCATTGCTTTACAAACTTTTTCATTAGTCCTAGCTTGATAATATGGAGAGGGGGTAATAATATTTTTTTGGGTTCAACTAAGGGCTAATGAATAATATTTTTCCCAATTCGAGTTAAGTTGTCTCATTTCTTCCATTCTTTGGTAACATAATGTTTATCCCTAGCTCGGATGTCCCATTCACAAAGAAAACACATGTATAGCCTAACACACTTAGTATAGCCTAACTGCATGTCTAACAAAATAGCTATAACTTTCAAATCACCACATATGTTCCAGCTATGTTTTTTATAATTTATTTTTTCAAGAGCGTCTTTCACCACATCGTATGTCTTTCAAATTAATACCATAAGCGATTGGTGTCGAAGGATATTTGTTACGCTTGTGTAGTAGAACCACTTTAAAACTATACTTGGACGAATCTATGAAAAGGCGCCAGTTATCAGGCTTATGAATTTGTCCTAATCGCAACATGAGCTCATCAATTGTTTAGCAATAAACCAAATTATTTTCATCAATAACGTACTGAGGACAATTTAGAACAATTTAGATTCGGAGTAACAGTACAAGGTGAAAAGACAAAGATGCTACGATTTGCTGATGATATAGTAATTCTAGCCGAGAGTAAAAAGGATTTAGAAGAAACAATGAACGGCATAGATGAAGTCCTACGCAAGAACTATCGCATGAAAATAAACAAGAACAAAACAAAAGTAATGAAATGTAGTAGAAATAACAAAGATGGACCACTGAATGTGAAAATAGGAGGAGAAAAGATTATGGAGGTAGAAGAATTTTGTTATTTGGGAAGTAGAATTACTAAAGATGGACGCAGCAGGAGCGATATAAAATGCCGAATAGCACAAGATAAACGAGCCTTCAGTAAGAAATATAATTTGTTTACATCAAAAATTAATTTAAATGTCAGGAAAAGATTTTTGAAAGTGTATGTTTGGAGTGTCGCTTTATATGGAAGTGAAACTTGGACGATCGGAGTATCTGAGAAGAAAAGATTAGAAGCTTTTGAAATGTGGTGCTATAGGAGAATGTTAAAAATCAGGTGGGTGGATAAAGTGACAAACGAAGAGGTATTGCGGCAAATAGATGAAGAAAGAAGCATTTGGAAAAACATAGTTAAAAGAAGAGAGACTTATAGCCCAGATACTAAGGCATCCTGGAATAGTCGCTTTAATATTGGAAGGACAGGTAGAAGGAAAAATTGTGTAGGCAGGCCACGTTTGGAATATGTAAAACAAATTGTTAGGGATGTAGGATGTAGAGGGTATACTGAAATGAAACGACTAGCACTAGATAGGGAATCTTGGAGAGCTGCATCAAACCAGTCAAATGACTGAAGACAAAAAAAAAAAACATACTGAGGAAGTTCTCTTTGTCGACTTCGGAAGCCCGAAATTGTTGTATTTTTTTAAAGTAAATTTCAACATTGCAATGTTGATCCTAACAGTTCAGCTGGATTTAATGGTAAATTTAAATCCCTAACCAAGTCATTTAATTCACTTTCTGATATAAGATGTGACTTATTGGAAGATAATTCAAAATCAAAATCATCGTTGTCTTCTTCTGTACTATCTGATTCTTCATCGCTGCTTTCGAAACGTACATTCACAGGCTGCTCAGGAACTGGAATAATTTCACTGCGAGGTACAGGCCTAATTGCAGATTGCAATGAAGAATATTTTACAGTATGTTTAGATTTTTTTAAAATTCCAGACACACTTGTTAAACAAAAGTAATAATTTGTTACATGATCATTTAGTTCACGCCAAACCACAGGTACACCAAATGCCAAAGCCTTCCCTGTACCTTTCAGCCATCCTCTTAAATATACCGTATAATTAGTGCATACTATATGAGGAGCCCACGTCTTATCCTGATCACCAATTTTACACTGAAAGTACAAATGATATGCTTTTTAATTAAAGGTGTAATGTTTTTTCTATTTGATTTTACGGTAAACTCACCACATTCATAAGAAAAGGCATTCACATAATTTGCACAATTTCGAGGCATTATGACACTGCATTGTTAACAAACTTAAGACAGCAATAAGACTGAACAAAATTAATTCATTCCTAAATCCAGTGCTTAATACAAACAACACAGGTGTGTTCAGCTACATGTTTTGACCTGCACAGACATGATTAATCTTGTCCATGAAGGCTTACTCTTCATTACTAGATGTGATGTCATAATATGTGACTATGACATGATTTAATTTTTTGTCTTGTATTGTTTATTTATGGCTTACAAATTACGTTAACACAGTTAAACAATAAAAAATGAGCTAACATAAATACAATAATAGGAGCTGAAAATGCTAAATATACGTTAAAAAATAAAAAAAATCCTTTAAGTAAAATTTCCACATATTCCAAAAATGGTGGGCGATAGAAAGATTCTGAGTTCATATTCGTTTTCAGCATCAAAAAGCTGATTAAAATCATGTATCTCATGTTTGGAAACAAAAATTATGTTTATCAGAGTAATTTAATTGATAAGTTATTTGGGGGTTTTAATGTAGATCTCTCAAAATAAATTTCGAAGCCTTTTTTAAGTAATTGATTACTTAAATACCACATTAAATATAAATATGCCGAAAGACCCAAATGAGAGTACTACAAAATATGGAATTACAATTGACGGAGTTTTTTTTAAAAATACTTAGATTTCAATCAAAAGTATTTATCTTGCATTCTAGTTACCATAAGCCATGTTTCATTTTCGGATTATGATAATGTCGGAGAAAACAGTTGATTTACAAATCTACTTCAGCAAGATTCAACAAAATAATTGATAAGTAGTTAAGTGTACGTATTGTAGATCTAATGGTTATACGAATGAAAATAAATAATTCTATTTATATATATGTATATAATATTAATTTATGCTTTGTTAATGATTCGTCCAAGTAATGTATGTCATCCATAATATTAAGATTATTAATACAATATATACATATATTACTTCGAAACGATGACGATCGTCATCGAATTTTCACTTCGGCCGTGCGGTCTGAATCACACATAATTAATTTGTGAGTACTGTCAATATTAACTGAAAATGACTATGATACACAATCTTTATTGTGTTTAAGTATGGTTAAGATAAAAGATATGGTTATTAAGATAAAGGTAACTTGTGTCTTTCTCTCTGAAATAAAATTTTGTATTATCAAAAAATAAGCTGTATTAAAATTTTAATTCTTTTACGTATGTCCAATCTGTGTTTGTACCCGGTTCTCAAACAGATTAAGAGAAAATCGTAGATTAAAAAGCGTGATAAAATACTATTCCTGTTATCTTTTTTCCGTGCTTATTTTCTTGAGAAAATAATCATCTGAATATTACAAACTAAAATTTAACTATGTGGCGACTTATACTTAAATTTAAATATCTCATAAAGAACTTTATTGTCATTACTAGCAAACCCGGCAATGCTTCGCTATTACTAGATTTTAGTATATATATATATATTTTAATAAACACAATTGAAAGTTTTATAAAACATTAAGAAAATTAACAGTACGGAACTTCACAAAATTTAACCTTTCTCTTTTTCCCTTTTATCCTTTCTTCCTTTCCCCCTTTTCATTTTCATTTATCCACTTCCCCATTTTCCTTTTCCCACTTTCCCTTTTCCCTTTTCCCATTTTCATTTTTATCATATTCCTTTTCCACCATTTCCACACTTTTCACCCATTTCCCTCCCTCTTTCCCTTTTCTCTCCCATTTCGCTTTCCCTTATTTCCCTTTACCCCTTCCTCTTTCTCCCTTTCCTCTTTCCATTTCCTTTTCCCGGTTTTCGCCTTTTTCTTTTTTCCATTTTCCCTTCTTCCCTTTCACCTTTTTCGATTTTTCCCTTTCTCCCTTTTTCCTCGTGCGTAAATCGGACCAGTAGTTTTTTAGTCTATAGCGAACACGCATATCGGGAACTTTGAAATGGAATCGTAAAATATTTAGTATAGCGTGTGTTGCTTTTACGTCCAACATATAGCGCTTTTTTTGAAAAAAAGCATGTTTTTACTTGTCACAGGTGTTACATCTTACGTATATAAAAAGACGCGCGTATTCCAATGCAACGTTGTGTCAATATTTTAAAGCAATCGGTAACTAACTTTTGGAGATTTAAGATTTTGAACAAACGAACATTACATTTTTATTTATATTGATTATTTCTTAAGAATTTAACGTAGAAATTTTCTGCGTTAAATTTTATTTTGGGTGATATCAAACTATAAAAAAAAATAATTTTTTACTAGTCGGTCATTAAAAGCTATTTTTAATTATGTTATTCTTAATTATTACTTTTATATGTTTAATTCGAGTAAGTTTCTTTCTGATTAATTGCTGTATTTCAGACATTTCAAAACGTTTTGGTAAATTAATAATATTCTTCTTTGTAATTTCCCCCTTCCCAGAAATTTAACTGCATAACGCATGTATTATTCAAACAAATAATACGTGTGACCAAATTTTGGGAGAAATATTTAAAACAGGATTAGTGGATCCTCTTCGGGCATCTAACTTTCTTATACTCGTATCTGTAAGGAATCTATGCTCTTTTATAATCTAATATTTCCTAAATAACGTCTCCCACAAATAAAACCGTATGAAAAATTGTTAAATGCATTCAACAAACTTAAGTTGAACAATTTTTAATTCTATGAAGTCCATTTCTGAGGTATTCTAATTTTACTGGCAGTATTTTATTCTGATAACGAATTTGCTTTTATCTTATAATGTTTTTTCAAGTCGTGTTATTCCTATGAATGGAATATATCTTCCGACATTAGGTATAAATCATTGAATTTTGTGTTTGTTTAAAGGCACCTTTTAATAAAATAATAAAAAATAAAGTAATTAAAAAACATATGGATAGAGCTCGGGGTGAAAGATTTCGTTTCTTGGATATGTTCATCATATATTCTTAATAAGATATTCCTTTTTAACTTTAAAATTAAAAAAAATAGTAAAACGGTTAGCTTAGTGTAACATCAAAATAACTTTAAATTATTATTTTATTAATTTATGAAACGGCTGAAAGTTGTATGATTTTAAAATTATCTGAAAATTACATTTTCTTATGGTTTCAATATATTTCTTCATAAATACAAGTTACTCCGTTATAAAATAAAAAAAAATATTACGCATTAAAATCTCAAATGTTATTGTTAAACAGGGTTCATGTAAGTCTAGAACCGGATAAACGATATCATTCTTTATAAATAGTAAACGATTTTATAAGTTCGGATTAAGAGTGGGAAACGATTAGCGTACACACACTTTCAGTAGGCAGTTTAATTTCTTTTATTTCAACTACAACTTATAACGTAACCGGACCGTTTACAATACATTGTATAAAATGACTGTAATAAAAACTTAAGTTTAAACGGTGATTTAGTCTGAGACCCGACTCGTAAGAGTGGAAAAAGGAAATTTTACGTCCTTTTAAAGAAAACGTCTGGTCTTTTTAGCGAACAATATCTTGCACCATATTCAGCCCATTCACCCATATAATAAAGCGGTTACGATAGGTTTTAATCCGTGCTTTGTTTAATTTAGTTTACTGAGCCAGATAAAAAGTCCCCGGAGCTCTATTCGGAGGCCAGTAGGATGTATGCGATGTCGCATATTCACTACAGATAGTGGAGCCAAGTAATTATCCGAAAGCGGAATTCCCTGCAGCGATGATGCCATAAAACATTAACACACTCGTTCCTATAGGATATGTATTTGTTCATAAAAACTTTTATACTTTGGATAATAATAAAAAAACTCCCTCATTTGATTTGCAGGCCTAGTTACGCCTCGTTGTGGACACTACAGTTTGCCGAGTTAGTTTCTTTTATATTTATTTTCTGATTCGGTCAAAGATTTTCTTTAATTATAATCCATTAAAATCATTACTTAAATTCGCTAATCTTCTTAAGTTATCTATTAAAATTGTTATTTTTATAACAAATATTGTTATTGTTATGGCTTCTATTGTTTCTGTAATAATATCCTTATTTTGTTTTCATATCAGATAACACGCAAACAGATTTAATAAGTTTATTTTGTTCTAATATCGTATTAAAAACAAAAATACAAAGAGAATTACTGTAATAATACTTTTATAGTAGAACTTTGTGTTAAATAATGAAAAACCACAAAATTAAATTTTTCAAAACGTATATATCACCATTACCTCAAATTTTAATCCGATGAAAATGAATGTAGGCGAGGACCAGGGTGTACAAGTTCAGCTGAATAAAAATGAGACGGTGGTGCTTATTCCTTGTACTTTTCATATTTTATAAAAAAAGAAACAATAATGTACTCGAAGTAAAAATTTGATAGCAGAATAACGATTCAAAGAGAAAAAAGATGGCAGCATAGTTACAGGACTTTCCCGGCACGTGGCCAAGCGTTCCGGGAAAGTCCTACAACTGTGGGTTGTTTCTGTTGCACGGCTCACACACACGTGCAAACATAACTTAATTTAAAGTATTTACCATTTTATTTAAATATAATATTTTTTCGTTTATTCAATTTAACCATTCTAACTAAACCGCTCACGCATACCGTATATAATTCGCGCAGGTGTGGCGGCACTAGCGGCGACGGTCGGAACTAATTAAACTAATGTAATTTCACAACTTACATAGAACAAATTTCGCCCGTACGGTCAGCAGACTGTTGTAGCCACGAAGCTTAACGCACTAGGTACCGAGTGAACCGGGCGATCGACTTCGAGACCCAGCCAGACCGGGTGTTACTGTTTTACACTTTTAATATTATTCATTTATTTAATTGTACCGCTTACCTGTGACGTCACAACATAGCAATAGTTTAGAGCATTTTTTGGGTGGGAGTACGATTTTTTGCAAAAATATTTTTTGCAAATATTGTTATATTTTAATTTTTAACAAATCTTGCTTAAGAGAAATATGACCTTAATTAGGCGAAATCTCGAGATACTGAGGGTGAACTTAATCTACGGCCTCACCTCCTTGACCTTTTAAGTTTAAAATGTAATGGCATCAATGCTCCATGTACAGAAGTAATCTGACCAAGTTTGGTCAAAATCGGTCCAGTAATTCTGGAGATGTAAGATGTTTTAGAGACCAACACCGAAAACACACGTACATGCGAACATTAACATCCGGAAAATTTCCATCCGGTTTTTGGGTTTCTTAGGTGTCAAAACGTCAAGATTCGGTAAAAACCGCATATGCCTAGATGATATAGAGCTATAGCTTTGCTACAGCGCTATATAAACTGTAAAGTAAAATACATATGTTCATAAAACTTTAATAATGTTCTCTACTTTGTTAGGTTTCCCGTTACTTTTTTACAAATATTCTATTGTATAACAACACATGCCAGCAATATTCATTCTACAAGTGAAACATTCACTCTTTTCACCACAGAGATTGACTGTATTGTGAATATCATCACTTTCAGAGAAAGCAATTCCAACTAGTACCTCATGTACTTCGGATAACTTGTCTTACGCGTTTCATTTCCATAAAGATGTCACAAATAGCTACTATAATGTAACAAATTAATTTAATTTAAAATTAATTTAAAAGCCCTTCCATTCAGTCGAGAATATTTTTCTCTCAGCTGAATTTAAAATTGAACTGTAAGAAATAATGAAAGTTATAGATTCATTAGCGAGAAGAATGTTTTATGAGAAAATTACTAAAATAATAAAATACTTTATTATTAGAATTAATCTTAATTCTAAAAAAGTAATAATTTAACACAAAAATAAAGAAATATGAAAAAAAGATGTTAAAATACAAGTTCATTGCATTTATTCATACCTTAATGAATAACAATTGAAATTTACCAAATTTTCATAAAATTCCTAAATCAGCTTATGAAATAATATGAATATTTACGAAAAATCATAGACAGGCAGATGAAAAACTAAGCGCAGCATCTCACAATTTAGCTATCTAGTTTTGAAACACTCCAATAAAAATATAGCGTGTATATATATATATATATATATATATATATATATATATATATGAGATATAGTCATAAATCCCCGTATGGCTATCTGGCCTGAGATAAGTCTATTATACTATATCTGTCTCATTCGCCTCTATTTCCAACTAACCTTGAGTTTCTAATAGCCTCAATTTCCTGTTAGATCATCTATAATTTTTACTTTTTCCGGGCTTTCTTTTTTTCAACTTCTACTGATACTTCTAGTAGTGTTTTAATCAACCCATCCCCTCTCAAAGCCTCTATTATCCTCGTTATTTTGTCTACATGCCTTCATTTTGACTTCCACTTAATCTTCATACCCACATTTCAAATTCTTCTAGTCTTTTTTTTCTTCTTTTCTTTCTCTCTTTTTTTTAGTATTAATAAAAAATCAAGTAAGAATTTCTCGAGCGAATATTCTTATTATTATTAGTGTTCTCTCAATTATCAATTCATTTCTAACAAAATTATTATCTGAAATTTCTAATTACATTATTACCAAACTCGAACATTTTTTTCTGAATTCGTTTTTCTAGAATCAGCTTTCATATTGAATCTGTAAGTAAATCGTATGACAGACTATCACTTGAAATAGGATCATCTAATAATAATCTTCAACGAGTACAAAAATAATTAATTTGAATAAAATGACACAAATTGAAAGTTAATTATCGATAAATATCAGTTAAATGGAGAATTAACACATATCTTCACATCATTAATCAAGTCGGATACGTAAACAGAACAACATTAACTTAAAACAAAAATAAATGAAACATTAACTTTAAGATAACCGTAGGTAAATAATAAGCGTAAGCATCCATAAATTTAAATATCTAAGAATAAAACAAAAATAATTATAAGAAGGGTTACGTCCAAAAAACCGGATCATCATAACGGTCCATCAATCAGATCAAGCACATGATCATTTTCATTCTCCTAACATTCTCACTGTTGTCAAGTAAATTCAAAGGTATATGATCAACACGCTATTCCAGCTTGTACACACATCTCGAAACTAGGGGTTCAACTTTTCGAATGTATGGAATGCTTATGTAATCGTGTATCTCAGTATTCCTCGCCAACCACGGCGCTTGTGTTATGTTCCGTAGTATTTTATTCTGGGACCGTTGTATGATCTCCAAATTACTGTTACTGGTTGTGCCCTAGAGTTCGATTCCGTAAGTCCAAACAGGCTTCAAAAAAGCCTTATATAGCACAACTTTTTTGGACAAAGAAAGTTGACATTCCTTATCCAATATCCAGTACGTTCTTTTAAATTTAATGTCAAGCAGTCAAACAAGTTAAACGGCGAATCAAGGTATAAACCCAGACATCTTTCCTTACTGATATAAGTTATTCAGATTCCGTTTAAATGAACTTCATCGAGAACGTTACGTGACAAGTTAATATGATTGATTTATATCCTGTTTTGGCGATTTTATGGTGTATGTATATATATATATTTTTTTTTCAATTATTAATAAGTTAATTTTAGGGATCTTACACTTGATTTACAAAATTTATATTTACACATTTTATGCATTTTGGTAAACATTACGTAAGTGCGTTTGAACCAGCTTGATAGCTTACTCCGTTATTGCATAATGATTATTACAAAAGTTTAATTTTGGTGGCCATTTTGAGGTGAACCCGACGGCCGATCGCGGCCATTCCTGCATTGTTTTAGTCCTTTAACGATGTTTAATCCGAATCCGCAATCAAACTTAAAATCCTAGACAAAAAGAGTTTACACACATACATATTTGATTCAATAACGAACTGTTCGTTCGTTGTAAGCGCTATAAAATTCTGTTAGTATATTAGTAAAATGTTTGAAGAGAAAAATTAGGAAGTTAAAGTTAAACAAATAGATGTTAGTAACATATGTATACATAAATATTATACATTTAATACACGTGCCGTCAGAGGTTACTGATGCGGGTATGGCGTCATGAGTCATGATTACTTAGAACTATGTTTTTACCATATAGTATATTTTTCACCCTTAACACCAAAACTAACCGCAACCTAGACGATTTAGTAGATTATACACACAAAAATACTGACAATAAAGTTTTTTTAACTACATTATTCATATAATATATTTCACGTACAACATTTAGACCGATATGAATTGGGAGAACAAAAGTCACATTATAGGAGTGGATCAGAATAAATTATAAATTTAACCGTAATTTTGTTATTATTACTATTCATTTATGTCTTATTTTATTTAATAAAAGAATAATAATAAATACAATTTAATCTTACATACGGTTTCAGTACCTCATAACTAACATATGTTTGATCATGATTTTTTTTCTTTAACGTCGGCAAAAGATTATTCACAATTGGTAATTTTATTAGTAAAATAACCGTATTTGAAGTTCATTAGATAACTAAACGTGAAGTCCTCAATCAGTGACATTAACGCCGTTTTTGCAACGACGTAGTCTGCAATGAAGCTTTTGCTAACGGTTTTTATTTTTAGCCAGGTTACTCGAAGGTAATATAGCTTTCAAAATAACTAATTAATCAAAACTAACCGTTTCACATAGAACAGAGTTATGAACAAACATAATCTCAAATGAGTCGATGATATAAATCGCTTTAACAGTATAAATTCTCCTATATTGGAGAACCAGGGTACAGATTTAAAGAAATTTAATCCCCCTTTAAAAATGGTTGGTTTAACTGTTAAAAGTAATGTTTTAGTTATTTACTAAAGGTTTTGTAATAAGCTTTCCAAAAGCTTTGGTACTTCAAGATAAAATATATTTTGGGTAACGAAATACATCGAGTTCAAATAATTGAGTTCCAGAAGTTTAAAAAACTTAATTAACCGACCTAATATTCACATAATGTATAGTTTTTATGAAGTGTTTTATTAATAAATAAAAAGAAGATCAACAAAAAATCCGTTACACACCGAATGAAAATAACGTCATAAAGAATGACAATATATATCAGAATTTATAAGCCGGTATAAAAATAAATTACTGATTGTAGGAAAACTTTTGTCACAGTTTATGTTATAGAAGTGTTCCGAATCACATTGTTGTCTGGCCTGCGGCAATCGATAGACCCGAGGCCCCTGAGAGGAAACTTCCCACCCTTTTACCGAATAATCATTCGTTGGACAAAGTAACGAGCGATTTTAAAAATCAAGCTAAAAAAATATATATATATAACATTTTTTTTTTTATACTTTATATTCACACCAGTTGAACAGATCAGTGTTTAAGTGTGGAAACATTAAATTTAACACAGTAACTTTTACTTTACAATATTTAATTGAAGTATCATGGAAAAGAAAATGACACAGAAGTTTAATAATGGAATGGTTTTTATAGTGGTTAACGCAAAATGTAGAATTGAACTAAATAATCCATAATTTTCCCAGAATTAGTTATCATTCATCGAAGATGATGATGAAGATGGTGACTAAATAAAAACCCTTGAGTGATACTGCAGTCCAAAGTAATTTATCCGTGGCTAATCTAATCTAGGTGAACCATTTTCCTTTGGAAAAAGTGAATTAAGTAGTCTTAATCTAAAATACGATATATTTTAAGTATAAATTTAAAATCTTAATTCCATGATATATGTATAATTTTTTCAGATGACTGTTCTCCATATTAAGCTACCCAGCTTCATGTAAACTAAAACAGTAATTTCTACAGGTAAGAATCTCCCACTAGAATATAATACACAACACAGTTTTCTTCCTCCTTGTGATGGTTTTTATAAATTTCGAAATAAAAATACAGTCAATTTCTTTTTTGACTTGCATTTGAAGGAATTGACAATCTTTATAAAGAATAAAATGATAAAATTCATTCAAGAATTAAACCTTTCAACTGATAATCCGTACCAAAACCGTGAGGAACTATTTTCCTAAAATAAAATCTATTAAATCGCTTTCTATAATAATGATGATATAGCTTTTTTCTTCGACGTAATCTTAATAGTGTTAAAACTCATATAGGTAATAAGTTTAGCGTAAAAATAACGTTTTTGATACATCATAAAAAACTTCCTGCTATTTAGATGTGTTTGGTTAAAGACACGTCTCCGGTAATTAATCTACATCTGTCTATTTATCTAACTCTATTTTTTCCTAAATATGGTTCACCGGTGATTGGTAGAACTTAACTGAGGTAAAATGGAAAAAAAGGCTTTCCATTCTCATTTCTTAAATTAAATATTTATTTGCTTACGAATGATAGGTAATGATGGCTTTAGGAAACCGGGTAAAATATTAGAGAGCAAAACTTTACATAGATAAATTTTTCCTTTTTAGAAATCACAAATTTTATTTGAAAACAATGTCAATAGTTACCGATTTGATTCACGACATGTTATTTGCATTTAATATTATGTTAAATTTGTAAAAGAAAATGGTTTATCTATCTTGGATTTTTGATGAAGAGCTTATCTGATAGATATTCCTATAGGCATTATTGTCATTTCATGCAATATTTTTGTGACAAATATACATATATCAGAAATATTATATAGCAGACAAAGGTAGAAATAAGTTAAAGGTAGAAATAAGTTTTTTGGAGCTCCATGACCTCCAAAAAAATATAATGAATATTTCGCGACCCGCCCCAACGCCAACTCAATGAAACCTAGTTACAGCCATTTAGCTGTGTATGTTTGCTAATCTATGCGATGAAATGGACGAAAAGAAAAAATCTCTGTTTTACATTATAGAAGTCGGTTACCGCGGGAGATTGTGCTGACCCGGTTATTGGTATTACGAGATGAATTAATTATATTTTCCAGGACAAACAAAGGACATTCTGAATGTTTTTACAAAATAATGATTATATATTGCCGTTGGCTTCCTCAGCTGATGTATTTTCACATTTAAACAACTTGAATATGAATTTACAAGGACGCGATAAAAATATTTTATTAATGACAGACAAAGTTCACGCTTTCATTAGGAAGCTCGATATCTGGTTTATTCGCCTTGAAAGGCGATTCACTTTTTAATATGTTTCCACTCACTTCCGATCATATTGAGAAACATTTGGACGAAGAAGACACTATTATTCACCACAGTTTTGGTATCATGAAGGTGCATTTGCGTGAGCTAGAAATTTATTTGGTGGAGTATTTCCCGGAAGATAAAAATGATCTCTCGAAGAGACGGGCACTGAATCCATTTAGTGAAAACGTTGCTGCAGTTCCTAAGTTACCGGTTGAGATTCACGACCACCACATCGAAATCTCTGCCAATAAAACGTTACAACTACAATTTACATCTGAAGATTTAGATACGTTTTGGCTTGCTTGCTCGTTGAAGGGAATATGGAAATTTAGTCTCAGAAACATTAAAAATATTAATCCCTTTCGCCACTTCTTATCTCTGTGAAAAGGGTTTTTCGTCTATGGTTGCGCTAAAAACTAAATACAGGAATCGTCTTTTATCACTTGAAAACAATTTGCTTTTGTTTGTTTTTAATCCACGAATGGAGAAACTTTTAAATGGAAAACAAACGAAACCATCTCATTAATTTATTTTCCTTACATGTGTATTTATAAATGTAAGTTAAATTTTTATAATAAATAATTTTTTCTCATAAAATAATGTCATTATTGTTTACGTGTAAAGTTGTTCCTAAATTCGTGACCGCCCCCTTTCATATCACCGGGACCCTCATGCTGAGAAATACTGCTGTACATAATTACTGTTTACTGAACTCACTGATATTTTAAAAATAGTCTTTCGTCGTTGTAATAAGGCCTTTGCAATCATTAATTTTATGTATTTACCGATTACATAAACGCATTATTCTCCAGGTTTTTGAAAATTTAAATTAATGAAATCGTAATTTTATACAGTTAATTATATTTTTCCCCGGGGGGGGGGGGGAGGTGAGCTGAACAGTTGATATTTCAAAAGGTTACATCTACATCCCCCCCCCCCCCGTACGATTCCGAGGACGAATGAAGTTATTCATTTAGGAGGATTGTAGAGGCTCCGGATAGCTTTTCTGCGTATTGTCACTTAATACAGCAAAAATATTTAAGCCGGTTGACACAAAATCAACGATTATTAACGGTCCTTTCTAATTCTCGGTAAGGATGCCCTAAAATCCCAAAGTATTGGGAGTGGAGTGGATGTACAGCACTTAATAGACAAGTACCCTAAATTAGTGCTTTAGATTGATAAGATTGCATAGTTTTGCGGTATCTCTACGGGTTGAATGATCTTTTCATATTGTTCTCCCTGCATATATAATTTTCTATTCTGAGGTGATTTTTTTGCTTAGGCTCATTTATCCTTGGTAGCTTCGTGTAGGATTCCGATGATCTCAGTTCAACCTAGGTATGAAATGCTTATTAAGTAAAATCAAGCTTCCTAATACTTCTTTATATATAAAACTTACCTCAATTATGCGTCAATAAAAAAAGTAATTTTAAATCAACGATTAAAAATAAAAAAAATAATAAAGATATTTTGAGTAGTTGGAATAGAATTCTAATTACTTTATGAACATCAGTACGGTAAAGCAAACCTTTAGACCCCGCTAATCTAAAGTTTCTTAAGTGCTGACTAAATAACACGCGCTAGTAACATAATATATATTATATTAACGCGTTTTTAAAAACCCTGCCCTATTAACGTAACGCTAATCTAGTTTAGCCTTAGCCCGTTCAATAAGCCGCATTTTAAACTATTCCATAACATAATTTGTTGCTAAAATCTCAAAATAATTGCTGAATAAATAAAAAAACCTATGTGTAATTTGATTGTACAGACAAAAATTTCTCCTAAAGATTTATAGTAAAAACTTCCTATCGAGTTTAAAATCATTTTCCAAGGTTTTTCGATGATTAAACTGTAAAAATGTAGTCGAAAGTTTTTTAGCTGAATCTTCCGACTCGAGCTGTATTACTCGGACGAAGTTAATGAATGATCCCGGTAAATGAAATTAATGATGTCCATTTATGTCTTCTTTTTTATATAGAATCGTTTGTTTTAAATACATCAAAATTTTATTACGGGTTAGATAAACAGCAGTTAATTTGTTTTATGAGTACGAATTAGATTTGTTTACTTTCTGTCTTTCGGAGCGACATTATATTTTCAGATATTATTAAGATATCTTTATGTCGTATCCGTATAATATTTTTGTAGTTAAGCTGTAAAAGTAAAAATATTTAAGAATTGTTATCATGTTGTATTAAAAATATTAAGTACATGAACGTTAAAACCAGTTCTAAAAAGGACATAAAACAGTTTACATTTATTTGCAGTTTTTTCTAAGCATTCCGAGTAGTTCATACTATTATTGTATAAACACCTTTTTATTGCAATTTATAAGAAAAAGTAGTATATATATGTATAACAATAGTAATGATAAAATGCTAACTGTAGTTGCTCGGTTTTTTCTTGATTACATATCTTGCAAGTTAAATGTGGTTTAATTATTTGAATAATAATGTCTTTCTTACCGTATTTATTTATCTTTTTATAAGATAAAGTCGTGTTCGTGAATTAAATTTTAATTCATTTTATGTAGAAATACTAATGAATTGTAAGGAAACTTCTAATTTGAACATTACCTTCTTTTTTTTTATTGCAGATTACTGCATGAATTTCATCTTTACTGATTATAATTAGAGTAATATTTAACAATTAATAATTATAATTACCGGTGTTAAAGGTCAGCCGCTTAAGAGTTACACAATCTTTGCAAAGCATGGAAAAATGTATCGGCCTTACAAACAACCATGTTGCCAAATGTACCTGTGTAATAATATATCCGGTGGATTATCTAGGTATACGTGCGTGAAACTTACGAATAACGTTGGTGAAGATTCATTTGTTGGTTACTGGGTATTTAAGACTGTCAGTCGTTCTGTTTGCTAGTACTTACACACCCGTGTACGCATAATGTGTTATACCCAACGGTAACGACTGATGTATACGTCACGGTGGATAACTTCTTTTTACCAGCTGAGCTATCAAGACGATCAGGAAATAGAAAGGGAGATATCTGAGGGTGAAAAATATTAATTCACTGATAACAACCGGGGTGGAGGTAACGGAAAAGAACAAAGTTAGCTTTGGCAACACGACCATAATATATAAACAGCATTATTGTTCAATGCAATACTGTTTACTAAGCTTTACCGACATATACTCGTATACAAATAATGAAAATCTTTAGTAATTAGAGAAAATATACGTTCCACATTATATATTTTTCTTTGCCGCCTGAAGATTTTACACATATATTTATATATATTTTTTAAAACTATATATATTGAAAATCTGCCAAGTACACAATTAAAGAAACATATTTACCCTTTTTTTTTTTTACTTATTTCCTTTACATTAGAGCGCTTTCGGGCATAAGCCCAACCTCAGTAATGTTTTCTGATTTATCTTCATTTTCATTTACACATATAACTACTATTCAACACCTTTACACTTTGGTTACTTTTTATAACTTTGGTTATTGAGTAAAATATAAGAAATTTTAAAAATTTACAGAACATACATTTGTTGTCAAAAATTTTAAAACATCTACTAAAATTTACAAAAAATTACAATTAAGATTAAAATATTTTACTAAAATTTACCAAACTCTATTTAAAATTGTTTCAGTATGTTATTTTAGGTAATGTAAATACAGTAGTGTATTACTAAAATTATATAGAACAACACGTTGAAAGAAATATTAAATAAATTTTGTTAGATTTAATTTAAAAATTTTAATAGTAATTTTTAGTAGATATTTTTAATTTTTGACAACAAATGTATGTTCTGTAAATTTTTAAAATTTTTTATATTTTACTCAATAACCAAAGTTATAAAAAGTAACCAAAGTGTAAAGTTGTTGAATAGTAGTTATATGTGTAAATGTAAATGAAGATAAATCAGAAAACATTACTGAGGATGGGTTTATGCTCGAAAGTGCTTTAATGTAAAGAAAATAAAGTAAAAAAAAAAAAAAGTAAGAATGTTTCTTTAATTTTGTACTTGGCGGATTTTCAATCTATATATATATATATATATATATATATATATATATATATTTTTTTTTTTTTTTTTTTTTTTTTTTATTTAACGTACAGAGGAATTGTGAACTATAAAAAGAATAATTGAAATAAATCGTTATATATAGCTTTGCCTAATTCAGTAACCGTAACTTTACGTAATTTTTTTTTCTTTATATTTTTAGTTTCGGAAATATCTAACTTTTTCTCAAAAAAAAAAACAAACTTTATACCTGAGTAAATTAAAAACAAAAATTATCGCGCAAAAAATATACATGAAAGTTTTCGTTTATGTTTATTTAACTTTTTTTATAATACAGAGGTATTTCCTCAATATTTATTAAAATTAATTGTTTTAAAAATTGCGATAATTACATGAACTGTGAAAGATAAATATGCATTCCAACAAATCATTTAAAATCTCTCTCAAATATTAAATTAACTGCGTATTTTATCAAAAATCATTTAACACAAACTACATTTTTTTGTTTTTTAGAGGGATTAATTAATATTCATAACTTATACGTAAATATTATGCAAAATTTTAAATCTAATTTATGTTATATTTTAAAGATGAAAGTCTTAAAATTATATATGTATTGAAAAATAAAATTTTCATTATCAGGTAATTATTTTTTCCTTTTACATTTAAGAAAGGCTCTACTGGAACTGAGATTTTTTTTTCATAGAATAAACCGGAAAGTATTTGGGAAAAAAATTGCATGATAAATATGAGTTTACTTGCCTGATTTTTTAATCTCGTTGTATTAATGATACTTGCAATAATCCAGTTACACTTTATACGTTTACAGATTTAACAATTAGTGAGAATTGCTCAGTAACACTATAATTCTCAAAAATTCTTCATAAAAATTTAATATGTAAAAAAAATAAAGGTTTTTTAAATTTATTTATTTTTCATAGTTAAATAATAAATATACAAATGTTAATAATATGAATTAAAAAAACACAAGTTAATAATATACAACACATTAAAAAGTAAGGCTTAATACAACTTATTTTCTTGAATAAGGCAAACCCTGTACTCGGGAAAGGATAATTAATTAATATATTAGTTTTTCTCAACATGGAAAAGTATAAATTAAATAAAAATGAATAGAAAGTTTTTTATTTATTTATTTTCTTTTAAAAACTCGGTTATTTGTAATTAGAGCTTTATTCGTGGCATTGTGAGATATGAACTACATCAATATAGAACGAAAACAGAATGAGTAATTAAAATTAGAAACCTAAACACAGTTTAACATATACTACTTTAATTTGATTTTAAAAAATACTTCTATGTTTATATAAACTATTATTATCAAATAGTAACTTAAAAAAAAAAAAACTTGAGCGCTTAATATTAAGATCTCCCTGCTTGCCAATAATGATTCTTTTAATTTATTTTGTTAACCCTGCGCTTCCGTATTTCTTGTACCATGATCATGACCTAAAAGGACAGTTTTCCTTTTTCTAAATGTTAAAATTTAAAATTCAGAAAGTACTGAATTTATGAATTAGATTTTCTAATTGAAAGATTTGAATTTGGGTGACAAATATGAGAATATATATTATAAATTTTTATCAATATCGAAAACAACAAACCGGTAAAAAAGAGGCTGTCTAGGATAAATGCATGATTTTCTAAAACTTAACCTTGTTTTAATCACGGGGACTAAAGATGAAGGAAATGTTTCATTCCACCTTACTATACCCCATACGAAATTAATGACTAAAACGATAAACTCTGAATAAATGCTGAGTGTATAATATGTTATCGACCAAGTGTGCCTTAAACTATGATGGATTTGGAACCCAAATTTAAGGTACCGATTAATACGTATTCCCAAATATCTTATAGATAATATATTTTTAATTTTATAACAATAGAAAATCTGACTCGAAAAATTTACTTCGTGTAATTTCAAATTTATTTCAATAAGGTTAATTTATTACCGTCGAAGTATCCTGTAACAACTGGTGGAATCTTTTTTAGGTTTTAATAACAAAGGTTATTTCAAAATATAATGCTTCACCATTTGTAAAAAATCAAATTTTTTAAAAAATCAAATTTTTTTAAAAATAATTTAAAAACCAATTATACAAATATGCAATTCGAAATAATTAAGTCGAAAGCGGTTCGATAAAATGAAATAATGACATACCAGCCCCATGAGTAAAGAAGACTACAGAAGGGTGAAGTAGCTCGCTGCAGCCGTATGTCGTCTGCTAAAGCCCTCCGATCACCAGAACCGTCATTTTGCTCTGAAACAAACATTTTTATGTAAAATAAACAAACCGTTTTACTTTTTATATTTTTATAAATTTTTTTTTTTTTTTGTTAAAAACATCAATATAATAAGGATACCTTTTTTTTATATAAGAGTTTTGTTCTCAAAATTTTTGATTTTATTGTAAAAATTGTCTTAAAAACAGAGTGAACCAAAAGATATGTACCACCCTAAATTCGAAAACATATTGTAAGGGGAAACTTAGTTTTTTGCCTGCGGGAATGTATGAGTTGGCAACAGGTGACCTTGTGGTTAAAGAGTAGCATTCGATAGCCAAGCAATTTCCCTTCTTTTTGATGACAGTGGTGAGTATGCTGTGAGCGAACAAACATGCGTTTCTCCCAGGCTCAAAGTACTTTCATTGTTGAAAGTTACCTTAAATCGCAATCATTCTTAAAACGTCAGGAAGACTAGGGTAGCTTTTTCTGAATCGCGAGTGCCTAATATATTTACGATTTTATGCGTAATCGCTCGTTTTAGAGAAACCGGTAGTATGGATGAATGTAAACGGTCCGGCCGATCTACGGTTTTAAGTGATGCGTCCTTGGAAAGTATCCGCGTATTCTTGTTACGTTCAGCCAGAAAGTCGTTACGAAAAATGTGTCAACAAACCGGAATGTCTTAACGGGAGTGTTCGCAGAACCACAAAGAAGCTGAAACTCCGTCCGTATCGCATTCACGTTATGCACCAGCTTATAGAACCTGATATGGGAAAAAGATTTCATTACTATCAATGGTTTTTGCGTTTTTTTCGCAGCACTGCTCGAGTGTTAGATTATTTTTGTACTTTGATAAAGCATGGTTTCATCAAAGGGGCTACGTAACCAGCCAGAACGACAGATATTGGTGATCAAAATACCCTCGCATTTTTCATAAGATCCCGTTACACTTACAGACGGTTGAAGTTTGTTGTGTGATTTCGCAGAAAATAATTGTAGGAACAATCTTTTTCACGGAAACGATAAAAGCTGAACATTACCAGGACATCGTCATGCAATTCGTGGGACTGTTAAAGGCTGATGAACGAGACTGCTGGTTGCAGCAAGACGGTGGAACGGCGCACACAGCGAATAACACAATAGTAATGTTGCGTGAGTTCTTTGCTGAACACATCATTTTACTCGTGAACTCTGGCCGTCTAGATCACCAGATTTTACTCCCCCCGACTTCTTTTATGGGGAAAAGTTAAGGATAATGTCTACAAGAACAACCCTCACACAATTGACCAACTCAAGCATAACATCGAAGACTAATATTCCTCATAAGTGCAGCGGCCATCCGAAAAGTAGCAATAACATGACGAAATGTGTTGAGGCATGTGAAGCAGCAGGTAGAGGACATTTCCAGCATTAGTGTGAGAAAAATAAATAAATATATATATATATATACTTTTTGTTCACTTACAAAATAAAGTAGAGTTTATTAGATTAATAAAGATTTCTTAATAATATTAATTATTAGGTTGCGTATTTGCCTTTGTCAACGTAATCCTTTATCTATCCAAATACTTTTAGATCAGGTGACGATCCCTAGTTAAGTACTCAGCCGCCTGTTTCTTGAACCGATCGTCGAACATTATTATCGGTCTACGTGCTAATTCTGTTCAAAAAATTCCTGCAATTTCAGAAAAAGATGAAAATCAGATGGCTGCGGATACGGACAGTACAGAAGTTGATCCTATATATCCCATCGAAACTTTTGCAATTGTTTGGCCGTGTTTTGAATAACCTGAGGAAAAAAACGCGTAATTGTACAGCGGATATACCTTTTTTTGTAAAAAGGGTATGTCGACGATTAAGTATAACGTACCTAAACTTTTTTTAAGATTTTGCAGTACCTTTCTAAGTTAATGATTTCTTCTCGTTGCAGATAATCGATCAGGAGAATGCGTTTCCGATCTCAAAGGATATCAGTAATGACAAATGATTTTCCAGATCTTGCATCATCATGCACATTTTAATAATCACATCATTAATATTTCAACTAACTGTCAATGAATTTCAGCTGAGAGAATGATTTCACATTTAAAATCGAATCGACAATTCGCAAACAAAGAAATTGATAATCGACACGGTTAATGAAATGCTATTGAGAAATAACAATGTTAATTGTTTGATTCGAATGGTTGGAGCTAACTTTACAGCGTTCCTACGTTATGACACGTTTCCGACCGAGTTGTATTCCAAACTATAACGTACATAATGTTGTTAAAAATACGCATAAAAACGATTCGTGTTTTTCATTAACCACATTAACCGTATTAACTACATCATTTTTATTATCTTCATACATCAAAAACGACGTTTGTATTAAATAATGCTATTTTAATTTCTTGAAAACGAGAAGAATTTTTTCCCTAGAAAATTTTAGTAAAATCAGTTTCCATCCAAGTTTACCTTCACAATATATCACGCTTAAATATTAAACTATTAATTAACTCGCTAATCTGCAGTCACTGTTGTTATTAATTTAGTTTTTTCTCTACTATATTTCAGTTGTGTCCCATTTTATGTTTCTGAAATCAAAATACAAATATATAAGTGTATTAAATTTATTTACGATGAATTATAAATACCGAAGTTTTATAAAACAAAGAAATTGGGTTGTCATAGTAAACGACAGAAAGCCTTTACAACAAAAGGTATTTTAAATATAATCCATAACTCTTAGTAGTAATAAAATCAAATTGTTTTATCTATTTACCAATTTTAGTATTAAAAGTATCTGGGATATACTATTGTTCATTCAATAATTATAGACAAAACAATTAAGAAAAATCATTATTTATTAAAAAAAAATTTAAATTCCTAGCTACTTTTGGGTACATGTCCCGTCTTTCTGAGATCTTTCTTATTCCAGTAGTAAAGGATTGTTCACCTTGTTGGCTGAGCCATTTTAATCGTATTCTTAACTTCCTCATTATTGTTAAACTTTGTGCCGTGCAAAAACTCTAAAAAAAAAGCTGATGGTGCAAAATTGAGACTGTAAAGGGGAAGTGGCAACACCTCCTGACAAAGATTTTGAATAGCTTTGCTGGGGTTTTGAGTAGTATAGGGTCGAGCGTTGTCATGTAGAAGAATTACGCATTTTGAGAGGGACTCGGGACGTCCCCTATTTACTGCAGGTACTCATAGTACTCACTGTTGATTTTACCTTTTTCTAAATAATTGAAATAAATTGGGCCTTTTTAGTTCCAAAACACAACAATGTGATCCTGACTTTAATCTGAGACAGTTTTAATTTATTCTTTTAAACAGTTTTTCCGGTGTTACCGTTTGTCTCTTTAATCCTCAACGAACGACCCTTATACAATTTTAACGTGAGCGGTGAGTTGAAAACAATTCCAGATTCTATGTAAGGCATCGATCTGGAGACCATCCGATCTAAAAGCCAGTAAGCTAACTCCCACACTAATATTTCCAATCGTAAGCTTTGAAAAAAATTCGAGCGCGTGAAAAAATTCAATTCAAATTTATACTATAAGTAAAAAGAAAGGCACTGAAAGTTTGTGTGTTGGTCGCAAACAGCATCCGTTCAGCTGAAATACGTATGTGTGAAGGTGATATCGATGAAGTTTTTGAATCGCATGGGAATAAAATTTAATAACAAGAATTTATTAAGATTTAGCTAGAAATATTCTTTTGTAAACGAGCAGAAAAACTAAGTTCAGAAAAGATAAGAAAGCCGGAGATAATTATGAAGTAACTATATTACTGAGTGAATATTTTTACAGAACTTTCTCTACTCGTGTTTTCACTGATAAAAACTCCTTTAAAAATTAGAAACCTCATTATTGCGAGAAGATTTATTGTTGGGCTTCTTAGTTAGCAAAAATACGCTTTGTGATAAACGAAATAAAAGTAGTATAAGACCTAATCGTCTTTTTTTTTTGTCGAAAAGCTTAAATATGATTTAAAAATAAATAATCGACTACAAAATCACATCCAGGAGATCAGAAGAAAACATTTTTTAAACATGTTGTGAATAAAAAGAACAAATAATTTACATTTTTTATAGTTTTAAGAATTTAAAAATATACATTTAATTTAAAAGACATTTATTCGAAAAATTAACGAAAAATATTAAGATACACGTAGTGATTGTGTATTAAGTCTTACGCAGCGTAGTGAGCACAAAATACATGAAAACCACATGTGCAGAGGTTATTTGATAGAAGATCCGAAGTAAAAGCTGAATTTTTATTAATGGATAAATAATAAAATTGTCGTGTTTTTTTTATCAGTGAAAATTGGCGATAAAAGTTTTAAAATATGGACTTTTGAAAGGACAAACCGAACAAATTTTTATAAGTAAAACTGTTATAATAACTTATAAATATTCTCATTTGGTATTGAAATTATCTTCCATGTTTTTCTGTTTGTCATTTAAAAAACTGTGTACTATAAATAAATATTAGGCTAAATCTAGTTTATTACTGCCTACTGGGCTGTTATTAATACTTCTGGGTGTTTGTTTTAAAATTCAACCAAAGCAAAATACTTTTTAGAAGAGTTAATAAAATAATTTCGGATGAAGAGGTTGGCAGCACTACCTATTTTTGTTGTTTTATAAGTTGTGATATAATTTTCTATTTCTTTTGTACAAACAGTTAGTTATTTTGGTTATCTGCGTTTTTTATTAAGAATTAATGGTTTTGAACACGGAAGAAATGACTTTTTCTTGTAAAAAATTATTTAACAACTAAATCGTTTGTTTTGTGTGAAGAAGCTTTTTAATTGCAGTTCCCGGGTAAGAATGTACCAAATAAATCTTCAGTTCATCGTTTGATAAAGAAATATAGAAGGACTGGTTCTGTTTGCGGTCAGACACATAGCCGGAAACGTTCAATACTTAGAGACGAAACATTGGAAGATGTTAGGGTAAGCTTTTAAACTAGCATAACAAATCATTACGAAAAATTGCGCAATAAAAGTAATATCTCTGTATAGTGCCTTTAAAGCTACCCGGCCATTTAATTTAAAGCCATAGCGAATTAATGTACCACATGAATTACACCAGGTTGAATATGCTGCTAGGCTAAATTGCTGTCAATTTGCTGGTTAAATCAGTTTGTTCGGGAGTATTTTAAGTAATAGATAATATATATATATATTTTTTTTAAGTGTTATAGTAATGATACCAAAGAAAGCAGGGGCAGATAAATGTGAAGAATATAGAACAATTAGTTTAACTAGTCATGCATCAAAAATCTTAACTAGAATTCTATACAGAAGAATTGAGAGGAGTGTGAAGGAAGTGTTAGGAGAAGACCAATTTGGTTTCAGGAAAAGTATAGGGACAAGGGAAGCAATTTTAGGCCTCAGATTAATAGTAGAAGGAAGATTAAAGAAAAACAAACCAACATACTTGGCGTTTATAGACCTAGAAAAGGCATTCGATAACGTAGACTGGAATAAAATGTTCAGCATTTAAAAAAAATTAGGGTTCAAATACAGAGATAGAAGAACAATTGCTAAAATGTACAGGAACCAAACAGAAACAGTAACAATTGATGAACATAAGAAAGAAGCCGTAATTAGAAGGGGAGTCCGACAAGGATGTTCCCTATCTCCGTTACTTTTTAATCTTTACATGGAACTAGCAGTTAATGATGTTAACGAACAGTTTAGATTCGGAGTAACAGTACAAGGTGAAAAGATAAAGATGCTACGATTTGCTGATGATATAGTAATTCTAGCCGAGAGTAAAAAGGATTTAGAAACAATGAACGGCATAGATGATGTCCTACGCAAGAACTATCGCATGAAAATAAACAAGAACAAAACAAAAGTAATGAAATGTAGTAGAAATAACAAAGATGGACCACTGAATGTGAAAATAGGAGGAGAAAAGATTATGGAGGTGGAAGAATTTTGTTATTTGGGAAGTAGAATTACTAAAGATGGAAAGCAGGAGCGATATAAAATGCGGAATAGCACAAGCTAAACGAGCCTTCAGCAAGAAATATAATTTGTTTACATCAAAAATTAATTTAAATGTCAAGAAAAGATTTTTGAAATTGTATGTTTGGAGTGTCGCTTTATATGGAAGTGAAGCTTGGACAATCGGAGTATCTGAGAAGAAAAGATTAGAAGCTTTTGAAATGCGGTGCTATAGGAGAATGTTAAAAATCAGATGGGTGGATAAAGTGACAAATGAACAGGTATTGCGGCAAATAGATGAAGAAAGAAGCATTTGGAAAAATATAGTTAAAAGAAGAGACAGACTTATAGGCCACATACTAAGGTATCCTGAAATAGTCGCTTTAATATTGGAAGGACAGGTAGAAGGGAAAAATTGTGTAGGGAGGCCACGTTTGGAATATGTAAAACAAATTTTTAGGGATGTAGGATGTAGAGGGTATACTGAAATGAAACGACTAGCCCTAGATAGGGAATCTTGGAGAGCTGCATCAAACCAGTCAAATGACTGAAGACAAAAAAAAATATATATATATATTTTTTTACGGTTTATTGCAAACTTAGAATTAAATTAAAGAGATCGTGGTTTCAAAAAGATGGGGTCACACGGAAAGAGCAATAATTGACCTTTTGCGAGATTTCTTTTGTGAAAGAGTAATATCGACTGGCTTATAGCCAGTCAACCTGCTTATAACACGTGATATTTCTCCTTCAGATTTTGTTCTTTGGGGATATCTAAAAGTTGCGTATTAAAAAATAATCCTCGCACCATGAAGAACTGAAATCCAACATAACTCAAGAATTACAAAAAATTAGAAGAGATACACTTTGAAATGATACACCAGTTATCAAAAAAAGGGTAAAGGCTTGCATTGATGAGAATTGTGGACAAATTCAACACTTGTTATAAAAAAGTTGGATCTGAATATCGATTTGCACAAATAATTGTAATATTTATAATTATTTGTGTTTAATGCGATGGTATGTTTAATGCGATGTTTATCGCATTAAACATACCACATTATCTTTCTTAAAATTGGGTTGTGTTTTAAAACAAACACTGTATAAACAGTATGCAATACAGAATTTTATAAGCTTGGAATTTAGGTCAACCTCACGCTGAAAAACTTCTTTTTTTTTAACTGTTGTACATGTTCGGAATTGAACACAAAATTTAGACTTATTTTTTAAGTGCCACGTATAACTGTATTAAATTTAATATTTAGAAGTTTTAATTATATGCTATTATAGTTAAGTAGTAAAGGGAAATAAACTGTTCTGTTACCGAGTTCTAACATCACAGTCTAATATTAAATGTTGTATTTATGCAAATCATTAACTAACTTCGGAATTGTAACTTACGAGTGCACTGCAGTTTTACACGAATAAAATTTTAGTTGAATTTACTATTTCTTCTGTAGAAAGCTAATCACTGGGTCAACTCCTTTTAACGAAAAGTAGATTTTTCATGTTTACTCGCTCAAGATACACTTCATAAAAAATTTAACAAGATAAAAGATTTTCTCTTGGTGAAACCTTAATTTAATCTACTCTCAGTTTGAATTTTAATTGATAATTTAAAAATATTACAATAACATTTGAAAATGTTAAATTTAAGTGTCTCCTTCTTTGTCCTAACTGGAGATTGTTCCTTTTTTTAAATGTTTTTTAGCAATCTAAACGCCTGATGATGAAATTTAGAAAAACATATTCTATACAATTAAAATTCAATTATATACATTTGAAATAACTGTCGTATAATTTTTTTCTTGAGATTTCAAATTGGACCTCTTCATCAACCTACGTAAAGTTTCTTGTTATTTACTTACTGAGGCCATCGTTACAAAATTTCTGAATAATAATCAAATGAGTGTTGAGTAGCAACAGATATTGAGTTTTCTAGGATTATGAAAATATTCATTAAGTTTTTAATATCGTAGAATAGTTGTTTCACGCTTTATACTTGGCCTATGCGTGCCGGACTGGAGATCAAGTTACTGCACCTTACTTTAACAGCGGGAGGCTTCGTTTGAAGGTTATTCCTTATTCGTGATTCTTATACACGTCGTGCTTGGTATTTACACGACGCGTAACTTACTTGATCTCTCTTAACAGCAAACGAAGGAGTTGTCCGTCAAACTGAGAAATAGTATTTTTATTATTCCAGTAATTCTTGATTGTTTTTTTTTTTAATTACAAAAATTAAAAGTTTTCTTTTAACCTATAACCAGAAAGCATAAAATTATTATTATCTTTTTAAAAAAATTAATTAATTACGTAGTATTATGTTATCTATGCGTTAAAGTTATGCGTGGGATTGACAAACCAAAGAAAGTATCAGAAGTATATTGGCTTAAGTCTGGAGAATTTTCATACAGAAAATAAATCTACTTCTAAAAAAATCGACTCAAAAATTACAAATAAAAATGTTTAAATATGTTTTAACGATAATAAAATATAGTCAATAGAAAAACCAAAATTAAAGTAATTGAAATGTATATTTCTGATGCATTTTGAAATTAGGTTGTTTTATTGAAAACTTAATGAAGAAATTTTAAGACGAATTAGATATCTCATAAACAGAATCTCATAAATAAACTACGGGCTGGAAGGACGAGCCATGACCGGCTGAACATACCCTGACTGTTACAGGAAACGCAAGTGACCATATAACGCGAGTGAAGCTGCGACAGGCATGGAAGTATATCTAAAAAACATCTTGGGCTACTTGGAAAAGCTAGAATAAAAAATTGGCTGTTAGATCTCTCTATGGTACCGGTAAATACGATTCATGAGACCTATTTTGTTGTAAATTAGAAATTCTGAAACTTCCATGCTTAATTTCATTTCTAATGTACAACGATTCCATAAATAAAATACTCATTCCTATCAAACCGCACAACGCAACTATTTTAGAGATAGCTTAAATACGTTACGCACTTCCGTCTACGATGTGAAACTAACGGTCTAAAAGAACTTCCGATCGATTTATTTAATATTAAATTTAAATATTTTGTTTAAAATAAACAATATTATTAGTCGATAAATTAAAAAAAAAAATAATACTAATTAGATAGTCCCGTATATTTTCTATAGATTTTTAATGTGCATACTTAGGTACGTACCTTAATATTTATCAATTAGGCTTTTATTTTATTGTGTACGATTTATTTATTCGTTATATTTGCGTTGTTGTCCACCAAGGGTAGGTTGACGCATCGTCTTATCGCGGATATAGGGCCCACGGCCCTATACGCTGCCCTAAGACGCGGAGATTGGCTCCTATATATATACGCGGCTCCTATTATTATAGGATATAATAATAGGATATTATAAAGATATATTATAGGATATAATATATAGGATTGGCACCTATATATATCTATATATATATATATAAATATATATATATATATATATATATATATATATATATATATATATATATATACTCCTATATATATATATACGCGGAGTGGGCCCTATATCCGCAGAAATTGGCTCACACAATATCTGACCCGCCATGGGGTCTTCAGCGCCTACCTGTCTGGTAGGAGGAATGTGAATGATCCCTACTGCCCTTACTGTGGCGACTCAGGTACCCCGGAACATGTGGTGTTCTGGTACCCGCAGTAGGATGATTACTGTCTAGCTTGCTCGGCGATTGCCGGACCACTCAGCGTGGAGAACATCACCGCCACCATATTGTGGAGCTCCATGAATTTTGATATCGTCGGAGGATTTGTGACGAGGGTTCTTTAGGAGAAGGATTGGGGGGCTCGGGGATGAGGGACGCCCTCTGCAGAGTTGCCGTTCGCTCGTGCTTGAACGAGTGAACGGCGAGTGCCTCATCGGTAGCGATGAGGCACGAAGACTCTCGAACCCCCGAGCTAAAAAGACCGAGTCCCGGCACCCGGAATGGGGACCTACGGACGGGGCATAGCCGGGCCTGGTGGATTCTACTCTGAAGGTTTGAGGCAAGCGCAAAGTACGACCTGACCGGCGGGCCGAGACGGGGAGGCCCGTTACAGTATAGGACTAAAATTTCAAGCGAGGGTTGAAACATGATCGGTGAAAATATACGTATATATATTTAAATTTTTAATGTCTTACCAAAAAATGTCAACAGAAAATAAAAAGTAATTATTTAAAAATATTTTTTATTATTTTAATAAAAATATCTTCAATTGTTCAGTATAATTACCGTCCTGGTAGTATTTTTTTTATTTACTACTGAGAAAGCATCTTAACAAAATATTTTAGTGATACGAAGTTCCATAGAACTTCGCCGGCAAGAGTCTGCAGAACTGGACGACAGGGCGAAGTCAACGAACAATGTTTACAGTTCTAAATATGACCTAACCTAAAAGTGAAATTAAAATGGAAATAAAAACTAAAAAATAAGCATGAAAATATTATATTTCAGTTCAATTAGATTTTTAATAAAGAATAATTTCAAAAAATACTTCGAAATTTGTTATACAAGATTTTTTTCTTCTATTTGATGAATCGTGTAACTCGGATATGTCACTTTTTCCTCAAAACGGTGGGTGTACGAATCGCGCCGCTAGGTAGCAGTACTCGTTAGTATTAGGTAGCGTACAAAAACTTGATAATATACTGGAAATTATAAGATTTAAAAGAGAATAATATATTATAACTTGTTTTAATAGTAAATTCTCTTTTGTAAATGAAAGTACTGAAGATGAAACAATTTTTTTAATTCTCATCACTTGATTAAAAAAAAATAAAAGTATTAGTTAACAAGAAATTATAGTTACTAAAAAAACACGAGCAGTAGGAAAGTGTTACAAATGTGGCAACAAAGATTTTTTTCATAAAACAGAAATACATTCGATTGGTAATTTTTTATTCTACAGTTAGAACTATTTGAACTAATTGATGGGTAAATAAAAATAGTTCATTTAATAGTAATAATATAAAAAGTGTGTGTGTTTGTGTGTGTCCACACACACTTTTATATATAAAAATATAAAATGTGTGTGTTCACAGATACGATAAAAATCGGGGGTTACACTTACAAAGTAATAAGTGCAATATTGCATCACGGATCTTCGATTCTTGAAAGTCATTATACTAGTTTTATTAAAAATGGAAAAATATAGTATGAAGTGAATGATATGGCTATCAAAACTGGTGGAGAAATTCAAAAAATGTATATTTGTTTGTTCTAGAAAGGAGATAAGTTTTAATAGTGAATATGTAAGATAACAAATAACAAACAGTAATTCATAAAAAAATAAAAGAATAATGTAACAAAACGCAGTGATATCCAAAAAAATTACAATGAAATTGTAAACCGTACGGTAAGAGTCTCGCAGATATCACTTATTCCGCTCAAAAAACAAAAATTTCTGTAATATATATAAAATGGTTTTTAACAAAATGATACGGATATCAAAAAAGGTAAGACATTACACATTTCTGTTATCAAAATCTGTTGTTAATTTAGAATATTGTTTAAAAAAAGTACATGTTAAATATAAGTAATAGACGATAGATATACAATAACAGATAAAAACAGTATTTAAGCGTTCCATATAACAAGCAAAAAATAGAAAAATTTGTTGCAAAACTCTTACCGGCCCGATTTCATACATATTTAATACATATCACATTTACAGAAATACGAGTAATACAGTTCTTATGGTAATTCGTTGTTTAAATTAAATCGGGCCGGTAAGAGTTTTGCAACAAATTTTTCTATTTTTTGCTTGTTATATGGAACGCTTAAATACTGTTTTTATCTGTTATTGTATATCTATCGTCTATTACTTATATTTAACATGTACTTTTTTTAAACAATATTCTAAATTAACAACAGATTTTGATAACAGAAATGTGTAATGTCTTACCTTTTTTGATATCCGTATCATTTTGTTAAAAACCATTTTATATATATTACAGAAATTTTTGTTTTATGAGCGGAAGAAATGATATATATGAGACTCTTACCGTACGGTTTATAATTTCATTGTAATTTTTTCCATAAAAATTAAGGTAAAAAGAATTCAAACGACTTTGTTAATGAACGTTTTTGATATTTATATCGACCTTTCATTCTCCTCTTCGAGTAATAGGTTTATTTGTGATTTACAAATTGGGAATATACTTCACCATAGAAAAAATTAAAGGAGGTATAATTCTGATGAACGTTCGTATATAATCGTGATATTTTTTTTGGAGGTGTGATCGGGGGTTTCCTTTCGGGCAGTAGTTTGAAAGAACTAGTATCAAACAAAAAGCGCTGGATGATTCACGTTGTCAAGGAATAAATAGAAACGTTATTCCAGTGTGTTATCCTTTAAAGTGATTCCCTAAATTATCCTGATTTTGATCCTTCAACACTATTACACATTTATTGATTACATAAAATTCAGAAATAAAGAAAATTTGGATAAAGTTTTGCGGTCAGTAAAAACAAATGATTTGTGCAGTCATTCTTCAATTTACTGCAACCAGCGATCATGAATTAATTTCTTTATTTGATCACAGTGATCGTTAAATTAATTTAATTACTCTTGATTAACTTAAATAAAATGAAAATATAAATGTAAGAAAAAAATTATGGATGCATGGAGTAGTTGAGTATAAATTCATTTAATCGTTTTTCCATTCACCTACGTTACATTCATTATGTAATATTTTTGTTGTCCTTTATTTTATAGGAAATGAGTACAAGAACAAGAATTTTCTTTTTTATAACTTCAGTGGATTTTTATGTCCCATGCCGTTCTATATTTTTTACTGATTTTTTAACGTTCTACATTAATTGGATATCTTCATGACCCCACAAAACCAGAAAATAAAGCACGTTTCATAATTTTTCCAAATAGTCTTTTTAGTGGAGATTGTCGCTGCACTAAAAAGTATGAAAGTAGTATAACCACTCTCCTTCAGCTACTGTAATGTTTGAGCGAGTGAGAGCAAAATGATATCTAGATGATTGTGTGTGAGTGTGTTAAGAGTCTAAGGGTTTTTGTTGGATCTAGTTGGTTAGTTAGTATGTTGGATGTGTAAGTAGGCCATTTAATAGAGAGTTTGGGTGTCTACCCCATAACAAAGTGCACCAAGAGTATAAAACTTAACAGTGAACATCGGACGGATATTGGTGGTAGAGGAATAGGATAGCGGGTACGCACGCGCACGCCTGTGAATGTTCGTTTGTAGGTTGTTGGTATTTTAGGAAGGAAGAAGAAGTAAGGACACCGAGGCGGGTGATACTTAAAAGTGACAATTAGCGGTGAATACAGTGCGCCCGAGTTCAAGTCTCGAGCTGAAGCTGCAGCGCGTTGCATAATAATGAGAGAACATATCTTCCGACCGACACACTACAGCCCCCCAACAGCTCAACCGTAATTCCATCTACGTCAGACATCGCAACCCTTTTACACAGATTCCATTTAAAGGAACCGAGTTATGAACGGTCTGAAATGACAGACTCTCGTCTTAAATGTGTTTAGTTTTTTTTTCACTCCCATAACATTACCATAAAGCTATGTTAACTTAGTAATTCGTGACAATAATTTCCACAATGTTTTTTTTTTTTTTTTTTTTTTTTTTTTTTTTTTAAATAACTCACAGATACGCACCAATTAAAAATGTTAAATCAGATTTCAAAAGTAGTTAACTCAGAAATAAAATTATATTATTCTCAAAAATAGTAAAATAAAATGATAAAACTTTGAGTTGATTAAAATTGTTTCGTTTAAACACCGTGTAATTAAATCCAAGAAACTCTTCTTTATGGGGAACACTTAGGATTACCCCTACTGATCTATTTATTCAATAGTGTTTACTACTGCTTAACAGAAAAAACGATCGTTTTATATCCCATTATAATGTCAAATAATGGAAATCAACATTAATTCTTTCCGTGAAGATTCAAATAAAATTCAAAACATTAATTACGACACAGAGTCAAACTAGGTGGGTTTTTATTAATCCTCGAAAGAGTGGTAGAAGAGGAGGTATATAGAGGCTTCTCCTCTATATAGAGGGGAAAATTTCTGATTCATGGCTTCAGAAATTCGAAAATCCGTAGCCGCACGAAGAAAGATCCGCCAATTCTCTCTACTTTAAGCCACTCCGACCCAGTCGCGTTCCCTATTTCCTAGAGATCAAACTTAATATTATCTTCACAACGTAGTCTGGTTCTACTCTCAAAGGTCTACTCATCGGTCCACCAGGCAAAAACCCCAGCAGCTACTCTTTCGTTGCTCGATCTCGCGACGTGTCCCATCCAGCGAAATCTACGGCTTTTAATCGATCTAACTATATCCGAATTCGAATGTAATCTATGCAGTTCAAAGATGTGGCGGTTGCTCCACTGACGAGTATGTTCGTCTCGAAAACTGTCTCAAGATATTTAAATTCATCAATTCTTCCGAAAGAAATCCCGTTCACGAGAAGATTCATCCCATCATTTGAGCTCCTATCCGTCTACGTATTCTTAAAATATAGAGCGGAAAATGCGTTTTGATGAATTATGAATTCATGTATTGTGCATTGAATACATTTCTCGATATGAATTTTTCAATTTTTTAGTTTGGAATCGTGAAAAATACGAGAGATATTGTTCTGGGACCTGCTTTATTCGATTTTTCAGGTGAAAAAAAAAATAGGAAACCAACAAGTTTACCCCTTATAAATCCTTAAAAATTTCAGTATTACCTTATTTCACCGGGTGGACTTAAATGCGGGCGAAATTTTTCGTTAGCCGTAACTCGATAACAATGCGTTTTCGGATGTATGTTTGTACTTTGTTTTCTTATTTCAAGCTCTAGAATCAGTTCTCAAATTATCTTCCTTTCTTCCTGAATCAACCTGCATTTACCAAGAAAATATAATTTAAAATTTTCGTAAATATTTGAAAGTTTTTTTGACAGATCGGTCAGAATGATTTTTAAATAAGGATTTTTCACCGTTAAAAAGTAAACTCTCGGACTACTACTAGAAATAAAATCAACAGACATGAATAAAGTCTACTGGTTTTAATAATTAAGATTTTACTTCTACAAAAATAAAATAATAATTATTATTCAATTACAATGGTTATATAATTAAGAAGGGAAGTATAAAAAATTCTTCAAAAGGTATAAATTCATTTATATATAAATTTCTCTAAAAGATAAATAGGATGCGTAATTTTTCCGGCATTACCATAGATCACTGTTTCTCAACCTGGGGTCTCGGTGATATGAAAGGAGGGAGGGTCGCGAATTTAGCCTACAACTTTACACGTAAACAATGTTGAAATAATTTTTTGAGAAAAAATAATCATTTATTATAGATATTTTACTTACATTTATAAGAACACATGTAACGATAAACAAATTAATGGGATTGATAGGTTTGATTTTCATTTAAAAGTTTCTCCATGCGTTGATCTATGTTAGAAGTACACAAAAGCAAATTGTTTTCAAGTGATAAAGACGATTCCTGTATTTAGTTTTTAGCACAACCATAGATGAAAAACCCTTTTCACAGAGGTAAGATGTGGCGAAAGGGATTAATATTTTTAATGTTTCTGTAACTGAATTTCCATATTCCCTTCAACGAGCAAGCCAAAACGTATCTAAATCTTTAAATGTAAACTGTAGTTGTAACGTTTTATTGGCAGAGATTTCGATGTGGTGGTCGTGAATCTCAACCGGTAACTTAAGAGCTGCAACAATGTTTTCACTAAATGGATTCAGTACCCGTCTTCGAGAAATCATCTATATCTTCCGGGAAACACTCCGCCAACTGAATATTTAGCTTTCGCAAATGCATCTTCATGCTATCAAAACTGGTGAATAATAGTGTCTTGTTCATCCAAATTTGTTTTCAATAAAATCGGAAGTGAAGTGGAAACATAAAAATTTTTCTTCAAAGGCGAATAATCCAGATATCAAGCTTCCTAAAGAAAGCATGACTTTGTCATTAATAAAATATTTTATCACGTCCTTGTAAATTAAAATTCAAGTCGTTTAAATGAAAAAATACATCAGGTAAGTAAGCCTACAGCAATATATACTTATTATTCTGTAAAACCAGTGAGAATGGCGTTTCTTTTTCATGGAAAAATTTTATTAATTCATTTCCCAATACCAATAACGGGGTTAACACTTTTCCCCGCGATAACCATCTGACTTCTATGTGAAAAAAAGATTTTTTTCTCTTCACCCATTTCGCGAAATATTCATTTTACTTTTTGGGGGATCGTGGAGCAAAAAAGGTTGAGAATCGTTGCCCTAGGCCGATTTTTATTTCAAGTATGTTATAGGGTTTTTAAATTATAATAACTAATTATGCAATATTTAGAGTACAATTACGAAAATGACCAAAATTTTCAACATATGGATTTAGGTCCGATTTGGCTCCATTGTTCAAATGGCATTTTTATATTAAAAATTCCGCAGTATTAAACATATAACTGAGAAAAAAAGAATCAAAATTCTTAGTAAATAAAGTCGGATTTCCGTCAACTACCTTCACTATTTATGTTTTTATCATACAAATTACACTGAATCTAGAGTATAATTGCTAAAAAAAAAAAAATTGGACCAGTTTGACTGGAATATTGTACGAAGAAGTGGAAAAAACGTTCAGGACATGTTCTACTAGTGAAAATAATGAAAAATATTAATATAAACATAGGTCTGTAAACGCTTTGTTTTTGAGTTACAGGTAGCGAAAAGTTTCGCCCGGATTTCAGTTGTTCTAATAAAACGAAGCCTTACTATAAATTTTGGAACCAAAATTAAGGTGTAAAGTTGGTGGTTTCTTATGTAATTTGAGCTGAGAAATAGGATAAAAGAAATCCCAGAACTGTACGCCAGTAGTTTTTAAAATATCGGAGGTAAAAACAAAATTCGGTGTCGAAAAACAGGTTTTTGTAGGTTTGCAGTAAAATAGCTTTGTTAAATGACTAATAACTGCGGAGGATTTAGTAAAAAAATTTCTAGAAAATTTATTTCTGAGTAATTTAATGTAAAATAGCCAATAAAAAGTAAATAAATACTTTTAAAAATCGATTTTTTATTGAAGGAAAATAGATAAAAATAAACAGAAAATGGTATTATTCTTTCTGTAACATTATTTTTAAAACATTCTTCGGTGTATCAGCATTTACGAATGAAAGGGTCATTTCCAACTTGTTCGTTTTCTGTTGAACGCCAAGTAAATCATCGTGTTAATCATGAACCACATGATGATTCAGCACATTCAACGTAGGCCAGGCACTAGTACAACACTAATTTCATGCCCCACTGGAATTGTCAAAAAATAAAGTGTGGTGCATCCTACCCAAAGAAAATCGTTATCCTTTCCGCCTGCAGAAGGTTCAAAATTTTTGGCCAACAGATTAACCCCCGGAGGATAAACTTGTGTCACTTGTGTCTAGCTTCTAGACAACGTTGGTGAGATAAATTCAATTTTATTTACAGACACTTTTACGAAAAACGGAGTCTTCAGTTCTAAAACTAATCTTTTATGGACCGAATACACTCCATATGGTACTGTGAAAACTAGTTTCCAATACAGATTCCATGTTATTGTTTGGTGTGGCATCATTTATAATAAAATTCTAGGACCGTTTGTTTTCGATGAAAACCTTACGGGAGATGCATACGGTCATTACTTGAAAAATAATCTGCCACCTTTTTTGGAGAATGTAACTTTACAAACTAGATTAAAAATTACTTTCCAGCACGATAATGCAACGCCACATTTTTCTTTAGTAGTTAGAAATTACTTGAATGCTAATTTCTTAAAGTGGATTGGACGCGGTGGACCGATCTATTTGCCACCACGATCACCTGACTTAACGCCACTACATTACTTCATTCGGAGCCATATGAAAACGATAGTATACAGAAAAAAAACTGAAGAAGAGTTACTCATTAAAATATAAAATTCTATTGAATTTATACGAAACGTCCTGAGATGATACGGAAAGCCACTGGAAATATTAGACTATAGTCAGGCAGAGGGCTGTATAAATTGTGAAGGAGGAAATTTCGAACAATTACTGTAACTCAGGTTTGTTGTTATGTTACCATTTATCTACTTATTTATTTTATTTATTTGTTTTGCTATTTTAGAATAGTTTTTATTAGGTACAAAACGATTTTCTGTTTATTTTTCATCTCTTTTGCTTCGATAAAAACAGATTTTAAAAAGTTTTTATTTACTTTTTATTCGCTGTATTAATTTTCTCAGAATTAAATTCTCTACAAGTATTTTTACTAAATTTTTCGCATTTATTAGTCGCTTAACAAAGCTATTGTACGACAAATGTAAAAAAAAAAACTTGTTTTTCTACACCGAATTTTGTGTCGGATATCGTAAAAACTCCTGGAGTTACAGTTCTAGGACCTGATTGTTTTATCCTATTTTGTAGCTCAAATTACATAAGAAACACCAACTTTAGTTCTTAATTTAGATCCAAAATAATTACAGTTGGGCTTCTTTTTATTAGAAGAGCTAAAATACGGGTGAGATCTTTTTCTAGGCGTAACTCGAAAACAAAGCGTTTCCAGACCTATGTTTATATGAATTTTTTCATTATTTTTACATAAAACATAATAGAACATGTACTGAAACGTTCTCCGTTTCTTTGTGGGATACTCTGTATAACATTTTTTATAGCCATAACTTAAAAAATATCAGAAATCGTTAAAAAAATTTAAAATTCTTACGTCCAGTCCCACAGAAACCTTCTGCATTTCAAAGCCTCCTTTAAGGCCAACACACGTAAGTAAAAAAGATTTCTATAATTTATTTACTTATTTTTTTGACTTAGGGAGTTTTTGTAGGTTGACATTTCCAAAATTCCCGATATGAAAAAATCTGACCGATTGCTATACCTTTCTCTTGTAGCTATGCTACTGCAGCAGCAATAGAGAGCTACGAGTAACTTGGGTAAATAGAAATAAAGCTTAATGTTACCTGTTTACGTTATTGATCTTTTCATGGAACTTCCAATTCGCATGAGAAAAAAATCTCTTTTTTTTTTAAACGTAAATGAAGTGTTTCAGGAAACAATTTAATATGTTTCTAAATAAAATAATGTAGAGAAAGTATTTCAGTTTAATACTTAATTATCTTTTAAGCGGTTTCTTACAAAATTATAACATCTCTAACTCGTTCTCTTCCTTTGAATGTTGCAATCAAATTTATTATAAATAAAATGAGGAAAACATCCCGAAATAACTATTATTTTAGTTTTAGTAAAAATAAAATATATATTTCTCAAACATGGTACCGCTGATATGTTAAATTAATAATTAATATAATCCACCTTACCAGCACGTTGATATGTACTCTAAATCTTTCGGGTTACTTGGAAGCCATCATCAGAAGTTAAAATTACTAGTAGGACCAGGACAGTCATGATCGTTATTAAATTTTTTAATTTTTACTATGATTTTATAAACTTCTGATTTAAATGTATTAATTTTAATTCCTAGAGTACATATCAACGTGCTGGTAAGGTGGATTATATTTACTGTTAATTTATTTATTAAATAAAATATACATGAGGAATTATAAAAAGAACTTGAATTTTTTTTAAATAATCATAATTTTTGTATTTTAATTATTTTATTCCAATTATATAAAAAATAAAAGTTGATATTAAGTTACTCTGCTTTTAAAATTTATTTAAAAAAAAAATGTTAGAAATTTCAAACGCATAGAAAACGAAACTGATTACATAATATTTCAAATCAATCGTACAGGTTTTTAAAAATATTTTATTAATCTTTTTGTAGCCGAATGGTAAATTTTTCAAGTACAGTCTCTTCCTTTGATCTCTGATTAAGGAAACATACAAACACACTTTGTACTGTAAGATGAATGATCACCGCAGAAACATTTTGTATTGTACTACCTTAGTAAATGTTTTAAATTCAAAAATATTCCAGTTTAAGTTATTTTGTAAAAAGTATAAAACAGTTTTCCTCGGAGCATTAATGTTCTATTTTAGAATTTTAATTTTCAGATAAAATCGGTGGAAAGGGCAAACGTGATTCATCGTTTACCGTGTGGTTTGGCTAAACTCCCAATTCAGTACAGCAATTATATTTAAAGGTAAAGTTTTATAAACATTACAGTTTTTTTTTTATATTACACTTTATATCTACTAATGACACTGTGTTAATTTCCTCCACTACAAGAAATATTTCCTTTAAGAAGACACAGACATTTAAAAAGGTTATAAAAAAGGGATACATATATTGTGACAATATAAATAATTCTTGAATAGTATGATCAGATAACGAAAGAAAAAATTGAAAAGGCGTAAATAATAAAAATTGAAGAAAAAAATAATAACTTTACGACCGGAAAATTCTGTTAGGTAATGCGTCTCTTGTGCAGCCGCGTATGAAAAAGAGGTTTACTCGATAGTTGAAGATTCAATTATTTTTCATTGATCTGGAAACGGCATTTTATGATATTATAGCCTTAAGCAGGCTCTTCCGTACTTCATTTTTAAGACCGAGGTCAGATATATTTGTAAATAAGATAAAGAATCTTTACTTCTACCAGTGAAATATTTTTAAAATTAAAAACAGAATATTTTTTATAGTGTGAAAAAACTGCAAGAACATTATTTTTTGTGCCACTTATACTTTTGTAGGATATATAATATTAGGTTAACTACGCTTTTTCTGCCTTTGAAATTATAATAGCTACAAGAAAAACAAATAGATAAATAAAGAACTTTTTTTAAATTGTTGGAGGTATTTAAAAATGTAATAATAATTTATCAGAAATCATTTCAGATTTTCCATTTTTTCTTTTTCTTGTTTCGACCACTAAGTATCACGTTTTCATAGTTTTGACATCTCTTTCTTTTCCCAAAAGGCTTTCATTCTTTTGTACTTCTGTTGTCGCCTTTCTTCCGTCCATCTATTCAGATTTATACCCTTCTTTTTCTTTCTCTCTGAAAACTTAGATTTTCTAATCACTTTTCTAAATGTATCCCTATCTTTACACAAATCCTTAGAAATATTTAGTGTTTTTAGATCTGTTTCTATTTCTTTAAACCAGTAGGTTTTTGTGGCTCTGTTTATGTAGAAATTAAATATTTGTTTTGTCAATCTTTGATTGTTAATTCTGCATAAATGTCAGTAAAAATATATTCTTTTCCGGAGTAAGTCCCCTAGTTTTTTCTTTGTATTTGTAAATTTCTTTTTCATATTTCAATTTGTAAATTCCATCTTCATATTTTGGTCCGTACATTTTTCTTAAAATTCTTTTTTCTACTTTTGCTATTTCTTGTTTTGAAAAAAACTGCAGGCATGAGGTCCTACACCTGCTTCTGGAAGGACTACAGTTTTAGTGTCTCAATTTCGAGTTATATGCCAGGGATTTTTTATTGTAAATGTTTTTCGTGAGACGATAGGCAGTTTCCAGTTTCGTTCTCTATTCTTCATCCCGTTTTTCAATTATATTCGGTGTAATTATTTCTCCCAGATATTTAAATTTTTGAACTCTACTTATTTCTTTGCTGTCGGAGATTATAAGGGTTTGAATTTTGTTCTCTTTGTCATTGGAAAACCAGTTAGTATTTTTATTAGAAATTTGAACACCAATTTTACTTGCACGTTCACTTAGTTTTTGAACTTTGTTTTATCCTCGTTTATATCTCTTTCAATAATAGCAAAATCGTCTGCAAAAGCCAGAATGTTTGTATTATGAATTTAGTTTTAGTGTCCATTTTTATGTTTTTATGTACATTTAATTTTTTAAGTTCTTTCTCCCATTTTCTTATAACCGTTTTAAAGGTACAATTAAAGAGGATTAGAGACAGTCTATTTCCTTTCCTTACTCCAGTTTTAATTTTGTTTGTTCTGAAAGTTCTCCTAAAATCTCACTTTAGATTTTGTGTTTTTTAATGTTTCTTTTATAATGTTTATCGTCTTAGAATCTATTTTAAATTCTTCAACTATTTTAAGTAGAAATTGTCTGTGGATGGAGTCGTAGGCTTTCTTAAAATCTATAAAAATCGTAATTAGTCTTGGGTTTTTAATTTTTTGGTATTGTAAAATTTGTTTTCGATTATATATTTGCGCTGCACAACTTCTTCCAGGTCTAAATCCATCTTGATAATTAGGTATATTATAATGTTAGTATTTTTAAAAAATCCAATTAATTTAATTTCAGTATTTAGCTATTTTTCAGTGCATAGGTTTGTTAAATTGTACTTAACGTAATTTAAACGAAAAAACAAATAACAATTTGTAAATTAATGAAATTTATATCTGAAATAACTGGCTTCAGGAAAAAAATATTCAAGAGTAAATATAACCTCATAACAAAAACTATTTTAAAATGAAAATCCTCTATAAGATAGGTCGTTTATTTGTTATAATTTATGAAAATAGTAGTTGTGTACTATTTAAAATGTATTTATTCATACTTCATAAGTGTTGTATATATATATATTTATTTATGAAGGCGTATTGAAGGGGTAAATAAATGTGGAAAGATAAATGTTTGGTGGGTGCAACAAAGTTTGTATGTTCTTGTCTGGCTGTGATCACATTGGTATCTTTTAACATCCAAAAACTTAATGAAAGTTATAAAAATTGTGGGTAGGAAATACTTTTTTCACTTCTTATCTATAAAATGATTACAATATATGAGTGAATAAGAATAATGTAAGTGAATATTATAATCTAAGAGAGTGAATAATAGGTTTTTTAGTAGGTAATAGAACGGGGTAATATAAAACAGAAATTTGCCGACAACACTAATTAACTAATTATTAATAAATTTGATTGATTTTACAATTTTATCATTGATAAGATGTACTATTGCTATTTCTTCATAAAAGAATTTATTGTAACTAAGGGTAATTGAGTAAATATCTAATTAAAGCAGGAAAAAAATTTTCTCTAAATCTAAGTTGTATCACACAAATTAAAAAAGTACAATTTTCAATTGTATCACACAAATTGTTTGAGAGGGTATGTACACACATGTATACATACACGTACGCACGATAAAAATTAAGTCAGTTAGTGTTCATGTGAATGTGTACTGTTGTCATATGTTACGTTTATAGATATAGATATATTATAAAACCTTTTGAGTTTCTTATTTTAAACGCAAATTTAATTCTCAGGGGAAATGCTTGACAGCTACAGGAAAAACTAGCGCTGCTTAACCCATTCATCAAAGCTGTTACTCGTATACATCCCGGTTTATTCAAAACTATGTACGTTCAGAGAGAAATATCTTGTACGACTAATTTCTTGGAAGTTTTCACACCTTTATATAAGGTTTTGAAACGTTTATCGTATTAAACGAGTCGTTAAATCCGACGGGACGGTCCGACAAGTTTTACTCCTATTAGTACCGAATATGGTGAGAGTAAAACTTCAGAATATGTAAAGCGATAACGTCTGGCCTAACTCGGATAAATGTAATGTTTAAAGGAGGTGTTTAGAGGAGGTCTCGGCCGGGTTCGTGAAAACGGAGAACCGAGACAAACAAGACTGGGTAAAATATAGACCCACATGCAGTCCTCATATCGCATTGCAGCTTTACCAGTTGCCGCCCGCCGTACAAACACTCGCCGTACAATAATTTATAAAGGGGAAGGCCTACATTTAGAAAAGAGGAGGTGGAGGAGTTGCGACAGCAAAGATGCTGCGAAATGGACCCCCCACGACCCTAAAGGGAGGGAAGAGGCTAAATCTAGACACAAGAGGAATACCCGACCGCTGTGATTTTTACCCCCTTCCACTATTTTTGATACTGCTGCTGCTACTACTGCTGCTATTGCTAATACTACTAAAACTACTGCTACTTCTGCTACTAACGTTATCACGACCGCGATAAGTAATAGTCTGTAGACAGTACAACTACTTTTACTGCTGCCGCTATTTATTTCGATCAGAAATTTCCACTCGAAATACCAGTAAAAGCACGTTTAACATTTTTGATTATGAACGGTTGTGATATTTATGTCGCTGGAAGAGGAAAAATAAGAGAAGGAAATTCACAATTACACAGTGAAACTAAACGTTTATTTATGGACTTGAATATTATTGTTTACTTGTTTATTTTAAAACCTTAAAGAATTTCAACGAATAAATATTCAAAACATTGTTAAACACAAAACTTTTTTCTGCTTAATTTAGGTTTATTTTAAAATAGTTTGTTGACGATCTGAATAAATTAATGCATTTATAATTCAAACCACCTGGGAGTGTGAACGGTTGAAATTTCCAATAATACGAAAATAATCAAACGGTAAAAGAAACATAAAAACAACATGTTTGTTTGTGTGTTTGTTTGAGTGCGCAGGCGCTTGCACGCATACACACACTCATTATTAGAAGCGAGATTGAGAGATTTCACGTTTGAGAGACTAAAAATCTTAACCTGGGGAGAAATTGAATTTAATAAAGAAATAGATTGCATATACGAGAGTGTGTCAAAAATTATCGACACTTTCGCTACAAGACACCTTTAAGATTTTTCATACTGCCTTCTGCGCCTGCGTACTTAGAGTTGGTATGACTGGGGTCACGTATGCGAAATTTCATCCCGATCACGTCGTTTACCTTCCGGTTATTACAGTGTAAACATGTTCGTCCCGCTAGCAGTTTGCACTAAGGACGAACTAGCATTGATCCAGTTTCTTCGGTCGGAGGGTGTAAAAGGAGCTGAAATTCATCGTAGACTTTTATCACGGTACGGGGACTGCGCTTTATCACGTAAAAGTGTCTTTCGCGGATCGAGAAGTTTAAAACTGGCCGGACGAGTGTGACGCACGAAAGCCCATTAACCTCCACCAAGGATGACAAGATTCGGTAAGCTTGTGAGATGCTTCTGGCAAATAGGCGAGTTAACATAAATGAGGCAGCGTCTTCTTTGAACATCAGTCGTGTTTCTGCCCGTCAAATCATCCATGACGAGCTCGGCTTCCGTAAAGTCTGCGCGAGACTGATACCAAGACAACTTACTGCAGAAAACAAGCTCACACTTGTTGCGCTTGAGATGCTTGCGGTGATGAAATGTGGGTTCATCACTACGGGCCAGAATCGAGACGCCAGAGTATGGAATGTAAACACCCGGGATCCTGAAGAAGAAAATGTTCAATTCTGTGCCATCAGCGGGAAAGGTTATGCTAACCGTTCTTTTTTGAACGCAAAAGGGCCTGTACTAGAAAACTTCACGTAAAGGAGACTACGATCAAGAGCGCCAAGTTACGATGAAATATTGCAAAACAAGATGAAGCCAGGAATTCGAAATAAACCCCGAGGTCAATCGTGGAAGAAAGTGTTGCGGTTGCATGACAACTCCCGCCATATGCCACACGACTCGCCACACCATTCAAACCATCAAGTTGAATACTAAGTTACTGGAACACCCTCCCTAAAGCCCAGAACTTGCTCTCTTGACTCTCATTTGTTTGGGCCGCTAAAGGATAGTTTAAGAGGTAGTCGATTTTCCGTAAACTTAGACGTGCAGGAAGCGGTGCAAAAGTGGCTTTGCAACCAACCGAAAACCTTCTTAGAAGAAATACGCAAGACTGTGGAGTGCTTCGAGAAGGAAGATGACTATGTTGAAAAATTATGTATATTTTGAATCCCTAAATAAACTGTAGAACGAAAAGTTAGATCATTTTTGACTCCCCTCAAACAATCAGACACCAAAATAAAATTAAAAAAATAGAGTTCTTAAGAATAGAAAGAATAAAATAAACCAAAAATTAAATTTTTTCAGCAAGAAAACAAACGCTGTTTTATATTCAATTTCAACTATAAAAATACATTTAAAATAATATATTTGCAATGAGACAGAACAAGTTTCGTATGAAATTTAGGAAGCAAGATTTGATTACAATTTTTAAATATTTAAATAGTGTGTTTTGTAAAAAAGTATGAATTCTCATAACAGTTTAGCAGAACACAATATAAACTTGTCTACTTTCAATTACAAATAAAATAAACAACATTAAAAAAAAATTAATTTTTTGTAAAATACCTTATCGTAATATCTCTTAGAAGAATAGTTAATCGTTTTTATACAAACTTGTAAAATGTTCATATCCATTGAAAGTATTTATGTAAAAGTAAGGAAATGAACATTTTTGAAGACTTTTTTTTATATTAATACATAAAAATTATAAAAAATTAATAAATGAAATAATAGATTTTGATAATTAACCGTAGTACAATTATACATTTTAAAATAATAAAAAATAAAGTTTATATATAATCCTTTTTTAATAATACAATTATCATGAAATTAAAAAATAATTTATTTTGTAATAAGCATTGATAATCAAATACGTTAAATATAGCTGTCTGATTGTAAAATTTAAGTAAATGTTATCTATTTTAACAAAAGAAAAGGCGATGTAAAATATAAACTGATATGTCGCTATCATCGAAATGCGTTTTTGGTATAATATTCTATAAGATATTTTGCTCAATAAAAGAATAAAGTGAAATAATTTTTCATTTTAAAATATATGCATGCAGTAAAATAAAGATATTGTTCAAACTGTTGATTATCGTTTAATTTTCTAATTGGAACTGAAAATATAACGCTACACTACTAATAAATCACTGTTATATATTCTATTTTCGCTGAATCATTAATTATTTATTCGAAAAATTTTTTTATCCTATTTTCGTATTTCTGGAAATATTTTACAACATAAAATAAATATTCCGGAAATCCGGAAGCTTCTGTGAGAATGAGAGTCCCAGATCCAATTACAATTTTAAATGATCATTATATAAAAAAAAAATTGTTATTATAATGCGTGTATTATAATCTTCATCGGCATCATCTGTTGTTCACTTTTTTTTCTTCTTTTTTTTTTTTTTTAACTTCTCTACTCCCCTGGGCCGGACCGACTTGGTATTACGCCACCCAGGGAAGTGTCCGTTACTCTAATAGGCCCTCCCCACCTACCGGCTATATACCGGCATGGCAGGTTAGGCCTACCGGTTGGCTCTTTTGAGAATTTTTTTCCCTTTTTTAACTTAGTTAAGAAAACCAAACAGTCAACCCAAGGAGTGCTCAGCGGCTCATCGAAACCAGCACACCTCAGCATGCTGGCTCTCACCGCTGAGGCTGTCCACCCAAACTACAATCTAAAATCCCATATTCCTTTCATCTATAATTTTTTGTTTAAGGACTGACCTTATGAACTCTACCTTATAACCTTATGAACCTTTCTCCAATTCTCTACCCTACTGAGCATATGATCTATTATCTCTCTCGGAGTCTTTCCGTCAATACCAGCATTGTATCTTAGCATTTGCCATTTTTGGTAATTCAGGAAAGTATGCTCTACATCGTCACGTTCGTTACAATACATGCACGTAGGTTGATCTCTTTTGCCAGCTTTGTGGAGGTATTCATTAAAGCACCCATGGCTAGTTAAAAACTGTGTGACGTGGTAATCTATTTCTCCGTGGCGTCTGCCTGTCCATCTAACTATATCAGGAGTCAAGGATCTGGTCCATCTGCCTACCCCAGCCTGCAGCCATCTTTCCTGCCATATATTATTAATATCTTGCCTGACTTCATTATCCACACGTCCTAAAAACCTCTCAACCCTGTGTCTAGCAATGAGATCAATAGAGGGCACACCAGAAAGCACACAGAGGGCCTCATACGAGACCGTTCTGTAAGTGGATGCTACTCCAAGCAATACCCTCCTGTGTATCTTTTTTAATCTGTCCTTGTTCCTGTTAATAGTCATAGCGGGCCACCATGCAGGAACCGCATACAAAATCGATGAGACTACGGTTGTCGCAAGTAGTCTCCTTTTCGATACCCTAGGAGCTCTGTGCTTTGACATAATAACGTTCAAGCTTTTAATCGTCTTCTCTGCGCTATGACAGACGTTCAACACATGTTCAGTAAAACAACAATTTCTTTGCAGAGTAACTCCCAAGTATCTCAATACCTGAACTTCAGCAATGTTATTACCTTCTATATATATATCCACTGGTTCCAACACCCTTCTACCGGTAAATTTGATATATTTGCACTTATCCACCGAGAGCTGTAGTCCTCTTGAATGCAGCCATCTACCGACTATTTCGAGTGCTGAATTTGCCTTATCCTTTACCTCATTAATTGTTTTGGCCTGAATGAGTATTGCCAAGTCGTCAGCGTAAGCCAAAAGCTGAACCCCTTCAGGGTATGTCTGCTGGAGGACTCCATCAAAGGCCAGGACCCGTAACAGTGGACCGAGCACTGAGCCTTGTGGCACACCACCGCACATGCTAAAAAGTACCTCTTCTTCTTGTGCGCTGACTGCACACCGTCGATCTCTGAGATACTCCTCTACCTGTCTCCGCAAGTATGGACTAATTCCTTTCTCTACCAGTGCTGTATTTATATGTTTGCTTGCGATGGATCCAAACGCATTCTTCACATCGAGAGAAACAAGTAGAGGAACACTTCTCGTCCGCCTAGTGCCACTTCTAGCTTCATCAGCCCAGTTCACTACTCTGTTGATAGCATGTACGGTGGATCTACCTCTCCAAAAACCATATTGATTTGCACTAATTCCAGCACCCTCCTCCACCTCCTGCACAATGCGGCCAGCCAGCATTTTTTCAACAACCTTCCCCATCGTGTTGAGAAGGCTCAAAGATCTTTGAGAAGGCTCAAAGATCTGAAGGTCGGTTGTCCCCCATTACCTGTGTTCTTGGGCAAGAAGACAACCCTAGCCTCCTTCCAACACTCCGGGAAAGATTTATTAATCAGCCCGTGGCTGGCCACCTCAAGCATTTCCCATGGCGCTTTTTTAATAAGGCTCTTGATGATTGCCGCTGGAATCTTGTCCGGTCCTGGACTTTTCTTAACGGCCAACATGCCCCCAGCACATTGCAGCTTACTTAAGGCAAATCGTCTACTGTGACACTCAGTAGGGATACTCTCCTCAACCGTCATGCGAGGAAAAAGTCTGGGTATTTGTGCTTCGGCACATTCTTTTGTAAGAACGGGGAGACATCTTCCAAATCTTTTAGTAATAATTTTGTAGACCATCCCCCATGGATCGATATCTAAATCAGCACATAACCTAGCCCAATGTTCTCTTTTTTCTTTCCTTATTGTTCTATTAAGGGCTCTTCTAGCATCAATGTATTTAATGGATGCTTCCTGATATCTCTGCCCACCTACTAGTCTGAGTCTTTGTTTGATGCGTCTTTTAGCTTGTAACGTCTGCCTCAGGTACACCTTATACTTTTTGACTCCCTGTCCATTTCCTGCTTGATAATGTTAGACAATGCTTCTGGCGCAAAGTTCTCCATCGTTGACAGTCTAGCAGCCACTCTGTTGGTTATCATGTCTATTTGATCAACGGAAAATCTAAGTACAGGGGTTTGATCATTACTCTTGAAACTAATGTCCTCTAGAATCAATATCGTGGCATAATGGTCGCTTGCTATGTCCTGCTGAAGGATCTCCCAGTTCCACTGTTGGCTCCTCCATCTGTTATCCAAAATTGCTAGGTCAAGAATGGAGGTGTGACCCCTGGCCTCAAAGGTTGGTGTATCATCATTTATGCAATGGCAACCAACGGTCTCCATAAGTTCAGTTAACAATTCTCCTCTTTTATTCATGCGTCGACCGCCGGTTGCCACCAATCTGCTGTTGAAATCACCAAGCATAATAATCTTTTTATCTGTGTTAACTACATTTTGCAGCACATCAAGTGAACTGTTAAATACTCTACAATCAACATTAGGTGATATATATACGCCCACAATTAGCGCCATAGACGTCTCTACCGCAACTATGCCCTTGCCTCTGTAACTTAGTCTCCATGCAATTCTGTGGCTGATATCCTTAAAAGCTACGTCTCCCTCGGTGTCTGTCTGCCATCCGGATCTTGCAGCCTCATAGACATTCGGCTCGGTGATTCGGTGATAACCAAAGATCAGTATTCTTTTCCGCAACTATTCTGGAGACTAGATTGTGAGACAGAGTACTCCTGTTGACGTTAGCCTGCAGTATTCTAAGCACTCTGGTTTTTAATACACTGCCAAGCCCCTGTTCTGTGTTCTAGACTATTACATGTAAGACATTTCTTAGGTTCCTGGCAGTTAGCTATCAGGTGCCCTGTTCCACCACAAAGCAGAGGTTAGTTCTATTCGGGCCTTTACAATCCTGACATCAATGGCCAGTGCTCCAGCATCTAAAACATTTCTCCCCTTCTTCACATATAAAAGCTCTACAATTTACCCAGCCTATTCGTAACCGTTGTTCTACCATTTTACAGGCTGCCTTGAAAGATGTAATCACCGTTACATTTTTGGTTTCAGCAAAACCTGGTCTTATAGAAGAGATCTTAACCTCGTCAGTATCGCCAATCCTTGCCGTAATTGCGGCCAAAATCTCCTTCTCAGTGGTGTCGCTTTCGACATCCCTAATTTGAGCAGTCGTACGCCGACCAGCTCTAGTCTTTAGATCCACTTTTAGATCCGCCACCTTATCTTTCAGTATACTCGAAAACTCTGCAGCACGTTTTGAGCCCTGTATTCTGACCAGAACCTCTTCGTTTTTTCCTTTTTTAATGAGATTACATCTTCAACGTCGTCTCTAGCTACAGCCGTCTTCATTGCTCCCAGGAGCTCTGCATATGTTTTGCCCTCAGACTTAACTACTATTGTCCTACTATCCTCCGCAGGTGGAGTAGCCTTCTTGATACGTATTTGTCCAGGCCTGACCTGCGTGGCAGTCTCATCAGTATGTAGGGTCAAAACGTTTATCGTGTCCTCTTTTTCCCTATTCAAGTACGATACAATCTTCTTCATATAATTGCCGATGTTATTGTTCGGCACTATATAGAAAAAATTAGTAGTATTACTCGAGATTCTCCTCAGAGCTTTTAATATAATATACATTGTATTTTTGTCATCCATATTAGAATCATAAAATACTCTATACTTGCTTCGTCTCACCTCTGTTTGTTCACCCAATACAGATTGCTCGTCTTTTAAGACATCTCCAGCCTTGTATTTAGGTCTTCTGGACTCGTCGTCGTCAATCACATGGACTCTGCTGACGTCGCTCAAACTGCAGGTGTCACCTACCTCCGAAGGCAATTCAGTGACCAGATTTAATTTAGTCCTCAGTGCGCTCGGCCATCTCTTTGGAAGTAGTTCTATGAGCTCTTCGTCTGTGAGTTCTTTAGAGAGCATTTGTTCCATGTTGTCTTCTCTATAGATAACATCCGTCTGCGTAGCCTGCGAGATTTGGATCAATGGTGCAACAGTACGGTCAATGCATTTAGTTCATCGTAAATTTTCTTCAACTCTATTTCATGTTGTTCAACCTGGCAGCAGTTAGCTAACGCCACCGCTGTCTCCTTGAATTTCTGTCCCAAGCTTTCTCTTTCGTCACTTTGTAGTTTCCAATCTTCGCTTCATCTGTTAACTTTATCCTTCTTCCTAGTTTCCGTTTTCGCTCTACTGACTCTTGCTATGCACTTGTCAAGATTCCACTTCTATATGTTCTAATCACTTTTCTTTTTATCCGTCCATCTTATTTTCTCCATTCTTCTTCATATCCACTACTCAAAAGTTCAGTCTATTTCCTCCCCCTTTTTCTCATTACCAGAATTACTTTCCGTTACGTCTTGCAATTTCATTTTAGTAATAAAATCTTTCTTTCTTTTTTCCTGTTTAGCCTCTGGTAATTACCGTTCAGATAATACTTCAGAGGATGAATGAGGATGATATGTATGAGTGTAAGTGAAGTGTAGTCTTGTACAGTTTCAGTTCGACGATTCCTGAGATGTGTGGTTAATTGAAACCCAACCACCAAAGAATACCGGTATCCACGATCTAGTATTGAAATCCATATAAAAGTAACTGCCTATACTAGGAATAGAACGCTGGAACTTTCGACTTCGAAATCAGCTGATTTGAGAAGACGCGTTCACCACTGGACCAACCTGGTGAGGTTTAGTAATAAAATCTCTCTTTAGGAAACTAAAAGGATATTGAAGAAAAATTACAACTAATTAACTTTTACTTTACTCAAGTAAAAGTTGTATAAACCGCGCCAAAAGTTCTAAACTTAACCTCCAAATAACAAGTCTTATAATTGTTATCACCAAGCTGACCGTTTATTTCTAGTTACCGGAAGACCGTCAGTTTTCTAGTTATTTGCCTTTTCCCCAGTAGTAGTTATGCTAGCTAGCCATATGACATACGCTAAGCATGTTTACTTCTAGATCACCTAATCCCTGGTTCGATTCCCGGTTGTGTTCTGGAATTTTTACAAGTACTTTATATTTTTATTTCATAATTTTCATCGATCAGCAGTTTTTACGATTATCTTTCTTTCGTTTACCACGTGTATAGGAAGTATGAGATCGTAATAAATAAAGGACGGATATATAAAATTAAAATTGATGTGAGTAAAATTAGTATGTTCCTTTTTGAAAAGCTATATAAAAAAATATATGTAATATTTCACAATAATCTTTTTTTTTCAATCAACTCTTTTGCAGTTTTGCAGTCGACTGTTTTATTGACTTGAGCGGAAAAGAAAATACTGAGTAAAAGCTTCAGTTAGAATAGTAGACGCCATTAAATAATTTTCATACGTGTTATAGTTCATTGCACATAACCTCGTAGGTTCAAAAAGTTTTATTTTCTAACAATACTCGATGTATAAAGAAACGTTATTTTTTCTTTACCTATAAACACAGTTTATGAAAACTAATTTCTTTTTTCCTTTCAAATGTCTATTCCTGAATATGGTAGTATTGCTTGAAAAATATCCAAAATCGAACATGTTACACCAAAAAGCAATTATTAGGCTAGGACAAGCGATAAATGTAGTTATTAAGCAGATTAAATGGATAGTTTTCGATTTTTTCCACACGGGTGTAATTTTTACACGGGCGTTCTATTCGAGGTAGATAATTAAGGATATATTTTCCTTTTGTTTTCCTGAAATGTTTATTATATAATTTTATACCAAATATGAAATTACGTAAGTTATTTGGGGAATAAAATAAGAGAACTCTGAATTTTTTTCGTTGTTATGAACCGAATTATTAAAATTTTATTTTTTTTTTGTCTTCAGTCATTTGACTGGTTTGATGCAGCTCTCCAAGATTCCCTATCTAGTGCTAGTCGTTTCATTTCAGTATACCCTCTACATCCTACATCCCCAACAATTTGTTTTACATACTCCAAACGTGGCCTGCCTACACAATTTTTCCCTTCTACCTGTCCTTCCAATATTAAAGCGACTATTCCAGGATGCCTTAGTATGTAGCCTATAAGTCTGTCTCTTCTTTTAACTATATTTTTCCAAATGCTTCTTTCTTCATCTATTTGCCGCAATACCTCTTCATTTGTCACTTTATCCACCCACCTGATTTTTAACATTCTCCTATAGCACCACATTTCAAAAGCTTCTAATCTTTTCTTCTCAGATACTCCGATTGTCCAAGTTTCACTTCCATATAAAGCGACACTCCAAACATACAATTTCAAAAATCTTTTCCTGACATTTAAATTAATTTTTGATGTAAACAAATTATATTTCTTACTGAAGGCTCGTTTAGCTTGTGCTATTCGGCATTTTATATCGCTCCTGCTTCGTACATCTTTACTAATTTTACTTCCCAAATAACAGAATTCTTCTACCTCCATAATATTTTCTCCTCCTATTTTCACATTCAGTGGTCCATCTTTGTTATTTCTACTACATTTCATTACTTTTGTTTTGTTCTTGTTTATTTTCATGCGATAGTTCTTGCGTAGGACTTCATCTATGCCGTTCATTGTTTCTTCTAAATCCTTTTTACTCTCGGCTAGAATTACTATATCATCAGCAAATCGTAGCATCTTTATCTTTTCACCTTGTACTGTTACTCCGAATCTAAACTGTTCGTTAAAATCATTAACTGCTAGATCCATGTAAAGATTAAAAAGTAACGGAGATAGGGAACATCCTTGTCGGATTCCCTTTCTTATTAGGGCTTCTTTCTTATGTTCTTCAATTGTTATTGTTGCTGTTTGGTTCCTGTACATTTTAGCAATTGTTCTTCTATCTCTGTATTTGAACCCTAATTTTTTTAAAATGCTGAACATTTTATTCCAGTCTACGTTATTGAATGCCTTTTCTAGGTCTATAAACGCCAAGTATGTTGGTTTGTTTTTCTTTAATCTTCCTTCTACTATTAATCTGAGGCCTAAAATTGCTTCCCTTGTCCCTATACTTTTCCTGAAACCAAATTGGTCTTCACCTAACACTTCTTCCACTCTCCTCTCAATTCTTCTGTATAAAATTCTAGTTAAGATTTTTGATGCATGACTAGTTAAACTAATTGTTCTGTATTCTTCACATTTATCTGCCCCTGCTTTCTTTGGTATCATAACTATAACACTTTTTTTGTAGTCTGATGGAAATTCCCCATTTTCATAAATATTGCACACCAGTTTGTATAATCTATCAATTGCTTCCTCACCTGCACTGCGCAGTAATTCTACAGGTATTCCGTCTATTCCAGGAGCCTTTCTGCCATTTAAATCTTTTTTTTTTTTTTTAACTGAATTTTTACGGGCATCGACTGCTAAGGTCATTAGCCCTCGTCACATTCCTTAAAAGAAATTATTATCTCCATCAGGATCGTCATATGTAAGGGTGTAAAGGGCCCTTACATTTTATTTAAAAACACAAACTTCACAATAAACATTAAAACATGAAAGACAAGGACAATCACAAACACTTACGGGGTGTAAAGGGCCCCAATATTAAAATTTGAGATAGGTTCTCAAAAGACCATGAAATTAAAATTAAAATTAATCTTATCAATACCATATCTTTCTTTCTTTCTTTCTTCTACGAAGTCTCATTTATAGTTTGTTTAAGCACCCTCGGGGCGACCAGAACCGCCGTTGAGCAGTATATCAGTCGTGCCAGGGTGCCGTGGCAGTTGAATCCTTCTTATATCAGGCCATAGGCATGCACGGCGTACACCCATAGCCTCGCGCCCTCAATCCACCCTTGAGGGTCCCCCATGCCATCATCGGACACACCCCGACTCACTGCTCTTGAATGCAGGTGAGCCAAAATGGCCTAGGCAAGAGGGCTACCTCCCGTCACTATACGTGCCACGCTTCGAGACTCCCTTATATGTATTTATAAAACTATCGCTTAGAGTATCTTTTACCACAGCTCTAAACTTCCATTTTATAGACTTTTAAGAAGTCCACTGGCGTGTAAAAATGCAACTATATTTTCTTCATTTCCATTATCCAGATCAGCACTAATATTATTTGTAAGACGGAACCTCTTTCTGAGGTCCTCATATATGGTACACTCTTCTATTAGATGCTTGATTGTCAGTGTTTTATTACAAACACCGCACATTGGTCTCACTTCGCCGGTTAACAAATATAAATTTGTTAATCGCGTGTGACCGATTCTAAGTCTGGTCACCGCTACTTGTTCACGGCGAGTCAACTTAAAGTCGCTTTTCCATTTATAAGGAGAAGTTTTAACTGAGTTTAATTTTGTATTTAAACTCCTCCATTCAGCGTTCCACTTGTTTCTTACTATGTTTGTTAGACGGTTTTTAACATCTGCCACTCTTACAGGAAATGCATCCAAATCATCGCAGACTGTTGCCTTTCTGGCAGCTTCGTCTGCGATTTCATTACCTGTAATACCAGCATGCCCCGGAGTCCATACAAATACGCATCGCTGTCCTCGTTGTTTTAGTACGTATAAAATGGACAGGATGTTTGCAATTAGGACATCCTTAATGTTCTTGTTCCGAATTGCAACGAGTGCACTTAATGAATCGGAACATATTAGCACTCTCTCTTCGCAATAGTGTTCAGTGTAGCGAAGAGCTTGCTGAATTGCAGTGAGTTCTGCCGTGTAGACACTGGCCACATCTGGCAGTCTCCAAAAGTGGGCTTCTTCATTTACATATATCGAGCATCCAACACCATGTTCGGTTTTAGAACCGTCAGTATAAATTCTAATATGTTCTTCGTAATTACTGACGGTTGCCAAAAATTCCTGCTGGATGATCACTGCTGGTTTCTTTTTTATTTCTCCTTGAGAGAGATCCAAACTTGTATTTACCGCTGGCAAGAGCCATGGCGGTATTTCTCTAGTAGAAATTGCTAGAGTCTCTGGTATAACAATTTCATATTTTCTTCTTAATTTGTGGTATCTAATTCCGGCTGGTCTGGAATAGGTAGCACGACGTTCGTATAATGCAGCCATGGGATGAATCGTAAACAATTTATTATTTATATGAGCAGGGAAAGCCCATATATTTGCTGCATATCTTAACAAGAGGATCTCTCTTCTATAATGTAGTGGCATTATTCCGGCTTCAGACATCAGACTAGCCGCCGGACTTGTGCGGAAAGCACCTGTTGCGTATCTTATTCCGCTATTATGAACTACGTCTAACTTTCTTAAGTGCGACTTTCTAGCGGATGAATATACGATACATCCGTATGCTAGTTTAGATTGAACCAATGCTTTATACAATCTCAATAATGTCTCTTTTTCTGAGCCCCAATTTAAGTTCGATAAACATTTTATAATGTTTAGGGCTCTTTTGCATCTATCACTCAAGTCCTGTATATGCAATCCCCATGTAAGGGATTTATCCAATACTAGTCCTAAATACCTTACGCTGTCTTTATATTGTATTGGATTATCATCAATTGTCAACGCCGGACTTTGATGAGGAATTCTCTTCCTACAAAAGTGTACACAGCACGTTTTTTCTGGTGAGAATTGGAATCCGTTATTCCTTGCAACTTCATTTAGAGCATTGATCGCTCGTTGCAATTTGTACCTCACCATAGCAGTCTTGTTGCTGGCATATACGATTGCCAGATCATTAACATAGACGCTTTTGCTGATTTCTACTGGAATGGCTAATATCAATTTATTAATGGCAATGGTAAACAAGGTATCGCTCAACGGCGAACCTTGCGGTATGCCATTTTCCAATATTCTTTCACATGAATATTCATTTTTGACGCGCACTTGGAAGGTACGGTCATTCATGTAGTTGCTGAGCAGTATAGGCAGATTGCCACGAATGCCCCATTCATGTAACTGGAGCATTATACCATGACGCCAGGTCATATCGAAAGCCTTCTGAAGATCAAAGAAGACTCCGACACAATGTTTCCTTGTAATAAAGCTGTTATATATAATGTCCTCTAAGCTGATCATTTGATCAGTGGTAGAATGGTATTGTCGAAAACCTGCTTGATACGGTGATATCAGGTTTTCTTTTTCCAAAACCCAGACGAGTCGATTATTAATCATTTTTTCCAATATTTTCCCCATAGCACACGTCAAAGAAATAGGACGGTAGCTATTGGGGTCTGTTAAATTTTTATTTTTCTTTGGTACTGGAACAACATGAGCTTTTTTCCACTGCTGCGGGTACGTTCCATCCCGCCATATTTTATTATAAAGTTCTAATAATCTACACTTTGCAGTGGTATTCAGCTGCCTGATCATATTATAGTGGATTTCATCCGGACCAGCAGCTGTGTTACCTGCTTTTTCCAACGCTTTCGCGAATTCTTCCATTTTAAATGGTACATTATATGATTAATTATACTCAGTTCTAAAATTTAGTAGACCTTCGAGTTCTTCTTTTTTTGTTCGAAAACCTTCCTCGTAGTTGGCCGTTTTGCTGGCCTTTTCGAAGTGATTGGATAACAGCTCTGCAATTTCGTATGGAGTATCTTTTATTTCATCTTCATCTTGAAGGCTAGTTATGGGAGCAAAATAATTACGCCCACAAATCGCCTTCACTTTCCTCCAAACATCTGATGCAGTAGTAGTTTTGTCGATGGATGACACGTATTGCTGCCAGGATCGTTTTTTCAAATCTATCATAAGACGTTTTGCATACGCCCTGTATTTCTTAAAGGCAACAAGATTTTCTATACTAGGACGCTTCTTAAAGGCGTTATACGCCCTTTTCTTTCTTTTTATAGCTTCACTTATTTCATCGTTCCACCATGGAACTAGTTTCTTTGTAAGTTTCCCAGATGTTTTGGGAATATATCTCGATGCCGACTCAATTATTGCATTTGTTATGGCGTCGACATCGTCTCCGATAACTCCAGTTGTTTCCGGGAGTATCGTTCTAGCTGTGAAGCTCGTCCAGTCTGCCTTTTCAAATAACCATCTTTTAGGGATGGGATATATTGTTCTTGTAACATCAGTTACAATTTGCACCGGGAAATGATCGCTTCCATGCAGATCGTCTATAACATCGAAGCTGTACCTCGGTGCTATCGATCCGTTTATAAGTGCAAGATCTATACAGGACGTCGATACATCTCTGGCATTGAAAAAGGTTCCTGATCCGTCGTTTAAAATAATAAGTTCTGAATTCATCAGGAACCCTTCCAGTTCTCTTCCACGGGGATCTACTCGATCTGATCCCCAAAGAGAATTATGAGCATTAAAGTCACCCACCAAAAAAACAGGTGGGGAAAGCTCGGAAATTAGTCTTGCTATGTCATCCTTATTCCAATCAAAATACGGCAAGTATATGCTGCAGACAGTGACCTGGAGCGGACGCTTCATTCTAACGGCGACCGCTTGTAGGTTTGTGTTTAGAACAACCGCTTCGGTGGTAGCTCTAGTCGATGTTAATATAGCTACTCCACCTCTAACTCTTATATTTGGCGGTTGATCTCGCCGAAATATATTGAATCCTTTTAATTTAAAATTATCATTTCGGCGGAAATGTGTTTCTTGCAGACATATACAGATCGGGTCTACATCATGTACCAAGCGTTGGAGCTCATGGATGTTTGAAAAACATCCATTGATGTTCCACTGTACTATCGACTCACTAATTTTTAATTAAATTATTGTCTGGGTTTTCCTTTCGGCCATCCTTTTTTTCGCTTCTTCTCCATGTTGCGAACAGCAGCATGTTCGCGGAGAAGGTCGTCGCCGGTAAGGCTTCCGGTCTCCGTGTCGGAGACCACCGAAGCCGCCGACGATGACAGACATGGATCGGCGACGGTTTCAGGCGCCGATTGAGAGGCGTCAACCTGGCCACTCCCCGACACGGGGATAGCACCGGCAACCGCCTGTGGGAGGGGGGACACTTGCCCACCCTGTGTGATTTTTTGTGGCCTCTGGGGTTTAGAGGCCAACTCAGTTGCTGGAGGCTTTGGAGGCTCCATAACAGTCTCTATAGGTATTATCGTTTTCTTGTCATCAAGAATCTCATAAAGACGGACTTGGCATTCTGCTTTGGCGTCCGTTTTCCTCAGAGCGAGAGCAGCTTTCGCTGTTTTATCTTCGGGAGGAGGCTGTACTAATATCTTTGGCTTTATTGGATCTTTAATATTGAAAGATTTCATTTTATTGTCAATAATTCTTTCAATCATGTTAGCCAAGTTCGGAGCAAGTTTACTGATGAGCTGACTTTCATCTACAGCAATTGGAGCAGGAGCAGGAACAGTAGCCGCAGCTTGAGCATAAGATGTTGTTGCTCTGGGTTTGCGGGCGTTAACAATCTTTTTGGCTTCGATGTAGCTGACTTTCTGCAGAGTTTTAACTTCCTGCACAGCTACTTCTTCTTTGTAGACAGGACAATTCCTGGATCTACATTAATGCTGTCCCTTGCAATTGATGCATGTAGGGGGCTCTTTACACAGCTCTCCCTCATGCACCTCTTCGCCGCACACGCATATTTGCGTTCTCTCACATTTGATGGCGGTGTGGCCAAAACGTTGGCACTTGAAGCATCGCATTGGTTGCGGGATAAATGCCCGCACATCCAATCGATGTATCCCCGCTCTAATCTTCTCCGGCAAGGTAGGCCGGTTAAATGTGAGAACATGAGAGGCTGAAGGTAGGACTTCGCCATTCCTCCTCATGTTCAATCGGCGACACTCTATGACTCCCTGCGTTGACAACTCCTCAACAATTTCTTGTTCCGTACAATTTAGAAGGTCCCGACAGACGACCACACCTCTTGAGGTGTTGAGTGTACCGTGGGGATCAACATGCACAGCCAGTTCTCCAATCTTTTTAAGCCCTAAAATCTTTTGAGACTGGACATCATTTACAGTCTCAACATGAAGTCCCATGAAGGTCTTCCTTATTTCTTTTACAGGGCCACCAGCGCATTTGGTTATCTCCCGAGCGATGAGAAAAGGACTCACCTTCGAAAAATTTCCATCCTCCTTGGTAATAACCAAATATTTAGGTTTCGGTGCATTATTGCTCTTGAAAAAAGCTTTTTGTAAGCTTTTTCTAGCCTCAATCTCTATCCTTTTAGTTTCCGCACTTTTTCTCCGTTTTGCCTCAGGCGAAACGGCTGGTTCTAAACGAGGGTGTTTGCGTGAACCCTCTGCCACGTTTAATTGTTCAATTTGCATGAACAACAAATCCCTTCTGTAGTAAGGCTAGCCGCCGGGGTACACCCCCACTCCAGGGCTACCAACCCTGGAGGTCCGTTCCGGTACTCCGGTGGAACCGGCATATGTCCTGGCAGAGAGCGGATGCGCAGTCTCTGCACTGACTCCAGGTCCTTACACACCGAGGCTTTCAGGGCTCCCATGCTCCGAACAACATGGGCACCTTAACTACATGCTTGCCATCGCGGGGGGCATGTGGACAACAAAAGGTCTCCGTTACACCTGCAAATAACTTCGACCGTGGCCGCCACATCGCCAGCTCTAAGTTTGGTATATGTCCACTTCCTAATCCATAAATTGTTCATATCCTGCAGGTAGCCAAAAAATCCAATCCATGAGGGGACCTGAAGGTGGAAACAGGTCAAAAGAAAAGCATATCCGAGGAAATTACTCGGAGCTCCGTTAGCCAGCTATATGTATTGTACATAAGTATGGCTGTTACCGCCCTGGACGTGGAACGTAGATGTTGTGTTCCGGACGTGGGGATTACCTACCTCAGGGCTTTAAATCTTTTAATGCTCTCTTAAATTCAGATCTCAGTATTGTTTCTCCCATTTCATCCTCCTCAACTTCCTCTTCTTCCTCTATAACACCATTTTCTAATTCATTTCCTCCGTATAACTTTTCAATATATTCCACCCATCTATCGACTTTACCTTTCGTATTATATATTGGTGTACCATCTTTGTTTAACACATTATTAGATTTTAATTTATGTACCCCAAAATTTTCCTTAACTTTCCTGTATGCTCCGTCTATTCCTTTAAAGTTATACAAATTTATAACTCCGTCTATTAAAATTTAAAGTTATAAAAAAATAATTAATGCAATAAGACTGAGGAAAGAATTTTTATTTTTTTAAATTATGTTTGAAATGTATAATAAAACAAATTGCTATTACTAAATTAAAGTTTTATAATATTTTTTCAAAGAAAATAAATGAAAGCCACAGGATTTCTGTGCTATTTATTCTGTGATGTGAAAATAACACAAAAACACAGGGTTTTGGAAGTTTTTTGTTAACAGGCACGATTTTCTGTCGCTGAGAGTTATCTTCTCAGGTTATTAATTTAATTTTACAGTATTTTATTTTAATTTTATTTATCTCTATTTTACTTACATTACTCTTTTTCTTTAAATTTATTTCAATTAACTAATTTCGGTTTTTTACTAACATATTTTTTTGGGGGTTTATTGTAAGCATTTTATTTTTACGTAATTAATCTATTTAAATATATTACATTTACAATAGCTATTGATAAAGTAGGGATTATATAAAACTGCTGATAAATTCTCGTATACATAATTTCACAAAGGAGGCATAACTTTTAAAATATTGTGTACCTTTTAACCAAAAACACTACTATTAATTGTAGCCAAATAAATTAAACCGTGTAAGAATCAATCATTTATCTTGTATATCTAATTGAATATCACTTTTACGATTTTTTTTTTTTTTTTTGTCTTCAGTCATTTGACTGGTTTGATGCAGCTCTCCAAGATTCCCTATCTAGTGCTAGTCGTTTCATTTCAGTATACCCTCTACATCCTACATCCCTAACAATTTGTTTTACATACTCCAAACGTGGCCTGCCTACACAATTTTTCCCTTCTACCTGTCCTTCCAATAGCAAAGCGACTATTCCAGGATGCCTTAGTATGTGGCCTATAAGTCTGTTTCTTCTTTTAACTATATTTTTCCAAATGCTACTTTCTTCATCTATTTGCCGCAATACCTCTTCATTTGTCACTTTATCCACCCATCTGATTTTTAACATTCTCCTATAGCACCACATTTCAAAAGCTTCTAATCTTTTCTTCTCAGATACTCCGATTGTCCAAGTTTCACTTCCATATAAAGCGACACTCCAAACATACACTTTCAAAAATCTTTTCCTGACATTTAAATTCATTTTTGATGTAAACAAATTATATTTCTTACTGAAGGCTCGTTTAGCTTGTGCTATTCGGCATTTTATATCGCTCCTGCTTCGTCCATCTTTAGTAATTTTACTTCCCAAATAACAAAATTCTTCTACCTCCATAATCTTTTCTCCTCCTATTTTCACATTCAGTGGTCCATCTTTGTTATTTCTACTACATTTCATTACTTTTGTTTTGTTCTTGTTTATTTTCATGCAATAGTTTTTGCGTAGGACTTCATCTATGCCGTTCATTGTTTCTTCTAAATCCTTTTTACTCTCGGCTAGAATTACTATATCATCAGCAAAACGTAGCATCTTTATCTTTTCACCTTGTACTGTTACTCCGAATCTAAATTGTTCTTTAACATCATTAACTGCTAGTTCCATGTAAAGATTAAAAAGTAACGGCGATAGGGAACATCCTTGTCGGACTCCCTTTCTTATTAGGGCTTCTTTCTTATGTTCTTCAATTGTTATTGTTGCTGTTTGGTTCCTGTACATGTTAGCAATTGTTCTTCTATCTCTGTATTTGAACCCTAATTTTTTTAAAATGCTGAACATTTTATTCCAGTCTACGTTATCGAAAGCCTTTTCTAGGTCTATAAACGCCAAGTATGTTGGTTTGTTTTTCTTTAATCTTCCTTCTACTATTAATCTGAGGCCTAAAATTGCTTCCCTTGTCCCTATACTTTTCCTGAAACCAAATTGGTCTTCTCCTAACACTTCTTCCACTCTCCTCTCAATTCTTCTGTATAAAATTCTAGTTAAGATTTTTGATGCATGACTAGTTAAACTAATTGTTCTGTATTCTTCACATTTATCTGCCCCTGCTTTCTTTGGTATCATAACTATAACACTTTTTTTGAAGTCTGATGGAAATTCCCCATTTTCATAAATATTACACGCCAGTTTGTATAATCTATCAATCGCTTCCTCACCTGCACTGCGCAGTAATTCTACAGGTATTCCGTCTATTCCAGGAGCCTTTCTGCCATTTAAATCTTTTAATGCTCTCTTAAATTCAGATCTCAGTATTGTTTCTCCCATTTCATCCTCCTCAACTTCCTCTTCTTCCTCTATAACACCATTTTCTAATTCATTTCCTCCGTATAACTCTTCAATATATTCCACCCATCTATCGACTTTACCTTTCGTATTATATATTGGTGTACCATCTTTGCTTAACACATTATTACATTTTAATTTATGTACCCCAAAATTTTCCTTAACTTTCCTGTATGCTCCGTCTATTTTACCAATGTTCATTTCTCTTTCCAATTCTGAACACTTTTCTTTAATCCACTCTTCTTTCGCCAGTTTGCACTTCCTGTTTATAGCATTTCTTAATTGCCGATAGTTCCTTTTACTTTCTTCATCACTAGCATTCTTATATTTTCTACGTTCATCCATCAGCTGCAATATATCGTCTGAATACGGTTTTCTACCAGTTCTCTTTATTCCGCCTAAGTTTGCTTCTGCTGATTTAAGAATTTCCTTTTTAACATTCTCCCATTCTTCTTCTACATTTTCTACCTTATCTTTTTTACTCAGACCTCTTGCGATGTCCTCCTCAAAAATCTTCTTTACCTCCTCTTCCTCAAGCTTCTCTAAATTCCACCGATTCATCTGACACCTTTTCTTCAGGTTTTTAAACCCCAATCTACATTTCATTATCACCAAATTATGGTCGCTATCAATGTCTGCTCCAGGGTAAGTTTTACAGTCAACGAGTTGATTTCTAAATCTTTGCTTAACCATGATATAATCTATCTGATACCTTGCAGTATCGCCTGGCTTTTTCCAAGTGTATATTCTTCTATTATGATTTTTAAATTGGGTGTTGGCAATTACTAAATTATACTTCGTGCAAAACTCTATAAGTCGGTCCCCTCTTTCATTCCTTTTGCCCAGCCCGTATTCACCCACTATATTTCCTTCCTTGCCTTTTCCAATGCTTGCATTCTAATCTCCAACTATTATTAAATTTTCATCTCCTTTTACGTGTTTAATTGCTTCATCAATCTCTTCGTATACACACTCTACCTCATCATCATCATGGGCGCTTGTAGGCATATAGACGTTAACAATCGTTGTCGGTTTAGGTTTTGATTTTATCCTTATTACAATGATTCTATCGCTATGCGTTTTGAAATACTCCACTCTCCTCCCTATCTTCTTGTTCATCACGAAACCTACTCCTGCCTGCCCATTATTTGACGCTGAGTTAATTACTCTAAAATCACCTGACCAAAAGTCGCCTTCCTCTTCCCACCGAACCTCACTAATTCCTACTATATCCACATTCACCCTATCCATTTCCCTTTTTAAATTTTCTAGCCTACCAACCTTTTTTAAGCTTCTAACATTCCACGCTCCGACTCGTAGAATGTTATTTTTTAATTTTCTGGTGACCCCTTCCTTAGTAGTCCCCACCCGGAGATCCGAACGGGGGACTATTTTACCTCCGGAATATTTTACCAAGGAAGGCGCCTCCATTATTGTTATGTGAAAATGCAGAGCCACATTTTCTTGGAAAAAAAAGCAGCTGTAGTTTTCCATTGCTTTCAGCTGCGCAGTACTCAGAGGACTGAGTGATGTTGATACGGCCGTTTAAGTCGTCCTGACTCACGCCCCTAACAACTACTGAAAGAGCTGCTGCCCTCTTTCAGGAATCATTCCTTAGTCTGGCTCTCAACAGATACCTCTCCGATATGGTTGCACCTTCGGTCCAGCTACTCTGTATCCCTGAGCACTCAAGCCCCCTGACCAACGGCAAGGTCTCATGATTCATAGAGGAGGACTTTTACGATTAGGCTTACTGAAGAATGTCCGCGTCGCATGAACGGAAAACAGGACGAACAAAAAACAAACAAAACGACTATAAACATTAACGAACGATTACAAACAAACTTGGTATACAGAGGAAGTCGTCCGCAATATGTTTCCTGCGCATTCTCTGCTTTTTCGGCCATATAGTCCTTTAACCCGGCAAAACTCTTGAGAAGGTAGTCGTACAGGGAAAAATTGAGGGCAACAGGTCACGCGAAAGACCACCGAAAAGATGGCTGGACGAAATTGAACATACATTAAAAAAAAACCTAGAAACATAAATATGTACATAATTATGAACAGAACATAAACGTAAAAGAACTTCAAACTGCCTCTGCAATCATCGAGATCTAAGTATCATTTTTGTTACAAAACATTGTCGCGCATAATGCGACAGTCCTTCGCATAATGCTCCTCCTTGCTGCAGTAGGAATACAGCTGCTTGCCCGTACATGCTTTGGCTACATGCCCTAATTCGGAGTATCGGAAGCACCAACTCGCTCTAATATATTCCTTAATCTAGCAAGACCCATAATTCACAAATAACCTACCTTTACCGAGAAAAACAGCACGTAACTGCTTATGACATTCAACTATGTAATGTATATTACTGCTGTCCCTGTTCCATGCACGAAAAACTACTTGAAAAATGTTTTTTTAAAAATCATCCTCTGAATATTTTATATTCTGAGCCCGAATCGCTTCCATGAACCCTTGCTCTTCCAAATCTCGCGGGACATCGTAAACAATCATACGGGATCTCAGGACTTTAGTGGTCACCGTCTTTATTGAATATTCATTAATATTCTTATTGCTTCTGATATTTCTCTCGGTCTCACTATCATCCGTCATAATCCTGACACCTTTCAGATTTTCCTTCAAACTGAGAATGTGCAAGCCTTCCTTCCTGGCCTCTAAGTTCTTTATCACCTGGCCTTTAAAGGCTGAGGTTGTAACACCTGGATGTTTATCAATTAATAGTATTTCAGGCCTTTACAACTTCAGAGGCAAGTTCTTCACAGGTGGCGGTGGTGGCAGTGAAGCAGACTCTCGTTCACCCATCCCGGCCCTGAAACCCTCGATATATACCTGAAGTCGGTCGTTCCTGTTAACCTTCAATAAACGCGTTACGACAGTAAAGAGAATAGTATCATTTATTTTATAAAATGTACGGTTTTGAGAAGACTTAGAAAAAAATGGTTTGGTAAATTTTTAATTTGAGCCAAATAAAATTTTAAGTAAATTAATTGGATTTATAGCGAGTTATGTACTAAGGGAAGGTATGAAATGCCACTTTAATTAACAAATTTAATTTTCAACAATAAAAGGTGTATTATTTTTCGTTGATGTTATAAATTTTTATTGAGCACGCAAGTGTATGAAGGGATGACAAGAAACGTTACAGTAGTTTGCAAATTTAACAGTCGACCAAGGGATCACATCTAGGTTTATAATACGAATATTTGAAATAAAAATTAATTTAAGTATAAAAAATGCGAAAATGAAATAGAATTCTAAATTAAATGAAATACAGTCTAAATTTCACTAACTATAATGTAAAGAAATGTTTACGTAAATTAGATAAATATACGTAGATTAAATTTCATCGATTTAAAATTTTGACATAGATTCATAAAATTCAATTTTATCGATTCAATTTCATTTCAAAATCATAAATATGGCACTTACTGTAACTGCCATGGTGAACTACATAAATAAGGGTTTATTTAGGTACCTGACTTGTGTATTTTTTTTAGTACTTTAATTTTCTTATTTTTAAATTTTGTATTCTTTCTGATTTTAAAAAAAGGTATCTCAAGATTGGTGAAAATTAAAAAAAATAACACTACTTTTTTTATTCCGTAAATAAAGAAAGTTTTTTTTAAAGGTTTTACCGATTTTTTAATAAAAAATACATAATATTGAAAAAAGTTAAAAAAATATTTTTGTAATCTGGGGAGAATTTTGTCATAAATCGATTATACGCTTTCAATTAAAATTCTAAAACAAAACTATTGTGAACAAATTTGATTTACTATTACGTTTCCAAATATTATTCATATTGAAAATTAAATCATTATTTAGATAATTCTACGTCACACTTAACGTATAATACCTTAGTTTTTTAATTCCTTTACCAAGTTTAAATGTAAATTTCTTTAAGTAAAATTAGCATACAGATAGCTATATCTCATTTTAAACAGCTTGTAGAATTATCATCTAGCTCGTACAGAGTATTTTTATAAGTATAAAACCTTTAAATTTATTTTCCTAAAAAAAGTAATTTTTCGACACTTGTTTTTAACTTCAAGTCCTTATTAACTATGATCCATAAAATTATAACGGATTTTTTAATTATTTTAAGAACTAAAAAAGGCTGTTATAATCCAAATTAATATAGATTTTATAAATATTTATTAAATACATGTCCTTTTAAAACAAATATGATGTTTATTTTGCTGTAAATACGATGTAATAAAGTGTCGTAAGCGATTGAAATTTTATAAAATGTTTACATAAATCGTGATTTTGTTAATGAAAAATAGGTAAAAATAGTATTTCTATAAAGTAGGAGATTTTAAAAGAAAATGACAAGTAAATAAGTTTTTTTATCGCCCGATAGCATTGGTGTAACGAGCAAAATCATTGCAAACCAATGGGTTTTTTCACGATAAGATGCTGAATGAAAAAAATAGTTTTTTTGCCGACCAAAAGAGATCAGAGATGATTTAAAATGTTTAATTTGATGCTTGTTAAGAGAATATATTCCACATCGCAAGCTGTTGTTGTGATAGTGGAAAAAGAAATATTCATGAACAGGATACCGGGTAGGTTAATTCGCCAGTTGAAAACCCGGTTTTATATATGATAAAATCGCTGTGTGGGGTTAAGCCACACGTAGTGACGATTCCCCGAGTCCACGTGCCACCAAAGCATTTACACTAGCGTTGTTTTCTCTTGATTTACCATATGTCATTAAATTTTCATTCTTTCGTACCATCATCTTATTATCATTATTTACTCACTTAATACATACAGTAACAATTTTGCGTTACAATCTTAAAATTCCACATTTATAATTTCTCAGCGAATCAAAATCGCTTCATTTTTTCTTATTTCTGGGCAATCAGGATTGTTTTTTTGATTATTTATTTTACATTATTAACTGTTCAATCCGTTATGTTTTAACAGAAGGTAAAACAGGAAGTAAATATTACAGCGTGGTTAGTAATTGAAAAAATTCTTGTACAATTCTGCGTAACAATAAAATAAAAATAAAACATACATTTTATTTATTTTGATTTAAATAGGATGTAATAAAATGTCGTAGCCGTTAAAATTTTAAAAACTTTTTACAAAAACCGTGATTTTAATACTCTGATTTAAATATAAAATGACGAAAAGTCGGCTATTCGTTATTTTATTTTGTTTCCTTTTACCCCTCTCAAACATGTACCCAGTCATCGTGACCCTCTAATTACTTCGCTACCTGCATACGCCGAACAATATCAGATCCAACAGTTAAATAAACGTCAACGTACCAACTTGCAGCATCATAACTTCTAACTTTCCCAGCTCAAATTTTTTCGACCATAAACTTACCGTAACTCAAGAAGAACTCAACCGATCTTCATCAAATTTTCACATGCACAACTTCAGATACATTACAGCATATCTAAATTTCAATGAAAGTGATCTATTAGTTTTGGAAATATTCGAGCCAAAACATTTTATACATAGGCTTATAAATAAATAAATACATATATAAATTTATATGGAAATCACAATTTAAATGAATTGTATTTTCCTACTTCTCATACAACAAAACGTAAAGAAAATTTATTTTCATCCACCCACTCCCACCACGCTACCGAAAGTAATACCGTAGTTTTCTTCGAAAAGTCGGGTAACAAAGTACAAAACGATCATTCACACAAACTATTTTTAGAGTTAAGTATAAGCATTCAGTCGGCATATTTTTACAATGTAATAAATTTAATTTATATGCTCATCCACTAAATAAAAAAATTGTGAGAAAAGATCAATTTCAAAAGTTCGAAATTTAAAGGAAATTTAGATTTATGAGGAGTATTAATTACTCACAAACATAGAATGAATTCTAATTTTATTGTAAGGATTTTTGGTGTCATAATTTAATCGATGACCTGTCACGAGTCGCAAATCACTAACTAAAATGGCACAGTCATTCCTAGAATAAGAAGCATCCAGTGTCCGGTGTTCACTACATATATACATACATAAGTTAAATGTGAAGTAATTTGTGAAGTAATCTTCTTCAGTGAGCCCTATGAAATGCAGTAATATTCAGTTCTAAAATCAATATCTTTCACTCTATCCATAACAATGATCGGTATATAATTAAAATCGATATTCTCAAAGAAAGCAATGGTAATAGATTTTTTGTATCTCGTAAGCTTTATATGTATTAAAGCCGTAAGCAAATTATCGTATGAATTTTTACAATGCCTTTCATATATAAATATTTTTTTCCTCAGTATTAAAATTATTTTTATGCAAAATATCGATGTTTCAATAACATTTTTTTGTCGTTATTTATTTATTAAATCCTAATAATATTAAAATGTAAATTAATTTTAATAATTAATTTATCCAATAAAAATACGTTTTGTTAAAAAAATACAACTCCTACGTAAAAATCAAACAAGATCTCGTGTATAAAACTAAAAAAGAAGAAAGAGTGTGAAAAGGGACGAGTGATTAATAACCTGATTGATTTATAACTGACAAAGTTTTACCCCGAAAGTTCGTTCATCTTCTTAACCAGTTTACAAACAACTTTACAAGTTTTTTCATTATATTGCCTCTATTTTGTTTATAATAAATTTTGTCTATAATAACGTATATAAATCAGATGGCATGAACAGAAAATTATTATTAATATAAAAATAATAATTTTTTCTACGTAAGGGATCAATAAATTTAAATTCCCTACAAGTGATCGTAAATTAAAATTAAAATGAAAAAATTGGTATAGTGTGATTTAAACATTGATTACATACATTTACTTATTTATGAAAATAACAAAAAACTAGATTTAATAATTAAATATACTGTATAGCTACATATTATACTTACTGAATGATGTACAAGTGGTACTGGCGCTTTCTGCGGACATTCTATTAGGAAAATAATGAAAAAAGTTCATACAAATATGAGTTCAGAAACGCTCCGTTTGCGAGTTACGGCTAGCGAAAATATCCCCCTGATTTCTGGGCAGAGAGTGAAATAAAATCATACTGAAATTCTAGGAACCTAAATTAAGGGGGATAGTTTATTATGGGTTTTGAACTGAAAAATTGAATAAAGCCATACTATCAGTAGTATTCATAATATTCAACGTAAAACTGAAAGATTTGTTTAAAAACATTTATTACAGAATAATATAACAAAGTAATACAAAAACTTTCTTAAATGACTAATAAATGCGTAAAATTTATTATAAAACTTATAGAGAATTTAATTTTGAGAGAATTTATGTAAAATAGCCCTCTAAAAAAATACAAGTGGAAGAAATTTGATTTAATTACCGACAACTTACCGTATGAAAACAAAAGGATTACACGTTGCAAGCATGTTTCCTTTCCTACAAAGTGAAATAATACAAACAATAATGTTGTATTAAAGATAAAAATATTTAAAAAATTCAGTAGTAATGTTATTCAGACGATAAACTTTACGTATCTTTTTTCGAATTCGCTATTAAATTGAAAATTTGATAAATTACGATTTCGTAAATTGGTCTTACAATAATCGGTTGGCCAACAATGCATATTATGTCGTGCCATCAGTGTATTGCATGTTCTGCGTAACTGCTGTTAATTTTTACTAGTACAGTGTGGTACTGGTGTCTTAATGCAGCAATACCTTTATTATTTACGACTGAGAAATACGTTGACATGGTATTTATCTTGGAGTGTGTGATGGAAATGCAACTGCTGCTACTGCAGAATACCAAAGAAGTTTTCGTGATCGTAGAGTTCCAAATCCTTAAACAATTAGTGACAGTCCATACGCTACGAAATGTTGCCCCTCCCCATGTCGCACATGCCGTATCGGCATACTTAATGAACAACTTCCAGAGTGATGAATTGGTCATGGCGAGCTACCCTCCTCCTGGCCGTCAAGATCATCTGATCTAACACCGTTAGATTTTTTCGTAAGGAGTTGGATGAAAAGTATTGGGTACAAAAGAAAAAATTTCATACGCGTGAAGAGTTGGTTCTTCGCATTATACATGCCGCCGCACAAATTAAGGGACAGATTAAGTCGTACAGAATTGCGGAACGTATTGCCAGCCATCCGAAAGCGTGGAGCAAAAAGGACAGATTTTTGAAAATTTACTGTAAACTTTATTAAATGTATCAATTACATTTTTAATTTTTTTAATTTATCAATTGCACGTTAACTTCATTTTTTGTAATTGATAACGTTTATAAGTTTTCATACGGTTTACTGTTAATAAAAAAATCAAATTCCAACTTTTTTTTTGTTTATTATTGGGCAATTTTATATCAATTTTTTCAGCATTAAATTCTCTCCAAGTTTTGATAATAAATTTTACGCATGTATTAGTCATTTAACAAAGTTTTTGTATTACAAACTTAAAAATCGTGTTTTTAAACAACAAATATTTCTATTTTACCTCGAATGTTATGAAAAGTGTTGGAGATATGGTTATGGAAACAATTTTATTCAATTTTTTAGGTAAGAAACCACAATAAACCGTCAAGATTACCCCTTAATTTAGGTTTCTAGAATTTCAGTGTGGCTTTATTTCACTCTTTGTCAAGGAATCAGCGCGAAATCTTTGGCTTACCGTAACTCGCTAACCGATGTTTATATGAAGCTTTTTTCATTATTTGTTTTTTTAGTTGAATGAGCTCAGAAATTTCTGGGAACACAACGTACATCACCTTATGTAAAGCAATTCGAGAAACAAGATATTTAGTTTAGCACAATCGGCAGAAGATAAAACTTACGAGCCAGTGGCAGCGGTTGAAGAAAAAATATACATTCAGAATAATCTGATTAGTAATGCTTCAACATTAAACAAGTATAATGTAACAAATTCAATCGACCATGAATAAATATATATAGTAAATATAAGGATGCTTCATGAAGAAACTGATAGAATCTCAGGACATGTTCTACAAGAGAAAATAAAGTAAACTATTTGTTTTTCAGTTATAGCTTTCGAAAACGTTTTCCCTGATTGCTTCTCAGGTAAAATAAAACCATAATGAAATTTTTTGAACTTAAAAAAAGGTGTAAATTTCACGGTTTCATATGGATTTTGATCTGAAAAAAATGAGTAAAATAGGTCCGACATCTGTGTATATCTAATAAAGTTTGAAAAAATGATTGTAAAACACATAAAAATTGGTGTCGCCAAAAAACAATATTTTACGTACAATAACTTCCATAAATTGCCAGTTTTGTTTCTAGATATTTTGTAGTATTGACATGATTTTTGTTTTGGTCATTTTGTTTTTAATAAAATTCAAAATTTCTTTAACTCTTCTGTATATTCAGCGAGTTGCTTATTTAGATTTTAATTATGTAGATTTTCTCGTAACTAAATTCTCTACAAATTTTGATTCTTCCCGTCAATCAAACGAAATTATTTTACATCAAACCTAACAAATTCTTTTCTGCGAAACTAATTTGTTGTGTTTTACAATGATTTTCTATAAAAATTAATAGAGATGCAGTTCTCGGATCTATTTTATTAATTTTTTTTAGGTGAAACCATAAATTTACTTTTAAATTTAAGTTCTAAGGGTTTAGGTAAGGTTTTTTCTTTGATCCTTGGAATAGAAGTCGAGGCAAAATTTTCGCAAGCTATAACTTGTAAACAAAGAATTTACGAATCCTTATTTAAAATAAACTTTTTTATGTATTTTCACTTGTAGAACACGTTTAAAATAACTAAGGTAAATTAATACAAGCAAAAATTGTTAACGATTGGTAACAATTCTATCCCGCTATCGTAAAAGAAATCGAATCATCGATAATGAATTATGATATTATAGCTCACATTTAAAATAGAAAAACTTTCTTTAATATTCATCGAACTGTAACTACAGATTCACATTTAGTAAACTGCATGAAACAGAAGGCTCTTTATTCAAGAGTCGCCATATTCGCTAATGGCGCTGCCAAGGAATCAGTCTACGATCATGCACGAGACGAACTGTCTCCCTTTTGATTGTATTCTTTAAATAAGACTCAACAGTTCATCCCAGAGGTATAACAAATTAAAATTCCGATCGGTATTTTTTTTTTTTTAATAAAAAAATCAGATAATTTCCGTTTATTCGTCGATTCACCCAATTTTTTTGAGGTAATTAGGTATTAAGTTGACTAATCGTTACTTACGTAATAAAACTTTTGATGTGCAAAAGTTAAATTTAATTTAAATTCAGAAACTGCTATTTGTAATATTTTTAAAATCATATCAATTATTTTTATAAATTTTGAGTACTACCTAAAAACTTATAGCAGTAAGCTCTTCACGTAGAATTACCGATTAGTTATTCGGTAAAGAATACATTTTTAAAACAATAAAATTGAACGAGGATATCTTCGTTAAATTTTTTTTTATTATAAATTTGTATATAAAAAAGTATGACAGTTCAGTAAACTTCCCGAGCAACCAAATTAAAATTTAATGTTAATTGAACTAATTCACGGTCTATGTATACTTTTAATTACTTTTTGTACTTAAAATCCAATTCAGTTTATTAAATTTGTATCATAGATTTTAACTTATCGCAACGATTTAATACATCAATTTCATTTTCATTTCACATTCAATTCAGGTTTAACCAGTGAGTGTAAATTTATATATATATATTCAATTAAAAAATGTTTATTCCAATTCTTTTTTTTTTTGTAACTTAAATGTTTTTTGGGTAGTAATAATTAATAGCTAATAAAAAATTATTAATCAGTTATAGTAAAAAAATATAAAGCATATCTTTCATAATACACTCGATTAAATTAAATTGCTTTTAAGTACAATAATATATAATCTATCTTCTTTCCTTTATTATTACTTTAATTATGGCCCAGTGGCAGTTTAAGTGCGAAGATAAGGATCCTGGATCATAAAAAATTAAATAATTTATTTACAGTTAACTGTGTATTATAATCATAATATTCGTAGAAGTTTTAGCTGCATCACATATTTGTAAGTACCGGATGCGTCAGAATGAATCCCTCATTTCTCAAGGCCACTGATCGGAAGTATAGGTAAGTTAAGGGATACGGGAGGTCCCTTTGGCTCTGGCTGAAGATGAATTTCGTCAGTAGGCGATGCTTTAGTTAGATGAACAATGGGGCAATGTTATCGAAACTTTCTTTAAAAACACAGAATACGTGACCGCGACGTAAAGAGCATTTCGTACGCGCGGTCGTTCCACATCGGAAAACGATACTGAAGCGGGTCACAAATGTAAATAAAGCTGGTTCTGTATTACCGAGACGACCAGCTGGCCGTCCTAGAACCATCAGAACTCAGAACACCTGAAAACGTCGCTGCTGTAAGAGCGTCTACAGAGCAGTTTCCAAGCCGTTCTGCTCGAAAACATATTTCTGTACTCGGAATTTCCGATCGTTCTATGAGGCAAATTTTGCACGCCGATTTGAATTTGCACCCATAAGAAATGACTCTTGCACAGGAATTAAATGAGAAAGACTGAGAATGCCGGATAACTTTATGTCAGGGTATCCTTTCAGGTGGGCCCCCACGAGTCTGTTCTGTAAAGAAGCGATGAAACAAATTTCCATATTTCAAGCATCGTAAACAAGCAAATTTTTTGGAACTACATGAAAAAACCCCAATATCGTCACCAAATAACTCTTCATAACCTATAAGTGAGGTATGGTGCGCTATATCCATTTTGGGAATTGTGGAGACCCTACTTTGTTGAAGAGGGTGGCGTCATCATTCCGACCGGTACTGTGATATGTTGGAAAACTTTCACCAGCCCCAAATTAACAGAATTCGATGACGATGAATCAGGAGACACCTTGTTTTAAAAAGCTGAGCCACAGTTTACACTACTCGACGCTCTCGTGCCACATTTTGAAAGAGATGTTTCCGAGACGTCTGGTTACGTTTATAGAGTGGTCACCTCGCTCTCCTGATCTAAACCCCTGCAAATTTTTTTCTGGGGTTTTCAGAAAAGTGAGGTCTAAAAATATCGGTCTCAAACCCTTGAAAAACTTAAGGACGAGGTAGGAGAAGTTACCACCGCTATTCCTCGACATATGCTGGAAATAATGATGCAAAACTTCCAGGAACGGCTTCGAATGTATGTCGCTGGTGACGGCTGCCGGTGACAGCTGGTAACAAAACTTCATTAAATTCCTTTCATAAATAAAATATATTTTTTTTAGATCTTTTATGGTTTTTTTTAGTAACCTGTTAAATTTGGGGCTCTATTCTGCCGCACTCTAATTAATAATGATTCTACATTTTTTGAAATTAAATGAATAACTGTGTTCTAATTGTGTTCGTCAATTCTATGAAGCACTTTCTAGTTTTCATGCTAATTATTCAAAAACCGACCGAATTGTGGGTTTTCGGTTTCCGTTGTGTATTTACTAAATAGATTTTCATAAACTCCATTGTTTTTTTCCCAGCTCATTTTGAAATGTTTTCCATCAAGAAAAAGTAATACATTTCACTCATATCTTTTAGTTAATTTATTTGTTTATCCTAATTATTTTGAAATTATCGATATAAGATATTTTAAAGTTCTAACTGCTTACATTTATACAACATAGATTGAGAAGAACGGGTGCTTTACTGGCTTCTGAGAATGTATTAAGCAGATGTTATTTCCGACTAAAAGTTTTCTTTCGAGTAAAACTTAATTTTTTTCATTCTTTCCATTAATGAAAACATGTGTGTTTCTCTGGTTACAATTTTAAAAATATAAAACAAAAAGGGACCCTCAGTTAAAACTACATAAATATTTTGAAAGTAAATCGATTCAAAATTTATCCTTTGATTTTTTTTCTATTAAATATGAAGAAAAATACATCCTAAACAATTAAATAACAAAACTATTACACAAATTTTAAGAAGTTTATATGAAAGTGGTTTAAATGTCTATTCACTTTAATTTGTATTGTTTGAAAATTTTTGATAGAATACTTCTTCAGCTAGTAAAATCGGTAGAAATAGTGTATTTAAATAGGGTGAAGCTTCCATCGAACTGAAGAATGATTTCAAATTATAATCCTTAAAGATTTAATTTAATGAATATAAGATATCTATATAAATCAATCCTAAGCGTAAACTGAAAAAATTAGGACAGAGTTTGGAATTAATTTTTTATCTTATTATTTTTTAAGTTCATCATAACTTTACGGATGCTAAAATCCTAAGAATGAGGTGGCCCACCGGTAGATATTTTAAGTAAAGGCATATAGAAGCCTACATTTCAATCAACAGCTAGAATTTCAACCGTTTAGATTGCTGTGTGCAGTTAAAATAAGTTTATTATGACGTTTTCTTTAAGAAAGTTTTACCGTGTAAACAGAAAAAAAGTCGAAATAATAAATACAAATTGAAATAATTGGCTTATGACCAGTTTTTTTATAAAACGTAATGGTAATATTAAAATAAATCGCATTAACAATTTATAAAAAAAATTATTAATTACATACATAATAAACAAATTAAAAATATTAATTATCGCTTTTTAACAATGCTATTTATCGCTTGGAAAAATTATGTAATCCCCATAAAATTGTAAAAAAATAACATTTTTTATTAAATCGCTGATAATTGAAATAGTTTTTTTTCTTTTATAAATGAAATACGACAATAAAATTCCGTAAAATACGACGATGTGTTCTCGGTTTTAGTCATAATAATAACATAATAAGAAGCTATCTGAATAAGTTTAAGGACGTTTTACAAGATTCAACAAGAAAAATCGTAAAAGAATCACATACATCTCCCAACAGTTCTTGTGCTTTACTTATTCATCCGTACAAATAAATACACAGATACTCTGATTTATGTTTATCAATATGGACATATTGCATTATCGAACATATTAATATTTTATTCGCGAACATATTTTTTCAATTCCTTTTTACGCATTCGATAACATTTGGTTACGAGAACTCAACTAGTACTAACAGGCTTTTGAATAGGAATTGCAGAGAAGGTCTTGTCGTTAAAGTGCGTAGAGTTTATTCCACTTCCTTTCAAAAATATTCGACTCTAATAACCATCAGCGATTCAATAACGGAAAAAGATAATTAATCGATGCATCTATAAAAATCGGAAAGATAGAAACGGGAAAGACTGAAGAAAATGAGATCATGTGGTTAAGGAATTACGGGAGAGTTAAGCTTTAATGGAAATTAATAGAGATCAAAGGAGTGTTCGGCTCATTAATAGAAAATACTGTTTAGCAACTAAAGTAAAGAAAATAATAATAATTAAACAACTAAATCTACTTTTACGTAATCGAATATTTTTATTACTCTAATTAGTTTATTTTATTATATTACGTATTATTTCACAAATAGATTTAATATAAAATTGTCAAATCATTAACAGACGGAAAATTATAAAAAAAATATAAAATTTGTTAACTATTGTATTCGTTGTTAAAATTCCAGTTATACAGTTTAGGCATCGTGCATTTATATTCAATTCACAAATTATGATTTTGCATAATAATAATAATTAACACGTATGTATGGATATGAAGGACGCAAGTACGTAGAAGTATATGAATTTAGTTTACATGTACTGTATGGGGATGTGTACATGTGAGTACAGCAATACAGACTTTAAATAACGCTAAAAGCGTGTTCATTTTCACGCACACGCGCGTACACTCACACTCACACCCGCACATACACACACACACACACACACACACACACACCATCCACTTGTCTGCTAAAGCTATGGAACTTGGTGTGCGTTTATGCATAAACGAATGAGTGGGCATATAATGATCGGTGTGTGTACCTTATGAGGATGTGCAAAGTAGCCTATCAGGAGGTGAGAAGGGGCACTTCAAGCTTTCAGGTCGGGCAATGAATAAAATTACTAAGATCCGTAAACAGTTTTTTTTATTTTTTATTAATGTAATGACTCAGGGAATTTCAACGCGTGTATATTAATAATCTATAGGACAATTTACTAGTCTATAAAAATATTTAAAGATCCTTAACAGTGCATTGCATTTTATTTTATATACGAGTAATATTCAGATTTAAAATAATAATAATAACAACAACAGTAATTTTGTTCTAAAAAACAACCGTGAGATTGTAAGTTGTCTAACAGCTGTTAGATTTTCATAACAGTTATCGTTAAAGTACTGTAACATTTACCTATATTCGATTTTGGGTTCGTATTGTATAAATGTATTTGGATTGGCGCGGGTGGTATGGAGCCAAACGGTTAAACAGACAATATATATTTAATAATGGAATACTTTCCAATAAAATTTCCACGAAATCGGATCAAAAACATATTTCTTTTCGGGTTTAAAAATTAAAATATAGTATATTTCTTCTTCTAAATGGTAAAAATATTATGTTTTTTCTGTTAAATAGAATAATTTCTTATTACCATATCTACTAATCGAAATCAAATACAAAGAAGGTGCTATGCTTAATAATCGAATGCAAGTCGGTTTGTTGCCGTAACTTTACAATTTTAGGTGACCTGACACAAAACAAGCTATCTCACAAAAATAACACTGTCGTTCAGAAAAATAACATACATCTGTATCAGGCTTACTAGAGAAAGTGAGTTCTCATTTTTCTTCTTCTTCGAGACCATTATACTTTCGCTTGTTCGCAGAACAAGCCCTCCAAAACTTAAGTGATATTCAGTTTTATCACTTCTCATCACAAATTATTATAATCTGTCTATATTAACCATCATTACTCTCAGAGGTAGTGGCTCTGATCGTGCCGATTGTATCTGAAATAATAAGAAACCTCATACCGTTTACAGAAAATAAATACCACAAAAAAATGTTTATTTTTAAACGGTTGAATCTGTTAATAAATTTGATGTATTGTTTAAGAATCAAATCACAAATCTAGTTTGGACTTTTTTGAAAACGATTTTTGAGCGTTTTCCTTTCCGCGTATAAAGTATGGATTTTATTATTTTAACGATGTAAATTTATTTTAAATATGTACTGTAATCTTTAAACATAAATACAACTATTAAATTACAATATTTTAAATATTTTATTTCATTCCTTGTTAAAAAATAATAATAAAACGTCTGTTTTGAATTTAATAATCGTATTATTTTTCTTTGCTTTATTACGTCTGTTTTTGTAAATAAACTCGTTATTCTCCACTGATTTCTCATCTTTTTTATTTCCCTGGCGCCATAACTCTACAGCTGTCCTACAAGAAGGATGGTATGGTAATCGGTCAAAAAATGGGATATGGGTTTTTTGCATTTGGAGAGAGCAAAAAAATGGTAAGAGATGGTAAAACATCTTAAAAAGAAAATTTTAAATGGCGGCCATATTAATTTTTTAATCTTCAATATCTTTGTAATTATTTGTTTGATCAAATTTTTACTTATTACAAAATATATTAAGCATTTTACTTTGAATGAAATCATTTGTAAAAATCAGTTGATATACAATCGATTTATTGTAGACAATTAACCCGGCAGTACCCTTGCGTACCGCAATGCAAGCTGATAATTTTTTTCCTGTTTTTATTTCTTCTACTAAATGTAATAATATAATAATAATAATAATAATAATAATTTTTTTTTTTTTTTTTTTTTTTTTTTTTGTCTTCAGTCATTTGACTGGTTTGATGCAGCTCTCCAAGATTCCCTATCTAGTGCTAGTCGTTTCATTTCAGTATACCCTCTACATCCTACATCCCTAACAATTTGTTTTACATATTCCAAACGTGGCCTGCCTACACAATTTTTCCCTTCTACCTGTCCTTCCAAAATTAAAGCGACTATTCCAGGATGCCTTAGTATGTGGCCTATAAGTCTGTCTCTTCTTTTAAGTATATTTTTCCAAATGCTTCTTTCTTCATCTATTTGCCGCAATACCTCCTCATTTGTCACTTTATCCACCCATCTGATTTTTAACATTCTCCTATAGCACCACATTTCAAAAGCTTCTAACCTTTTCTTCTCAGATACTCCGATTGTCCAAGTTTCACTTCCATATAAAGCGACACTCCAAACATACACTTTCAAAAATCTTTTCCTGACATTTAAATTAATTTTTGATGTAAACAACTTATATTTCTTACTGAAGGCTCGTTTAGCTTGTGCTATTCGGCATTTTATATCGCTCCTGCTTCGTCCATCTTTAGTAATTCTGCTTCCCAAATAACAAAATTCTTCTACCTCCATAATCTTTTCTCCTCCTATTTTCACATTCAGTGGTCCATCTTTGTTATTTCTACTACATTTCATTACTTTTGTTTTGTTCTTGTTTATTTTCATGCGATAGTTCTTGCGTAGGACTTCATCTATGCCGTTCATTGTTTCTTCTAAATCCTTTTTATTCTCGGCTAGAATTACTATATCATCAGCAAATCGTAGCATCTTTATCTTTTCACCTTGTACTGTTACTCCGAATCTAAATTGTTCTTTAACATCATTAACTGCTAGTTCCATGTAAAGATTAAAAAGTAACGGAGATAGGGAACATCCTTGTCGGACTCCCTTTCTTATTATGGCTTCTTTCTTATGTTCTTCAATTGCTACTGTTGCTGTTTGGTTCCTGTACACGTTAGCAATTGTTCTTCTATCTCTGTATTTGAACCCTAATTTTTTTAAAATGCTGAACATTTTATTCCAGTCTACGTTATCGAATGCATTTTCTAGGTCTATAAACGCCAAGTATGTTGGTTTGTTTTTCTTTAATCTTCCTTCTACTATTAATCTGAGGCCTAAAATTGCTTCCCTTGTCCCTATACTTTTCCTGAAACCAAATTGGTCTTCTCCTAACACTTCCTCCACTCTCCTCTCAATTCTTCTGTATAGAATTCTAGTTAAGATTTTTGATGCATGACTAGTTAAACTAATTGTTCTGTATTCTTCACATTTATCTGCCCCTGATTTCTTTGGTATCATTACTATAATACTTTTTTTGAAGTCTGACGGAAATTCCCCTTTTTCATAAATATTACACACCAGTTTGTATAATCTATCAATCGCCTCCTCCCCTGCACTGCGCAGTAATTCTACAGGTATTCCGTCTATTCCAGGAGCCTTTCTGCCATTTAAATCTTTTAATGCTCTCTCAAATTCAGATCTCAGTATTGTTTCTCCCATTTCATCCTCCTCAACTTCCTCTTCTTCCTCTATAAAACCATTTTCTAATTCATTTCCTCCGTATAACTCTTCAATATATTCCACCCATCTATCGACTTTACCTTTCGTATTATATATAGGTGTACCATCTTTGTTTAACACATTATTAGATTTTAATTTATGTACCCCAAAATTTTCCTTAACTTTCCTGTATGCTCCGTCTATTTTACCAATGTTCATTTCTCTTTCCACTTCTGAACACTTTTCTTTAATCCACTCTTCTTTCGCCAGTTTGCACTTCCTGTTTATAGCATTTCTTAATTGCCGATAGTTCCTTTTACTTTCTAATAATAATAGTAAATTAATAAAAATTATCACCTTGCGGTTTGCGGTGCGCAAACGTAGTGCCGGGTTAATTGTCTGCAATAACTCGGTTTTTTGTCAACGGAGTTTCACAAATGATTTTGTTCAAAATAAAATGCTTAATAAATTTTGTAATAACTAAAAATTTGATCGAACAAATAATTACAAAGATATTAAAGATTAAACAATTAAGATGGCCGGCATTTTGAAATTTTTGAAGGTGACATTTTCAAAATTTTTTAATTTGTAAAATAAGACGCTAGTCTCAGATTTGCTTAATTTAATTAAAGTTGGTTATCCGTTCCCGAGAAATCATTTTTTGGTTGAAAATCACAAAATGGCGTCCAGAAGAAAATCAAAGCAAAATAGGACTTACGTCGATATGAACGTTTTTGATAATTTTGGTGTCCTTAATCAGTACCTGAAATTCGGGGAATACGTCCCGGAACATTCCGTATATGAGTTTTTTTAAATTTTAGGATTAATATCTTTAAGAGTGGGAGGGGATTTTTGGGGATCAATTTTTTCAAAATTTTACAAACATAACCCTACTTTAATTAAGCTCATTACATACGGCATGCGCTTATTTAAAAAGATAAAATTGCCCCAAAATTCCTCCCTTTACCAAAAATGGAAAAATCTTTCTATTTATTGGATTTTTTAACGGTATTCTTTTAATGTCTTCCTAGGCAAAGTAGTAGTGCAAGTGATTAAAAAAATACTTTGGGGGCAATATTGGTGATGGGGGAGCCGATCAATATTTAAAAATATCGATTTTTTTAATTTTTCAAAATTTTCTTGGATTTAAAATTTTGTAATAATATTACAATAAAACTTCATCATATTCATCCCCATCACCAAAAAATAAATTTTAGGTAAGTTTTTGTGGTTGTACATGATTTAGTGGATTTTTTAGATTGTTCCATTTAACATAGTAAACATAAAAAAAAAATTTCTTGGAAGGTGATTTTGGAGGTGGAGGAGTATAAAAAATAAAAAATACCTATTTTTGAAATTTTCAAAACTTTTTTCTGTTTATTTTAACATATATGATAATTTCACAATAAAATATTATCATAAATTACTCTCACCCCAAAAAAGAAATCTTACGTAACTTTTGTCACGTATCATTATTTTCCCACTGTATAAGAATAAATTACCAATGCCAGGAAAGTATTACAACCTTTTTTTTTTAATTTTTTTATATTTTGTAACTTTTCGTCATTAGAGCTGTACATAATTTCCAATTACACTACGTTTCATTATGTGCAAGAGGTTTTGATAATCTTTAAAAATTCAATTATAAACGGCTTCCTTTTTATATTATTATCGAAAATGAATTTATTAAATTTTGACTAGGAAATAAAACTAAATTTAGATAAATAAAACTCTACCTTTTATAGTTCTGAGAAAACGGCAAGCAAATTGTTATCAAGTTAGAAGATCGGTATGCATATTCGATTTTCTAATAGAGAAATATATTATTTACACATAAGCGGATTTTACTGAATTTTTTTTACATTATCTGTATTTTTTTACATGTTATTTGTAATATTATGTCTCTCGTTATATGATTTAGTCATCGACTCAAAATATTACCGTACGAAAAATGATTCTGTAAAATATTACGCGATGAAGGTTTAAACTTTTCTAAGTTTACATTTAAAATCTTCTTCAATGCTTACTAAAGCGAGATAAAATATGATTCGACGGTTTATTAATTGTATGATAATGTCGATAATATATCATTATTGATATACAAGAATATAACATTATACTATTGCTTTATTTTATAATTTTAAACGTTATTTTACTGTGAACATTTTTCTAGTATATTTCATAAAAAAAATCATCTCATCTAGACTGAAAAAGAAATTAATAGTCTTAAAAAAAATCAAGTTATTAAAATTTTATATGAATTTGAATAACTGGAAATTTCCCGCTTGTTATCGGTAATTTAACCATACGTAACATTTTTATTAAAAAAATGTACTATTATCATCGATTATTAATAGCGTATATTGTAATTAAAACTTTTAAACTCCGAATAAAACCTCTGGGCAACTTTAAAAATGGTTCAAAACCGGTTACACAGCATAAACTGTATTATTTGTTATCAGACACTTCAGTTTATTGCACCTAAGGCAATCGGTTATTAAAGTGTCGTTTATCGTCTATAACTCTTACAGTATGCATTATTACAGTATTATATGGTATCGGGGGTTGTATAGTACAAAATTTTTATTTAAAATAGGCCGATAAAAATTATTTATTAAGTTTATAAAATGTGAGAGCAGTTAAAAAATAGATGTAGAATATAATTGCGAATAAAAAACGGTAAATTTCCGTACGTAATCTAGAAAAACTTGTGTTTTTAAACCATAAAGGATCTTTTAAGTCCTTTTTCGGGTAGCATATGATGTATTTTAATGAAAAAAATAATTACGGTAAAAAACTGAAAATATTGAGTAATAGAAATGTACATATTTTGTAATATTTCAGTATGAAATACTGATAAATTAGTATTCCGTTATAATCCAAAATTTGTATTTTGAATTTCATCTGTTGCAAGAATTTACATTATACACGGCGCTGAGGTGTTTCGTTGTATATTAACCAGTTATATCTTATTACGTTGTTTTTTTTAAAGATTTCAGTTAAAGTAGGATATTCTTATTGCAACGCTAAAACCACGAAATATATTTTGAATGAATTTAAGCTTTACCCTTGACCAAATTTACAGATTTTATTAATTCTATATGTTTTTTCTTTTCTTTTTTTTTAATAGGAATGTCCGAGTTGCCCTTCTATTATAAGGGTTTTTCAATAAATTAAAGGAAATCTTTACAACAAATATGTTTACGTTCGCCTACATAGAACATTTCACGATATTTTTCATTATTTATTATTATCATTATTGTTTAGTACATCATTAGTACGATATGATGTACTTGTATCACAAGTACATCATATCGTATAAGAAGTACGTTATTTTTATAATCGAATGTCTTCGCTCAAAAATTAAAAAAAATCTAGCGTAAAAATAATTCATATCCCACATCCCAAAATAAGTTTCTGAGCTATTGTTAAAGTCAGAATTTAAAAGGGACTTTTCCAATTCTCTTTCCCGGGGGTCATTTTAATCTGACCTGTACTTAGGATTATGTACGTCAAAATCATCCTTTAACAGTGTGATTGGGAGAAGCTGGGTAAGGAAACGCGTTATATCATCCTTCTTCCAATCAAAATTCGGCAAGTATCTGCTGTAGATAATCTGCAGCGGACGCTACATTCATTACAACCGCTTGCAAGTTTGTATTTATTTCAATCGCTTTGGTGGTAGCTCTAGTCGACGTTAGTGTGGCCTCTTCACCACTAAATCTTATATTTGGGGGGTTGATCTTGTCGATAAATATTATGTCCTCTTAAACTGAAATTTAAATTTTGGCGAAAATGTGTTTCTTGCTAACATATACAAGTAGGGTCCACATCATATACCAAGTGTTGGAGCTCAAAGAGTTTGACAAACATCCACTAATATTCAATTGCAAAAATGACACCTTTCTGGAAATGTTTAGACACGAAATTTATGACACGTTTCTGGAAAAAAAATAGAAAAAAAGGGCCAGCCCTTTTTTTCTATTTTTTTTCCATTTTACGAACACCTTTATATTTGAAATTTATGTCATTGCCCGTGAAGTTCCCAGCATCCGAGTCGGAGATCAAGGAAGTGACAGACGAGGACAGGCAAGGTTTGGCGCCGATTCAGAGACGGGAACTCTAGAACAACAAAAACCTGTGCTCAGACAGGGACTACTGTTTCTACCGAAAGTGTTGATGCAGATCAGCTCCTCACTAACCTTGCTCCAAAGTTACCTACCATGATAGAGAGAATAATCGACAATAAAATGAAACCTCTCTGTCTCTCTCTCTCTCTCTCTCTCAAAAGAATATTATGAGACCGCCTAAGTTACAGCCACCAGAAAATTTATCGAGTAAAATAAGAGCATATCAGAACATAACAAAAAGAAGACAAACTTCAGGTTAAGGTTCAGCTACATAGTACGACAGATGAAGTTAAGAAGATTTCAGAACTCCTATGAAGACTTTGAAGCTATATTCTTCTGAGGTGATCTTACAATCAAGACTACACAGACCACCTAAAAACACACGAAGGGCTTATTTCCCCTTACCGAGGCGGAGGCTGGTGCGACCCCTACGATATTTACGTGAACCCTCTGCTACGATAGGCTATCCGACTTGCATGATTAGTTAATCTCTTCTGTAGCAAGGCTAGCTGACAGGGTACACTCCCACTCTAGAGCTACCAAATCTCTCTTTTTCCTGTTTAGCCTCCGGTAACTATCGTTTAGATAATACTTCAGAGAACGAATGAGGATGATATGTATGAGTGTAAATGAAGTGTAGTCTTGTACATTCTTAGTTCGACTATTCCTGAGATGTGTGGTTAATTGAAACCCAACCACCAAAGAACACCGGTATCCACGATCTAGTATTCAAATCCGTGTAAAAATAACTGGCTTTATTAGGACTTGAACGCTGTAACTCTCGACTTCCAAATCGGCTGATTTGGGAAGACGCGTTAAACACTAGACCAACCCGGTGGGTTAGAGCTACCAAACCTGGAGATCCGGTCTGGTACTCCGGTGGAACCGGCATATGTCCTGGCAGAGAGCGGATGCACAATCTCCGCACTGACTCCAGGTCCCTACTAACCGAAGCTTTCAAGGCTCCCATGCACTTACATACATGAACATCTTATTAAATGCTTGCCATCATGCGGGGGGGGGGGGGCATGTGGACCACGGAAGGACCTGCAATCACATCGATCCTGAATACCACATCGACAGCTTCAAAAATGGTTTATATCCGTATCAAAAATCTTTTTCAATGGGGGACAATCAGTAGATGGCCGAAAAATTTAGTCCTTATAGATGGAAATCAGGCCGTAAGAAAGTTGACATTTCCGAGGAGAACACTCGGAAATGCCAGCTTTATGTGTTGGACGCGTACTTATGCACAGCTATTGCTGGACGTGCGGATTATCTACCTCAGGGCAATAAAATATTATTTTAATATAAATGAACTAAAACTGTAAAACTGGATGAATAAGGAGATTATTTTCTCAAAATTTTGACTATTCAAAGTTTTCTATTCATATATTTAAATTTTATTACCCTCGCCGCAATCGTAATATAATATGTAGTACAACAAGAGGTAAAGAATAGTAATCATATTAAAAATCATCTTTCCACTTTTTGTTGTTTTACCACTCATGAGGTTTTGAAAAGTCAAGAAATGCAAAAAAAAAACGTCTTGAAAAGTCTAATAATGCAAAAAAGGAGAAGACTGTAAATTTTCGTCATTCACGCGCGCGCGCGCGTGTATGTATCTAAAGAAATAATTCAGGATTACTTGGTTGAAAAGTCTCAAAAATTTGGAACCACTCAGTAAGAACAGGTGTCATAAAGTATGAATATTTAAACCCATTATTAGTCTTTATTTCCTATTACTTCAGTTTACTGAACCCTAAACTTCATCAAAATGTAAAAGATGATAAGTCAGATGTATGGAATACAAGTTGAAATATTTCTAGAAAAAACGTTTTTCTGGAAAAATTTCGTAACGCTGCTGTCAATTTATTTATTTTTTAAAATAACTGGTTCGTTGCAATACAGGTATTAGGTGAAAATTAAACTGATGTAATGCTATAGGTACAGGTAAAATTTGCATAAATACACATAATTTGGTAGGACTTAGATATGCGGTAAAATATTAAACGAATCTTGTTAATAATTTAAATATAGTGCGATCATTTTATCCAGCACTATGTGCATTACTTCAATCGTCTCCAAGGAAACATTTTTCGTAAATTATCAACGCAGACAGAAATATCGTACGGAAGTGCAAAAAAGGCCACAAAGAAATTATTAGGTCTACATGCATACCGAATACATTGCGTACAGGAACTGAAACTCCCAGACATTATTAAAAGAATAAAGTACTTCCACTCGTTTATCAACCAGGTGAAAAGTAATGGGATGGGTATACTACTAGGTATGTGTTTTTTAGTGATGAGGCGTATTTTCACCCTAGCGATTACATCAATAGTCAGAAAAACAGATATTGGTCAACACAGAATCCACATTTCCATGAATCGCCGCTGCACTCAAAGAAGGTAGGAAATTGGTTTGCGATTTTTCGACGACGAATAGGAGACACGATTTTTTTTCTCATGAATCCTTGACAGTCCGTCGTACCAGGATTATGCAATTTGTAGCTTTTCTCCAGCCTGATGAACGCCATTGTTACCTGCAACAAGACGGAGCAACGTACCGTACATCCAAAAGCACCATGGAATTTTTGAAAAAAATGTTTGGTGATCACAATATTTCAAGAGGTCTGTGGCCTTCTCATTCCCCTGACTTATCGTCACCAGACTTCTTTCTCTAAGGTTTTTTAAAAGGACGTGTATATCGAGCAAACCCACGTACTCTACAAGACCTGGAGCGAGCCATTATTGCAGAGATGAATTCCATTTGCCCTGATCTCCTACGAAGGGTGTCAGAAAATATGGTGTGAAGGGTTCGACCTTCAGGAAAACGGTGGACATTTCAAACGCTTACTGTTAGAGATTAATAGTTACATAACTACATTTCATGAGTCAAACCAAGCGTGAGTATTTCTCTCTGTATTTTAATCCATAGTGGAATTATAGTATACAGCATAATGTGCGCGAAAAAATGATCACAGTGCATTAATAATCAAGCCAACCAATTGACGTTGGTACGTTTGGTTGTCATCTCTCTTTTGGATTGATTTTATTATCGATTGAAATAGTATAGAAATTAATGAAGTGATGCGTATAATTTAACAGTTAATTATTATTTTTACATAAATCGAACAAATGTAACAAATACGATGAGATTACTTCTATATGCAAATTAATGAGCTTTGGATTTCTTAAGATACTGCATACCAAACTTACAGACTTTTTACTAGATTAAGTTTTTTATCAGACTCATTACATAAATTTCTTCTGCCTTTAAAAAATTGTTTTTTTAAATCTTAATATCGTATTTTTGTTCGTAGTAGTTTGCTGCCATAAAGTGTTACAATTTATATGAAAAATTTCTTAAGTTTTTTCTTAATGTATTTTTTATATCGGCTAGTATCTTTTTTGTATGAAGGTCCTCTGTCTCTCTCTTACACATATACGCGCGCGCATACATTCACATTTTCTCTATCTCTCTCACGTATACTATCCTGATTTTTATTCCTTCCTGACTCTTACCATCAGCAATTTTACTGTATAAATAAAATCTATTTCTAATAGAAAGTTATAACTATATACTCGTATATGTCTTCCTTCTTTATATTATTGCCTCCTTCCTTTTCCTCCGATCACAATTTTGTAGTTAGTTTCTAATAACAGCACGTCCTATCTTATTGATGTAACATATTACAAGTAAACTTATTATATGAACAAGGGACCCGTCTTACAGACATCCTCAATTATTTGCTAATCAGTGTAGTAAATAAACATTTAAGATTTAATTTTTTTTTTTAAATGATCATAAAACTGTGGTGGTTGGTTTTTTCCATCCGTTCACCTCTTTTAATAAATCTGAATATAATATAAAACATCATTGAAATCCACCCTGACGTTGAATAATAATACGAAAAAATAGTCTAGAATAATTTCGGTTTTGGTAAATTGGAAATCTGAGTTCAAATAAATAAAAGAATTCTAAGTTGATTAGAATAAAAGATTTAAATGAGTTAAAGTTTTTTTAAATATTAAGGAAAAAATCATAATATTTTTTAATTTTCTCGTATAAAAAAGAAAAATAGATATTTGTGAGATTCCTGGTATAATTTACCGTCTAATAGTATTTTCAAAAGTTTTCTGAATAGTTGAAATCATTTTTCAATTTGTTACACCGTAAAGGGGTGGAAGAATGTAAAATAATGTAAAACTAATAGATAAAAAATTAATAAATAAATAGAATAGTAATAATAAATGCTAAAGCCTATAAGTAAAAATATTAAACACTTAATTTTGCCTCCCAGAACCAGGATATAAAACGACGAGGAGAAGACCCAGACAATCCAGAATATGGTGGTGGGATGCACTGCCCATCGGTAAATTATGATTTTAATCGTCTTCCGAGAATTGCATGTTTTATAACTATAAGACCCATTATCTCATGAACCGCTTTACGTAGGAAAATTAAATTTTTTCTGTGTGTGTGTGTGTGTGTGTGTGTGTGTGTGTGTGTATGTAAGACACAGCTACTAAATATTTTTTTAGGACCTAATAAACTATATTTTCTAAGATTCATAACTTTTGTGAAGAAAATCAACTTCAAAAATAAGAAAATTGAACAAAAATTACGAATGTAAATTTCACGGCAATGTTTGGTGTGGCATTATTATGTCGTAAATGAAAAAACAATTGGTAGTAGAAGTATGAAAAAACTCAGTAGCTAAAAGAAAGACCTTAAAACAACGGCAAAATTTCCCTGTTGAATTCCAGTTGTGTCCTGAAATAACATTACCGAGATACAGGGTACCGGGTGCCCTTAATGAGTAATTCTTCTTTAGTATAAACTTTTTGTCAGTATATTATCCTTTTCAAATGGTCCCAAATGAAGTAATCTAGTGGCGTTAAATCAGGTGATCGTGGTGGACCAATAGACTGGCTAATGCAGTTTAAGAAATTAGCATTCAATTGATTTCTAGCTACTAAAGAAAAATGTGGCGTTGCACCATCGTGCTGGAAAATCATTTGCAATCTAGTACATCTTACAATCTCACAATCTTACATCCTCCAAAAGAGCCGGCAAATTATTTTTCAAGAAATGAACGTATGCATCTTCCGTAAGTTTTTCATTGGAAAAAACGGTCCCAAACTTTTGTCATAAATAATGCCACACCAAAGATTAACGTGAAATTTATGTTTGAAACCGGTTTTCACAGTACCATGTGGATTGTTTTCGCTCTATAAATGATTATTTTTAGAATTGAAGATTCAGGTTCCCATAAACGTGGCTTCATCAGTAAATAAAATTGAATTTATCTTATCAGCGTTGTCTAGAAGACTATGACACAAGTTTAACGACTGGGGGTAATCTGTTGTCCGCAAATTTTGAACCTTCTGCAGGCGCAAAGGATAATGATTTTCTTTCCGTAAGATGTGCCACCAGTACGTCATGATATTGGCCTTGTACTACTGCCTGGGCTACGCTGAATCTACTGAATCACACGATGTTCATCGTTAACACGATGATTTACTTGGCGTTCAACAGAAACCGATCACGTTGAAAATTACCCTTTCGTTTGTAAATCCTGATAAACCGGTGAAAAAGTTTTCGTAATTTAAATTCGCCTTTCAGAAAGGTTTTTGACACTGATTTATGTGTTTTACGTCGGATATCTTAAAAAACTACTGGAGTTATAGTTCTCGGACCTATTTAATCTTATTTCCCGGCTCAAATTACACAAGAAACCATCAACTTTACTTCTTAATTTGACTCCCGAAAATTACTGGAGGGCTTCTTTTTATTAGAAGAGCTGAATACGGACAAAATCTTTAGCTAGCCGTAACTCGGTAACAAAACGTTTCCCGACCTATGGTTACATGTACGTTTTTCACTATTTTCACCAGTAGAAGATGTTATGAAAGTTTCTTCCTTTCTTCATGGGACACTTTAAAGACACAATGTTAATGGCTAAAGCTAAGTACATTTAGCATTTACCTGTTCAAAGATTTTTAATATTAATATAAATAAATAACACACTGCTGTTATTCTACTTTGATTTAAGTTTGTTATAACCCATAAAAGTAAATTTTCACTACTATACAAGCATTTAAAATTTGTTTACAATTTTCGTTACTGATAATAAGCACAGTATTAAAAAATTCCTATACAATTGAAAATTGTCGGTAGAATTTGCTAACATTAAGAAAATTCATTATAAAAAAATAGTTATTGGAATTTTTTAAATCGCGTAAGTAAAATACAACTTACATCAGTCAGGAAAATAATTTTATTTTCAGGTAAAAATGAATATCGTTTTCAAAGGAGTAATACCACTTGTTTCATACACATCAAGATAGGCGCATTTTGGTGCGGAAAATTTTAACGACTATTAGTAGTAGCGTAAAGATATCAAACTCCAAAACAAAACTTAGAATATCAATGAATTAAAACGAGAGAAAAATGTGGAATGTCCTCTTCCTTTATGACCCCATGATTATTATTTCTATGCAGATATAATTCATTGAAAAGTTTACAGGGATACCTTTAAAAACGCAATACTCTAAAAAAAATATTCTTCTATCCCCTTAAAAAATTAATTTAAATATTTAAATGTTGTGATATATTTAAAAATTTTAGTTCAAATAACGAGTGTTGGAGCCGGAGGGAGTACACTTCAGTAGTATAAAGGGTCCTGGTATTGAAGTATACAATATATGATTAAGGAAAATATTCCCTTATTGTTCTGCATGGGAGGGGATTTTTTTTTTAAATGTATAATTTTTCTTATTTTTACAAATCATCCTACAATTTAAAAAATTTTAAATTAGTTTTAAATAAGAAAATTTGTTTTTATAAGGGGATAAGTAAGTAAATACAAAAAAAAAATTTTTAAACTTATCTCTAACAAAAGAGTTGTATTTTTACCTATAGTTCAACATGTTTTGTTTTAATTCTATTTTTTATTTTTGATGATTATAATAATAAAAATAATTCTGGAGCACAGTGTGGTGTTTATATATATATATATGTGTGTGTGTGTGTATTTTCTACACTTTACCAACATTATTAAAAGCTATTTAGCTGTATATAACTATATCGTCCAGTTATTAAACTTTACTAAATAAGAATTTAATTAATTCCCTCAAAGATTAGCTTCAGCTTAGAATATTATTTATCGATTATTACTGCAAATTAAACTGCGCAAGAAATCTCTATACTTAATTTTTCTGGTTAAGAAGACTCGAAATATGACCGTTTAAATGAGTCGATTCGTAAATATAGTCTATATAAAAATTATCATTAAACTGTTATCGATATGTATGACCCACAAGCAAATTATGACGCTACTCGATTTGATTTTGTTATATCGCAACGAAACTGTGAGCTGTTTATTTAATGCAAAAGAAACCTGAGAGGACATATGACCGTCGTCGAGAATGGAGGCCGGATGTAGGACGGTGCATGATATGAATTATTATGAAGAGAACGGCGAGCTCACCCAGTACAGCAGTCGTTCACGGGAGATGTTGCCACGTTACCGCCTCCGGTGCGTTGTATACTTGAACGCGGAACATTTTCGGCCAAATAAAACTTGGGACATGAGTATTAATAATTACCACTTTGGTTGCCACCGTTTAAAAATATTTAAAACGATATCATCGGCTAACATTCATCATTGTTCACGAGATTATTTATACAGAATAAGTGAAAAAAAAATTTATTTTTAAAAACATATATATGGCATTGATAATTCTGAAACTAATTAACCGATAAATTATTATAAGAAAATATCGAATAAGATTCTTTTTTAACACTTCATACAATTTTAAAATAATTTTCTTCTTTCTCACAAAGGAAAAATAAAACACGTTACCACAGTTGGAAAAATAACAAATTATTTTAAGTCTAATTCAGGTTTTACTTTCTCACCTGTTATGGTACAAAATTATTATACTAAAGAAAAGTATAGTGCGTGTCAGAATTTTAGGTAACGTTTTTTTTTACGTTTTTTGACGTTTTGAGAAGATGCTCGAATCCATAAATGAAAAAAAAGTAGCTCTACATACATATGGATGTGTGTCTGTTGGCATATATTTTAATATCTTTGTAACGGGTTCATATAAAGTAATGAAATTTGGTATTGTAACCCTTCTATCACTGATAAATTTGAAAATTATTATTCCCTTATAATCTATAATAATTAGAGTCGAGAGTAGAAATTTGATTAAAGTTTCATTGTTGGAATGAGTCACAAATGAATTATTACAAAATCTCCATAAATGTCACCAAAAAATTTATAGAAATTCTTTAATCCACTTCGAAAAGAGGCGAAAAAACAATTTTTGTTGTAAATACCTAGAAAATAATTATTTTAAGGAAACAAATAAAAAAAATTACTTCTTTACATCTTATAAAATATCCCCTTAGATGGGTCGCTTTCAGTTTAGTAAAACAATTTACCGAGATAAAATATTTTTTAAAGAAACGGTACTTTTTTCCGTTCAGAAATTCTGTTTTGTACTTCAGTTTTATTTTCACTTTATTAATTAAATTCTTACGTGTTGAATTTTTAAAATAATAATTTTTATTTGTAATAAATGTTATTGCAAATAATTTTATTTATTTGTAATAATTTGAATCTGTAATTTAATACAAAATAAGCGAGGTTTACTAGCCTTAAAATTGCCAATTATGTCTTGTCAGCTTTTGTATCATGAGAGGACGTAATCATTACAATGATATGTGATATAAAATATATAAGCACACAAGTGTGATTACACTACGTATCATGATACCGCATCGTAGAAATAATATCAAACCGTTTTGGAGGTTGTAAATATGTTTGCTTAGAAAGGACATAATAATGTAGCATAATAACATGTTATAAAGTTCAATTTGTCTAAAATATGTCCAACCCATTTATCTTTCAATTCGGTTCTCAGATCTTTACAGAAAAAGCGATATGGAGCACGACACTCACACACACACACACACACACACACACACGCACACACCTATATATATATAGCTTTATATAAGCCTAATAATCGGTTACAATATTAAATAAACTTAGATGAAGTCTAACAATGTTTTACTTAAGTAAAACAAAAGAGTGTAAAAATAAGCTTACCGTCATTTCACATTTCTTTTTAAAAATTATTTTATGTGAAGTTTTTCTGTTAATAAAAAGAATGACCTAACATAATGAAATAGATATTAAATACTCCTGTAAATAAGAATATGAAATTAAAGATTATTTACTGGTAATGCCTGTTATGTTGTGGTATAAATACAGACACATCCTGTCCTTTTTAATATTTCTTTTCATGCAGTAGCAGAAAAGAATAATTTTTTTGTTTATAATACGTATTTTCATTTTTACACGACTGCCGAAAAACGAACGTAATGTTTTTAGGGTGTATGTATGTTTTTCCATCGTAGCAGCTCAACAGTTGAACCGATTTTTAGATATATGACCCCGCGATGGAATCCTTACGTTAACGGGAATGTCATGGGATATATAAATATGTATATATGTGTATGTAGTAGTGGAGATTTGCCGGTTGAAGCTTCAACTTTAATGAACTGTGAGCCTCTATCACTGTGTTAACTGGGTTTGAACTGAATGATTCGAATCAACGGAATGATAATACTACAAAAATAATAGTATTAAATTTACGTTAAATAAAGTAATATTAAATAAATGTAAAAAAAATTCTGTTAATAATAATGGGGTTTTCGTGGAGACAGCGTGTGAGGCTAGAGTAGTGAGGTGATGCCAGTAACTCGTGCGAGGCTAGACCGGTCATCACCATCAACAGGTAACAAACGACATGCCCCAGGGACGCTGTTTTGGGAGGTGCAATGGGGGTGCTGTTATAATATATGTGTCAACAATCATCCATCTTTCAAATTTCGAACGGGTGTTTGTTAGTTGGTTGAAGGCTAACTTTTGCATGCATCGTGTACTTTCTCGATCTAACACATCACGGTTACTCAGAAATGTTATCTTTGCAACCGATCTTCCGATATTAATATAGAACTAGATATTAGATATAATATATTAAAGGCTCCTTAATGTAGAATAATTATTATTCAGAGTTCTTTAATACAGTACAATTATTATTCAAAACCCCCCAACTGCATTTAAATATTTTCGTTGAAGGACAAAATTTTCTTATCGAAGTAAGACCTGGTGAGAAATTAATCATTAGACAACCTTAAATGCCTGCTATTTCTACAACATGAAAAATACATTTAAACAAATTAAAACTATCTGAGAGTTGATCGTTTACCCGTTTTAGTATTATTTAATTAAATACAGCTTAACGATGTTTAGCCTTTATTTTCATACCTATTTTTTTTTTTTAGTTCGATTTATTGTTTTTTTTTTTTTTTTTTTTTATTAATTTTTTGGCAGTCATGTTTTTTTTTTTATTATTTGTTTTGTTATAACGGATTTGATATCCTCAATCGGGAGATTTATAATTTCGGGAAGAAAAAAGTAGTAAAAACATGCTCCTCCTAGGAGTGCATTTATATAGAGCGCTTTACGGTGTTCCAATGCTAAATGTTCAATGTTCAATGTCAGTTCAATGTCTTTACTGTTGTAAGCACACTTGAAACGGCTGTACAGTCTCGTTGTTAATTGAAATTATAAAAATTTTTGTGTTTTTAAACCAGATAGGAAGATTAAAAGAAAAATTCCTAACTATTTTACTAACGGTCGCCATATTGAAACACGATCATAAAAAAAAATGCTTATGCAGTTTTAAACTCTGTTATTTAGCATACCTAAAGATTGATCTTTTAAAAATATAGTTTCTTAAAAAGATCTATTTGGAAATTACAATTGATTGAAAAAAAATTTAAATATTACCACACACGAAAAAGAAACAAAAATTGTGTATATTGCAGTTATTCTTACATGTTTCTTCAAATAAATCGAAATTATCGGTAATAATGTCGGAAAAATAAGATATAATGTTGTAATTTAATTTTTTCCAGCGAGTGATTCGTAATAAATGATTCTTAAAAGATAAACTCCTTTTCTTCTATGATTTATCACGAAAATCACATGAATTTTATTTACCAGAAAACGTATACAGGAATTTTTATTGTATTTTTTTTAATTTATAAATGTGTAATTAAAGGTTTCAATATAAATAGAAAAACGTTTTTGACATTATTTACTACCGGTTGCATATGGTTAACGCCCCTGAACAGCCGATAATAACACTGATAAACAAAATTTTTGTTTCCTAACATGCGACACATAGTTTTAATCTGTTTTTTTGATGCAAAAAACGAATATGAACTCAAAATCTTTCTATCACCCACTATTTTTGAAAAAGTTTTAATTTTAATTAAGGATTTTTTTTTTAACATACAGCTAGCATTTTAAGCTCCTACCTTGTATTTTGTTAGCTCATTTTTTATTGTTTAACTTTGTTAACATAATTTGTAAGCTATAAAAAAACAATACTAGACAAAGAATTAAATCACATCATAGTTACATATTATGACATCATTTCTAATACTGAAGAGTGAGCCTTCACGGACAAGATTAATTAATCATGACTGTGCAGGTTAAAACATGTAGCTGAAAACACAGCTGTGTTGTTTGTATTAAACACTGGATTTAGGAATGAATTATTTTATTTCAGTCTTATTGCTATCTTGTTTGTTAACAGTGCAGTGTCATAATGTCTCGAAATTGTGTAAATAATGTGGATGCCTTTTGTTACGTATGTAGTGAGTTTACCGTAAAACCAAATATAAAAAAAACATTACAACTTTAAATAAAATTATGTCATTTGTACTTTCAGTGTAAAATTGCTGATCAGGATAAGACGTGGGCTCCTCTTATAGTAAGCACAAATTATTCTGTGTATTTAAGAGGATGGCTGAAAGGTACACGGACGGCTTTGCCATTAGGTGTACGTATGGTTTGGCGTGACCCATCGGAAGGTCACGCCATAAAATTATTTCAGTACCTGAGCCACCTGTGAATGTATGTTTCGAAAGCAGCTATGAAGAATCGGGCAGTGCTGAAGAAGACAACAATGATTTTGATTTTAAATTATCTTCCAATAAGCCACATCTTATATTACAAGGTGAATTAAACGACTTGGTTAGGGATTTAAATTTAGCAAAAAAATCAAGCTGAACTGTTAGGATCAAGACTGCAAGGTTGGAATTTACTTCAAAAAAATACAAAAATTTCGGGTTTTTGAAGCCGACAAAAAGCACTTTCTTAGTACTTTATTATGAAAATAATATGGTTTATTGCATAAATATTGATGAGCTTATGTTGCACTGATGACAAGTTCATAAACCTGGGGACTGACGCCTTTTCATAGATTCGTCCAAGTATAGTTTTAAAGTGGTTCTACTACACAACAGTAACAAATATCCTTCGATACCAATCGCTTATGGTATTGAAAGAGACATACGATGTGGTGAAAGACGCTCTTGAAAAAATAAATTATAAAAAACATAGCTGGAACATATGTGGTGATTTGAAAGTTATACCTATTTTGTTAGGCATGCAGTTAGGCTATACTAAGTACATGTGTTTTCTTTGCGAATGGGACAGCCGAGCTGGAGATAAACATTATGTTACCAAAGAGTGGAATAAACGAGATAACTCCAAATGGGAAAATATTATTTATGAGCCCTTAGTTGAACCCAAAAAAATATTTTTATTTCCTCTCCATATCAAGCAAGGACTAATGAAAAAGTTTGTAAAGCAACGAAGATGGATAATTCCGGATTTTTGTACATCAGGCAGAAATTTCCGAATGTAAGTGAAGGAAAAATTAAAGAAGTAATATTTGTTGGTCCTCAAATAAGAGAGTTGGTCAAAGATGATGTATTTTACTCGATGTTAAATAATGTAGAAAGTGCAGCTTGGACTTCATTTAAAGACGTTTGCAAACACTTTCTCAGCAAACAAAAATCCGAGAATTACCACGATATTGTTAATCGACTTCTTACTTCCTACAGCGCTATGGGATGTAATATGTCTTTGAAAATACATTTCTTCCATTCACATCTGGAGTTTTTCCCGGACAACCTCGGAGACGTCAGTGACGAACACTATGAACGTTTCCTCCAAGACATTTCGGTGTTGGAAAGCCGTTATAAAGAAAGATGGAATACTAACATGCTAGCCGATTACTGTTGGACATCAATTCTGGATAAGTCTGAGGCTATTTATAAAAGAAAAGAATTTGCGAAATCATTCTAGCACAGGTATGGCCATGCAAAATTATAAATTCTACAGATTTTAAATATATTTTCTTTAATTTTTTTTAAGGGTAATTTATTTAAAAATAAGGGTTATAGAAAAATTGTATTTATATATGTCTAATGTATGCAAAAAAGTAATTTATGAAAAGGTATCACACTTAGAGAAACATTACAATTTTTTTTTGTCTAGCAGTGTAATCTAATTGTCGAGTTACCGATCGATGTACATCTAAATATTGGTTTTGATATCGTTAAAATAATATTATCAGGCAAATATTTTATTTTAATAATATAACTCTAATAATAATAAAATATTATTAACCTACTTGTAACATAAATTGAATTCACTTCGATACAGTGCTACAAAAGAAAATTGTATAAATTAAATTCTAAGGGTTACTATTGATAAATATTTATCGTGAAATTAAATATCTTTATTATTTACGAGTTAATTGATAAAATTAATAAGTTAAATTAAAAGATATGTAATTAATTTTTGCCTCATAATTTTCTCATTTACTTAGGGTTATCAAATTAAAAAAAAAAAACAAAACAAAAAAATTATAAAGATATTTTTATTGTTAGATCTATTAACAGTTTTATTTTTATTTTTTATAAATTGTATGTATTTAAAACCTTCAGTCTAAAAAAAAGTAATAATAAAGATATTTTAATCTTAAATGATTTTGTTAACGAACTACTTATGTTGAAACACTAGATACTCTTAGATACATTTCTGCCATTCTGTAGTAGTGTTCTAATAAGGATACACTAACTATATGAGCAAGGGATGCAACTACCTACGGGACCTGATCAAGAAAATTGTACTAGATATCTGTAGACTTCCGGAATATCATACGATTCGATAAAAAATAAATTTAAGGTAACATTAACATTAAACAGAATAGTAATATAACGTTATTTCAACAAAAATAATCCTGTTTCGGTGATAAATAATTACAAAAAATACCAAAGTAATTTAAACGATCTTAAAAATTAAATTTTGTTTAAAAAAAATTGTTTAAAAATTCGCTTAGTTTTGAATATGTCGAATAATAAAAAAAAGGAAATCCAAATATATATAGTATTTCACTATTGTGAAATTTTAGAAAAACAAAAATTAACTGAGAAACAATATGAATTTCGGTTAAGTAACAAAAGAAAAATTCCCTTTTACTAATATCATTAATATTCGGAGGAAATAAAAAGTAATCGGTAATTTACTGAGGAAGCATGTGTCGCGTAAAAAATGTGTATTGCGTTCGCTTGGCCTACGTGAATATTACCGCTCCGCAGGATGTAGTCCTACGGTCTATAAAACTTACTATGATAGACATAGAATGTAGTATATACACACATAGCGTGGGCTCTATTACCGCCAACTCATTTCACAGTCGAGGTAGCAAGCGGCCAACATGATGCTAGCGAGCTTGTAGACCGGAGAGAACTAACTGGACTCCACAACATCCAGGCCGGCCTATTTTAAAAAACTAGATAGGACTACTTCCCCTCACACCGGTAGTCGTTTACATCAACCCTTGTAATTATATGCACCATCTTTTTTTTAACCGTAATTTTAAGATTCAGTACCAGGCGTGATTGTAATGTAGTCTCTCATAAATATATTTAACAGATGAATATTATATGTTTGTTAAGACAAAATAAATACCTTCATCTTTTACACGTGAATGCAGTTTATAAATTAAAACTAAATACAAAAAAGAGATATGCTAAACAATTATTGAAATAAATTGGAAAATATAAAATCGCTCAAAAACCGTTTACAAAAATATTTTTCTTAAAATTTAAAATCAGATAGGAAATTCAATTTTAAACACATCAGCAGATGATGAAACAGTATGTATTAAAAAAAACTATTCTCATTTCACGTAAAAGTGTATATTTAGCTTAAAACCATCTGATTTTTGCAGTTTTAGATTTAATATAAATATTTTTTGTAAAGGAGTTTTTGAAATTTTCTTGTTATCCAATAAAAGTAAAATTAAAAAATTTCAATGGCGTGCTACAAAGACGTAGATTTTCTTCCATTATGACACGAATGAAATATCGTACAAGTGCTAAGAAAAAGGAACATTTGTATAATTAAAGGTATACAGTATAATTATTGAAATGAAATTATTTGCAATCAATTTGCATAAATGTATAGAAAACAGATTGATCCTGTTTTTCACTTTACTAATTTCACTTTTAATTTTTTTTCACACAATATTTTCTTTATAGATTACTAAGAACAAGTGTTAGATAATCTTTAGAATTGTTAACTATCGAGAAGCATTATTATAACTAAACCTGGCTTTGTAAATATAAATCGCATTACATTTACATATTACTTATTTGAAACATTTAATATTATTTTTGAATGTTCAAAACGTACTCGCACACACTTTATATATATATATATAAAATACACGCACGCATCCACTCCGATACGCGCGCGCGCACACACACATGTACAAATATAAAAGCCCAGATTCACTCGTCACAAAATTTTTCTAATTGCTAGGAAACTGAAATTTCACTCCCAAAACATTTTTAAGGATGTTTCACTTAGTAAGCTATTGATAAGTAGGAATTTTATCGTTCTCATCTTTCACGAAGTTAATATGAAAACGAACTCCTTTTCTTTGTAAAGCCAGTGTTTTTCTAAACTGTTCGGTTTTTCAAAACAATTGAGTAAGTAGTAGAAGTAAGTTTAGTTATGTAACATGGTAATATGTGAAGAATATTTACTCCAACAATACTCTTGAGTTATTTACTACAATTTTATAAATTTCTTATAAACTCATCAGGTTATATTCAGTTTATACTTTAAGAAATGTTGGAAACGATTTACAAAATAGTTTACTATCGGCTAACAACTTACACATCATTAACAAATGAAATTAAAAGTTTACTTAACTAAACAACACGAGAGAAAGTAAAAAATTATATACACTTTTGCCAAAACAACAAATGAAATTAAAAGTTTACTTAACTAAACAACACGAGAGAAAGTAAAAAATTATATACACTTTTGCCAAAACACATCTTCAAGGTTGTCATACTGCCTTCTGCAAACGCGTGCTTAGAGTTGGTCTGCGGTCACGTGTGTGAAATTTAATCCCGATCGCGTCATTTGCCTTCCGGTTAATTCCAGTGTAAACATATACGTTCTGCTAACAGTTGCTGCTGAACCAAGGTGGAACAACGAGCAGGATCCGATTTCTCTGGTCGAAGGGTATGAAACGGGCAGAAACTCATCGTAGACTTTTATCACAGTACAAGAACAGTGCTTTATCATGTAACAATGTTTTTTTTCGTGGATCAAGAAGTTTACAAGTGGTCGGACGAGTGTGAGGCACGGAGAGGAAGCAGGACGCCCGTCAACCTCCACCACGGACATCTCGATTCCCCCCCGAGGGGAGAAGATCCCACCTCGTAGCCTGTCCGGTCGCTACACCACCCCCTCCGTTCCTAGCCAGCAGTGGCTTTAACGGAGGAACTCCACCACGGACAACAAGATTCAGCAAACTCGAGAGATGCTTGCTTCTGGCGAATAGGCGAGTTAATATCGATGAGGCAGCGTCTTCTCTGAACATCAGCCATGGTTGTGCCCGTCAATTCATCGTACACGACGAGCTCGGCTTTCGTAGAGTCTATTGTCGAAGAATGTGTCGTTGTTGCATGACATTGCCGCCCGCACAAGGCTTGTCACATCGTAGAAACCATCAACCAGTTCAATTTTGAGGTACTGGAACACTCTCCCTTCAGGCCAGATCCTCCTTCCGACTTTCATCTGTTTTTGCCGCTCAAGGATGCTTTGCGTGATCGTCGATTTTTTCACAGATTTAGGAGAGCAGGAAGTACGGTGCAAAAGTGACTTCAAGACCGACTGAAAATCTTCTTCTTGGAAGGAACACGCAAGTTTGTGAACCGCTGAACCAATTGCATTGTCAAGGGAGGTGACTACGCAGTAAAATTATGTATATGTTGAATCATTACCTTTATGTAAATAAATTGTAGAACCAAAAGTGTAAATAATTTCTGACTCGCCCTCGTGTTGCGTATCGATTGACAGGTAGAAAAAAAATTATATTATCTTTTGCTTGATGATTTCGTCACATAATTTGGAAGTTTGTCCGTGGGATTGGAAATGGAATTTTTTAGCGTATGAAAAACCCGAGACCTCTGGATCAAAGTCCGAGGTTATTTTTTTGAGCTGGAAAGGGAAATATTTACAAAACAGGATTTTAAAAAAAATTAGTATTAATCACGCAAAAAAGGGGTACTAGTATTTAACTACTAGAATATAAGTTCTCAAAAAACTATTACATAAAAAATTTAATTACAAATTTTAAGGAGCCTGCTCATAATTTATAGATCGATGTCAAAAGAAAAAAAAAATTATTGGTACATCATTGCAACCTTTTTATAAATACATTTTTATATATAGAAAAAAGAAAAATAATTTTCTGAAAATAATTTACAAACCTTACTAAATTTTAATAAAAATTAATCGAAAATTAAAAAAAAAATTTGAAAACCACTTGTGAATACGTTACAAAGTCAAAAGCTTAGTCAAACGTGTTTAATTTACCAGCGGATGTAATACCCTCAAACGATTAGTAGCAGTCGACACATCTAATCCACACGTGTACGCAATATATTTTTTATTAACTATTGATGAGGTAATTCTTTGCTGCTCCATTTAAACATCTGTCATTTAGTTTTGTTTTTTATTTATTTATATATTTTTTTAATTATTCATGATGTAATTTGTAGTCTTTTTCTTTCAACAAAGCATGTTTATGCTGATATATTGTACATTTAAGTATTGTATTCACTAAAAGATTTTAAAATATTTAATAATTTCTATTATTAGAAACTGAAAACAGGTATAAATTTGTAAGAGCGCATCAATTTTACAATCCACCTTAATAATTTCAGCCATTTCTCAACTATTTATCGATTGATTTGAACAAATAAAGTGTTTTTTTTTGTTTTTTTTTTTACAATAAAAAGCTTAACATTTATCTAACATAAATATAATTAATGATTAAAACATTTAAATGGCCGCCATATTGAAATTTTTGAAGGTGAGGTTTTCAAAATTTTTTTGACACTAATCTTAGATTTTCCAAATTTAATTGAAGTAGGTTTACCAGTTTCTGAGAAATAATTTTTTGTTGAATTTCACAAAATGGTGTCCAGAAGGAAAACAAAGCAATATAGGACTTATGTTGATATGAACATTTTTGCTCATTTTAGTGTCCTGAATCAGTTCTTGAAGTTCGGCTAATACGTTCCGGTACACACACACACACACACACACACTCTCTCTCTCTCTCTCTCTCTCTCTCTCTCTCTCTCTCTCTCTCTCTCTCTCTCTCTCTCTCTCTCTCTCTCTCTCTCTCTCTCTCTCTCTCTCTCTCTCTCTCTCTCTCTCTCTGTGTGTGTGTGTGTGTGTGTGTGTGTGTGTGTGTGTGTGTGCGCGCGCGCGCGCGTGTATATATATATATATATATATATATTGTATTTAATAATACAATTAACTGAAAATCGGAAACGGGTTGAACAATTCCATTTTAATGCATGACAAAATAGGTAAGTTTTGCCGAAAAATTTCACCATAAAATTTGTATCGTCCCGTTGAAGTTTAGCGCGGAACGTTTTACTAACAACCGGTTGAAAAGTAAGTACGAGTGTAATCCCTTCACTACATTTTTCTCTCTTTTATTTTCAGTAACAGAGTATTTTTTTTAAATTTTAAAGTAGACTTACGCAAAAATATTTACACACCAGCCAGTGGGGATACAGCTGTTAGCACTGCATCCTATACAGGTTTGAGAAAGGGAAAGGGTAATTTTAAAAAAATGTTCATTTTATATACGATAGTTCGTATTCCATGTACTTTATGAAAATTGTATAAAAAATGGGTTGATTCCCAAGGGATTCGTGTCTATTATCACGAATCAAGTGCAGTTCAATGGAAAATTCACCTGACCATATTTTTAAACATTAGTAAGTAGTAGTATTATAAAAAATATTTGATTAAACTCTCATCTCGAAATAAAAAAAAAACAACATAAATTTAAACTTTCTGGTTTTCAAATATTTGATATTTTATTGTACAAGTAGTTTTACATCTAAAGAGTGGTGACAGCCTACGGAAACAAGCCTCCCTCTTGGGTCCAAGGGAGAAAGTAATCATTTTTTTAATTTTTGCATGATGTTCGGTATTTAAAAAAATATATACATTTTTTCCACTTTCTTTTCTACAGATAATCAATCAACATTCCTTATTATTGTTAAAACATGGAGATAAGATCTTTGGAATGCAGACGATATTCCTTTATAAAAAAGAAAAAAAATTTCAGTTCATTAAACTTCAAGTTTCAAGTAGTCGGTTACAATTTAAAAGTAGCTACCAAATTTGTTTTCTTTATTTCGGATTTTAATTCATAAAGTTAAACTTTTAATATGAATTAAAATATAAATTGAATTAAATTTGAAAAATAAAAATTATAATAAAATTTTTCTACTGTTTCTAATTTATATTGATTTTTTTGAAATTAGATTTTATTATACTTTTAAAAAAAATATATTTTATAAATTAAAACACGCATAATAAATGATTTCGACAAAATTTAAAACGTTCTTTCAAAATTTATGCAACTAATTTGAAACCGCGTTAATAAAATAAAAAATAATCTAAAGTTTTCTTACTTTTATCTATGACGTCTTATTAAATTTTATTTCCGCCTTTCATAACACAAAATTACAGGGATTAAAATAATGAATAATTTCTACAGTGTTTGCCGAATGTATAGCAAAAAAGGCGCGTGTGAACTTGAGATAATTCAAAGTTTGAATTATAATATATATTTATTTATTTATAAAATCAGAAAACTGCAAACAACAAAAATAGTAAGAATATCAACTACTGCCTTTCTGCTAATGAAATCTATCCGCATTGTAACTGGAGGCGGAGGCTGCTACAACATATACTCTACATAGCGGGTCGGATTGTACTCCCGCCCACCTTGTATCATCCACCCATAGTTAGTGGGGGTCTTTGTATCAGAATTATTGTGTTTTCCATGATTCTGGTAGAAAGTTCCTTAATCGACCACTGCATTGTTGTAAGCGTGTGACGCCAGTCACAGTCCGCAGTTTACTGATCTATTGCCTCCAAGGCTTCTTTATATTTAATGGATTTTAAGCATCCGTACGTACAACTGATATTTAGTTATCTGAAAACATATATATATATATATATGTATATTTATTTAATAATGAGATTACCGTCATCTTATTATATTACTCTTTTATATATAAATGCAAAAGTTTTAATCTTTTTAAGTATATCAAGTTCTATTAGCGTTTGTATTAAAGTCTGGGTTAAAACTATGTTATGAAAGCAGAATCCCGGTAAAAATATCTATTAACAAATAAGAGCTGTAAATTAAAAAAAGCCTGCGCAGTTCTGCGGAAGGTCGACTTTTCGATATTTCATTTTGTTTCCTTTTGAAAAAGTATCAACTCATTTTAAATCTAAAATTTTACAAAAAAGAAAAACTTTGATTCTTAATAAACCATAATTATTTTTTGTATTATTTTCTCTCCTTAATAATTGCTTTTTTCCTTCTTGCTTTTTTTCACCACTATTGTTTTCCTTAATCCCGGTTCAAAAAATAGTTATCCTAGTTTTTAGATACACAAATATAAATAATAATAAAAAAAATAGTTTTAATACATTGAATTGATGAAATCAGTAATAAGTTAATAATTACTACGCTCTCACTATTTCGCAGTCAAAAAGGCACTACGTACGTTTTAATAACTAGTAGACACTACAGACAAGCATCAAGTTTCAACTCGCACACCTTTTAACTCACTGCATAAGTGCGTACGAAAATATATATCATTATACAGTCAACATAACCCTTAGATAAAAATCACGTACCCAGTCGTCACGACCCACAAAGTACTTAGAGCTACCTGAATACGCCGAATAATATTGCTAACAATAGATACCTCAGATAAAGAAACGTCAACGTTCCAACTCGCAGCACCGTAACTTCTAACTTGCCTCGATCGATTTTTTTTTTACCTTAAATTGAGCGTAACTCAAGAACGACTCAATCAATCTTCTTTAAAGTTTCAAACGCGCAACTTCAGATACACTATTACAGCATATCTAAATTTCAATGAAATTTATCAAATAGTTTTGGTAATTTTCAAGCGACAAAACTTTGTATATAGGCCTATGTATATAAGGAAATCACAAATTAAGTGAATGATATTTCGTACTCCTCATATCTCAGAACGTAAAGAAAATCCATTTTTAATCCCTCCTATTCATACCGTACGACCGAAAGTAGTACTGTACTTTGCTTCCAAAAGTCGATAAGAAAAGCAACGAAAAAATCGTTTACTTTTTCTTTTAATCTTACAGATTTCATACAAATATTTACAATATAATTATTGTGAAAATTTTACTAAATTCTGACAACGGCTCATTATGTTAAATTCTTCTTTTTTATGCCAATCGTCATTTGATTAATCTGATGGATTTCCCCTCGCCCTTTTATTCTATGCTATTCTTTTAATCTCAACGTGCTTCATCTTAAGTTATTTAGTTCTAAAATCGTAAGAGAGAAACCCAACTTAACTAACCCGGTTATCTTATTTTATAATCGGCTATCCAATTCTTCTAATTAAATTTTTTTTATTTCTCTCCGTTCTCAATAATCTTCTGTATCACCATTTCAAAAATTTTCGAGCGCTTAGTTTTTGGATTTCCTAATGTATATATTTCATTATACTTTCATAAGCATTGTATTACGTACGAATTATTTTCTTTTTCGCTTTAAATTCCGTGGTAATCTAATTTTTGTGTTTTCCTTACACAATGTTTTATAATTTTACTTCTATGAGAAACAAAATATCCTTAGAATTCTAGTATACTGTGACGTTTTAACATAGTGATTATTTGCTTATTTTCCATATTTCATTACCATTATTTTTCCCTAATTTATCAAACTGTATTTTTCCAAACGATAAATCTCCAAAAAATACAATATTTCATTTGACCTATCTAATTTCAGGTCGAATAATCCAAATTTCTAACAAATTATTTATTTTTCTTGAGTGTTATTGCACCTCTCTATTTTTTTATAGTTTCTTTTATTGTACACTTTTAAAATTAATGGAAATATATTGCATCGCTGTTCACGATATTCCACGCTAAAAATTTCCATTTGTTTTTCGTCTACTTTAATTTCAGCCTGTTGATCACATACAAGTATAAATTGTTAATAAGTTTTTTTTCAATAGTTGATCAAATATTATGATGATAATATTTTTAAATTACTTGAAAATTGTTAAAAATTTCTAAGTACAATAATTTGTAAATCAAAAAATATTTTAACCTATCAACGAAAAGTTTAGTAAGATTTTCCCGAAGGAACATTCTTTTTTCTTATTATTACTATTTTCCCAATTATTTATTCATTTCTAACATGTATTAATTTTAACTTCAACTTAACTCAGATATACAGACATATGACATACATATTATATATATATATATATATATATATATATATATATAATATTTAATATATGTCATTATAATATAATTAATTCAATAAGTCTAAGGTTACATAAGTCTTTAACAGATTATTTTTATTTTTTCAAGTTCCCTTGGGTCACGTGACAATTATTTGGTGGCCAATGAAATAAGTACTCACATATTATGTAAATTACAATTTATAATCTTACGTAACGATGGTTCCTTTTCAGTCTTCGTTACAATTAAAGAGTTACACATTTTACTTATTTTAAATTACTTTTTTTTTTAAATCTTCAGGTGACTGAAGATTATTTAAAGTTAATTATTAAAAGGTTAGTTTTCCTCCATTTTGGAGCCTTACACTTAATCTACAAAATTAATATTTGTATATTTTATATATTTTGGTAAAGCTTACATTACTGGGGTTGAACCACCTTGATAGCTCACACCGTTATTCCGTAATGATTATCACAAAATTTTAATTTTGGCGGTCATTTTGAGATAACTCGTCAGCCGATCGCGGCCATTATTGTATTTTTGTAATCCTCTAACGATGCTTAATCCAAGATCAAAATAAAAATCCGAGACAAAAAGTGTTCACACACATACATACTGAATTAAATAACGAACTGTTTGTTCGTTGAAAATATACTGTTTTCGATTATTATAAAAGTTTTCAAATCTTTTCTAAACAAGAAAGTTGATATTTTTTAGGTAGCTTTTTTTTAATTTGTTTCATTTTAAATTTAGTGAATAACTGAAAGTTAGAAAATAATATGATAAATTTTATTCTATAAGAAGAAAACGATAAAGAAGAGATTAAACATCAATTAAAATATGAAGGAAACAATTATTAATAAGGAGATGGCCTATAATTTCATTAATGAAACTTTATGCTAACGAACTTTGTCAATTTAAAAGCCAAGATATAATTTTATTAAAAAAAATCCAGTCGTAAAATTCATGAACTTTTCTTCACACTTATGATAACCATTATACGACGAATTAAGGGCTTCTTTATTATTAGTCTTTGTATTTTGCGATTCGGTAGAAAAATTACCGCCATTTAACAAAGGTATTGTTCCTTCCAGGGATATTACAAGATGACAGAGAATGTTAAAATATTTACCTCGTTATAACATGAGAAACAAAATCGTGCTTTGGTCTGAAAAAACTCTTACAATTTTACCTAATCACAGTGTATTTTTTTCTCACTAGGAGTGCATAAATTTCGTTTTATCTATATAAACCAAAAAAAGTTGATTTCTCAACTCAACTTGAAGTGATTTGGACTAAATTATCTCCTGCATTTAGATCGGTTTGAAATACTTGTGTAGTACAATATATTTGGATTAGTAAAGAAATTACAATAAATGAATATTTCACTCTTAAATTTTCGTACTAAAACCTGGTATGGGATGATTGTTTATTTTGAGAATGCCTTTCTAATTTTTTGAAGATGTTCGAGTCTTGAGCCAAATTATCTTCAGCTGCAACGTTATGGAAATTAAAATACATAATTCTTTTGCATCTGATTGATATACAATAACTTTTTTTATGTCTATTATATCCGTGTAGCACAGATTTGGAAGTATTGTCTTCGAAATTCCTTGAAATTCAAAATTTTTTGGAACTTATGAAGTCGATGAATATCTCATTTACACCAATATATATTTGCGGTTGTATATATATATATATATATATATATATAGCCGCTGCATAAATGGCTCGTCAATAGGCAAAGAAGAACATATTACAAATCTTTAAATATTAAGAAAAAATAAATAAAAATATTAAATGCAAATTTGGAAAATAATATTACAATTTATCATTTTTGTTTACGTTATCATCATAATAGGGGGTTTAGTTATCATCATCATCTTTAAATGACATCCATGACATTCAGACAAGATACATGATGATTCCCCGGCAAGAGTCTGAATTTTTACGGCGTGATAAAATATAAATAACTTTAGGATCCCGTTACCTACAAAAGATTAAGTGCATTCACTAAAAAAAAGTATATTCTAAGTAATTTATAGGTGTAATTTTTACTGTTATTTGTAGTATTTTTTTCTGTCGTGTAGTTATTCAAGACTCAAAACTCTAAAACAATTGTAAAAATTACACATATCATCGGTTTTCTATGTAAATGTTTTTATATTATATAAGAAAAAGGCTGCTGATGCAAACATTTGATATTTTTTTTATTCATACAACGACCGCTTTGTGCTATTGAATATGAATTTGCACATCCTCAGAAAATGAATTTCTTTTTTTGATTTCGACTTCCTTCATTTTCATACCATTTCGTATTATTTTTACACGTATGAAGACATAACATAAATCGATATTCTTATAAAACAATAAAAAATGAATACTATTGGTATGTTTTTATATTTACTTGATCGATTGAAGGAAAGACTTTTGGCACTTTATGTGTTCGTGTTTTTGTGATGTAGATACGACCACACACGCTTTATAATTTTAATAAAACTTAACACTTAATTTCCTTGCTCTTAAGCAAAACGACTTATATCAATTTTTCAAAAAACTTTTTTATTTCGAAACGGTGAATTATTTATCATTTATAGCGGGGTACATTAGAGGAAACCTTTCCGTTCTCTAGACTCTGCTGCCGTAGTCTTAACATGTGGTGTCTTCTCCAATTCTAACACGACTTACTCTTGACGTTACCCATCATTTCCAGTCACGCTTTCTCTTTCAGCGGCTACTTACAAGATACTTCGCTTTTTCACGTTTTTTTCTATCTTTAGCTTCATCTTTGAGACTCTTCTAATGTGTAACATTATGTCTTTCTCACTACACTATTAAATACCATATCTTACATGGTTACGATGAGGATTTTTCATCGTGCTTTCTTCGGATTGATTGTTTAGGGGAAAAATTGGAAAATACAAATGTATACATAACGTAAGCAAAAACGAGAATATAATGAAAGTACTCCCTCGAAAGTTATCAAACAGTAATGTCCAGTGTCCTTAGACAAATTCCTTACGATATTGCTAACATAGTAAGATTATTTTTGATACCGTTTATATCTTACACGGTCAATTAAAATCGGAAATTTCGTGAAATACTTTATTTTAATTTTCAATGTATTAATTTAATTAATTCAGTATATAATGAGAGAGATTTAATGATCTTAGAAATAATATATAATTTAAAAAACTGATATTTACTTGTCACACAATTAATAATATCAAGTTGGGCAAACCCTGTGTTTAGATTTCAATTCTGCTATCAAATCAACAAAAAATGAAACAATCCAATCATCTTTATACACTAGAAATATTTAATTCAAATATTGGCAAGCGCTAGGCATTACTGGATCCGAATGAACATGAGATTACTGAATCCTGTATGATGAATGAGCTTTTTATTCTTTTCCGGTTTCATTACTCCTTTAATTTCGACATATCCGCTAAATTCTACTTCTTACATTTTTTCGCTCTGTATTTTTCTCTACATCAAATTAAATAACTGTAGATACCTTAATATATGACTAACCGATCCGATTTTCCTTCTCTTAGATTTGTTAAAAGCATATTTTTCTCCTACATTATATTTATATTAAAAACAAAAATTTTGAGCACTCTAGTGATTTTAACTTTTTACTGTTTATCCTGTAATTAAAGTGAATATTTAAGTTGTCAACAGGAAGTTTAGTTCAATTCTGAGCTTTTATAAATAGCCTCTACAGGAACGCAAAGAAAAGGTAAATTGTACAAATATTTACAAATATTCAAGTTATACTTGTAATATATGAATCTAGATTCTTTCTTCTGTAAGATTGTGTATTACTGAAAACTAATTTATCTTTTGGCCGAATAAAACGGTCGACTACTGATTTTATCTACTTATATCGTGTAAACTTAATAATTAATCGGGTAAAAGCACGGTCAGATTAATTTTTATTGGTTTTTACGTCGTTCATGTTTACCGCAAGTAATATTTCGTCGACTCAGATCATTTAAATCATTTTCCATCAAACCTATACTTTCAAAATCTTCTCAAACTTTTCGTTTCCACGTCCTACGTGATCTTTCTCTTTGCCTGCAGCTAAGAGGCCTCAGTCACACCGGGACGTTTATACTAAGCCGATATTTTCACAAACAATTCCAGTTCACCTTCATGTCACGTCTAACTTCTTCATCGGGAACATGAAGAATTTTAGACATCCAGCAAACGTTTTATTAGTGCATTAATTTCTAGTGCAATCAGCCGTTTCTGAAATCTGTTACTCACTTTTTGTACTCTGAATCATATAAAGCTATTTCTTCAATAATTTAATTAAGCCCGGTACATAAAAAGATTAACAAATATAACTGTGATAACTATAGAGGAATTACACTCTTAACTGTTGTTCTCGCTGTGCTTATTTAATGAAATAACCGAACGGAAAGATAGGGATGTATTAGTACGGATTCAGATCAAACAGTTCTACTAATGATTTGATATTTACTATTGAGACAGATCGTGAAGAAAACTTGGGAATTTGATCAAGATGTGCATATACTGCACATCTTGATCAGTGATTACACTCAGTTCTTACACTTCCAAAAGGCCTAAGATAATGTTCACTGAAAAATTTGGTAAAGGTAACGCAGGAAATGGGAGTAGGAAGGAAAGCAATGTCACTAGTGAAGGAATGCCTTACTTATACAACATCAAAGACTAAAGTAAATGGAAAACTAACTGAAGAATTCCTGATTATAACAGGAAAAAGATCGGGAGATGAGATTTCACCAGTTGTGTTCAATATGGTGCTGAAGAAGATTACCAGGAAATTCCGAAAAAAATTCGTGTAGGAATTAATCTAGAGTATATTGTTATCTAGATGCTGGCATGTGCAATGAATATAGTACGACTAGCTAAAACGGAGGAGGAGCTTACCGAGATGATGGAGTCCCTTGAAAAAAATGCAAAAGAAAGTTGCGCTAAAAATCAACCTGGAAAAGATAGAATATCTCTTAATATCAAGGAACAGCGGTAAAGAAAACAGGAACCTCTTAATTTCGAAAGTAGGGACATTCAATAGGGTAAAAACTTTCAAATATTTGCGATTTGTTTTTACAAAAACAGGAGGATTAAAACCAGAAATTAAACCCAAAATTGAGGCGACAAACAGAACAAGTTTTGTTTTAAGTGAAGTACTTAAAAGCAGAGGCTTATCATGAAGTACTAGGCTGAGGCGAGGCTGTACAAAGATAATTCGGCCAATATTGCTCTAAGGCTGTGAAACGTGGATGCTCAGAAAACGAGGCACTAAAAAGAACTGGGAACCGAGTATCAAGGAAGATTAGCATCGATAAAAGATATTGGAACAGGTGAAACAGGTGAATGGTGACGAAGAATTAACTGAGGGCTTGGCATAGAATAATCGGTAATTAATAATTTCAAACGGAATCGATTACAGCGGTCGAGACATTTGCATCGACTTTTCAGTAACAGAACGGCTAAAAAATCTTCTCAACTTATCAATCTGGATAAAGACTCACAGGCAAACCAAAATCAAGATGAGTAAAAAAAAGACTAGTTTCGACTTAAAAGTTCCATATGGAAACAGCTGGAGGAAATCCTGTATAATTTGCGTTGTTTTGTAGGCCTATCCGTATAAAGAAGGAGAATATTTTAATCGGGAATTAAATTAATTATGTATTTACTGAATGGAAAACTGATTTCCAACAAGTTTGTATTTAATAATTTTATTGGTGTTAAATAATATAGAGTTTAAATTATACAAGTCATACATAGACTGTCACTAATAATTTGCCAGAAAATAGCAAAAGCAATTTCATTTGATGTAAAAATTCAGTTTAGGAAGTTTAAACAGAGGAAGTCTGACTACATAAATTAATAATTATTTGTAATTGTTAGAAAAAATATAATAAACGCCAACAATAATTTGTTATTAGTAATAGAATTAACCAAAATCCTATAATTTTCTCAGCCGTGCATTAGAACAAGTTTCTTTTATCAGTAAATAAATATTTCTAAGACAAAATTAGTCTTGTTTTTCGGGTTAACTTATTATTTGTTAACTAATAATTTACTTTCGACTAATAATTATTTTACTTAAAACTCATTTAAGAGAGTGCAGGTATGTATTTTTTATTATAACAAAGTGCTAGTATTTTTCAACACGTTGACAAGTCCCTGTAAATATTATGTCTAGAAGATATGTTATAACAAAGTTAAGTCATCGACCTCTTTAAATGAACAGATTATTGCACCCTATTTCTAGTTAAACAAAACATCCGCGGCTTCCTCCCATCACCACAATACATTATGGTCCATGATGTATTGTAAGTATTGGATCCATAATGTATCCCAAATTGAGCTGACATTTTAATATTTTAATAAACAGATTTTTTATTTGATAATCGATAATATTTTTGCTTTATTAGAAAGTAGTGGCATAGAGGTTTTGTGTGATACAAAACATCTGGCAAATGAGCGTCCGGGCTTGGCTGCACATGTTCACTCTTTTGACAAACTTTTCCAAAATATATTGAGATAATTTCTGGGAAATGTAAGATCACAATACATAAAAAACGTTGACCTTCAACCATAAAGTGGGTCTGAATGATAGATTTGATTCTTATTAAATTATAAATCATCGGTGAACATAATTATGCAAAAGGTATTTCAATTCATTCGACATTTCTGTAATGTAACGGAATCCGATTTGTAGATTTTCTGTATTTTTTTTTATTCATCGCTCTTTATTCCTTCTTTTTCTGTCCTAATGTTTTAATTTCAATATATTTATTACAAGCTACATTCTCTGTTATCAGTTTTATTAGCCAACCTTTATCTTTTACTGCAAATTTTTATCCTGTACGCAGCCCTCTGTTACTAAATTAACAGCCTAGATGCCTTAATAAGTGGGCTATCAGCCTACCAGCCCTATAAGATTCTAACACAAATTGCTCTCTTATTCATTCTTTTTTCCAAATTTTATCGATCCATCTAATTCTCAACATCCTTCCATAACACCACACTTCTTTCTGTTTTCCTACAGTCTATGTTTTGCGACCGTAAAATCTATCTTTCACAAAAATTCTTTTGAGAATTTCTTTCCGATATTTGATAATAAAGGGTATCTCAAAATGAGCCTACATTTTAATTTTTTAATAAAATACATTTTTTATTTGAAAACTAATATTGTCTTTTCTTTATTAGAAAGTAGTGACATGGAGGTTTTATGTAATATAAAACATCTGACAAATGAGCTCCGGCTTTGGGTGCACATGTTCACTTTTCTGACAAAATTTTCCAAAATATGTTGAGGTAATTGCTGAGAAACATCAGCAATGTTATATCGAATTTCTCCTTTGAGGTCCTCAATTGTATGCGGTTTGTTGATGTACACTTTATCCTTAAGATAACCCCAAAAAAAATTCCATGATATCAAAGTCACATGATCTTAACGGCAAATTCACATCACCTTGCCGCGAGATAACGTTAAATTTTTCTTGCAATAACTGCATGATTTCATCAGCAGAGTGGTATGTTGCACCGTCTTGTTGAAATCACATGACTTCCACATCCAAATCATTAATTTTAAGTTATAAAACGTTTAAAATCATCTCACGATATCAAACTAAATTGACAGTAACGGCATCTCCATTTTTATGGTCAAGTCAATCCCCCAGCCCAAAATACACACCAAACCGTGACCCGTCGAGGATGCATAAGAAGCTCTGCAATCTTTTTTGGATTCTCTTATTCCCAAATTCGACAATTTTAATTATTTACAAAGCCGATAAAAATAAAATGTGCCTCATCGCTAAAAATGATTATTTAAAAAAAAACAGTTATCAACTCGTTATATTACTATTTTTTTTACAATCTCTACGCGTTGTTGAAGTGTGTACTTTTCCATAATTTAATCTTAATTTTTTTTTAAAACGGTACAAAACCATCTCTACTCTGGCTTTACCACGAAAAAATTGGCGACAAATTTAAAATATCAGTTCATTTTGGGACATTCTTTAGATTACTTCGTCAGTCATTTTGCACTTTATTACCTAAATAATAAAATTTTCAAAATTCTACAATCTCTGGTATATTATGGTTCCTTATCTTAGTAAGCCTCTCATTATTTTCCTTTCTGTCATATTTCATCACCTTTGTTTGGCCGTTATTTATTTTAAAACTGAAATTCTATCCTAGCTATATTTCCATATTATTTAGATTCTTTTAACTCATTTTTTGTTCTTATCGAAATAACCATGTCATCGGCGTACCTTAATATCGTTAGTTTAATTGTTCTCATATTTATCCTTAGATCTTTCTGCATTGCTTCTTCTTAAACTGTGACTAGGGTAACTAGCAACTAGTGTATAACAGGAAATAACAGTGGATTCTGAAAAAATTAAGGATCGTCTTATACCAGGGGAGGAATGGACGCACTGATTCGTTCATAGACATTCTCTTAAGAGAAAAATATGCCGAAAAATCTCAAATTCTTTGCAAAGCTGTAAAAATGGTTAATTTTATTAAAAACCAACATGGGCAGAAAGAAAAAAAAAAAATTTTTCTTTTCCATACAGAAGTCAAACGGGTATGGCGGGGGAAAGTGTTAACCCGGTTCATTGGAATAGCGAGATGAATTAATAATAATTCTCTATGATAAACAAAGACTATTCTCAATGTTTTTACAAAATAATGAGTATATGTTGTTGATGGCTTACTTAGTAGATGTATTTTGAATGTTGATGCATTTAAACGACTTGATTGTTAATTTACAAGGACGTAAAAAAAAACATTTTATTAATGACAGACAAAATTCATCCTTTCATTAGGAAGATTGGTATCTGGATTATTCGCCTTCAAAGCAAACATTTTATTCGTTATTTCCATTCGCCTCCGATTATATTGAGAATAATTTGGATGAAGACACTGTTATTCACCACAGTCTTGATAGCAACAAGATACACTTGCGTGACCTAAAATAATATCTCAAAGAGATGGGTACTGTATCCATGTAGTGAAAACGTTGTTACAGCTGCTAAATTACCGGTTGGGATTCAACCAGCTCATCAAAATGACTGCTGACAAAACTTTACGACTAAAATTCACATTTGAAGGTTTAGATACGTTTTACTTTTCGTGACTTTGGTTCGTTACTTTTCGAAGTGAACATTGAAATTTAGTAACAAAAACATTGCAAATATAAAATCCCTTCCGCCACGTCTTAAATCTGTTGAAAAGGGTTTTTCGTCTATGGTCTGCTAAAAATTAAATTTAGAAATCGTTTTTATCACTTGAAAACAATATGCTTTTGTGTATTTCTAACATAGATCCGCGTATGGAGAAATTTTAAATAGAAAACAAACAAACACTAGGTTAGTAAGCTAAAACCACCTCATTAATTTATTTTATTTACTTGTGTGCTTATAAATGTAACTAAATTTTTTATAATAAATAAAGTTTTCTAATAAAACGGTTTCGTTATTGTTTACGTGTAAGGTTGTAGGCTAATTCCGCGACTCCCAGGTTGAGAAACTCTGCTCTAGAGTAATAATTCTCTGAGATAATGCGACGTAAGTCACCAGCAGTCAGATAAAGAGCAGGTAAAATCCTGATTGTTAGTTTCATTCCGTCTGATTTCATTTCAAAATTTTTCAAAGGTAGATAATTCTTATAGATTCGATTCTACTCGATATAAATGTTACGTCTGTGATTCTGTTTGCGTCTAAAGAAATACGATCCAAAGCAAAGGTAGATTAATAAACTGTTACTTTGGTATTTTCCTCTAACTCAGTCCTCAGTGTTGTTAATAAAATTTTTATTTATAAAATAGCATCGAACTGCAGGCATTATGTTTTTCGTTTTTCTCGACCGTACCATCTTTGCATGTTAAAGCTCAAATCTACCTAATATTTTGGACCGTTTTTAGACCCCTGTCGGCTAATGTTATCTGATAACTGATCCCTGGCTCTCATTACAGTTAAAGGTTTAGTCTTCTTTAGAAAAGTGATCGTATTTCTTTCGGAAACAACTTCCTACAGATGTTAATATTGTAATTGATTTTTATTTTTAATTAGCTATTTAGGAAATATAATCTCCAAATAGCAAGATCGTTGTAATCATTACTGAATTCAATCGTTAAGTTTCCAACTTTATCCCTACTTGTTCGTCCTCTCACATCTTTCATGACATCATCAATCATCGATATAAAAAGAAAATGCGATTTAGTTTCTCCTAGCCGAAAGCAGATGTTATAAATTCATGTTATCGTGCACTGATCATTCGTACATAATTCTGACTGTATAAGTAAAGATTGTATACCGACTATTCTGTGTTCTTTTTTATAACATTTCTTTCGTGAATTACTTCTTACATCACTGACCAAAGGACCATATAAAAGGTATTCTCCAAAATTAGAAAACAAATGTGAACATGATCATTGTATTCTATAATTTGCTTTAAGTAAAAATACGTTACATCAATTTTTTAATCTCAAAATATTTACTCCATTATCCTAGTTTTACGTCTACTTTTTCCCCGTTTTCTGTCTAGAAGTAAATTAATAATACTGGATGACCTAAAGAATAACTTGTCGATTGATTTACTCTTTTTACAAGATTATATCACAAGATTCCCTCTTCGTCACTTCATACTACCTCTTTATTTTGAGCTCAAAACAAAAATCCCTTTCCATTTTAAACTTAATAAACCCATACTAGTTTCAACATTCTTTTGTATCAACCTCATGTTAAAAGCCTTTATTCTTTCCTATTGTTTATTTTTCTCTGCTAATAGAAACCGTTAAATTTTGTACAGACAATTAAAAGGATTTCTTTCTAATAACTAAATTTATTTGGTACTATATTTAACGACATAAGAAGAAACCTGGCTTTAAACTCCTCAACCTACTAATGAAAATTCATCAAAAAAAATTATAAAGATTTTTTTTTTTAATCCTGATTATATTCATTTAAATATGCTTTATAAAAATTATGTAGAAACTTCAAATTGTTAATCAAGGAAGTAATTAATCAGATAGTCCAGTTTTAAAATAATAAATTCATGTTTGACATTATAAACCTCATAAAATTTGCTAAAGACAAAAGATATAATTGTACTCAAAAGGAGCTGTGTTTTGAGTATATTAATCAAATTTTAACTTTCTAATACGAAGAGTTCCGAAGTTGAAATAGTAAAAATAAAAAATAAATCGTAATTTTTATTCCTGAGATTTTTAAGGTGTAGTAAGGAATAAAAAAGAATCAGAAGACTTTTTTTGAACAGGCGATTGAATGAATAAAACAAAAGTTAAAAGTAAGCTTTTGGCTTACTAGTTCGGAAATATATTTAAAGGATGCAGTCAAGTTCCGTAGCCTTGTACGCGGTGATTTACAATGTTATATGCTAATTAAAGCTTATTATTTTCTTACTTATTTTTCTTCAAAAAATATGTTGATTTTATTTTATATGAGTAGATATCGTATAAGTAAAGATGTAATTAAGAAATAAATTTTATTAAAATATATATGGCAGTGTTTGGATTAATTCGTTAAGTGCTTTGGATACGAAAGTAGTAATGTATTTTCCTTAAACTAATATAACTTCTGAATCCTCTCAGTAAAAAGTCAAAACTTACATAAAAAAAATCGGAAATATCGATTTTGAAATTTTTTTTAGAAATTTCCAAATCGGACATGCTAAATACTTGATCTCAAATACGACCTATTTGAGAAATATCTGCTAAATACCGAGTGATTTTCCTTCATGAGCACTAACTCGATAAATTTTCAGGTAATCTTTATGAAATGTATCGAATATGAATAAACATAGAAAAAAAAATGAACAACTTCGTTAGAACTTCCCTGGTAAGAGTCCGAGAAGTAGACGGCAAGGCCAGTTCTGCGGATATATTGTTTACAATTCTAAACATGACCTAGCCTTAAAGTGAAATAAAAACGGGGAAAAAAAAATAAGCATTAAAACATTGTATTTCAGTTCAATTAGATTTTTAATAAAGAATACTTTCAAAAATATCTAGAATTTTGTTAGACAACGTTTTTTTCTTCCATTTGATGAACCGCGGGACTCGAATGTCAACCTTTCCTCAAAAAGGTGGGTTTACGAATCGCGCCGCTAGGTAGCAGTATTTGAAAGTACTAAGTAGCGTACAAAAATTGTATAATGTATTTGTGATAATGTACTAATAAAATTTAAAAAGAAAATATACTACAGCTTGTTTTAATAGTAAATGCTCTTATGTAAATCAAAGTACTGAAGATGAAACAATTTTTTTAGTTCCCATCGCTTCATTAAAAAAAGTAAAAGTATTAATTTACAAGAAGTGATAGCCTGCTAATAAAAAACAAAAAAACACGAACAGTAGGAAAGTGCTGCAAATGTGGCAACAAACATTTGTTACATAAAACAGAAACACATTCGATTGATAAAATTTTTATTCCACTATTTGAACTAATTGATGGAGAAATAAAAAAAAAATTTAATATAATAATAATAATATTATAATAATTGTGTCCACAGATTCGACAAAAATCGAGGGTTACACTTACAAAGTAATAAGTGCAATATTACATAACGGATCTTCGATTCGTGAAAGTCATTATACTAATTTCATTAAAAAAGGAAAAAATATGGTTTGAAGTGAATGATATGACTATCAACAAAAAAAAGTTGGCCGAGAAATTCAAAAAAATTTATATTTGTTTGTTCTAGAAAGGAAATAAATTTTAATAATATACACAACATAATAATCAGTAATTTATAAAAAAAATAATAAATAAAAAAATAAAAGAATCTAACAAAACGCAATGATATCCAAAAAAATTACAATGAAATTGTAAACCGTACGGTAAGAATCTCGCAGTACCATTTTTTCCGCTTACAAAACAAAAATTTCTGTAATATAAATAAAACTGTTTTTAACAAAATCATACCGATATCAAAAAAGGTAAGACACTACATTTCTATTTTCAAAGTCTGTTATTAATTTAGGATTTTGTTTAAAAAAAATACATGTATATATAACTAATAGAATTGATATACAATAATAGATAATAAACAATGTTTAAGCGTTCCGTATAATAAAAAAAAAATAGAAAAATTTGTTACATAACTCTTACCGGACCAATTTCATTTATATGTAATACATATCACTTACAGAAATAATACAATGATTATGATTATTCCTTATTTAATAAATTAAATCGGGTCGGTAAGAGTTTTGTAACAATTTTTTTAATTTTTTGTGTATTACATGTAACGCTTAAACATTGTTTATTATGTATTACATATATTTAATATTACATTCTAAATTAATAACAGATTTTAATAGTAGAAATGTGGTGTCTTACCTTTTTTGATACCAGCATCATTTTGTTAAAAACAGTTTTATTTATATTACAGAAATTTTTGATTTTTTAGCGGAAGAAATTATATCTGCTACACCCTTACCGTACGATTTACAATTTCATTATAATTTTTTTTGGATACATTTTTATAATGTATCACACTTGTTTTATACAAGGGTTTCATTGTTTTTAGTTGTATGAAATATTATACATTTCTTCACTACACGAGAAGTCTTCTTGTTTGTACAAATAATTTTCTATCTCGTATTTTGTTAGTATATTCTAATTTTATTTTCTAAATAAAAAAAATATTTCAATTACTGTATTACCATTACCTTTTAAAGATTTTAAAAACAAAATATCCAAGTTTTATTTGTTTTTTGTATTTTAGAACTCGCTGTTTGTAAAATTTGGATAATCTTTTCTGAACACACTTTACTGTTTATTGATATTTTATCAGACTTCTATTATTTGAATATACTTATAAAAAAAACAAAAAAAAACACAGTTTTGCATAAGATTAGGGTTGTAATGATTTTATCCAGATTTATAGAAGTAATACATTACCTTAATTTGATAATTTTATTTATTGCTGTTAATATTCCTGAGCAGTTATAATTTATGATTTATTTTTACAAATAACTTTAATAAGCGATACAAAAATACAATGAATAAATTATAATAATATCTCGTTCAAGTAGCTAACCTGTAAAATAGGCTGTCATATGTGTGTTGGTTTTATATGGACCCGGTTTTTTCGAGGAATATTGCTCGTGGCAAAACACAGATATTTTCAATAAAAACCACTTCGTTAATCTGAATGGAAGTTAAAACTACGATTTGCGATATTAAAATGCATATTCGAGTGATTTTTACTGGCGATTATCTCCTAATATTCATACTAATTTATTGGATGGGTATTTTCTCATCAGTGTTAATTGTGGTCATTCATGGAAGTTTCGTATTAAAAAAAAAAAAAAAAAGAAAAAAAAAAAGCAAATTCTAATATACAAATTATCCCACCTAGAAACTTTCAAAACATGTTGTACTGGTGAAAATTATGAGAAAACGTCCATTTAAACATAAGTCTAAAATCGCTTTGTTTTCCAGTTACGGCTAGTGAAAGATTTCAGCCCTTCTAATAAAAAAAAACCTACTGTAATTTTTAGAATCCAAATTAAGAAGTAGAGTTGTGATTTCTTATGTAATTTGAGCTGGTAAATAGAATAGAATAGACCTCAGAACCGTAAATCCAGTAGTTTTTAAGATATCCGACGTAAAACAGAAAATTCAATGTCGAAAAACAATTTTTTTTTAGGTTTGTACAATTGCATTGTTAAATGACTAATAAATGTTGAAGATTTAGTAACAAAACTTGTAGAGAAGTTACTTCGAAGAAAATTAATGTAGATACAGCAAATAAAAAAAAATAAAAGCTTTTGAAAATCGGTTGTTTATTGAAGTAAAATTGAAGAAAAATAGACAGAAAATCGTATTATTCTTTCTGCACCTAATAAACAATATTGTCAGCAAGACAATATTGTGTGACTTTATCATTATTAATTTTTATATTGATTAAAGCTGTGTCTGATATTTTGAAACGATTTTTTTTTTACATTTTTTCTTCGTTTTATTCTAAATGAATCATTTCAGTATTTTCTTTTTCTAAATACAAAAGTTGTTAGAATTTTTAACTTAACTTTTCACTCTATTAATTCGAAATCTTAAATTAATTTTTAATTTAGTTGTACTCATTTAATCGTTTGCTATTGTTTAGCTGTATTGAGTTTTTTCTTAATACGTGTATGACCTAATTCTATTATCAACATAATTTTAGTATAAAACAAAAAACAAAAATACTAGTGATTTGTGAATGTAACAATTTTGTTTATAATTTCATTTCTAATTGATTTATTTAATCTTCAATTAGATAAATATTGATTTAGACAAGATTATTTGTAAAAATTAAATAAATGAATTAAAAAAATATTAAAATAATAAAAATATCAGTAGTAGTAGTAATAATGAAAGATAATTTTGAAAACGTTGCTTGCAATTTTAATAATATACAGAGTGTATCACGATGTTCTCCCGGGACTTTCATAACTTATTCTACTCGTGAAAATAATAGAAAATGTTCATATAAATTTATATCCTAAAATGCTTCGTTTGCAAGCTTAAGGTTAATGAAGATTTCGCTCGGATTTCAGCTACTCCGGTGAAATGAGGTCGTATTGAAATTATTAGAACGATAATTAAGGGATATAATTAATGATTTTTTATGGTTTTTGATCTGCAAAATCAAATAAAATAGGTCCCACAACCGTATATGCAATAAATTTTAGAAATCTGGGGTGAAAACAAGTAAATTAGGGTAAAATCCCTTTTTTTTTGTTTGACATAAAATAACTATGTTAAATGGGTAATAAACACATAAAAGTTTAAAGCAAAACTTGTGGAGAATTTAATCTTGAAAAAAAGTCGTGTAATATGAGTTAAATATAACAAAGAAAAATAGAAAAATTTGAATATTATTTAAGAAACAATACACTAGATCAAAGAGCATTTTACGTACCAGTTTATAATATATGTTCCAACTGAGCCCGCCATTTTCAACATTTCTTGACACGCCTCTATACTGTTTTTGTTGTTAATTATGAATTAGGAGGACAATTAATTCCTCAGGAGAATGTATTTTTTATTTTTGTATTAAATATCTTTCATCCACCTCCAGACGCAAAAATCTAAAGGTGTTAGATCAGGCGATGTTGGTGGCCAGGAATGTGGACCTCTACGATCCATTTCTCAGGGAAATGATGATTTGAGTGGAAACGGCACAGTAGAAGCGGGAAGGCGCGCCATTGTGCTGGAAGTATACTTTTCCTCTTGGCGCTAGAGGAGCATCTTTAAGCTGCTGCGGGGCAATTCTTCTTGAAGAGTGCAAATAGACATCAGCATGTAAGCGGCCAGGTAATATGAACAGCCCAAACAGCTGATTGTGAAAAAGGCCGCACCATACATTGATGCTAAATCGGTGTTAAAAAATTGCCTTCCACCTTTTCATGAGGATTTTTTCTTTTCTGTTTAGCCTCCGGAACCACCAAAAGGTATTACTTCAGAGGACGAATGAGGATGATGATATGTATGAATGTAAATGAAGTGTAGTCTTGTACAGTCTCAGGTCGACCATTCCTGAGATGTGTGGTTTAATTGAAACCCAACCACCAAAGAACAACTGTATCCACGATCTAGTACTGAAATCTGTATAAAAGTAACTGCCTTTACTAGGATTTGAACTTTAGAAGTATCGACTTCTAAATCAGCTGATTTGCGATGATGAGTTCACCTCTAGACCAATCCGGTCGGTTGTTTCATTAGGAGTTACTTCTGTCCATGTATACTCATTGCGTAAGTTGTTGATGCCAACTCGAGTGAAATTTCCCTTGTCGGAAAACAAAAAAAATACTTGTAGAATTGTAGATTTGTATTATACCAGTTGCAGAATAAAACTCCAAGCGAAGCGGACCGTCTCCTTGGTGTAGATGTTGAACTGGCTGTTTATGATCAGGATAAAACTTGTGTTTACGTGTCCTCCACGCCATCGAATGCGAAACTCCGATCCGCTTAAAAAGATATCGTGTACTGACGCCTGGACTGCGTTGAACTGCATCGACAATAATTTCATCAATAACAGTGTCGTGGTAGACAGAGCGTTCGTAGCTGGTACGAATACTAGGTAGTGGACCTGCTTCTCGAAGACTGCGAAAAGTTGCGCTAATTGATTTGTGATGTGGAATCCTGCGATTCGGAAAACGCATCTCATATTCTACTGCAGCAGCTACAAGATTACCATTACACACACCTAAAATGAATACCTTATCAGCGTATTTTTTCTGTTGTAAATTAGTACGGCATTACTTCAATGGTAACCCGATCACGTTCAAACTAAAATTCACAGAACACCTTCCGTAATGGCAGCACAGATCACAGTACCCGATATACTTAATGTATTTTACAGAATTATTTAAACACTAATACAGTATTGCGCATTGTTGACCAGTTGTTTTTATTTTACTGCCAACTTTGAAATAATAATTCTTCAAATAATTTATTGTACTTGTGTAAAAATAAAATTATTATTTAAGTAATTTTTTTTAAATTTATTTTGTTTTATAATTGTCGTGTAATTTCCAGTTTTTTTTTAATTCTTTAACAGCAATTTTTAACAGTAAATTTTGTTTTTACAAATTTTTCATGCTTTTTGTTTACATTAAATAAGTTTTTCTCTGACAACTGTAGTAACGTACGGTTTCTAAATAAATTCCAATTTTTCTTACTTTCTTTTCTTTATTCAACTTATCTTACACCCTTTTGTTCAGTATTAAATTCTCTACAAGTTTTACTTAAGAGTTTTACGTTTTTATTTCTCATTTAACAAAATTATTCTATGTCAAACATAAAAAATAGGTTTTTTTTACTCTTCTATTGGTTTTCACCCCAGATTTCTCAAAACCTATTACAGATACGATTTTAGGACCTATTTTATTCGACTTTTCAGGTCAAAAACCATAATAAATCTTAAATTCTGCCTCTTAATTAACGTCTTAAAAATTTCAGTACGACCTCATTTCACCGAGGTAGCTGAAATCCGAGCAAATCTTTCACTAGCCGCAACTCGTTAACGAAGTATTTTAAGCCATATGTTTATGTAAATTTTTTTTTCATTATTTTCACGAGTAGAATAAGTCCAGTAGAATAGGTTTTCACTATGAAAGTCCCGAGAGAACTTCGTTATACACTGTTTATAATCGTTTTCTACCATATTATAAGAGCAGAGGCAAATTTCCTTATTTTTTTTAAATTTTACCTTTGTGTGAAAAAACATTTTTGTTGCCGTCTTCTTCAAATAATATTAATTGCTTTATACTAGTAGCGCTAAATTTTTTCCGATGATGAATTCGTTACATAATAATGATAAAAAATCAAAAGTTGTAATATTTTATTCTCTAATCATTTTTCTTCTAATTGAAGTAATTTCATATTTATTACTGTAATTTTTCTTTTCAGAAACTGAAGGAAATATGATAATAAGATACTTTCTTTGATCACTTTTTAATATAAACTACGTGATTGTATAACCGTGTAAAATCTGTAAAAAATTCTATGTATATACGAAATGATATATTTCAGTAATGAAATTAAACTGCACAGTTTAACATCAGAATGGCTGGAAGTAAAATGTGACCACCCTCTCTGTTTTCCTATTATTATAAAGGAAGTTAATAAGCTTCACTCAAAAAGTTTATGTTTTTAAGACTCTTTCTCCCCCCCCCCCCACATCTTACACTGTCTGCGCGAGCGTATGTGTGAATATATATGAATTATGATGGAGGGTGGGATATATTTCTAGATATAGGCCAAGTGTGTCATCCTATTTATTTCCTTCCTAGCTATATCTATTATTTAATTTGTCATAATGCATCATTCACCATAACAAATTAATAATGTACGCTGCAATTTTTTCCAAATAAAGAAAAACAGTCTGACATACTATTTGAAAAAGAAAACTTTAAGGTCTGCACTTAGAAATCTAATAATCAATATAAATACATCTTTTCAATTATTTTTTTTTCCAATCAATCCATATAGTTTATACCTGGAGTAAAGCATATTTAATAATGAAGTAATTCTACGGTGTACCTGATTGTACAATTTAACAGTAGTAACATACGGCTGCAAAAGCCTTACTGTAACAAGATGAAATTAAAAGTTTTGCCCTCACTTAAATAGAAAATAAACGGAAAAGGATATTTTAATGAAATAAAAAAGGGAAACATATTGATTTTTTATTTTTAAAGTTCTGCATAATATTTTTTCTAAAAAAACCATCAGGTAGCTAAAAAACGTTTACCAAAGCTATACCCATTTTTGAAATCCGCCCTTAAAAAAAACGGTGTTTTAGTTTTAAAACTATCTTATAAATATTTATTATATATTTTTATGTTTACATTACTTTACATTCGGAAATGCATAACGTTCATCATTCGATGATTTAAAACGATCATTTAAAAATATCTATTGTGTAAATCTTATGATATTTGAGAGGTCTCCAAATATAGAGAGTGATGCAGGAGGAAAGGGAAATAATTTGAGAACTGATCCTAAAGCTTGAAATAAGGAACGAAGTTCATATAAACATATATCTGAAAACGCTTTGTTATAAAGTTACGGCTAGCGATATATTTCGCCGGGATTTCAGTTCCACCCCGGTATATGAGGTCATACTAAAATTTTTAATGCGTTATATAAGGGGTAAACTTGATAGTTTCTTATGTTTTTTGAACTGAAAAATCAAATAAACAGTTCCAGACCTGTATTTCTTGTGGTATTCATGATATACAACGTAAAGCAGAAAAATTTGGAGAAAAAAAGACGTTTTTTTAGAATGAAGTGCAATAACGTTGCTAATAAATGCATAAACTTTTTAATCAAACCTTGATGATGATTTAATTCTAAGAAAATTGATTAATAAAGTTTATGAAAAAGAAAAAAACACCAACTTTTATTATTAAAGAATAAACGGAACAAAACTTTACAGAAAAATGTTATGAATTTGTAAAAATTAAAACCAACTGTTTGTAGTACAATACACTTAGACCTTTGAACAATTAAAATACTTTTAATTTGCCTTAAAAAAAGATACTCACTGTGGTTTACAGTATATTAATTTACAATAAAGTTCGAAAATTCCACTACTGACATCGATGAATTCCTCAACTTGTTTCCATACATTTTTTATCGCCAACCTAACGACATTTTCGCGTTCCTTGATGAGGGCAGTAGAATTGAGAATACAAGCGATAAGTTCATGACGTGTAACGTTTGCTTGTATACTTCGCATTTCATCCATCGCTAAAGACAATAATCTAAGGAAGTAAGGTCCGGCTATGTAGATTGCCAGATTATCGGCTCTCTACAGTTCATCCATTTGTCAGTAAATTTTCATCTAAGAATTGTCTTACTTCATTCGTGAGATGTGTTGGTGCTCCATCAAATTGATTGTAAATCTCAATTTGTTTCGCCAATGAGAATTTTCAAGCAATATAAGAAATTCATTGATTAAAAATTCCAGGTAATATTACCCAATGAAATGTATTTAATGTATGGAGGGCTCTATTAATTTGTTGTCAATCATGCTACACCAAACGTTCACCGAAAATAGTTGCTGGAAATTTGATTCAACTACAGCATGCGGGTTTTCTTCAGACTACCGTTGTGAATTTCATGTAAAACTGGCTTTGTCCAAAAATGGTATGAACGGAATTAAGTGGTAATTATTGTAAACCCATTGACAAAACTGCATTCTTCTGGCACGGTTACCAGGCTGGAGTTGTTAAACTTCTGAACATGATAAGGACGCAGTTCGTGAGCATACAATGTCCTCCATACTGTACTTTGTGGAATGTTGAGTTGTGTAGAAATTCTTGGCGTGCTTGTTGTAGGACTAAGCTGTTTCACCTGAAGAATGTTTTCTCTTTCATCACTATGTCCGGTTGACGTTCACATAAAACATGAGCGCTGCTGGTAAGTGTACCATTCTCACGAAAATTATTAAACATTCTACAAAATACTTTTCGGTTTGGAGCCACTCGTCAAGAATACCTACGTCGGTACCGCAGTTAGTTCTTCCAGCGCAGTTGGAGCATTTCCAACGCAAAAGCTTCCTTACACAAAAATCATATTAGCCTACTCTGCATGAGTAAAGAGAGGCGGGATTTTTAAAAATAAAGAATTCAACATTTTGGAATATCACTTTTGTAAATTCAGATTCAATTGGAAAAATTTAGATACAGTTTAGAATACAACAAAAACAAAAATACTAGATAACTTGATTCTCAAAAATAATTAAACACATCAAAATTATGTCAAAAACAACTAAAACGCTTAACGTTTATTATTAGCATGTAACCAGGTCACTCTTGCCAACATAATCTTTCAAAGTTCTAAATTTTTTTGTATTAAAAACAGCTGTTTTTACCTGGTTTTCTTTAACTCGCAATATATTATTTCCATGTTTGTCCTCAAATGTTTCATCCTTAATTTAACATACTTGCTGACATTGCGTATTGTGAAACTTTGCACAATTACTAAGGTCGGGTTACAATACAATATTCCACCATTACTTTTGCAAACATCTCTCCGTACGGGAGTAAATTAAGGGTGTGGGTGTAAAAATTTGCAAAACGGCTATGCGGAGTTTTTGGGGTCGCAGATGATAAATTCAATTGCCGTTTGACATAAAAAATAACAAAAACTTGGTACGGAAGTTTTTGTGGTTTCGAATTTGACATTTCGTTATTACATATATATATATATATATATATATATGTATATATATATATACAGATGATTTTTGGTGGGCAGTATGTTGAGACATAGCTCCTTAATTAATAATTTAAAGTAAATGAAATAAAAACTTCACTATTTCGTTACTTTGTATAATAAATGTTAGATTAAAATTTGTTTCATATTTTATAAATATAGTAGAAATTTCAATATATGATGTTATCCTCTGAAATCCAAATTAACCTACTAATTAAATTCATGCAAAGTATGATAATAATTTGATTAATGTACGTATAAAAAGTGTAAAGCAAGTTTTTAAACATTTTTGTAAATTTATTAATCTTTAACAATTGATATTATATTTCTGATAAGTTTTGTTCTGATTAGTTTTTAATAATAAAAACTGATTCTTTATTCTGGATAAGCTTCAATACTCATCATTTTTTCTTAGAATTAAATTCTCTACAAGTTTTGATAAAATTTACCCATTTATTATTCATTTAACAAATTTTTGTACTTAAAACCGAAAAAAAGCGTCTTTTTCGTCACCAAAGTTTTCTATTTTAGGTTGAATATCATGAAAACTACAGGAAATACAATTCTACCACCTGTTTTATTCGATTTTTCAGGTTAGAAAAATATCAATTTTACCCCTTATATACGCCTTAAAAATTTCAGTGTGACCTCATTTCGCTGCGGGAATTGAAATCCCTACGAAATTTTTCGCTAGCCGTAATTCGGTAACAAAGTGTTTTTGGACATATGTTTGTATAAATGTTTTTCCTTATTTTAAGCTATATAATCAGTTCCCAAATTATTTCTCTTTCCTCCTGTATCACTCTGTATAATGCAAGTATTTTGATTTCAAGTCCTGTAAATAGCTTACTCCCACTTTCATGTACTGAGCCTGAACAATAACGCATTATACCCATTAATCGCCTGACAAAGATGTGTTATTAATTAGAACCAAACAACAGAAAGGTGACAGGGGACGGTTTTTAAGAGCAGTTGGTGTTAAGGTTTAACTGATACCTTTGAGTATCAATCTACCGTACAGGATGGTTAGCACGCTAACCATAGTGACAATCCAATACACATTTTTAAAAATTAAAAAGTTGTAAAATTCATTTTGATATCTAATTATAAAATATAATCGTTATTACTTGAAAAGTAAAGGGATTATTGGGGAAAAACATTCCAACTATTATATCTGGTACAAAAATACAGTCAACTGTAAAAAATTCTGTACTTAAATTGATTCTCCATGTCAGTCTTTAAAATGTAAATAATTATACTTTTTTTGCAGATTATTAATTTTACCTACCTATTTTTGTATTAGTTTTACTCAGTATTATAGGGAAGCGTACAGCCTGGTACATAGTGGAAGTAAAGTGTGCGAAGAAACTGGTTTTTTAAGTGCAGGAGTGCGGAAAACTATTATAAAGAGAGATTAGCCGAAGTGAGTAAGAGATTCAAGTGATAAGATTGTTGTCCAGAGAAATACGTGACCGAGGGAAATCTTAAACTCTTTTGCTTCGCTAATAAGACTTAAAAAAATAAAAAAACATAAAAAAAACAAGATGTACTTGTTAAATGAATTAAGAAAATTTATTAAAGAAAATCACTCTATGTATTACATTTTATTTTCCAACATACCGTGAAATTCTTCTACTTACAATTTCCAACAAAAACCCTTTGTAATTTTTCATACATTATACAGCGTTGCCAATTCGCATCTTATGTTACTTCCATAGTTTTGCAGATTAATTTGAATTAAATATAAAACGCAGCCATGTATAATCAGTGTTATTTATTAATTAAAATAATTTACTAGAAGAAATTACGCTGTACTTAAATATTTCTGAATGCTTTATATACTAACAGTACGTGTAAACATTCATACACTCGATCACCCCCCTCATACACAAGCACATGCACACACAAACACACGTGTATATATATATATATATATATATATATATATATATATATATGCATATATACGTGGATGACATACAGCTTACAACATCAAGGTCACAACCACCTTGAGACTTGAAATACTGAAACAGGTTCACCCACTTGCAACGCACAATAAGTTGCAACGATCAGTGAATGATTTCTTGTACTTATTTTCTCTCTCACTCCCAAACACTCTCTCTGTCATTTTTGAGCGAGATAAAAACACTCCCGTACACTTACACACTAATTAGAGAGATGTATTCTGGAGACAACAAGCTGGCTGATCTATCCGAATCGAATTTAAGCCGATATAATAAAAATATTATCTCGTTTAACTGTATCTAAAAGGAAAAACAACTCGGCAACTTTTTAATAAGCGGACTCAATTCTAAAAGCTAGTTCACAGTTACATTTACATACCGATTAATTAATATCGATCGTAAATAGAGGTCAGAATTGATAAATAATCAAAATATCTCGAGTACAGTAAAGTAAATTGACTAAAATTTAACCGCTCGTGTACAGCGGAATGTCGATAGATATTTTTCAATCTAACAGTGTATTTCGAGATTTTAAACAAAATATTTCTTCACTTGGCAGTACTATTTTTCTTATGCTATCCCATGATTTGCTCGTTCAATTAATAATAGAATTCACTATAATAAATGATTCTTCAAGCAGAATCCAGTACGGAAATCTCTAATCAATACTTACTCACTTTTGTGGAATATCAAAGAATAATCCAAGATATGTTACCACAGTAACACCTACAACGATAAATAAAATTATAAATTTCATATATCACGTCATAAACTGATAGTGTGTGTTATTTGACAGATAAAAAAAAGAATTGTCCAAAGAGTTGCCAGGAAGAAACAACAAACTTTTTGAAAGATCTTTATCGTATTAGGATAACTAAACAGAAAATTATTAAATAAACAAAAGGAACTGGTTGCAGTAGAAATTAATATATAATAAAAGTAGTAATTAGCGGTGATTTATGCCGGTAAATATAATAAATAAATAAATATAATCGATACAGAATTAAAGAAACGTTTAGAAAATATTAATGAAAAATCTTTGAATATTTTCAAATATTATAACTATATATATATACACGTTAAACAATGTTCAGGTCTCTGCAATTGGCTATACTTAAAAAGTCATCAAATCGATATACACACTACCCTTTGGCAATATCTATTCTATAAAGAAGTATTAAGTTTAACAGTGTTATTTTTAAGGTTAGATTTTTTATTATTTTAGTGTTAATGTATAGCATTTTACTTCTATTTTAGTAGAATTTATTCGATGAAATACCTACCATTCCTGATTTTTAAAAAACTACGATTGATATTTTTAGTTCAGCCTAAAAATAAGGCTGGCTTTATATTAATATTATAGAAAATGTTGCGGACGGATAGAATAATTATAATACACTTTGTCATCATCTTGACACGATTATTGTTTACTTTTTTTATATTTTTTTGAGATGGCGACCTAACATATTTCAGTATAAATTCCGATCTTAATTGTTATCCATTAAAATTAGTCAAAATTAAAGCTAAGTTTATAATTAAAGCAGAAAATACTGGGTGTTTGTTTTAAAACGCAACCCAAGCGAAATACTTTTTAGAAAAGTTAGTACAAAAATTTCGGATGAAGAGGTTGGCAACACTACCGATTGTTGTTTTATAATAAATTGTGATATAATTTTCTATTTCTTTTGTGCGAACAGTTAGTTATTTCTGTATTTTTTAAGAAGAAATGGTTTTGAACACGGAAGAACAGATTTTTTATTATGAAAAATTATTTAACGACTAAATCTTTTGTTTTGTGCGGATGGTGTTTTGTTTGCAATCAGAAACGTAGCCGGAAACGTTCAGTACTTAATGACGAAACATTGGAAGACTTTAGGGTAAGCTTTCTAAACTCACCTAACAAATCATTACAAAAAATTGTGCAACAAAAAAGAATACCTCTGTACAGTGCCTTTAAAGCTACCCGCTTACTTAATTTAAAGCCATACCGAATTCATGTATCACATGAATTAGACCCGGTTGATTATACTGCTAGGTTCCACTACTGTCAAGGATTTAATCAGTTTGTTCAGGAGAGAATTAAAGTGTCGGATAATGTTTTTTTTTACAAGTTTATTGCCGCTTCAGAATTAAATGAGATTCGTGGTTTCAGTAAAACAGGGACCACATGTCACACGGCAAGAGCAATTATGGACCTTTTGAGAATTTTTTTTAGTGAATGAGTAATATCGACCTGGCTTATGGCCAGCTAGCTCACCTGATATTTCTTTTGGAGATCTTTTTCTCAGGAGTTATCTAAAAGTTTGTTTATTCAAAAATAATCCACACACCATTGAAGAACTGACAGCCAACATAACTCAAGAATTATGAAAAATTGGAAGAGGTACACTTCGAAAGGTTGCATGGAACATAAAAAAGAGAATAAAGGATTGCATTGATAAAAATGGTGGACCCTTTCATCATTTGTTATGAAAAAAATTGATCTCAATATCGTTTTGCACAAGCAATTGTAATATTTATCACTAATCGCATTAAATATAGCTCAGGAGTTTTCTTTAAATTGGGTTTCTTTTGTTGGGTTGCGTTTTAAAAATAACGCTCTGTATAATAAACTACCAGTTAACTGATGTAATAAGGAAATGGTATTAATCATAATATCCGCTAATCCATCACTAAAACTACATTTTACTGGGTGTTTATAAAGTAGTTAGAAATGTATCGATTAAATAATAAAAAAAAGTTTAAAAAACCTACTCAAACTTGCGATGTAGTATTAAATTCAGTAAACTTTACAAGTTTAAGCGCTGCCTAGTGGGGTAGTTCATGAGATTTTAAATAAATACACGACTATTGTTATCAAGAAATAAGAAAAAAAACATAAAAAGTTTTGGTTGGCTCATATTTTTTCCCACAAGATAAGCTGTAATACTCTCCCCTATGTTTTTAACTCATTTCCTGTTTCTTCCTAATTTTAAAAGTTTGCAACACAACTATTAATGTAGAACCTTTTATGTTTTGAGATAAGTTTATTATATAATATCATATATTACACGTCTTATTTACAATTAATTTATTTTGTATAATTAATAATTATAATTTTAAAAAAATATATAAGCAATCACACTATAATATAATTTAAAAAAATGCTTATCTTCATAAAAGAATGTGTAATTTTTCTATTAAATTTTTATTATTATAATAATAATAACATTTTTTGTTAAAATATTTTGCATAAGTATTTTTTGCATAATATCTTCAAGTATTGCTATTATGTATACGTATAAATATGTAATTTTTTTTTACATAGTGGATTTTTTAAAAAAAGAAGCGAACCTTTCAGCGAGGGTGTGCAACTTACGCACGGGTAAATTTTACGTTATTTTATCTTTCAGATGATAACACTGAACTCAAGGTTACCTGTACATAATAGTTGAAAAAACGTTCTCGTGCACTATTGTCATTTCAATATCAATTATTTTGTCTGTTGAATCGGCTGTTTTTTTCTAAAGAAGAGGTATGTTTATTTTAAAGAATCATTTGATGTATAAAACGCTCAAACACGAAAAAGTCGAGTTTCATTTGAAATTTCCCCAGTTTTTAGTTTATAATACCTCAACAATATTATATCTGATACATTAATTTCGTGAGATTGGGACTATAAAAAATCAAAACGTACCAGGTCCCGAACTTTACACAATCAAGCGGAAGTTTTTAAGAATATGAAATAGAGTTTAATTCTTCCAGAAAATTTCTTATTGAGTGGACTCGTAAACCGTTATTGTTTTAAAGGGTACGAAAAAGTTTTAAATTGCATCCGTATCTCAACAGTTTTCTTCAGGAATTACAAGAAAAAGGTTTACAACTACCTTTTGTTAATTGTTTGTTACTGGTTTCGAGCTTTCTCTAATTAAAATAGGATTGAGATACCAGATTGCATTTATTTTAGTAGCGACGCTTTTTCACTAAGATGACGACACGAATCGTTAAAATATCCGAATATAGAACGGTTAAATACTTAAAAACTTCACATCACATCATTAGACACGTAGTTCAGGGTTGTAAGTTACGGTAGTTGATCGTGTTTGGAAGAGGCTATGCAAAGGCGATATACGTTGTGTAAATACACTGATGGAAATGTCTGCTGAGACATTTGATCGGTGGCATCCTGACAGATGACCGTGTTGTGTTATCAAGTTTAAAGGTTTAAAAGACGACCACCGGTAAAGTCCATCAATGTTGGGAACGGAGGGAGTGGTGCGGTAACCGGGATCATCACAGTTCTTCCCGTACGGGGGTCAGGAACATTATACACACATTTAATTCGCCGAATATATGCTATAAGCTGGAAATTTGCAGCTACTATGTAAAGATCATTGACTACGGCTATAAAAATTTAGTATTCTTTTATTATTATAAATTGTTAGGTAAATCGAAATGTTTATTACCCTTTAAAGGAAAACAAACGGGAACACTGATTTCAGCAAGATAGTGCTAACTAAACTACCATATTGGTAACGTAATGATAACAATGTTTCAAGAATTTTTGATTTCGCTTTGTCTCAAAATTTGCTACTTTAATTCTACAAATGGTACCCACCATGATCTGTAGATCTCAAACTACAACATTATTTCCTTTGTTGACATTTAAAAAGTTTAGTTTTCAGTACGATCATCAAACTCCAACAAATGAAAATAAAAATTTCGTATACTAGTGAACAATTATTAAAAAAAAAAAAAACAATGGGAAATATCATGAAATGAATCTTAATCCAAGTTAGTTAAAATCACTTTCAACAAATGTTCTGAAATTAAAGGCATATATGATCTGAATATTTTGTAATTTGAGTCTTATGTTGAGAAAAATAGTTCATACTCGTATATAACTTATAAAAATTCCAGTATAGTCTTTTTTGAAACGCTCTGTATGATATTTTATTTTTGCTAGAAATTTTCTGAAAATAATCATACTAATTAATTTCGGATATATATTAAAATTTTATTTTTAAAACCGAATATGGATTAAAAATGACTTTACGATTTTAATCGGTTTATTGCTGTATGGAATAATAATAATATATATTTACTTGAATGTTAACATTTTGCTAGCATAATTCATAAACTTATGAAAAATATCGCTTTTTTCACTGTAAAGCGCTTTATATTGGTGCTTGTCATGTATATACATGTGAAAAGTGGAGATTTTAGTGCAATAATTTTATTTAAAAAAAAATAAAAAATAATTATACCCTCCTGAATAGAAGCATTTTTGATAGAAAATATTTAATAATTTCTTGCTTTAATTTATTTCTCCTGTATTACTTATAAACCTGTAATACATATAAAATACCTGATTACAACTAATTAATCATCCAGTATCTGAGAGAGTAGAATGACTTTTTCTCCTTGGTATATCGATCGATGTCTGTCAGCATATTCATCTCAGTGAAGAAACCAATGGGAAAACACTTCACTCCTTTATTTTTCTTAATAAGCCTAAGGAAAAAAATATGAATAGAATTTTATCAGTAATAAAATTGTTATTAAAAAGAAATTAGTTTTTTATGTCTTTATTAAAATTATTGTTATTCAAAATGATATAGTAGTAAAAAAAAATTAAAATATTAGTTGTCGGTAATATCAGGTGATGTAAATTGTAGTTGAAATACAAAGTGTCGAATGAACAGACAGAGAAAGTTTCAGAGTATGTTCTACTGTTGAAAATAATATAAAACTTTCATATGAACATAGTTCTCGAAACGCTTTGTTTTGGAGTTACGACCAGCGAAAGATTTCGCTCAGATTTCAGCTCTTCTAATAAAAAGAAGCCCTACTGTAATTTTTAGGACCCAAATTGGTGGTTTTATATGTAATTTGAGCTGGTGAAATTGGATAAAACAGGTCCCAGAACTGTAACTTTAGTAGTTTTTAAGATATCCCACGTAAAACACAAAATTCGGTGTAGTACATTAATTTTCTCAGAATTAAATTCAATACAAGTTTTATTAATAAATCTTCCTAATTTATGAGTTAAGTAACAAATCTATTGTACTACGAACCTAAAAAAAACTTGTTTTTCGACATCGAATTTTGTGATTTACTTGAATATCTTAAAAACTACTGGAATTACGGTACTGAGATCTATTTTATCCTATTTCCCAGCTCAAATTACATAAGGAACCACCAACTTTACTCCTTAATTTGGATACCCAAAATTATAGTAGGGTTTCTTTTTATTAGAGGAGCTGAAATCCAGGCGAAATCTTTTGCTACCCGTAACTCGAAAACAAAACGTTTCTAGGCCAACGTTTTTCATTACTTTTTCATTATTTTCAACGTTTTTTCATTATTTTAACTAGTAGAACATGTCCTGAAAGTGTCTCTGTCTCTTCGTGGAATAGTCTACATAAAATGTTTAACGTGGCTCGTTTAATGAATTGTCACTCGTTTCACGAAACTCAGAAGGTAATATTTTGGAATATTTTGTAGAATGGTGTTCAGAAAACGATAATGTTAGGAGCGTCCCAAGAAAGTTATTGAAAATTGCGAGCTCATGTTTGAAGATTTATTATAAAGTGGTATGTTATGCGCTTTGGTCTAGTGTGCTCTTTCTAAATAAAATTCGAATATTTTTAAAATTTTCTTTGTTTTATTCAACTTATCTTACACCATTTTGTTCAAAATTAAATTCTCTACACGTTTCCATTAAAAGTTTTTCGTGTTTATTGCCAATTTAACAAAGTTATTATATGTAAAACATAAAAAGCAGGGATTTTCACCCCAATTTATTGGTTTTCACCGCGGATTCCTCAAAACCTACAGCAAATACGGTTCTAAGACCTATTTTATTTAATTTTTCATAAAAAAACCGTACGAAAAATTTCAGTTGGACCTCATTTCACCAGGGTTGCTGAAATCCGAGCGAAATTTTTCACTGGCCGGAACTCGCAAACGAAGAATTTTAGGCCATATGTTTAATGAACTTTTTTAATTACTTTCACAAGAAAATAGGTTATGAAAGTCCTGGGAAGATCGCGATTAACTCTGTATATTAGTAATAAAATTGTCATTACTAATCGACTTAATTTATTAAACACGTGGATTAATATTAATTATTAATAAACTTATTACAGTTGTTGAAAGCTAGGGAAAGATGGTAGGCTTTTATAAAGAATTTTACAGTCGCTTTTACTACTTGTGTACGATTAGGCTGTTTCTCAGTTTCAAATTACCATTGCGATAATAAAATCTTTATTCGTTATGTAAAATTTATTTATATCCTTTATTGATATATTGATGCGACTTATTGAGGTAATTTGATGATTAATCGGTTTTCACTCGCTTCCAACAATATATTCATGTCATTATTACCCAATCATGAAATATATAGTAGAATAAATTTAAAACTAATAGAGTTCAAATTCCTACAGCCAGCATTAGAATAAATCAAATTGCATGTAATTAATATGCAGTGTTTCTGAAAATAGCTATATGTATCATGTAGTAAATAATTAATGTATATTTAAAAATAACAGAATTCTGTAGTAGTTTGTCAGGAGAGGATATTATTTTTCGAGTAACGGGGTATTCATACATGTTTAGTTCATTAAAATGCCGGTTTTTTTTCATTTAGTATATACGTCTACGTAATAAGACTTGAGACAGATAGGAAAGTATGGATTTAAAATAAAATGATATCCGTTTCCAAAACGCAATTAAGTTTTCTTAAATCTTGAATTATACTTTCTTTGATGATAGTAAATTCAATAACGAACAGGTTGTTGTCATCGAATCAGAATTATATATGAACAGAATTCAAAAGAAATAACAAAGGGTTTACTGATGTTGAAATTAATGAGCTGATACGTACAAAAATACGAATCTTTTCTAAACATTTTTTATTGTGAAGTAAATAAAACGTTTAGTGACGTATTATAAAAAAAAAATAACTGTTATCTGATGTATAATCACCGGTCATTGTTTAAAAATAATTTTTCATACCGTTTGCTACAAATATTATTTTGTAAGCTATTATTATTATTTTATTAATCTCATTTTGACTTAGGTCAGTGATACAAACATTTTTATCACCTTTTACCGCCAGTTAGTCAACAGTGCTCTTCCATAAAGATTGTTTATAAATCCGTACAAACATTAACCAAGCAAATTAGATACTGAAATACTAATCAAGTGCATTATGAATACTAAACTCTCAAGTAAATATTAATGTTAGAATCTTATTCTAAAAAATTATAAATACACGTTAATTAAAAAAAACAACGGATTTACAATCTACATTTGGTATGGTTGAATTGGGAAAATTATTTTTGCTGAAAACGTTGATTTCACTGTTAAGCTGTTTAAAGATTTACTATTAAAGTGACTTTTTAAATTTATTGTGATTTATTTATTAAAATTTTCAAGGTATTAAAATTATTTTAGTGTATAATAGCTCTACTGCAACTATTTAGCTACCATCTTGATTCTTTTGCCTTTTATCGCCCCCAGGTTAGTGTGAAAAGACCTTGAAAATCCCTGATTAAAATATATATAAATAAAATCCGTTGTTAAAATATATTGCTAAAAAAAGTGTAAAACAAGGGAATAAATAAGTCTTTTTAGTTTTTACTCCTTTCATTTTATTTTTTTTTGTCTTCAGTCATTTGACTGGTTTGATGCAGCTCTCCAAGATTCCCTATCTAGTGCTAGTCGTTTCATTTCAGTATACCCTCTACATCCTGCATCCCTAACAATTTGTTTTACGTATTCCAAACGTGGCCTGCCTACACAATTTTTCCCTTCTACCTGTCCTTCCAATATTAAAGCGACTATTCCAGGATGCCTTAGTATGTGGCCTATAAGTCTGTCTCTTCTTTTAACTATATTTTTCCAAATGCTTCTTTCTTCATCTATTTGCCGCAATACCTCTTCATTTGTCACTTTATCCACCCATCTGATTTTTAACATTCTCCTATAGCACCACATTTCAAAAGCTTCTAATCTTTTCTACTCAGATACTCCGATTGTCCAAGTTTCACTTCCATATAAAGCGACACTCCAAACATACAATTTCAAAAATCTTTTCCTGACATTTAAATTAATTTTTGATGTAAACAAATTATATTTCTTACTGAAGGCTCGTTTAGCTTGTGCTATTCGGCATTTTATATCGCTCCTGCTTCGTCCATCTCTAGTAGTTCTACTTCCCAAATAACAAAATTCTTCTACCTCCATAATCTTTTCTCCTCCTATTTTCATATTCAGTCGTCCATCTTTGTTATTTCTACTACATTTCATTATTTTTGTTTTGTTCTTGTTTATTTTCATGCGATAGTTCTTGCGTAGGACTTCATCTATGCCGTTCATTGTTTCTTCTAAATCCTTTTTACTCTCGGCTAGAATTACTATATCATCAGCAAATCGTAGCATCTTTATCTTTTCACCTTGTACTGTTACTCCGAATCTAAATTGTTCTTTAACATCATTAACTGCTAGTTCCATGTAAAGATTAAAAAGTAACGGAGATAGGGAACACCCTTGTCGGACTCCCTTTCTTATTACGGCTTCTTTCTTATGTTCTTCAATTGTTACTGTTGCTGTTTGGTTCCTGTACATGTTAGCAATTGTTCTTCTATCTCTGTATTTGAACCCTAATTTTTTTAAAATGCTGAACATTTTATTCCAGTCTACGTTATCGAATGCCTTTTCTAGGTCTATAAACGCCAAGTATGTTGGTTTGTTTTTCTTTAATCTTTCTTCTACTATTAATCTGAGGCCTAAAATTGCTTCTCTTGTACCTATACTTTTCATGAAACTAAATTGGTCTTCTCCTAACGCTTCTTCCACTCTCCTCTCAATTCTTCTGTATAGAATTCTAGTTAAGATTTTTGATGCATGACTAGTTAAACTAATTGTTCTGTATTCTTCACAATTATCTGCCCCTGCTTTCTTTGGTATCATAAAACTTTTTTTGAAGTCTGACGGAAATTCCCCTTTTTCATAAATATTACACATCAGTTTTTATAATCTCTCAATCGCTTCCTCACCTGCACTGCGCAGTAATTCTACAGGTATTCCGTCTATTCCAGGAGCCTTTCTGCCATTTAAATCTTTTAATGCTCTCTTAAATTCAGATCTCAGTATTGTTTCTCCCATTTCATCCTCTTCAACTTCCTCTTCTTCCTCTATAACACCATTTTCTAATTCATTTCCTCCGTATAACTCTTCTATATATTCCACCCATCTATCGACTTTAACTTTCGTATTATATATTGGTGTACCATCTTTGTTTAACACATTATTAGATTTTAATTTATGTACCCCAAAATTTTCCTTAACTTTCCTGTATGCTCCGTCTATTTTACCAATGTTCATTTCTCTTTCCACTTCTGAACACTTTTCTTTAATCCACTCTTCTTTCGCCAGTTTGCACTTCCTGTTTATAGCATTTCTTAATTGCCGATAGTTCCTTTTACTTTCTTCAGCACTAGCATTCTTATATTTTCTACGTTCATCCATCAGCTGCAATATATCGTCTGAAACCCAAGGTTTTCTACTAGTTCTCTTTATTCCGCCTAAGTTTGCTTCTGCTGATTTAAGAATTTCCTTTTTAACATTCTCCCATTCTTCTTCTACATTTTCTACCTTATCTTTCTTACTCAGACCTCTTGCGATGTCCTCCTCAAACATCTTCTTTACCTCCTCTTCCTCAAGCTTCTCTAAATTCCACCGATTCATCTGACACCTTTTCTTCAGATTTTTAAACCCCAATCTACATTTTATTATCACCAAATTATGGTCGCTATCAATGTCTGTTCCAGGGTAAGTTTTGCAGTCAACGAGTTGATTTCTAAATCTTTGCTTAACCATGATATAATCTATCTGATACCTTGCAGTATCGCCTGGCTTTTTCCAAGTGTATATTCTTCTATTATGATTTTTAAATTGGATGTTGGCAATTACTAAATTATACTTCGTGCAAAACTCTACAAGTCGGTCCCCTCTTTCATTCCTTTTTCCCGGCACGTATTCACCCACTCTATTTCCTTCCTTGCCTTTTCCAATGCTTGCATTCCAATCTCCAACTATTATTAAATGTTCATCTCCTTTTACGTGTTTAATTGCTTCATCAATCTCTTCGTATACACATTCTACCTCATCATCATCATAGGGGCTTGTAGGCATATAGACGTTAACAATCGTTGTCAGTTTAGGTTTTGATTTTATCCTTATTACAATGATTCTATCGCTATGCGTCTTGAAATACTCCACTCTCCTCCTTATCTTCTTGTTCATTTTATATTTTTTTAAATAAATATACCAAAAAACATACAAAACTATATTGTAATTGTTTGTTTCACGTAATATTTACACTTATTAATGGATTAGAACGTACGTATCTACTTTACATACAACATAATTAATACAAACTAAGAAATCAAAATTGTATTTGGCACCCGATTATGATGCTCAATTTATCTTTTGATTATTAAATTATTATAAGCAAGGTAAGATTAATACCAGAAACAAAATATGTTTATAAGAAAACAGAGTTAAAAATTAAGAAGAATCATTTTTTAAATATATTTGATTAGTGAAGTTCTTTAAATACGTAAATAAAACTTGAACAATACAAAGCCATGAAAAGGGGAAAATGTAGGTTTATTAAATAAATTTAATAATTTAAATTATAACTAATTAAAAGAAAAGTCAATCTTGAGGTAAAATCATTCAAAAAAAATAAAAATTATATCGTTATACATATGTTAAGTCATCTTTTTATTAGGTAATTTAAAACTAGAAGGAAATTTTGAAGAAAAAACTAGAAAGACTTATATTGAAAAAGGTCAGAACAGAGTAATCCTCGAGGATACAGAATGTAGCAAATAATTATTTGTAGCTAACACGAACATACTGGAATGAGAGGGATTAAATAAAAAAAGTTAAATGATAACGATTAAAAAAAATTGAGAAAAGTTATACTGAAGTAATGGTTTTTTATCTATAAAAGGCACTTTCAAATGAACAATAAATCTTTTTTTTTCTAATATCGATCAAATAATACACAGAATATCCCACGAAGAAAGGGATAAACTTTCAGAGCATGTTTTACTGGTGAAAATAATGAAAAAATTTAATATAAACGTAGGTCTGGAAACTCTTTGTTTTCGAGTTATCGCTAGCGAAATATTTCGCCTGGATTTCAGCTCTTCTAATAAAAAGAAGCTCTACTGTAATTTTTGCAACCCAAATTAAGGAGTAAAGTTGGTGGTTTCTTGTGTGATTTAAGCTGGGAGATAAGATAAAACAAATCTCAGAACTGTAACACCAGTAATTTTAATATATATGACGTAAAACATAAAATTCGGTCTCGAAAAACAACTTTTTATAGATTTGTAATATAATAGCTGTGAAATGCCTAATAAATGCGAATGATTAAGTAACAAAACTTTTAGAGAATTTAATTCTGAGAAAACTTATGTAAATATAGTCAATAAAAAGTAAACAAAAACTTTTAAAAGTCGATTTTTTATTGAAGCAAAACAGACGAAAAATAAACAGAAAATCGTATTATTCTTCTGTAACATTACTTTTAAAGAATTATTTTTAAACATTCTTCGGTTTATCAGCATTTACGAACGGAAGGGTCATTTCCAACGCGTTCGTTTTCTGCAGAACGCCAAGTAAATCATCGTGTTAATGATGAACATCGTATGATTCAGCTAATACAAGACGAATTTCACGTCGGACTGGTTTATCAAAAAACAAAGTGTGACGTATCCTACGTATTCTTTCTACCTGCAGAAGAGTCAAAATTTTAACACATTACTCCCAGCATTTAAACTTGTGTCATTGGCTTCTAGGCAACGCTGAAAAAGTAAATTAATTTTATTTATTGATGAAGCCACATTTACGAGAAACGGGTTTTCAGTTCTAAAAATAATCATTTATGGAGGGAAGACAATCCACATGGTACTGTGGAAACTAGTTTACAACATAGATTTCACGTTTATATTTGGTGTGGCATTATATATGACAAAATTGTGGGATTATTTGTTTTCAATGAAAATCTTACGGGAGATGAATAAGTTAATTTCTTGAAAAATAATTTTCCGGCTCTCTTGGAGGATATACCTTTACAAACTAGATTACAAATGATTTTCCAGTCCGATGGAGCAACGCCACATTTTTCTTTAGCGACTAGAAATCACTTGAATGCTAATTTCTTAATTAGGATTGTATGTGGTGGTAAAGTCGATCGGCCACCACGATCACGTGGCTTAGCATCACTAGATTACTTCATTTGGCTCCACGTGAAAACGATAGTTTATCAAAAAAAAAATGTTAATACTAAAGAAGAGTAACTCATTAAAATAAAAAATGCCATTGAATTTATACAAAACGATTCTGAGATGATACGAAGAGCCACAGGAAATATTTTCCGTCGGGCATTGATGTGAACATTGTGAAGAAGGGTATTTCGAACAATTACTGTAACTGAGGTTTGTTATTGTGTTACCATTTATCATTTCATATATTCTATTTTTTGTTTTGCTATATTAGTGTGATGTTTATTAGGTGCAGAAAAAATAATACGATTTTCTGTTTAAATTTCGTTTGTTTTGCTTCAATAAAAAACTGATTTTTAAAAGGATTTATTTACTTTTTATTGGCTGTATTTACATTTATTTTCTCAAAATTTCATTCTCTGCAAGTTTTGTTACTACATTTTCCGCATTTATTATTTACTTAACAAAGCTATTTTGCTACAATCTTAAAAAAACTTGTTTTTCTACACTGAATTTTAGGTCGGATAATTTAAAAAATAATGTGAAGTCCTATTTTATCTTATTTGCCAGCTCAAATTATGAGCGAGCTCGTACATAAGAAATCACCGACTTTACTCCTTAATTTTGTCCCAAAAATTATCGTAGGGCTTATTTTTATTAGGAGAGTTGTAATACAGGCTAAATATTTCGCTAGCCGTAAATAAAAATTAAAGTGTTTCTAGACCTGTGTTTATATGAACGTTTTTCATTATTTTCAACAGTAGAACATGTCCTGATAGTTTCTCCTATTCTTCGTGGGACATTCTTTATATAACCTGAATTTTCAACACATATCAGCAGTCAATTCCAGTTTATAGCGAATGCAAAAGTTATTATATAGATAACATTTTAATACGTTTACAGTAATGTAGAACGTTCATTACATTTTCTCCCGTAGTTTTTGTTCTAATCTTTAAACAGACTTTAAACCTTATTTTGTGCCTAAAAATTGAAATAAATTTTAAAATATATTTACATACCATGAAATTTTTCAATAAACTGCTGAAGAAATAATTATTTCTTACAAAATCCTAATTAAATTTAGAATAAAATGTCATAAAATTTTAAAACGTTTATTATCTTAAAAAATTCAAAAAATTTTACATACAATATTTGTTAAATAAAAAGTATTCCTTTATAGAGAATACTTTACCAAAAATCTCATTTCATCAATTCTACTTCATATCTCCTTCAATTTATCTTTTGAAACATTCCTGTATGTCTTGTTTCCGAACTAGATTAATCTATCATTTTGTTTTTCATAATGTATAATCAGCTCTTAAATAGTAACCTTTAAACTGCACTTTCAGCTCGGAAAATAACTAAAAACGGAACCATATCTGGAAAATAATAACAGGCTTAAATAATTCACTAGCTTAGTAACACTGGTGAATCGTTTGTTTAAATCGTAAGTTCTAGATTAGGTGTGAAGACTGACTGACAGCGTTGACATGATGGAATTCCAAATTCCTAAAAATTTGGTTTTTAAAGGCAGACAGCGTCAAAAATACTACCGTTAACTTCTTAATAGCAGTATTTGTTTACTGCAACATATTATACTAGAATATATACGTAATGTAAAATTCCATAGCAGTAAAGAAAACTTTAGCATCGTATGAATTACTCTTTTCTTGCTTTCTTTACCCTAAAGTTACCGGTATTAATACACGCAAATAATTTAAAGAGCGAAGAGAATCGTGTATAATTCTTTTTTCACCGAGTTCTGCTTCACTAACAACTCACGCATGCTTCACTTTCTCACCCGTCACAATCCTCCATTATTGTCATTCAAATATCGTCAGCCGTTCCAAAGCCATCAAACGCTAAACTTACGTAACACAGGATAACGTCTGGAATTTGGATTGGAAAGGATTAAACAGAAAGATAATGAACGGATGGATGGGGGCTACTTTATGAAGTCGTCAAAATCTTATTCGAGATGACCAATTGGTGGGAATAAAAAAGCGAAGCCGTCCAACCGGGCTCAGCGTTTGTTCTTTTCTGTCGCTTGCTATAGGAGTATAACATTAATTATAAGCAAGTGGTTTAGCATGTTCTTACATGTGGTGGGAGGGTTCTAAAACATTCAAACGTTAAATCTCTGTTAGAAATTTCAGTCGCTATTTGTAAGTAACAGTTAATACAAAATAAAATGATTTGTAAATATTTTTTAATTTTAAATAAAAATATAGGTGAATTGTAGCTAAATCCTCAAAACGACTACAAGATAATTTGAAAATAGTTTTCTTTAATAGATGTTTTTACCTACAAAAAAAAGAGATAGTGTATTAAAATTTTAATAGAAATTTATATTACCTTTATAAAAATGAAAAATCTTTTATAAATGTTCTGCGTTTAAATTTTTGTATTAAAGAAAATTATAAAAGATCTAAACGCATTTTTATTTAAAAAAACACTTATATTTAAGTATTCGCCAATTTAATGATTTAAAATAACCTAACACATATACCATGGATTATGAATTTTATTATTAAGAAAAAGTATAGTCTTTACATAAAAAAAACAACCGCTACCGTTATATTTGCGCCGTTCTATTCCTACTTTTTTTTCTATTTCATTCAGACCACTCCGGATCACGTATTTTTTTGACTCCTTTTTCTTTTTCCAAAATGTTTTCATTCTTTTGCCTTCATTGCTATTTTTCGTTCATCTATACGGGTTTATACCCTTCTTTTTCTTTCTATCTGGAAACTTACATAGATTTTCAAACCACTTTTCTAAATTTATCTCTGAATTTACATCCATTTTTAGAAATGTTTAGTATTTTTATATCTGTTTCTATTTCTTTAAACCAGTCGGCGGGCTTTGTGACTCTATGTATTGTCACTCTTTGTAGCTTTATGTAGAAATTACATATTTGTTTTGTCATTCTTTGATTATTCATTCTGTACAACTGTCCATAACACTGTAATTTTATTTTCCGGATTAAGTCCCCTATATTTTCTGAATATTTATAAATTTATTTTTCACTTTTCAGTTAGCCAATTCCATCTTCACATTTTGTTCCGTAAATTTTTCTTAAAATTCTTTTTTCTACTTCTGCTATTTCTTGTTCTGAAAAACTGCAGACATTCTGCTCTATACAGTGCTTCTGATAGGACTGCAGTTTTATAACGCCTCACTTTGTATATGACAGAAATTTTTTATTGTTCTTCGTGAGATGATAGGAAGTTTCCATTTTTCGTACTCTATTCTTCATCCTATTTTTTCAATTATTTTTGGTGTTATGATTTATCCCAATATTTAAATTTTTAAGCTCTACTTATTTCTTTGTCGCGGGAAATTTTAAGCGTTTGAGTTTTGTTCTAATGTCATTAGAAAACCATTTATTTTTTTCATAAGAAATTTGAAGACCAATTTTGCTTGCGAATTCGCTTAGTTTTCTAATTTCGATTTTATCTTCGTCTACATCTCTTGAAAAAATTGTAATATCGTCTGCGAAGGTCAGAATCTTTGTATTTATGAATTTAGTTTTAGTGCTCTTTTTTATTTTTTGGTGTACGTTTAACTTTTTAAGTTCTTTCCCATTCCCTTATAACATTTTCAAAGGCGCGATTAAAGAGGATTGAAGTCAGTACATCTCCTTGTCTTACTCCAGTTTTAATTTCGAATGGTTCTGAAAGTTTCCCTAAGAATTTGATCTTGTGTTCGTCTTTTATAATGTTTATTGTCTTGGGATCTATTTTAAATTTTTCAAGGATTTTAAGTAGAGATTCCCTGCTGATGTAGTCGTTGGCTTTCCTAAATACTATTCCCACTTGATTAAATATGAAAATAAAATATATAAACTTTTCTTAACGTATTATTTACTTCCAGAATTTTTAGAAAAAAATAATTTATAAAAATAAATTCTTATATACTCGTATTTAATTAATTCAAATCTGAAAGTATCGTATTAACAGTTAGATAACGTATAAGAGACAATAAAAATTGGGCTCTTGATAAGGGACAATAACTGTTGATCGGAGAGAACTTTTAAAATATAACGGAATCCCATAATGGAGGAGGAGATGAATGAGATTTATTTAATGCGTTTTAACACCCGAGCATAGTCTCCAGGTGCTTGTTGAATCATATTTATATTTTAAGCTCGGGTATAAGCGAGCATTAAGGTAAAAATAAAAGCGGTAGAATTGTTTAACACTTTCTTTCATCATAGATATAACTACAATAGAAATCGTTTAACGGTATTACGCGTAAAAATTACGGGAAATTATTAGAAAAAATAAGTTTGAGTTTTTTTAACTTGTATTTTAAAAAATACAGACAGTTTTAAAAAACTCACTACTTTCAGTATATAAAACGTTTTACATTACCTGGAGCAATAACTGTTTTTACAAACATTCATGACATTTTGAAACGATAATTAAACAATCCGTGAAAAAACACAAAAATAAACAAAATTATCAAAGATAGGTAAATATAAACAGACCCCGTAATGAAGTTAAAGAAGGTTTATGATTGCTTGGAACTATTTTTATTTAGTAGTTTTTTTTAAATTTTAATTGATAATTTTCAAGAAATTTCTTTTCTGTGATCTCAAGTTAAATAGGAATATTATTAATAAAGAGTAGTCGCGTCTAAAACTACATTATTTACGCAACTTAATTTACATTTAATCCTTTAATTTCACTGATTTGTTTGTCTCTTTGTATATGAAAATAATAAAACAACTCTCACTAACGATTGCATATGATTATAGATAGAAGATTACAAAAAAATTTATTTTCCTATGCAACAAAAAATAAAACAGTGGAACAGGCTGACCGATTAAGATAAAATCACTAACAATAATTAATGCCCTTGACTTTAATGCCTCAGATCAATGTTGTTTTATTTTATGATCGTAACAGAAAATGATAAAAAAGGTCATCCATTTAGGGTAACCTTTCATTATATAAAAAAAAGCCCTGCCAGCATAACTTAACTCGCAGAAGCAACATTTTTAAACGATAACAATAATATCAGTAATAGTAGTGATAACGATTAAAGTATTAATAATAATATTAATAATAATAATAGTAATACTAATAAAATAACGACAGTAGTTACAAATAAAAAATAATCTGTTTAGTAAAAATCGTTCATTTACAGACGAACGTTTTAATTTTCTACAAGAGCGGTGGGAGTTCAAATTAGTTGTACGGAATCACTGCAAGATAACTCAAAACTCGGATTAATTTTTAAATAGATAATTTTATAGATTACACTATTAAAAAATAATATAGATCACCGGAAATATAAATGAAATTTCAGTGACTCATAAACTCAGCTTTTTAATCGTTTGGTTATTCTTTTACGTGCACGATAATATAGTGCCAAATAAACTTCGGATCACATAAAACGAAGCCTTTTTGAAAATGATTAATAATAAACAATTAATATATATATATATATAATAATTAGTTAGTGATTCAAACTTTTATATTGTAGAAAACGGGTGTAAGTAAATGCATCCAACACCATAATTTTTACTTTCCAGGCACCATAGCTCTGGAATTATGCTGCAAGTAGGAAAGTATAAAAATTAATAAAAAAATGAGGTATGGGTTTTTTTTAAATTTCTCAACGTTTTCTGATCCTAGGACCCCAAAAAACAAAAAAAAAAAATGATTGGGGGTAATGTTCGTACGTATCTTCGTCGTTGGCATGTTTGAAGCTTAATAACTTTTGACTGGATAAACCGATTTTAATGAAATTTTGTATACTCGTGTATATGAGGCAATTTGTTATTAAAATTTTGGGGTCAATATCTTCAGCGGATGGGAGGGGTTTTGGGGGTCAATTTTCTCAAAATTTTCCAAACAACTCCAATTTATATAAGGCTCGGTACATGCATGCACGGTTATCATATCATTTTTGTCGGTCTCCGTGGCGCGAGTGGTAGCGTCTCGGCCTTTCATCCGGAGATCCCGAGTTCGAATGCCGGTCAGACATGTCATTTTCGCACGCTACAAATCATTCATATCTCTTCCTCTGAAGCAATACCTAAGACGGTGATCTCGGAGGTTAAAAAAAAAATCATACCATTTTTAAAAAAAGTTGCCCGACATTCCCTCCTTCCCCAAAAACTCGAAAAAAGATATCTTTTTATTTATTGCATATTTTTTAACCGATTTTTAAAATTTTTTACTAGGCATAGTAGTAGTCCAAGTGATCCAAAAAAAAAATATATATATATATTTTGAGGCAATATTGGGATTGAGGAGCCGATCAAAGTTTAAAAATATCGTTTTTTTAGTAACTTTTTTAAACGTTTTTAAGTTTAATAATTTGTAATAATAATACTACAATAAGATTTCATAGTATTTGTTACCCACCACCAAAAAAGAAATCTTTAACAAATTTTTGTGGTTGTACATTTTTTAGTGAAATTTTTTTAGTCTCTTCCATTTAACGTAGTAAACGTAAAAAAATTCAAAAATATTATTGGAAGATAATTTTGGTAGTGGTGGAGAAGGAAAACGTTTTTAAAAATACCATTTTTTTTTTTTAATTTTTAAAACTTTTTTTTGGTTTATTTAAACATAATGATAATTTTACTATAAACTCATAAATTAAGCTTTTAAAAATTTTTTAAAACTTGCTATATACAATTTAATCATACTTTATCAAATTATTATCATACTTTGCATGAGTTTAATTAGTAGGTTAATTTTGATTTCAAAAGATAACATCATATATTGAAATTTATAAAATACCAAACAAATTTTCAATCAAACATTTACTACACGAAGTAACGAAATTGTGAAATTTTTGCATAGTGAAGTTTTGCATAGCGACCCCAAAACCCCCGCATAAACGTTTTGCGGATTTTTCAATTTTTTACAACAGCACACTTAATTTACCCCACGTACAAGGGAATGTTTGCAAAAGTAATGGTGGAATATTGTATTGTCACCCGACCTTAGTAATTGTGCAAGTTTCACAATACGCAATGTCAGCAAGTATGTTAAATTAAGGAACATTTGAGGACAAACATGAAAAAAAGAACATTGTGAGTTAAAGGAAAGCAAATAAAAATAAATCTCAAGTAACTTTTTCCATGTACAATTATTTTTTCACTACATAAGAGTAAATAACCAATGCCAGGAAAGTATTACATTTTTATTGTCAGATTTTTTATTTTCACCTATCTTAAAAATATTACTAAAAGTGATAAATTTAGAATTTAGTTATTAATATTATTAAAAATTTACAAAAGGTAAATCGCAGTAGTAATTTAATTAAAAGTTTACACTCACCGATCGACTTAAAATTATGGAATTTTAAATAACTTAATACTTAGTCTCACCTTGCTGAAACATAATTTTTTTATAGCCATTAAACCAAAAATAAAAAATTTTAAATGCTGAAAATTATCCCTCTTTTTTTTAAAAATCTTATCCAAGTATAATGCCATCAATGTCCCACATAGATAATGTTTATTAAGAATTTATATTGAGCCGTTCCGATTAAACAAAATACAAGCCAATTTACGTACGTATATACATCTTCCGGGGAAATTTCTGTACATTTTTTAATTTTCTTGAACTAAGGGGCTCTTAAAACGACGAAATATGCAGAAACCACGAATCCCAACATTTTTGACGATCGCTATTCTTACCTTTTTATACTGCTGATGCAGCGATAGAGTTGTGGCCGGAAAGTAAAAGTTGCAGTTCATTTAACTTTACATAATTTAGACTCTACAATTTAAAAAATAAAAAAAGTTGTTAACTTACCAGGAACCCGATCGGCTGAAAGATTTTGAATCAGTTTGATTGTAAAGTCAAGAAGAAGAACTACTTCATGTGCTTTTGTTGTTCTTTTTAGTTGTTCCGAGCTGTCCTTAAGTTATTCAGCCGCATCCATAATGCGGACAATTAATTCCTTACGAGAATGTATTTTTTTTGTTTTATGTACAAATATTTTACCCTTCCCCAGACGCAAAAATCTAAAGGTCTAGATCAGTCGGTATTGGTGGCCAGGAATGTGGACCTCCACGACCGATTCGATACCGTATTAGCGTATTCCTCTGTTGTAAATATGTACGGAATTACTCTAACGGCAGACCGAGGACCACGTTTAAACTGAAATTCACAGTAAACCTTCGCGAACGACAACAAAGTTCACAGTACCCGATGTACTTAATGTACCTTACAAAATGATTTAAACACAAATACAGTATTGGGTATCGTTGATCAGCTGTTATTTTATTGCCAACTTTGAAGTAATCATTTTTCAAATTATGTATGACATTTCTACCATTAATAAAATAAATATTACCTCAGTAATTTTTATTTTACAATTTTTGTGTAATTTCCACTTTTTTTTTAATCTACTAACAGTAATTTTTTTTACAAGTTTTTCATATCACCAACAAAGAATTTGGTTTTTGTTTATATTTAATAAGTACTTTTCTGACAAAATAATGTACTGTTTCTAAATAAAATTCGAATTTTTCTAACTTTTTTTTTGTTTTATTCAACTTACGTTACACCACTTTGTTCAACATTAAATTTTGAAAGTTTTGTTTAAAAGTTTTACATGTTTATTATCAATTTAACAAAGTTATTGTACATCAAAATTAAAAAAACAGGGAATTTTACCCAAATTTATTGGTTGTCACTCCAAAATCTAGAAGATATGGTTCTGAGACCTATTTTATTGGATTTTTCAGCCCAAAAACCATAAGAAATCATTAATTTTTCCCTTAATCAATGTCCTAAAAGTTTTAGTACGACCTCGTTTCACCGGGGTAGATGAAATCCGTGCGAAATCTTTCACTAGCTGAAACTTGTTAACAAAGCATTTTAGGACATATGTTTATACGAACTTTTTCCATTATATTTACAGTTATGAAAGTCCCGGGAGAACTTCGTGATACATTCTGTATTTATATATATATATATATATATATATATATTTTAATTTTTTTAAATTTATTTGGAGAGTCAATTACTCAACAAACTATTTTGAGATTTTCATTAGTTATCTTTAAATCAGAATTTTTATAGATATGTTTGTGCTGATATTCATTTTTAACTTAAGAACTGCTTGTGAGATTTAAATAATTTTTTTACTAACGTTTTCAATGAACTTCGAGAACTGTTACAGGCGTAATGTTATTCAGATAACTCTATTGAACGAAGAGTAAAACTTAGAGAGCCTACCATATTTAACAGTATTTTTTTTTCATGTTGTAATATTTCGAACATTTAGTTAAATCAGTTTTTTTTATAATAAGGGATATTTGAACTAAACGATAAAAATTATTTGGGTGATACATTTATTAAAATGGGATAAACTGTTTTAGTGATTTGATAAAATTATATTATAGATTTCCGTAGGTTGCCGAGTAAGGTACTTTTTTGTAGCGAACGTTTTTTTGTACTACACGTGTAATTAAAGTTACGTCTATAAATGGTACATTTTTTCTTCATGATTTTTTAAAGGAGATCGTGTAAGCCTCGCTAGGTTCATTTGAAAAATATAACCTCTCTATAAAACGTAAAATATTTTCTTATTTTTTTTGTGTATACGGATTATAAGTTATAATTGATATATAGCAATCGATAATCACTTATGTTATTGTAGGTTTTTCTACGTGTGTATATTTTATGTTTTATTAGTTTATTTTGAAGTCTTTCACCGTGAATTTTGACAGGCCGATAAAAGTTTGATTCATTAAAACAACACCGCATAGGATTAAAAATATAAATTCAATTTAATTTATCTGAATGTAAATCGCTTTGTACATCTCATTCTCAGCACCTTCTACTTTTACCGTTTAAAAATTCAACAAAAAACATTAGACGATAAAGAAAAAAAAATCGTTATGGAAATGAAATACAATATACCGATTTAAAGTAATACAACTTTTAATTGCAATACTATTATAGATTATAATTTATTAATGAAAAATTTATGTATTTCTTGTTAAAAGAGCTAAAAATAAATTCTTTTATCGTTTTTCTTTTACTGAAGGTCATTTTTTCAGTGTTTATGTTTTACTTTTGCAGCTGTTATACAACAAGACAAGTATTGTAATCATTCGAAAATTGCACCACATAATTTTATTTCTTGACGTGTAAATATTAAAAACTTAAACGCAAAATTCTGTGTCCGTAGATGTTTAAATTCATTTTAAAGTAGTATGTATACATCAAAACGTACTATTTATCACACGCACGCGCTCGCGCGTGTACACTTACACACACACAAGGAACAGTTCAAATGGAAATAGTGTAATTTTGTGTAATTACTTCTGTGTAAGAAGGATTGTTTTTTATTAAATTAAAAATCGAAGAAGAGGTTGAGATGATATTAAATGGAATTTGAAATAAAATAAATTGTATAAGATTAGTTGATGATGTGGTATTTGTAAAAGATAAAGAACTTATTTATAATTGATGATTATAAATTAGAAGTCTTTATGATGAAGATAACGCTATAAAAATTAACAATAATAATGAGGATAGAAAACAATAAGCATATAATGTTTACATAAAAGAAGGAAAAAGAAAGGAGCAAATAAAACAGTTTAATTGCTTAAAAAGCATGTTAACAGAACATTAAAAATCTTGTATGAAAAGGAAATAGAACAAGAATAGCGATGACTAAGAAAAAAGGATTTAACAACCGTAGATACTGTGCAATAAGATTGAGTGGAAGAAGCGTCTTTTTAAGGTTACGTTTGAAGTCAGTCTACTTCTGTCGGGATGTGAAACACGGGCACTACAAAAAATGGGGGAGAAAGGCTGGAGGCATTTGAAATATGCGTATATGGGATGAGACAGGAAAAAATTAAATGTACAGAGTAAAAATGAAGAAGAAATGATGAGAGTGAACTAGAACAGTAGGGATATAATATGAGTGATGAAGGATTGATTAAAATAGCGCTTGAAGGAAGGTGCAAAGTAGAGTAAAAATAATAGACGATCTAAAAGAAAATGGAAGTTATTATGAACTCAAAAATTTAATTGGAAGTAAAAGAGTGTAGAAGACAATAGTGAAAGGGATATACCTCTGGGAGATAACCATATCGTATGATTTTTACAAAAATAAAAGTAACATTTTTAAAAGTTATTTATTGTTAAAACTCATCGTAAAAGTTTTCTATGAGTAACAAATAGTTTTGAAAATAAAGTAAATTTTACAACGGTTCATAACTCCTCATTATTTACATTAAATAAAATATTCAACAAAGCTTTTGATGAATTATTTATTATAACCGTAAGATCTGAAAATTATTCACCGGTAGGATTTCAAAGATTTCTAAATGTAATCGCTATTTTGTTGTAACGAAAGAAAAAGCCTGAAATGATAATTAAGTACACCGATTAAGCGAAGTAAAATATTTGTTTCGTGATTGTTTTAAAGTATCGTTGAATCGTAAAAGTAATAAAAAACATTAAATTTTGTAAAAATTACTAGAAAACTGTATTTATAATTAAAAAAGTACCCGATTCTTTGTTCATTTTTCAAGTAGATTGGCTTTGAATCCATGTAGCTAATGAAATAATTACAAACGTAAAAACCGCCCTTCAGAGGAAATATTTTTGTTCTAGTTTTCTCTATCTAGTTGTTGAAAAATTATACCAGTTAAAGTAATCAAATTCCTTTCTCAAGACGCTAAGTGAAATAGTTCAAACGCTGTATCCCTAACTTCTTTTTAGATAAGGTATTAAAATAATCCGAAAGAAATTTTTTGATTGTATAAAAGAGCCTTCCGTAAATGGTTAAAAGTAACAAAGTTAACAATAATTTCTAGGTATGCAAGTTCGTTAATTAAAAAAGTATTGTCAGGTTCGAATATCACCTACGCGAAGCTGGATTATTAAAAATGTGTGTAACTGGAATATTCGTTAATTAAAACTGAAATTGAAGGCACCCGGATATGATGCTGCAAAAAGTACCCTATTTCTGAAGTAAATTTTAACGCATGACTAGTATCAGTGCACAAATACCATTCCTTTCCGTCACTTAGTAAGCACAGCATATGCACGAAACTCTCAGAATTAAATAAAAATAGAAGTATTTATTTTTGTTCATTTTAGAACTTTTTATCGTAAGTTTAATACTACTTAATGTAAATTTATTGTTTCTTAAATTAACGCCGATTCATTTCTTCCTCGTAATTCATCATTTTAAGCGTGCATGTACCGTATCATATAATAGGCAGCAGAAGCTAGAGCGGGAAAAACAGTTTTTGATGGAATATCTATCCTTTCGCCTTCTTATTCCACACATCAAAAAACATTTTTGAAATTATACACGCTAATTAAAGTACATTGGTTTACTTATTGTTGCTATGTGAACGATCAAAACAACTAAGTTGGTTGTCTTTTTAAAGAATTTCAAAAAACGAAAAAATATGAGTTTTTTAAAATAAAAGATTTTAAACAAATTTAAAAAGTTAAATTGGCAAATTCAGAAAATAACATTTAAAAAGTATCAAATTTTTATCTTGGCTCTAATGACGTTCGTGGATGTAAACGTAGATTTCATCTTTCGTTCGTTGAACGTAGTGTAATACAATAAGTTCACCCTATTATAGACCAAACATCCTTACTCCATCTGGATTAATGCAGAAAAGCATTTGAAATAATCAAATAAAAATTTTAATTTTAATTCCCTAAAAAGATTATATAGAGCAACCGATGAATTATTTTTTTAATATTCCATTAAAAATTTTTATCCGTTAAAAAAATAAATAAAACTTAGGAATTAATAAATTTATTAACAGCAATATACAGAACTAAAACACGGAGTGAAAATTTAAAAAATTAACTTACTCGTAAATTTCATTATTTGGTTGTTTTCGCATGTCAAATAAAAAAAAGAAAGAAAATTCATTTTTTCCACAAATCTGCTCTGTAACCTTTTGTTTTATTTCATTACTTCGCTTTGCTATTGTCACACTGCTGACTTCTCAGTTATAAACTGTTATGATTTCTTTTGTCATTCAAGATACTGGAAATCCTCTATTAGTTATTGATGGACCCCTAGCTACTTTTACACTATTTATATTAAATCATTAAAACGCCTTGTAATTATAATTTGTATTAAAAGTTACATTTTCAGTAATTCTTGAGATATGTTAACCTAAAACCGTTGTAATATGGGAAAGAGTAGTAATATGGGAAATAGTAATATAATTACTATATTACTATTATCCTATATTACAGTATATTATAGTATACAGTAAATTATAGTATATTATATATACTATATTACTATTACTATAGTAATAAAATATGGGAAAGATGTTATTTTCTGATCTTTTGAAATCTGTAAATAATTTTTACCATAAATTAATAATTAACTGGTAAATTAGGAGCATCGTGAAATATTTTAATTAATTGTAGAATATTATGGACATTGCATAATAATAGGTGTTATACTGCATACCAAATAACCTGAAAAATATTAAACATCAAATACTGTACGAACAGAAAATTAGGCATAGGCTACATTCAGTCGAACAGAACATAAAAAAATTGTTGTTTTTTTATATCTTTCACCCTAGTTGATGATGTCTTCCATTACTTACTATTTTAATCTTTAAATTTTAACGTAATTGATACGTTCTACATTTTTAATTATTTTTAAGAATTTTGATATGTGTAGCTCCCTGGCAGTTTTTACGTTTTAATCACTTTCTATTACTAATTTAATTTATCTTGTGTTCCTTAATGTAAGGAATACAGACCGCGTTTTCTTCTGGTATAAATGGATTAAAAATCTCTTATCAACCCGGTTCATCTTTAGTCTTCATTTCTGCATTATCTGTCGATCCAATCTTTAACATATATTTGCTACGTCGTGCTTCAAAATCCTATACTCACTTGCTCATTGTGCTACAAATGAACATAATTCTTTACTGTCATAAAAGACACATCACCATAAAAATATTTTACAAATGTCTTTTTTCTATTTCTTTAATCGGTTTTAGATGTTGACTCCTTTCTAAAAGAATTAACACAATTTTCGAGCTAAGATTTTTTTACCTTTCTTACAACGTAAATCTTTTCCGATTTGACAACCACGTAACAAAACTCTTCGTTTACCGATTAAATATCTACTGTAAGTAAAAACATCTTTATTAACGAATGCTTACTCATTTATACAGAGTGTATCACGAAGTTCTGCCGGCACTTTGATAACGTATTCTATTCTTGAAATTAATGGAAAAAGTTCATATAGACATATAGCTTAAAATACTTACTTATTTTGCTAGTTGCGGCTAGTGAAAACTTTCGCTCGGATTTCAGCTACTTCGGTGAAGTGAGGTTGTACTGATAGTTTTAAGACGTTGATTAAGGAGCAGAATGAGCGATTTCTTATGGTTTTTGAAATGAAAAACTGAATAAATTAGGTCTTAGTACCGTATCTGCAGTAGGTTTTGAGAAATCTTGGGTAAAATCCAATAAATTGGGATAATATACCCTGTTTTTTTTTTATTTTTGACGTACAATAACTATCTTAAATGGATAATAAACACGTATCATTTTAAACAAAACTCGTAGAAAATTTAATTCTGAACAGAATGGTGAAGATAAGTTGAATAAAACAAAAAAAAAAAAAAAAAATCAGAAAAATTCGAATTTTATTTAGGAACAGTACATTACTACATTTGTCAGAAAAGTAATTATTTAATGTAAACAAAAACCAAATTCTTTTTGGTGATGTGAAAAATTTTAAAAACCAATTTCAGTTCCAAACAAATATTTTTTTCGTAATTTTTAAGTGTGGATTTTAAAATGTATATATATATATATATATATATATATATATATATATATATCAATTATTATCTTAGAATTGATAAAGAAAAATTATAGCCTCGATCAACCTTAGGTATTCAAAGTTAATCGGGATTTTATTTTCACCATGGAATAAAATAACGAAATGGATCCGGTGTGAATGCATTTTAAAAAAACGAAAATAAATAATTTTCGTATTTTAAAAAATACGAAAATTTTAATAAACGCAGTGGCAATCATTCAAAACCAAAAGCTTTACTCTGTACATAGTTACAGAATCTCTTGTACTTATGAATTAACTATTAGGCAGCTGCGTTTAAAACAAAAGTTTTTACTGAATATTTAAAAAATGTCCATTCACTATAAATGTAGAATATACATAGCTATATTTGAAAAAGTAAAAATATTACGTACTTTTTAAATAATCTTCAAGCTTCATTTCAGGGATCTAAAAGGTGAAGGCTTTTTCTTCTTCGACATAGGTTACAAGAATTTGTTTTATCCGTCGACTTAAGTCAAGGTTATCATCGTTCCGCTTCCATTTTAGCAGTCACAACTATCATCAGTATGAGATCTAAAAATATGCAAGGACATATAATCCTATTTTTTTACAAGTTCTTTGCATAAAAGTTTTATCTTTAAAAAAATTGATTGGTAGTTTTTGGTGATGAAGCCTAAGTTCTCTTACAATTATAAAAAGAATATACTGAACCGATTAAAAAGTAAATCTATACATTTAATTTTAGACGGTAAGATTTTTTAGGCCGCAGCTATATCTTCCGGTAAAAGTCGACGATTTTTACTGGAAAGTTCTGAGTTTTTTTTTACAGATTGCCTCATGTTTAAGAGAGATACGGTGGCTTTGAAGCAATCGTTTAACTAAATGAAAGAAGTGTATATAATTTTCCATATATATAACTGACGAAAATTTGATGTGGTATAATATATATATATTTTATAATTTAACATTTTTTAAATTAGAATAATTTAAAAAATAAATTTCCGTAGCCGAAAACTAATAAAAAAGGCAACGACTTTACGTTATGTACACAATGTAATATAATTGTGTAAATTTCTATAACATACAGCATAGATTTATCCTTATTGTTTACGGTTAATATGATCCAAAAAAAATTATACCAGATATAGCAATTATAGAGCAGATATCATTTCCGCTCAAAAAACAAAAATTTCTGTAATATAAATAAAACTGTTTTTAACAAAATGATATTGACATCAAAAAAGGTAAGAGATACATTTTTATTATCAAGATCTGGTATTAATTTAGAATTTTGTTTAAAAAAAAATACTTGTCAAATATATGTAATAGACAATAATAGATAACAATGTTTAAGCGTTCCATATAAAAAGAAATTAAAAAAATTGTTACAAAACTCTTACCGGCCCGATTTCATTTATAAAACAACGAATAATCATAAGAATTGATTTATTTCTGTAAATTTGATATGATTACATATAAATGAAATCGGGCCAGTAAAAGTTTTAAGAATTTATTCTATTTTTTGCTTATTATATGGAACGCTTAAACATTGTTTATTATCTATTATTGTCTATTACATATGTTTAACATGTATTTTTTTAAACAAAATTCTAAATTAATACCAGATCTTGATAATAGAAATGTATGTCTTACCTTTATTGATATCAAAATCATTTTGTTAAAAACAGTTTTATTTATATTACAGATTTTTTTTTTGAGCAGAAGAAATAATATTTGCGAGACGTACAGTTTACAATTTCATTGTAATTTTTTCTGGATATCGCTGCGTTTTGCTAGAATCTTTTATTTTTTTATGAACTACTGATTGTTATCTTATGTATTTCTTATTAAAATTCATGCCTTTCTAGAACAAATATACGATTTTTGAATAACTCGGCCAATTTTTTAAGTTGATGTCACTTCATACCATATTTTTCCTTTTTTCATAAAACTGGTATTTCACGAATCGAAGATCCGTTATGTAATATTGCACTTATTACTTTGTAAGTGTAACCCTCGATTTTTATCGTATCTGTGGACACACTTTTTATATTATTGGTATGATAATGAACAAGCTCTTAAATTGTTGAAATTAAACTCTTTATATATAAATATATATATATATATATATATATATATATATTTTACTCTTATAAAATATAAAATTTTTCTTAACAAAAACAATTGTTATTTTATGAAAATACAACATACATTTTAACGAACTGAGAGTTATAAAAATAAGAAACAACAACGTGAATGTGTGATAAACAAATATAAAAGCAAAACATGAAATATCATACTTTGGTCTTAAAAGAACGTAAAGAAGAATTTAGACTATCAGTCTTGTGATATTTGTAATCGATATTGATTCAATTTAAAAACTGGATTAAATTTTCATAAAATTACTACTTGCGATACTGAAAACGTATTTAAAAAAACTTGAATATTCAGAAACACAAATTTTACTTAAGTAATTTCAATTAAAACTTACTATTCCCTTAACTTACTATTCCCTTGTTAAAGAACAATTTAGATTCGGAGTAGCAGTACAAGGTGAAAAGGTAAAGATGCTACGATTTGCTGATGATATAGTAATTCTAGCCGAGAGTAAAAAGGATTTAGAAGAAACAATGAACGGCATAGATGAAGTCCTACGCAAGAACTATCGCATGAAAATAAACAAGAACAAAACAAAAGTAATGAAATGTAGTATTAATAACAAAGATGGACCACTGAATGTGAAAATAGGAGGAGAAAAGATTATGGAGGTAGAAGAATTTTGTTATTTGGGAAGTAAAATTACTAAAGATGGACGAAGCAGGAGCGATATAAAATGCCGAATAGCACAAGCTAAACGAGCCTTCAGTAAGAAATATAATTTGTTTACATCAAAAATTAATTTAAATCTCAGGAAAAGATTTTTGAAAGTGTATGTTTGGAGTGTCGCTTTATATGGAAGTGAAACTTGGACAATCTGAGTATCTGAGAAGAAAAGATTAGAAGCTTTTGAAATGCGGTGCTATAAGAGAATGTTAAAAATCAGATGGGCGGATAAAGTGACAAACGAAGAGGTATTGCGGCAAATAGATGAAGAAAGAAGCATTTGGAAAAATATAGTTAAAAGAAGAGACAGACTTATAGGCCACATACTAAGGCATCCTGGAATAGTCGCTTTAATATTGGAAGGACAGGTAGAAGAGAAAAATTGTGTAGGCAGGCCACGTTTGGAGTATGTAAAACTAATTGTTGGGGATGTAGGATGTAGAGGGTATACTAGCACTAGATAGGGAATCTTGGAGAGCTGCATCAAACCAGTAAAATGACTGAAGACAAAAAAAAAAAAAAATTCCCTTCACATTTATAAGTCCTAACTTTGGAAAAAGCTGTCGACAATGGCAAGCGACAATGAGTTGCATTGGGTCGTATATCTGTAGTATAGTGTGTCTCAAAATGAATATCTGGGTTTTAAAAACTATGTAATATTTATTAAATTTTACTTAATTGATTAATTATACATGAAATGAAAGAGCAAATCAAACAGTTTTTTTCGTAGGTATTCAGTGTGAGCACCATTCGTTACACGGCACACATCCAGCCAATAGGAGAGTTCATCCCATACTTTAATCAGCAAGTCCAGAGTAATTGATATACCTGCTTCAGTCCTGTGTCTCAAGTCGGGTAAGTTAACTGGTAACGCACATACAACTGATCCTTTATAAACTCCCAAAGAGAAAATCGCACGGGATCAGATCGAGCAAACGTGGAGGCCACGGTAAACAAACCCTGTCATCTAGTTCCCGGCAACCGACCTTGCGGTCGGTTAATTTCATCCAACCGATCACGTACAGCGTTATGCCAGTGAGGAGGTGCACCATCTTGTTACCAATAAAGTTCGGTGGTTCGTATTGCAGTTGAGGAAAGAGGCATAGTTTTAGTATATCAAGATAGTTCATTCCAGACACACTTGCTTCCGCGAAAAAGAACGGTCCGTAAACTTGCCGACGTTTTTGCAAACTGCAAAACAAAGAACGCTTTATGTTGGGGATCTCCATCTATGCTACTAGCGCTTTCAAGCGGAAGGTATAGCAAACAGTTTATGAGTTTGCACACAGGTAAAACTGTTTGAGTTCCTCTTTCATTTTATGTATAAATCAATGGACGTGTAACTTGAGAAATATTACATAGCTTTAAAATCCTGATATTCATTTTGAAACACACGTATTATCTCGAAATCTTAAAATACTTGAAGGATTATCATTAAATATGTTAAATGTAAATTAAAAATATTAGGTGAAAAAAAAAACGGGAAAAATAATTTTTACCTACCAAATTCATAAAAATTATATATATATTTACCTTTGTATTATCATTTATTTCAAAATAAACACTTACTCGTATTTTGATATAACTCCGTGAGTTTTCCAGATACCACCTTTTGCTTGTTTAATTCAAATTGGCCAAAAAACAATTTTACATAAAAACATAAATAAATCTAATTAGAATTTACTGCTTATTAACATTAAGTAATAAGTGAGAATTTTTTTCATAAGTCATTTGACCGGTTTGGTGCACTTCTCTAATCCTTTCTACTTTGCATTTCCCTCTGTTAGACTCAAATGCGTATTTCTTACATCCTACATCCTTAACTATCTGTTTCATATAATATAATATTTGTCTTCCTTTGCTGCTTTCAGCCTCTCCACTTTTTTATAGAAAGTACGTACACTTATCCTGAATGCCTTAACACCAACGTTATTCTTTTTTCAAGATTCTACCACAACATTTACTTTTCTCCAGTCCGTCTCAAAATTTCTTCATTTCTTATTTTATCGACCCACGTACTATTCAACTTCTTTAGATGTACCGTGTTTTAAAAGCTGTATTATTTTCTTTTCTGCCTTTTCATTGAGTCTGATATATAACAATGAAGTGGAAAAATTTGTTGGAGTACGAATAAGAATTCCCAAATATGAATTCATTGTTTAATACAAGTGGATATCTTTTTATATTTGATGTCTCCTTTACCGAGTTCAATTTTTTATGTCTTGCTAACTTGGTTTATCTTTTGTAAATTTTTCACTAAAATAGCAAAATTCTGTAACTATCACATTTAAATTCACACTATATTTTATTTGCCGTAATTCATTACTTTCGTTTACTTTTATTTACTCTTATACTCCATTTTTCCTTTAGTAATGATTCCACTCTGGATATATTAAGTTATACTTAATAACAAAAATGTCGCTTGGAATCCATTCTTCATTACGGAATATTTTATGAATACTTTTAGAATATATATGTTACCGTGAAAGACCGAAATTAGAGAACGTCAATATTCTCTGGTGAAGATCGACAAATACCAGATACGTCGGTGAAAGACCGAGATATTTGCATATATTATTACACATTGGGATCTTCACCGGTATATGTCGATAAACACAGATAAGCTCTGTCAAAACGATAACTAGAAATTTAAAAAAAATCACCCGATACCAATCTCTAACGTAAATAGAATACGAGAAACCCTGCTAAAAAAGGAAGGTTAAATTTAAGCCAGACATAACCTACGCTCGCTTACCTTGCTAGCCTTGTACAATTAAGTTATATATACAAATAATATATGTTATTTTCCAACATTGGAGGCGATTAATCAAATTGATGACAATCTGCATGTACTGATTATGAAAGTTGAGTAAAAATATTTTAATAAAAGAATTTAGCAAAGGGAAAACCATCTGACGTTTGTATCTGATACATTTGTATCGTTATCATTCATCTATGTAGTTAAAAAATTCTGTATATACTGATTGGCTACTTTAATTTATAAAATGCTGAAAATTTAATTAAATCTTTTTATAAATGCGGTGAATTTAATAATCCCTCCAATGTTGTTGAATAACACATATAATTTGTATATTTAACGTTAATTAGACGAGGTAAGCGGGCGTAGGTTATGTTCGGCTTAAATTTAGACTTCCTTTTTGAGGATTTCTCGTAATCTATTTACTTAAAGATTGATACTGTTTAATTTTTTTTTTTAATTTCTAGTTATCGTTTCGATTCCCACCAGAGCTTATCTGTATTTGTCGACATATACCGGCGAAGGTCTGAATAAGCAAATATTTCGATCTTTCACCGACCTATTTGTTATGTGTTGACATTCACTGGAAAATATCGACATTTGCCAGGTATCGGTCTATCACGGTAACATAACCGGGTTGTCCATTTAAATTGAGACACATCTATATCTCAAAAACTACACATTTTAGGAAAAAAGTTTCCTATTAAAGTTTTTCCGTTTCAAGGGTTATGAAATACGTTAATAACCTATGTTGTCCTTGATAAGGTCAAATAAAGGTCAACTTAATTTTTTTAAATAGGAACCTATATTCTTTATTGCAGAATAAATTTTTTTGCAAAAAAATTAAAATTTCATTTCAGACTTTTTTCTAAAATTGATAGTTTTTTTAGTTATTCATCTTCAAAGATGCTATAGGCGTATAAATTGGTGTTTCTAGTTTCGTTAGGTCTGGCCCAGCTGACAAGTTATATCCAGCTGATGTTAAATTTTAAATAAAAGGCAGTTAATGATAACAATAATGAAGTAGAAGAAGAAAATGAAATTGAGCAAGTAAACGCCAGCGAACGTTTTAAAACAGCCTAAAAGTGAAGTTCAAGTTGCAAATGACATCTGTCTAAGTGAACGTATTATCAGAGTCTTCAATTAATTTTTTTATTATTTTGTTACTCACCAAGTATTAAATATTAAATTAATTAGTTTTTATTTATTGAAAATTGTGTGACGATTTACAATTACAGATAAATCTGACGTAATTTTGCTTTACGGAGAATGCCATTGAAATGTTGATCAGACAGTAGCTTTGTATGCTCAACGATTCCTTGGTAGAGATACTTATTAAAAAAATGAATTTTATCTTGTAATGATCTTTATTTGACCTTATCATTGACGAAATAGGTTGTAAATGTATTTCCCCTTTAAATGGAAAAAATTTAATACGAAACATTTTTTACAAAAATGTCTAGTTTTTGAGATATAAATGTGTCTCAGTTTAAATGGACCACCCGGTTTATATATAAATTTCTTTGTAATAAAAGAAGGATAAATACAGATAATATAAATATATAAAAAATGCAAAGGTGAAAAGGAGAAACATTTTTTATAATTTTAAAATCACTGACCAAGTAAAGCGAGTTTTAATTTGACTATTTTACAATTCGCATGTCTGTGTGTTTCTGTCGCAATTGCGCTTAAAGTTTTTTTTTTAATTTAAATTTTTTAATAGAAGTATGCCGATTGACTACAAAATATTTATTAAATCCGTAAAAAAAGTAATTTGAGATCATCAGTCGACAAACTTTAATATGTGGGTTTTCCACGTCGTTTTGTTTTCAAATTTTTATGAAATTATGCAGTAAGGTTTCTTACTGTCAGATAGATCAATCTATGTATATAGATTTTTCATATCGAAAGGACGGTTAGTGCAGTTATTGGGAAGAGCACAGACTGACTGGTTAGCGTTTACTTATGTAGAAAACGTCTGGTGTGGGCTCTTTGTATAATTTACTTTATAAACATTATAACGTTGTTATACATTTTTATACATATTTCAGTTAAAGAATGTATATATATTTTTAAATAAACATGAATATAGTGAAAGTACCTTTTTGTTTCTTATGTCCCTGGAGGTAGCGCTTACAACAATGCTAATAAAGTACGACTTGACAGTGGTTCCTGGTTCCCCCAATCAATTACTTTGAAAATTCGTATTCGTACTTTTCTAAATAGAGAAGAGAATAAATATTACTAATTAAAACGTCAATAAACGAATAAAAGTTTCTAAAAAAAAAACATTGTAAAGAATTTAATTGTGAGTAAATTTGTTTCAAGTAAAATGAACTAAAAGTAAATAAAAATTAAAGAGATTCGTCTTCAATTAAAAACAAAACGGACCAAAATGAAATGTAAGATGTTCCAAAACCAAAAATTGTTTCGATATTGAAAAAAAATTAACATAATTATTTACTCACAAAAAATAGTTAAAAACAAAATAAAAGACTAGTTTAAAAATAGTATTTTAGAGATAATTAAGTTATGTTTAAAAAATAAGAGAATTTTTCATATTCAAAATTTATTAAAAAATTAAAAACTCGAAAACTAAGCGCGCGCGCGGTGTTTGTGTATGCGTGACTGTGTTTGGAGAGTGTTAGGAGAGACAAGATGATTTACTACCCGCACGTTTGCTGTTATGTACGTACATCTTGAAGGATTTCTACATTTCCGGGCACTAAATCATCTCATCATTACATTGTACATTTTGTTGAACGTTAGTTCTTCACTCTGACATTCAATCAACGTGAAAATTCTGCTTTATTTAAAGAAACAAAAATTAATAACCGAAGATTTTTATTTTTATTACAATATAAAAGGATAAAACGTAATAACGACAGACGCTCTAGAAAAGGAAAAGCTAAAACAGCGAACGCAGAAAATGGTGTTAGCGTTCAAGTTAACACGAATTTTATATATAATAAAAAACGCTTTCGTATAATGCTAAGCTCCAACATTACTAAACAGTTATTCTTTTGGAGGCTTTATATGGCACTGAGTGTTTGCACAATTTTTCGGATAAAGACTTTTTTAAAATAGAAAAAAGAATTTTAATAATCATATATGCACCCGATTACCCTGACAGAATTTATAAACTAAAAAGTGAAATTATGTAAACTAAAACAGAAATTTTTACAAATACAGAAAAAATAAAAGACACCGTCCAGAGAAGATTACAATTTTATGGCATTTATACAGAATGAGCGAAAACAGATTAAACAAATATTTAACTTTTATAACAATAGAACTAATAAAACTAGCTGGTTTAAAGAAGTAGAAAACGACAATCTTAAAACTTTAAAAATCTCCAAAGAAACCTGTTTAAATAGAGACCGATTTATAAAATTGATCAAAGAATCTACGTTTCCAGAGAAGGATAAGAGGAGTACAAGAAGAAAGTGGACCGTGAAAGAAAAATAAAAACAGAGTGAAAGAATGATAAAATATTGGGAAAACAAAAGAAGTTCCAAACTAATATGCAAACGTGATCCTTAGTGGTCCAGAGGAACAAAAAAAGAAAGATGATAAAAATAACAAGAAAGGCAAAGATGACAAAAAGAAATCTAATTTTATATTGAATTTCTTAAATCATATTTAACAGGCAGTTATCTGATTAACCATTTGAGTTTTTTGGACAAAACTTGAAATTTAAAATAAAATTTAGAGACAGTAATACTATATGATGAAATGTATGCGCTAAAAACAAATAAAAATTAAAATTATTTTGTGCCGAGGGGAAAACATATAAACTGCATTTCTATCTGCTTCTTAATGTCAAAGTAATTCTTAAATTTTTAATAAATTCATTCTGTTTTCTATTTGCCGTAACTGTAATAAGTAATTTAAAAGTTTCTTCCTTTCATCTTCTTCGTAATGTATTCTTTCCTACTGGATACATAATAGCAATTTTTACCATATTTGTAAATCTATCAACAGTTCGTATAAGTGTCAGCTGAACCACTGCGCCAAATTCTGTAAATGTTGTAAACCACAAAAATATTGATTTTCCAAACGTACGTTTACTTTATCTTACCTTGAGCAAATTTGTATAAAATAACAAGAATTTTACCTAAGTCAGAAGCTCAAACGTGAGTGGTTTGACCTAGAAAGTGGACTGAAGCAAAATTATCACCGACCTTAGTTTATATTTTTGAAGATATGACCAAAATGCTTTAGAAGATGATGAAGGGGTCAATACAGAAAAGAAGACGGACCTGCCTCAAGGCAGATAACTCGTGTGATGATAATAATCTAATGAGTATAAAATTAGTGTACGTTGGCATGTACAATGATGCCTTATACTTTGACAGTAACAGAAATACAAAAGATAAAAACAACGCAGATTTATGTTTGCTAGTCACAATTGACAGTTAAAGGTAAACGGATTAGTTAATACGTAAATATTACACATTCTAATTTTCATTAAAAAAAAAAAAAAACACACACAAAATTATAATAAGGTTTTGTCATAACCCAGACTTGATTGGCTAAAATAATTGGAGATATTTAAACAAAAAAGGACAATTCTTAGAGCGCCGTAAAGTAAGAACTATTTAATTCACTTAGCTCTTAACAGAAAATAAATCTATTATTATTTTAGTCTTTTGAATTTATCTTGAAAACCTATTTTTTCTTCGGATCATGATAAGGTAGCGTAGGAAAAATTATTATTAAAAATGATTCTTTAAAAAATTAATAGGGTACGGAAAATACGATCTTTGGTAACTTATTTTCAAAGGACGAAGGTTAACCATCATTTATGGCCATATTAAAGTTATCATTTTTTTTTTAATTTAAATAACAATGGATTTAATTCAACACGAAATCCGCCGCAAAACTTCTACACAAATTAGCATATCAGATCGTCTTACGAAAAAGATCTAATATCCGTATTGTATATTGATTTATTGAATTTTTGCTAAAATCTTTTTTAGTTTTTCTTTTAATTAAAAGTAATTGATTTAAGACTAGATGCTTTATTATGTGATAGAGATAAATGAATTTATCCTATCGATAAGTAATAAATCTCATTTTTATCCTTATTTACTTCCGAGACACGATTATAGTACTATGAAGAATGGTATTTTATATTTTTGAAAATAATCAACGTAATATAAACTTAACAAACTCAACATAATATATACTTTTATTATTTTGTACGCTGTTAACGCGAAAGGAAATATTTCATAAAGTTTTGAAATGCTGTGTTTAAATATACCTAAATGAAGTAATAATTTAAAAATAAATTATAAAATTTGAAATATAAAATATTGCAGTAGCTAAATAGAAAGTTCAATTTTAAATAATCACTGCATAAATCTATACACTTAGTTACATATCATTCCGATTAAAAAATTTGGTGGTTAGCAGACTTAGTATTTCTCATACAAGTAGTCAAAATGGTTTTTTGATATATTACTTTACCGATGTGTACAGATAACCCAACAATAACAATATAGCTCAATTAAATTTAAAGTGAGTAATAACAAACATCAATGACGTAATGCAATTACAATACTTTATAAGTAATATGTATCCATTTGACATTGTTATTGTAATTCAAACTATTCAGCTATTTGACATAAATGACTATTTATTAACATTATTCTAATTTTACACATACACAAACACACACACACACACACACACACAGAGAGAGAGAGAGAGAGAGAGAGAGAGAGAGAGAGAGAGAGAGAGAGAGAGAGACTTGTGTATGTTTCCCAGTATTAAAAAAATGTGTTCATTTCCGAACGTAGAATTACTTATTTGTCCGGCTGTAACAATACACTACTATAACTAAATAATTTAAATTTACTATAACCATGGAGAATAAGCAACCAATATTTAAGCTTGCTTTTAAGTTTTACTGGGCTCTATTATAGCCTTTTAATGTACCACAACTCGTGATGGTAAATTAAGTGAATTTAACTTTTTTGATAGGTTTTACCAGAAAAGGAATTATAATTGTATTATAATACAATCTACGAGTGTTCAAAAAGTGACGCAACCTTATGGAAGAATGTTTCCTTCTTTTTTTTAATTCAGAAAAATTGAGTAAAAATGTGTTACACAATGCAGCAAAGAATACTAATTGCCTCCCGATACATTAGATGTGCCAGTTATTCCCAAACCCAGCTTTCACAGAAAAGTACGGTATGGATGCGCCAAACAAGTTCTCCATCAAGCCGGTGTACAAGTTCCAAAAGACAGGGAATGTAACAGAAGCAGCAAAAAGTAGTCGACCGAAAATACTAACACCAGAAAAGTTGATCGACGTGCAAGCTGCATGTTGTTTTAGTCCCAAGAAGTCTGTGCGACGCCTATCTAGCCAGTCTGGTCTCTCCGTCGGTAGTGCCCATAAGGCATTGCTTAATTAATTATCTTTAACACTTTAATTTAATTAATTAGATTTAATTAATCTTTAAACACTTGCATACGGCAAGTGTTTAAAGATGCATCCGTACAGAATTCGTTTTGAAAACTGGAAAACGTGTAGCTTTCTATCACTGGTTCATGTCACCTGTAATGCCAGATGGGGAAGAACTCAATGAGTGGTTTTGTGTCAAAAAAAAGTAGGTGTTTGGTGTGCAATGTCGCGTAGGCGAATCTTCACGGCATTATTTCACGGCACAGTGAACAGTGAGCGCTACATCCAGATTGTATAACAATTTGTAAACTCTATACCTGCACGCCGGCTAGAGTACACGTGGTTTCAACAGGACAATACTACGGCTCATACGATCAACAACAATATGACTTTCTTGGATCAGTGTTTTCATGGACAAGTATTTTTGAAGTTGTTGTGGCCCCCTTTGTCTCCTGATTTATCCCCTCCTGACTTTTTCTTGTGGGGTTACCTTAAGGTTGCTGCTTATAAAACTCATCCTCACATCATTCCCGAATTGCAGAGCTAAATTGAACGTTTGCTGTAATTCCTCAACAAACGTTACAACATGTGTTTAAGAGCATGCAACGTCGTATTCAATGTGAATCGCTTAATGGATTTCAAATACCTTCAACTATTATTATGACTTACTCATTTTCCCAAAAGTTTGCGTCACTTTTTGATTACTCTATATTATAATATATTAATATAATATTATTATACTACAATTGTATTATTTTTTAAATTCTATTATATTTCAACGTTTATAAATTTACTTACGTAAACTTCATACGTATTCGAAAAATAAATAGCGATTAAAATTTACATAATAAAATCCGATGTTGACATCCAAACCAATTACGACTGTTTTAATTTCAGCGATTTACATTAAATTTATGTTTGATTGCTTTTATATACATATTTATATTACACAATAACTTGATTAAATACTAACCGATTAATATAAAAATAATCCTTTATAACTTACATCGATAATTTAATTAAACCAAATATTAAATGCAGCGGGTTTTATACGATATGTGTTATTTTGTAAAGCAAGGAAATAATGAAACTGATTGTTCTAATTTTATTGTGTACGGCCAGTTTTTTTATGCAGTAACGCCGTTATTGTATGATAAAATGGAATTATAAATTTAAACGGTAACGCACTAATATCAAGTAATCTACAAATATATATTTATAAAAAAAGTTATTTTATTGTAAAAAGATCAAGGTTTTTTTTTGTTAAAAAATTAATAAACAGATTATTATAAAATTATATGTCAGTGTACTGCAGCGTATTTATGTCGTGACCTCAATGTAAGATTATGATAATTCCCTCGATGTTTCACAAGGGTTTTTAATTTAACATAAGTTTTATTTTGTTTTTTAAAACAATTTTTAAAATTTCGTGAAATTTGTTGCAGAATTATCCATGAAGCATATTTTAACTTGTATAAAGGAAAATGATGGAGATAGTAAATGTACTTTATTTTAAATTCGGTAAAAGATTTCAAATCCAAAAAAGTTTTATCTTAAAAAGTACACGTATAGGTAACAGGACAGATCATATTTTCCATTATTGGATATAATTGACTGTGTAGAACATTTTCTAATATCAGTGAAGAATATAGTTCAATAACCTATAAAAATATATATGAACATAATCAATTTTAATTGATGTTACAAATCGGACAATCTTATTCCGCATACTAACCAAGATTTTTTAATGATCTTCGTTACGTGGAAATTTGTTTTACATATTGAGGAAGTAATACACATTGAAAAATCTTGTAATACATATTGAGAAATATTGATCACTCGATAGCCGGTCGCGGTATTATTCTCACACCTATAGATTAAATATGTACTAATCGATAAGAAAAAACAACTTTAATTTATTTATATAATAAAAAAACCTTCAACAGTTTCAATAATGAGCTATTTAATAAAATAAAAAAGCGATAAACCTTGTGGAAATTCCGGGTTTCAGAAATTATTTATTTTTAATATAATATTTGCAGATAGTACAGATGAGTTGATATTCACCGGTATACACATACCCGAACACAATGGATTTTTATTTTTATACTCTTATTTACTATAGGTATTAACGTACACTAACTAAATAACAGACATTATAATATTATATTGTATATTTGTGTAATAAAAAATTATTTCATACTACAAATGTAAACAGATTTTTTCGAATAAAATGGATACAAATAACCCGTCTTTCAATGTTCATAAGTACTTGATCGGTATATCCAGTAAGGCGGTACGTGGAAATTAAATTACATCCGGAATTTATAAATATGCTCATCAGTATTTATTTGTTGCATGCATACTAGTGTCCTTGAATGTATTTAATCCGGATTAATCTTTTTTTACCCGCTTGGAACGCAATAAAATGTAATTTATTTTAATAATTATATTTTTCGATTAACAGAAGTAATGCTATCACACATTCCGATACCAAGTGTTCGTTTTGTTTTTTCTTTTAATACACAGAAGTGTGATTTGTGAAAAAAAGGTTTAAGTGACGAAAGGTGTTCTAAGGCGGCCATTATTGCAAATACGGTTACATAATACTACATAGTTATGCAATCATAGGCTAAATATATACACCTTTCTATCACTCAGTCCCTCTGCGTTTATACATAGTTCAGCCTAACGTCTTACTCTCGCCTGGCATTAACATATGCACTACGGTTTTAAGCATGCATTTTTATTCTTAAAAACCTATCCGTCCACAATCTAGTTTACGAATTACGATAATCGATGGCGACATAAGAAAAATTATTTATATTCATTTCGAAAGATTTGGCTACAATGAACTTGCGATCGTAACGAAAACGTTTCGTAAAATTCGATTTTAAAGTGTTGTTTTTTGTCGTAAAATTTTACTTCGGCTAAAAAGAATTATTCATACATCGTTTCAAAGTTCTTTCTAGGGACAAAATAAAATTGTTTAATCCTTTTTAAACATAACTTTCAACCTAATATTAAAAAAGTAAGATATTTTGTTCGCAGAAAAAAAAGAATAATACAATAGATAACAGCGAAAATGTTTAATGTTTTGTTAAATACCGCAAAAAACAGTGGTAGGCAGTCCGATACGATATGCGAATAAATATGGCAAAGCCAATCTCAGGAATAACGAGCATTCCTTGCCGGTTTTCTTATGAAAAGAGAAAAGTGTAGTCGATTCCAATTCGCCATCATAACTGAACCGAATATACTGTATCGTATCGACATCTAAAGCCGAATTATAACCGAATTGTCATTCAAGGTTCACCGTTACTCTTCCCACCGCACATACCGGTAGTCGAATTAACATCATTATTTTCTAAGAAAGCACCTGCGACTGATTTCGTCTTACTTAAAATGAAAAGAAGAGAAAGAAATGCTTTATCGAAGATTTATCGGCTAGACTATTTACACTAAAAGTTTTTAAGCAGATATTAAGTTAGTACAAACGATAAAGTTTAGATTTCTTTAAAACTAGTGTTGCGATACACCAAAGGAACTGCTGATCCGAAAGTATTCTACTACCGGAACGATGAAGTTTTAAAAATGAAAGGTTATGCTTACGCGGAATTTGGCTGCTATTTTATTTTATCAAAGATTTGTTTCTGGATACGTATTTAATGAACTTGAAAAAAAAAACGTGTAATAAAATGCTAAAGAAACAAGGAAATGTTCCAACCGTAAAGAGATATATTGTAATAAGTTTTTAATTTTTTATTAATAAAGCGAAGTCAAACCTTCATTTATAACGTACGAAGACAATAAGGGATGTACCGATGTCGCTAATAACCTTGTGAACCATCAACAAATCAAAACATTTTTAAATAAAACATAATCCAGTGGAGAAATAATACCGATGAAGATCGATTTCAAGAACCGTCATGTATCTCTTGCTGACTATATCATCGACTAAAGAAAGGTTTGAAGGAAATATAACTTTACTACATTTAATTTTATTCTTATATTCTGGTTTTCTCTATTTTTGTTATGAACCGATTATCTAATTTTTTGTGTAAAGTTATTTTCGGTATTAAGATAAAAATGAATTTATATAATTTAATTATATTTATTATTTTTCAATATTTATTAAAGTGATCAAGTCGATTGAGATTTTTCATTGTACAGTGAATGATAACGAAAAAGATAGTTTTGTTTCAAAATCTTAAGTATTTATGTACTTTGTCGAATTTTAATCCTATCCTACTGCTCAACGGGAACGAGGTGGAAAGTTTTTTCTCTATTTCTGGAACACAAAAACTGTTCAGAATCCTAAAACCTAAGCTAAACAAAGACATTGTTTTCCTATGATCGGAATGCAATGTACTAGAACAAATTCGATGTTATTAAGAGGATAACATTGATATAACTTTTTGACTAGAAGCAAATAGGGACTGGTATTGTAACCAGAATTGCGGGTATCTTTCTTACAATACATCCGATTGCTTTTTACTTTATAATTACGAAACCGGTCTCTGAATTTGTTTGGTGTAATTCATTCTGTACGACATCAAAATCTATTTTTGAACAGTTCTTCCGCCTCTACCGATTACCTATTTTTTTAGAATTCTTCGCGCTTATTCTTTTTATTTCATAGTAATATGTTTGTTTTCAAAGGAACTGTGGAATCGAAGAGGAAAATGAATAAATTCGGGAACAAGAACAATTTTACAAAAGATTTTAATAATACCATAATATGTTTTTTCCTCTTTACTTTTTTAATAGTACAACATCAAGAACATGTGAATCTTTAAAATTACTATTTTTGCTAAATTTTTTAATTATAGAACGGTATCAGATTTTCTATTAGTTACAGCCTAACATTCTGCGAGAGGGAGAATATCTGATCGTATTAGAATTTTAGTGGGATACGTATTTTTCCTTATGTTATTTCTTTGTAAAATAGGATAAATCGTCTAAATAAGGGAATCTTTGCAGAGAATACAAGAAGTTTTTTTTTTATTCCTTTTATTAAAAATCAGATTCTCTACATTTAAAATCTTTAATATTCAAAATATCAGTTCCTCATTCTGATTTAATGCTTTTCGTATTTTACTTCTTTTTTTCGGTGACCGAAACTCTTTTTCTAGTTTTAAGAATTTTCCTATTTTATTTCTTTTATATTAAGATTTTGTTCATTTTTCTTCAATACTTTGCCCTATTTATTTTTACGTTCAAAAGAAATTTTTGTTGTAATTTTTCAGTTTGTAAACGTTCAGCATAAATAATTCATATACTTGATAATTCTATTAATGTAACCGTATAATATCTTTTAAGAATGCAAGTATAAAAAAAGCTATAGTTATAGCGAGTGTATGTGACCCAGTAAGCAGCTAAAACTCCCAGGAACAAGACTAATCTCCTACATTAGATCAGGAGTACGGAACTCCAACGAACGAACACCACTGTAATCCTCTAATCATGTACCAACAGAGTTTATCTTTTTTTTCTGTTATTAAAAAAAAGGCATTGTCTAGTTCTTTTGGCCTAGGATTCTTCTTGCTACAGAAACAAGTTATTAATGTATATTTGTAGTTGTTTATGCTTTACTGTGAGAATAATTTATTATCAGTAAATACTGAATAAAAATCTCTTTCTAACAAACCTCTTTCAAAGATACCTTAATTGTTTCAACTGATACGATAATAAATAAAAGAAATTTGTAAATTTTATTTAAAAAAATATTAATTTATTTTTAAAAAAAGAAAACCCCGAAAACGGATACCACTTTTATTAAATATTTATAAATAAGTTTATAGTGTTTGTTAAAACACAATTCGTAGTCTACTGTAAAGAAACATATTTTTACGACCAAAGGGTACTACTTTATATCTAATAATAGATGCTAAGAGGTGAATCACGCTAAGAGTGATCACTTAGCAACAGTTTCAAGTAATAATAATCTGTTGGAGAAAAACATATTTTTCCTTTTTTTTTTAATTGCTTTTTTTGTAATGTGTTGTTAACCTAAAACCCCTTAAATGCTATAATAAATTTCGTATTTAATTAATAGTGCAAAACAGATTTTTTTCCTTTTTTATTATTTATCATTTGAGAATAAATAACATCTCAAATAAAGCATACAACCTAATATAATTTTAAATACATAAACGTAACATAAAAAAAATTCTCCTCCTTACCGTATAGCCTTCAAATTTTATTTGAGGTTTCTCATAATTTTTTTTGTTTTTATTTCCCCTTTTTGTATTTATTCTAACACGATTTAATTGTAAATCAATAAAACATTACAAAATTTATCATTGAACGTTGAAGAAAATAGATTTCTGTAAGAAAATCAGCCAAAAGATTTTCACTTCCGATTTGGAAAATGTTGTACCATCCTTTTTACTTAATTTTCAATAATTTATGTTTTCCTGTTAGGCTTATTTATATTAAAATTAATGTCGTGTAAACTCTACCAAAAATTGCATTTTTTAATATTAAGATTATAGACGTTATATTTATAAAACTAACAAAGACGCAGTAAGTTAAAAACTAAAATAGAAATTTTCCATTTATTATCATCTAAAATATGAAAAATATACTAACTAGAGATATTAATTTACTAATCGCAGTTTTAACGAATATTAAAAAGCGTAAAAAGAAATATTGAAGATTTAATACTCGGGCAGACATTTAAAATTCTATAAAACGTAATAGAATAACGAAAATGCACGTTTTAAAATTATTATACATAAGCGGAAAAATATGAACTATTTTGAGACGATACAATTTAAAAAAATCTTTAACATCTAAGAAAGATATCAGAGGCAGGTTAGCTCAAATAAGTACAGACTTTATATAAAAAACTATTTCCCAACATTAAACATAAAACTAAGAATTAAAAATAAATTTATAAAAAGTAACGCTTTAATAAAACGAAGAAACACAATTAAGAAAAAATCAGTTCATACGATAGATATTTTTTAAATGTGCCATTAGAAATCTATTTTGGGTTAAAACTGATAAATTTTAAATATGAAGAGGTTTACAAACAAAGCGGAGAAATGTAAAAAAAAAAATACTGTCAAATTCTCACCATAATAAGAAATAAGTTGGTATATTTATTAAAACCGGAACGGTTAGTTTACTTAATAATGGAATGAAGTGTTGAAGATGAAAACTTAAAGGAGATATAATTATTAAAAGATTTGATGACAATGTAAATCCTGTATTGAGATTAAAAGTTAGCACAAAATAGAAAACAGTGATGAAGTGCATCGAACCAGACAAGTAACTAAAACAAAAGAAGCCGTTTGTTATTTCTGCCTCTATAAATAAAATAATATTTATTACGTGGATTGTAGCTTATGCCAAAAACTTTTTCACGATTATTCGTTCACCAACTACTATTGTGTTTGTTACATAACATTTTTGTACATTTATTATTGACTATATTGTATTTATATTGTCTACAATTACACTGTATTTGTTTATATTTATTAATAATTATCTATCGTTTATTTAAAAATTTGTGATAACTGATTAAATATATGAAAAATTGTTACTGACTGATGGGAATCAAATTGGGATTATATTCATATGCCTAAATAAACATTTAGATTCGTTTATCTCAAAAGTTTATTAACTGATATATATATATATACAGTTAATATTAAATAAATAATATTAATATTATAATATTGTTATTATTATATATATTGTTAATAATAATATTATATGTTTATATTGTTAATATCAATATTAACAAATGTTAGTTTAAATATATATATTTAAACTTTATCTGTTTTATATATCTTATATATTATTGATAAATTCAGGTAAAATTTGCTAAATCGATTTTCAACGCTGAAATTAAACCTTTTTTTCAAAATAATAAACTTTTCATCTGAATACACATAAATTCTTTTAAAACAATTTGTGCATATTTTAAACCCGTATTCAGAGTAAGATCTAATAAATAATTATAATAATGCATCGATATATCGATAATCAATATCGATATATCAATGTATCTAAACGGTTTTACAGCGTTTTTCGTCTTTAAATTTAATGAGGTATTACTTAATAAATTTATAAGAAACTTACAGTCTGAAATAGCTATGCGCTTTTCCTCTATCATAATGTTTATTATAGAGAAATATAAATGTTTTATTAAGCCAAATAAAATAGTAACTGTAACAGAACTGCGCGAACGATAACGAACAAAATATCAAAGATAGATAATCCCCAAGTGTAATCGAATACATAAAAATAAATTAAATAATACCTTATAGACAATTAATTATTTCTCGTCAAAATTCAGAAAGCTCAGTTGGCGCGCAGGGTGAGGATGGATTGCTGGACCGGCGAATGGCTTCTTCCTTCCGTAAACATTTTATCTCCGTACACTCCTCCTCCACTATTGTATTAGTAGTACCAATATTACTTCAGACACCTCAGATAGAATTACTGCGCATCTATGTGTTTACGTTTTCTAAACTTAGACGAGTCTACTCAGTAGAGACACGTTCCGAGCTTAGTTTTTTGTAATAATACAAACATTTTTATAACAGCACGTTATAAATACCGTTTACAGATACAACGGTCGTTAACTGGTTTTCAACAAGTAACTCAGTTAATAATCTCCTATTGTTATTACCATTTTAATACACACATCACGTTATTTATCTAATGATCATTGTGTTACGTACTAACATTGTTATGCTGAAATTTATTTTTTTAAATAATTCTTTCTCAATTTTAGAAATTATTTTTCATTTTCGCTCTTGTATATTAATTTAACCTTTGATATTATTAAAAAGTTTTCAGAAAAAAGTATTTAAACCCAAATGATTTACAAGCTTTATTTATTTATTTATTTTTTTTACAAGCCCTATTAAAAAATAATTTATACTTTTGACCGAAAATTTTCATTTAGAAACAATAGATGTTAGGTTTGATCTACTTCAGAAAAAGTACTCTTTCTTCAGTAGAAGTAATCCAAAAACGTATATCTCAGAACGTTGCTCATCCATGTCATTTTGTAATATGAAAGAATTCATATAAATCGTCGTTAAATGAAATGGAAAAATATTTTTAAAAAGTAGCTCAAATATATGTGTGTGAATAAGTGCCTCGTATATAAACATCCGTGATATCTGATGCAGCATTATTTAGTCGGGAACAATGTACAGCTGCTTACGTTGTTTGTAAAGTCAAATAATACACATATTAAACTGGAAAACAAGATTATGCTAAAAAAATTGTGTACGGAATTTTTTTAAGATTTAAAACTACACGGTCATTTCGATTGTTAAGCGATCATCATTAGTAGACAATATAGGATAGATTTATATATATTTATTCAATAAACTTATAAGCATTATTCCTTTATTTATTTCTACTTTTATACACGCTTTTATCATATAGTGTCTGTCTAATGATGATTGTTTGGCAATAAAAATGGTCGTCTACGAGTATATTTAAATTTTAAGTAAAGTTTTTGTAAACCGTATATGTATTATTTATAATATATTACGTACAACAAAAACATATCGACACTAATAACGTAATTACATTTTTACGTAAATTTATTGAAAACAATTAAATTAAGATGTTTTAAACTATTTTAATCATTTTTTGTTTAAAAACATCAAAGATTGTATTATAAATACTTTTAATTTAAATGATTTTTTTTTTAGCTAAAACAATTGATTTCATACTATTTTCAAATTTGACAATTTAAAAAAAACTGTGTTTTATTTTTATCTTCTTTGCCTTTACGTATATAAACTTAACTAAAAAGATTATTTTGTGTTATATCTTTCGTCTATAACAGGTCCCTTTGACGTATCTACAAAGATTTTTCAGTATTCCAAAACTATTGCAGATATGTAGAAAAATACTCATTAACTAGAACGTCACGAGGAGAGGTTATTGTACAATTTCATAATGGTCGCCACAATTTCAAGTACCCAAAAAAAAATTACAAGTAATTATTTTTATTTTTTTACAAAAATATATTTTTGAAATATACGGATGAAATTATTATAAGAGCACTCGCTCTTCATGAAATATTTCGAAAAGCTTTTTGTTAGTATTTAAGTTATTGCTTACAAATATTAGTTAAATACCTGTGATTCGTAAGGATGTTGAACGCTATACGGAGTAAAGGTTATTTTAAACCCGATTGCAAGTGATTTATGGCAGTTATATAGAAATAATTTTTTATCCTGATAGTAGCAAACAAATCCGTTTCTTTTTTCAGTTTCTGTTTTAGTGTTAATAAGATTTAAAGTGTCACTTTTTAACTATTAATAATTTTTTCTGAATAAATAAGAAACAGATCCAATTAATCCGATTTTTAATTTCGATTCACCATGTTAGATTTTATGTAAAGGAACACATGAAACTATATTTTCTGAGGATTTTGGAGTTAACTACCGTTCAACATTTTTAGCTTATATAATTATGGATTCTGAAGAAATACAGAAATTGTAAATCCACTTTTGATTCTGTATTCTTATATTTTAAAGGTAAATCCCTAAATTCGTTTTTAATTAATGTTAAATCAAACACTCCTGTTAAAATGTTAGTTTTATATTATTATACGTAACAGTCGGGAAATATAATAAACCGCTTTTTACCAATCGATAATAATAATAATAATAATAATCGATTATAATACAAATTCCCGTCTAGTTGAAACTTTTCCAGTTTTCTGATATAAGATGGGCGTTGATAAGTCAACAAATCATAACTTATAAAAAGGGGAATAATTCCTAGTTAAAAAATACATTAATGATAAGAAAACAGAGTTCTTTCATTATATCGGACCCAATCGATCAATTTTATCCGAATCACTTTTCCCGTTAAATGCAAATGTTAATAAGGCTTTTATATTTAAAAATTAGCGTAAGTCTTTAAAAGTAGGCGATTTGTTTGACACGCTTGTGATTTGGTCATTGGATAATTAATCAAAATGATATAAATCAAAGATATTTTTTCCATAAGAATATATTTCAACAAAAGTTACTTTAATTTTAAAAAAGAGTTCAAAGACGTATATTCAGCATTAAAATGATAAATTATACGTATAATGCAAAATAAAAAAATAAAATTAATATAACGATTATTCCTGTTAAATTTAAAAAGTAAAAAAAAAGTAATAAAATTAATTCTAGAATACATTTCTTAAAATAATCGTCTCGTTTGATCTGCTTTAGCGGAAATTGTAATCTATTAAAAATAATAATGCAACATTTTCTTTTGTTTAATATCTTCAAACCTCTATCATGATCAGGATCAGATTGGGTAACATAATTACAAAGTTTTGCCAAAGACGTTCAACTTCCCAAAATTTTTATACATCGTGTAAAATTTATTGTAATATACAATAACTATTATTGACGTACAACTATTATTACTGAGTATAGCGAGTTATAAATTAGACCTAAACTTAATAAATAATTCCTAATAGGGAAAGAAAAACGTTTTTGTAAGGAGTACAAACAGATTAAAACGTTTTGTTACTTCGTGTAACATTTCTATATAATTTTTGGTTTTAATTTGAAATAAAACGCACACTAAAGAAACAAGTAACAATAAAAAGAATTAACTCAAAAATCGAAAACTATACGAATCAGAACGCTTTAAATTCTAATACTACTAACTTTCTATCCGTACGGGAATCGTAGTAAATATAATAATAAAAGATAATATAACAAAATTAATTTACGAGATGAAAGGAATAACATTATGAAAAAGTACACCCGAGCAAATTAAAAACATATGGATTACACATGGTTGTAATAAGAGTACCACACTCCATCGTTCGCTACAAACCCAGTTTTAATGAGAAACAGTGGTCATATTTCTACAACTATCCTAAATCATATATTTACTTCATTACTTTCTTTCTTGATTCATTACTTACCTGACATGCAATAATCACATTTTGGCAATATATTATACAGCTAAAACAGAACGACGCTAAAGAAACTGCTTGTAACAGAAAAAAATCACTTATACTCTTTTACGTGTGCTTAATACTGGAACAACGGTCGCCTTATATAAGAATTTTATTGTTATAGCAGAGAGAGTGTTAAGCTAAATCCAGATATCGGATAAATATAGTGTACAGGATTGCAAACAGATTTCATCCACATATAGAAATCTCACGCGCGGTACATTATTGATAGAATTGCGTATATTTTTAAGCAAAAGCTAAATTTCTTTAGAAATATTTTTGTGTAGAATTTCCTTTTCTTTTCCTTTCTTCTTTTAAATTAATCTGATTATATCTTCATTGTTATGCTTATTTATCTTCTTGTTATGCTTATTTCGTAGGATATTTCCAGAATTTGTTTAGGTTTTTGTTTAGGGAGAATCATTTAAATATTTATAGGTTTTTTAAATTTTATTTACACATAAAAAATAATTATATACGTTAAACGGTAATTGAAGTAAATTAAAAAAATAAACGCCTACTAATCGTATAAAAAAAATTAAAATCTAGATGCGCATTTTGACTGATGAGCATCTCTGGTAGATGACATAAAGGAATCAGTAAAATTAAGTATAAATATAAAAATGAAATTTAAAATTAAAAATAATGGGATACTTACGTCACACTTAAATTAATTCTACTTGTAATTATTATGTTTTGTGATATTTTATACTTTTTTTAAGTTATACACTTTTTTTTAATGTAATATAAAAGAATATTGACAATAAATCAAAATAATTTAGAAAAAATTAAATTTATAAAAAAGTAAAACTCTTGTGCAGTTCTTGTGCAAGAAGGTAGACTTTTTGTTACTTTATTTTGTTTCTTTTGAAATAAGTATCAACTCATTCTAATCTAAAATTTTACGAAGAAAACGAATTAAGAAATAAATAAGTAAACGATCAAGAAGAAAACTAAAATAAAATAAAACTATGTAAAAAAAAGATTTTTATGTACTGTAGCAAGAAAATCAGTAATAAATTAATAATTTCAACGCCCTTAATATTTCGCCGTCAGAAAGGCAAGCACTGATTTTCGGAGTACAACGCAATACATACGTTCGATTAATCAGAAGACCCTACACACAAGCATTAAGTTTCAACTCGCTCATCACTGTGACTCTCTGTGTAAGCGCGTATGAAAAATATACCGCTACACAGTTAATATAACCCTTAGACAAAAAACACATACCCAGTTATCATGACTCTCAAAGTACTTAACGCTACCTGAATACGTCGAACAATATTGCTAACAATAGATACCTCAGATAAAGAAACGTCAACGTTCCGACTAGCAGCATCATAACTTCTAACTTGCCCCTCTCAATTTTTTTCTACCTTAAATTGAATGTAACGCAAGAACACTCGACCAATCTTCATCAAATTTTCACATGCACAACTTCAGATACATTACTACAGCTTACATAAATTTCAACGAAATTTATCCAGTAATTTTGAAGATTATTCAACCACAAAATTTTATACATATAAGGAAACCGCAATTAAAGTGAATGGTATTTTCGTACTCCTCAAACTTCAATACGTAAATAATACTAGTTTTCGGTCAAGTGACCGAAAGTAACACCGTACTTTTCTACGAAAAGTCGGCAAAACATTATTTACGAAACAGTCCAAAGATTATTTACAAACAGCCCTATTACGGCATAAACATCATTTCTATTTTATTTTAGTCTTTTATTTAAATTCTGTAATCGTTAATATTTTTCTAACATTCCTCTATTTATTTTAACTTGCGTTATTTATTTATATTGTGTTTCGTCTGCATCTACTGAGATTGTTTAAAAATAGAAATGCGCATCTAGTTTTAGATTTTTATTTTTGTTAAACAATTCTTAAGCTTATTTTTTTCTCTTTTTAATTTACTACTTTATACATAATATCCCAGTTAAAATTTTCTGTCAGGTTATATTTCGTGCGAGATCAAAACCCTTCAGCATTTGCGCTTATCATCAGATAAAACTAAACAAAAGATTTAAAATAATATACATTTATATATATATATATATATATATATATATACCTATATACATACATAAAGGGTCTCTTTTATATATATATATATATATACAGTTCACTGTATTTTATGGAATAAAAGGTGACTAAAGTAGAACACCCCTCATTTTTCTGTAATAATTTTATAAAAAATATAATGTAAAACTAATACTGAAGAGATTAAATAAAATTTTAATAAAAATGAAAGAGAAGTGAATTAAAAAATATGTTTATTCTATACTAAATATCAACAATGGAATGCTGTTATCTAAGATAAGAAGACAGCCAAAAAATTGAAATATGATGTTAAAAATCAACTAATATTGATTTTCCACACAATAATTTACCTCAAAGGGAAGAAGATACATGCATTTTTTATAAGAAATATGAACGAGCTGTAAACGTGAAATTTATCATACATTTTTTAATTAAATTTTATTTTATTCTGGATTCAATTTACTTAAAAGTATACGGAAGAATTTGGTTTACTTTGAAGAATTTACTTCAAAAGAAAGGTTTACTTTGATGTACAGAGTTTCTTAGTTTTTTCCGTATTAATTGGTATTTAACATAAACATTTTTATTCAGGACATTAAAAAATTGTTAATTCTATATAATTTTTAATTTCTTACATGTTAAAAACCAGAAAAAATAATGCAATTGAAGCTTCATTAAATTATAAACATGGTGTAAAAACGTGAAAAATAGTTACCTCTTTCATCTCTAGTTTTTTCCCTCCTGTGTTGATTTATAAGATACTTCGATTTATATATTACGTATCATTAAGTCGCTTCATACACGACAATAATGCAATAATTAGACAAAACTACGTAAATTATTCACCTTAATAAGGTAAATGGTTTTCTCTGGTTCTTTTTTCCATCCTAAATAATATTAAAAAAATTAGAACAAAACTTTTCAATAATATTTAAATATTAATAATAAGTAGATTCAAACAATTAAAATAAGATCAAGTAATTAATTTTTTCTCTACGTTCACAAACCTGGCCGAAGCTTCACGAATTCTGACGTCTAAATTGATTTCTATAAAAATATTAGATGATAATATGGAATAATTTTCCACGTAACGCGGTCGATTACACCACGCTAGTGCTGCCAGAGGTTTTTATAGCAGGTTATGATAGATCAAAGTTTAAGCTGACGACTATATAAAGTCATAAAAGTTATCTGTAAATTTTAAGTAAATAAATATTTTTATTTATTAGGATTCTTTATTCTAATGGACTCCTTGTTAACTTTTTTCCTACGTACTCACCTAAAAATATACCTTCTCCCTTAAATATCAGTTTACACTCTTAAAATACATTTTTTCATAAATAACCTATTATCAGGATGAATTATTTTTCAACCCTTACTGCAGGGGTAGGGCGTAATACATAATTCTACTAAAAACAGAAATTTAATAGTGTATTTTTTAACTTCTTTATACGACTATTTTGACATAATAAGTTCAGTTTTATTGCTTTTTTTTGTAAATGAAAAATCATCTTAGGATAGGACAACAATTTATCCTTCTTGTCATAGGATTAGAAAGCAATACATTAATTAATCTAAAAAAAAATATTTATATTTTCAAACTTTTAACCGTTTTAATTTACTGGCTACTAGAAATTATTTTATTATACTTTTATAGATAAGGAGTTATTAGAATAGAAGATCTTTGTACCTTTTTAAAAACTTTTCTTTAACACCCAAACTGTTGTTTTATTCAGATGGTTTAATAATTGTGTTTTAGGGTATCTTAAGGTAGGGCAAATTTAAATAAATTTTACGTTTTTCTGGTTTATTAAAAATTTTGCTAAATTATTTATATTTTGAAAAGAACATAATAAATAAATACAAACATAAATTTTGTAGCATGATTTTTTAATAATAATAAAATAATTTTTTTTATTTTGAATCATTTTTAATCTGAGACCGTAGTTTAAAAATAATGTAAACAACAATTCTGTTTTCCCTTTTTTTGCACAAAACATAAAGAAGTTCAAGAATTATTAACATTCTATAATGTTCTCTGATGAGTTTTACTTTGTACAAGTTAGTAAACTTTTTAATTTCACGGAGCCTAAATATATATTTTTTTTCCTATTTATAGTACCTCTAAATATTTTTTTTTTCATTTTTGTTTATCTCTACATTAATATAATAGAATAGTCTGTGTACTGAATTTACTTTGACATTTATTTTAGAGGTTTTATTTTTTTATCGCATTAAGATGTATATTACCCCTTATAAAATGTTTTTGATTTATTTCATTTTGAATAAATTTAGAACCGTTGTGATCTAACTTGAATGAAATGTTTACCGTTTGAAAATTTCATTACGAGATGGAGTGGTAGACGTGTTTGAAAAATACAGCTTATGACGTTTTACTTCCTCAGTCAAAACCTATTATTTTCTATAATTTTGCCGCTAATTTTAAAACCTGTCAAAAATTTTTATCAAAACAAAGATTAATAGGAAAATTTTAAACGTATGCAGATGGCTACGACATTCATCAATTTTTTTTTAAATCTCTGAGGGAGATCCAACACCTCTTCTATTAAAAAATGATTTTATGTAATTTGTTTTCATATTATATTTAGTAGATCAAAAATTTCATAAGAAAAAAAGACGTAATAGTATTTCCAACTGTCTTAAATTTCATTTTTAACGGTGACCTCATATCTCACTAAATTTGAAAAAAAAAATATTTTGATAGTTTCTTTCTTATGCTTGATGTTAAAATCCAGGAAAAAATTAAAACCACTCGGTTTTTGAAATAAAACAAATATTTTAAACATAATTACTTAAAACTTATTTTTAACATCACATAAGACAACTAATTTTTATAATCTGGTTTTCCATTAAACATAACATATATTTCATCGGTGTAATAATTAAATCCTTATTTTTAATTCATTTTCCTTGAAAACTTTAATTTTCAGCAGCGCTCAAAGAGTTTTATCTTCCAAAATACTCGCTCGGAAAGGTTCGTTTTTGAAATGACACTTGTACATAGTCGATGGTATTGTACATACACGTACATAATTTACTTCTACTTAAAAAAGATCGTTTTATACGTACATATGTACAATTTTAGTTGCAAAAGTTACAGATAGTTTAAAAACCCAACCAATAGATTATAATTAGAGAGAATCTAATTTTCTATCAGTTAAACAACAAACAGTGATAAGAATCATCTTGTGACTTTGAAGGATGAAATTTGCAAAATATGAAGATGAAACTGATAAGTTTTTGAGAATTTTATTTATTTTAAGCGTTTTTTTTAAACTGGTAAAACATTTATTAGTTAAAGTACACTCAGTTATTTAAATTTGGGACGTAATATTTTTTAATGATTGAATATTATTCCTTAGTTTATCTCGTGTATACTTTTCATGTATGAAAAATTCCTTTGTATATTTATATTAATCTGAGGTGTGGAAGAATGTACAATTTATTCGAAAAAAGTTTTATATATATATATATATATATATATATTCATTTAAACAGATTTGAAACTGAAATAGTATTTCAACGACTAATAGAATTTAAAATTTAAAACTAAAAAATTTTAATTTCAGGATTTTTAATGACTATCGTATTGAATCAGTTTTTAAAATATAATAGTATCATCATTTTCGAGAATTACATCTAACTTGGATGAAAATCAGGAGAAATTTTTGTTATAGGTACAGAAACACATATTGACTCTCCCTAGAATAGTCAAGCAATTTCAGGTAACCTGAAACCACTTCATTTTTTAGTTCACCATATTTTTTAAAGAATTTGGATTTTTTTTTTTTTTTTTTTGAGAAACCAAGATTATTGAGAATTTCTTTTGACATGTCTAAAATTTATCATAAATCAAGAGGTAGATTTAAAAACACGTTTTCTAGAAATTATAAAAATATTCCTTATATTGTCTTTTTAACAGTATTACTGACAAAGAAATAATATAAGAATTTTTCAACTTTAGAACAATTTTTTTTCATATTTTAAACTGTATTTAAACATTAAAAAAATTATCAAATAAAAATTTGCTTAGAAATAAGTTTTTACACTTTCCTACAATATATTTCCTTTTAATTTAAAAAAACGAATTGACACCGGAAATTTATGAATTCTTAACAAGGTATCGCGCCTTGTAATTTATACTGCATTTACATTTTTTTAATAGCAACCTTATCGGATTCCTGTTCGAAAATTAAACAGTATAATGCCGTAGACTTATATCCGAACGATGTAGAATAGTAATGCATAAACCAAAATATATTTGTTCCAGACGAAACAGAATTTCAACCGGAAAAATAAACAGAAACGTTTATCATTTTATAATATGCCTTCGACTATTTCGAGTTATGTTCGAACGCCATATGTTATGGCCGTTGATAAGCTCTTAAAAATAAAACAGACTTCACTGAAAATTATTTCTATGAAATTGAAAGGGATTATGTTCTTAGGAAAAGGTTATCGGCACAAAGAAGTTGTACAGTTGTTCAACCCCTTTGCTTTTTTTTTGTAAAAAAGCAGCTGTTTTTGAAAATGTTTATTAAATCTATTCCACTTAATTTTCAATTCTATTCATAAATATTTTTTTTCTTTCCAGTTCATAGTACACCAGAAATAAAATAAGAGGTTATTAATTTTTATTTACTAAATTTTGTCTAAATATTTGTGATTTATCACAATTTATTAAAACTAACGATAAACCGAAATTATTTATGCACTTTAACTTGACTTTATAATATTAAATGGTGCATGACATTTAACGAAACGAAAACTGTAGTTTTTAATCCCGTCTACAAAATATAAAAAATTTCAAAATACACCCTTACACAAGCGCATACGCTCGCCATAAACACAAATCTAATCCACTGATCACAGAAAACCCAAAAATATTTTTCTCTACAGTTTTATTTTCCCCAAAATTTCCGATTACTATTTTTAAATCCACAGATAAAAGAGAAGAATTATTTACTTCATTTTCATTGAAAGAAACAATAAGATGATAGAATTATAGTATAAATATTATAATGACGAAATAACCACAACAATACGGAAATATAAAATGAAAGTAAAAGCAAACTTAAATTAAGCTATAAATAAATCCTATTTTTCTGAAATTAATTTGTAACCCATGTATTACATTAAACATATTAATAATTCTTTCACACATGTTTTCCTTTGATAATAGAAAAATAAACATATTATAAAGTAACGTTATGAATAATTATTTGTTAAAAAAAAGGGAAAAAAACTGTAAACAAATGAAAGAAAACAAGCCGAACGTTAACCAAACATTAGTTATTAACATATAAAATTGGCATTCATCGACTAATTAATCACTTAATCAATATATAATTAAATAATCATATTACCAACAAAAAAAATTATTTTTCATGTTATTATTTGAGTGTTTACGTGAATATTTAATTTTAATTTGCGCACAAATTTATTACGTCTCATTGAAGAATTTATTAGTCTGAAATAAAATTCGCTCCACGATAAAGAAATAAAATTATTTATGTATGTATTTATCTAACAATAAAATATACATGTATTTATCGAGATAATTATTAAATACAAATGCAATTATACATCCACAGTAATGATTATCTACACGGTGGGAGTGATGACACTGTTATCTTAAATATTGTCTCAAAAATAATGAACCGAAATTATCCATTTATTGATAGCTCGAACGTATTTTAATATTTTTCAAATCAAATTCATACTATGCTAACTAATATTAATTTTGTTAACGTAATACCTATAATTTATTTTTTTCCCCGAGATATGGTGGAACATTTTAATACATCCGATGCGAAAATACCAGATTTTATGCTATGTTTACTTACTTTTTGGTACCACCTCTGCATTCACTGTCTTTTTGACAGTAGACATGACATAATATCAATGGTAACAGTGAGGTTATGTTTTGGCTATGCCTCGGTATTGGCCGATCGCCAACGAATAATAAACAGAAAATAAACATCCCGTAAAATAAACATCACATTCTAAACGGCACTTCATCCGGCATAATTATTTATTACCCGGATAATTTAAATAAAAGTTATTTTTCCTAAACAAACGACAAGCGGTAACTACGTACTACACTGCGGACATAGCAGACGAATTTTTAAATTGTCGATTATTGAAGTACAGAGACACCTAGCGGTAAAACATAAGTACTTATTGGCACAGAATATGGATTATCTAGCGAATGCTATTTAGCGCGACAGACAAACGTAGCCACCGAATGTTGCGCCTCACAGAAGTTATTCTTGATTCGTAAAATACACGAACACTTTATTAGATTTAAAAAAAAAATACTTATGAGGTATTCGGTTCGATAAATAATAAAGTAACCGTTTTTTCAGACCTTAAAAGAATAAATTAACATCGTAAAACGAACGTACGTATGAATATATTTTATTCTCTCCAAGAATTCAGTGAATTTTGCAAGGGCGTGTCAAGACAGGTCGTCCTCGCAGCATAAAAAGCATAAATAGAATTAATTTCTCGGGCTTGTTATTCCATCATTTAAATACCCCGATACTGCTGTACGCACATACACGACGCACACAAAACACGACAAGCTCTCCTGCGCGCACACACACATACATACATATACGTACACATATTAGAGCATTCTAAGAGCACGTTTTCTAACACAAGGTCAACTTTGTTTAAAATGTTCAACTGCCTTTCCGACAAAGTTAAACAAAATAACGCCCTTGAACCTAATTAATTTTTTTAAATACTAATCTTTACATACATATATATATATATATGTATAAGATTATTATTTGAATAAGATTATTTTTACTTTAAATGACATTTTATTGTTTAAAATAAGCCTGAAATATAGTTCAAAAAATAGAGTTGCACTTAAAAATAAACATGTTAATTACGACAGTATTGAAAACAGAGAAAAATATCCTACTGTGCGTTTGTTGACATCTATAGACCACGTGTTCCAGAAGTAACCCGATGATCTCTTCCTTTAATCGGCTGAGGAATTTTTAAAACTGATACTTCAAAATCGATTCACGCGCAAAAAACACACTCGACCGTTTATAATTAAAACGTCGACAACGTATTTCTTATTTTTATATTTTCGAATAACAAACATTTCACTGACCCTGATTATTTTTTCTGACACACAAAATCACTAGAAGCACTGGTAATGTAAATAGAAATCACCCGGAAAAGAACTTATTCCCCAAAGCCACACATTCACAACGTCTATCGTAAAACTACCAAAGATCTTTTTTTTTTCAAATATGCAGTTCCCCACTCCCGAACGCCCGCCGTGGTCGAGCCACAAATGACATGTTCAAACAAATGCCGTCGCTTGTTGTGGAGCGCTGCAGTCAACTCTCACCAGCTGAGCGAGCCACATGTGATAACTAATGTGCTGCACGGCTGGAGTCAAATCCACGCAGTACAACGTAGTTTACGTAACTCGTATTTACATCGAGAAGAGCGCCGGTCGATGAAATAGAAGAAGCGAAAAGTTATTTCCAAACTTCATAGATTTTCGTTGTACGCATGGACCTCACCGGATTCCATATGTTATATGAATGAATAAAACTCAATCGGCTCCCGAGTTCTCTGCTGGTGTATTACCGTATTTGGTGAGGGGTAAAGTGTTGTAGTACACACACTGTTCTTTACCCCTCCTTTACTAACTACAACTACGTAGTACTATGCGCGCGCGTTCGCACCCGCACACATGCACATAGAGGAATTTAACAACATTCGCTGTTTGCAGCCTCCTCCATTCCACTCTGCTAACGATATGTCAGCAGCGAGATAAGGGCAAGGACGTTGTAATAAAAGAGCGGTAAAGACCTTCGCGCGTAGTAGTCACAGCCGAACCTTAGATATGGTATTTCTTCACTTAAACCTCTCGCAACACCTTTCTACGCCTACCACAGCGCAGTGCAGGTTCTGTAGCCGTTTATAATCTACGGGCTATGCAGTACAATCATTTATGTCGCGAAGAATTTTTGAAATAACAAAAATTACGAGTTAACTACGTACTTATAGTCAACTATTTATATTTAACTCGACCGGTTACCCGGTTCAAAAAAAATTAACTATTCGGTTTTTAACATGTGCTTGTGTGTATTTGTATCTGTCGTGATAAAAAAATTAGTTTTTAGTAATTTGCAATACTTAATGCTGTAATGAACATTTAAACGCGATAAAGTAGTGTAGAGCTGGATCCAAATCTACGTTACTTGTAACCAGTAGTGCTAATTCATAAGTAGGGTGAAAGCAAGATTCATTTTAATTTTAATTACAACGGATGTTGTAATTGTTCAGATGTTATAATCTTATAATGCAATTGCATAAAACAAACCACGGATTCTTATTTAACAACGACTTATCATACACAGTACGCTAAATAAATCTAATTTGGTTATATCGGAATTATAAATGATGAAAAAGTTAAGTTTTTTATTTACTTTCTTTTGAGATGTTTCGGATACGAAATAACAATTTGTTTTTTTTTTTTCTAATAATGCTATTATTCTTAGGAATGTTTTGAACTGGAGAGCCAAACTTTTGCTGCCGTTTACTCGAAAAATGTATCAAAATAGTTCTTCTAAACAGAGAATTTTTATTTTAAGATTTTTACTTAATGCATGATCTTAAAAACGATCTAACTGTAAAGTAAACGGTGTTTTTTTAAATTAATTAATTTATTTAATTTATTTTTTTTATTGTTAGCAGTGGTAGAGTTCGTAAATGATTTTTAGAATCGTATTGTACACGAATTTATAAAAAAAATCCCTGTTTTAAACGGTCATGTGTTGGATTTTAATTAGTATATACTGCTGAGGCACTCGATCTATTATACGCAAAATGTTAAGAAATTATGGTTCCACAAATAAGGCCTTATGTAAATGCCAGGGTTTTTTTTTTATAAATGTACAAATGATTTAGAAATTATAATCAGTAATAATACGTAGTATGTAAACTAAATTCTGTATAATGAACGGGTATGTTTTATTTTTACATTAATTAATTTAAATCTAAGTTACTATATTTTTTCATTCAAATATTATTTACTCGTACAATTATATAAATATAATCAGTATGCAGCCGGATTTTATAGTCATTTCGAATAAGCTAGATTTGGTTAACCTAAACTCGAATATATAGTGTTTCAATATTATTAGAGCAGCTATTAACCATCATGGGCGTTAATAAAAAAATTGTTAATATTCCAGATAATTTTATTCTATTAATCGGGTAGGTATTTATTTATTTCATACATATCTTGGCCTTGTTTATACAGATTAAATGAAGACATTAGAAATTAGTGTGACGAATTCTGCACACTTTTGTGCTTTAAGATCAAGGATTCTCCCGGTACCTCTAGATTCTATTTTCGTTTGCGGGTGCGTGTAGAAGTGGTGAAATTGTTTTTAAGTAATTTTTTTAAAAAATCTTATGTGAAATGATCTGCGTAGAAGATCTCTTTTCATTTTATAGTAGTAGAAGCATCGTACTTAGATATATAATATATACACTTTATCTTTCATTATTAGAATTTTCAAACGGATAAAAAACATCAGCTTATACCTTTCATAGTGAAGGAATACTTTGACGGAATTTTAATAAATCTAAACTATATATTTATCTTTACGTAATAAATAAAAGTAAATCTAAATATTACGTGTAGATCTCAAAGGATTTATTAATAGGAGAGAAATTTCCTTTCAAAAATCAGTAAGTAAAACAAAGGCATTGTAAAATATGTTAGAAGGAATGTTAATTAAATTGGTAACACAGGGTAATAACATTTGTACAATTTTTTTTAATTTAAATATTAAAATTACAAAGGACAGATGAATGAACCGCTCTTGAAAAGCAGACTAACACAAGCAATGAGTTCTTTAAGGGAGGAAATCTGTTAATATCAGATTTAAAATTAGACATTAGAAGATAATCCTAAAAATCTGCTTTGGAGTGTACAAAATTTGCCGTACCGAATCATGGACGGTAATAAAAGCAGAAAATAAAATAGAAGAGACATTTGAAAAGCGTAATTTAATCTAATTTTCAATATTTTCATCTAATTTTCAATAAAATTAGACGAGTTGACAAGTACGAAATAAAGATCTTAAGACTAATATTTACGGAAAAAATTTTGTAAAGAGACGAATTAGGTTAGAAGTTATATATACTAGAACATCAAGGTTTTATTACTTTTGAATTGGATGGATCTCTGAAAGGTAAAAATTGCAAAGGGAGATAAAAATTGGCGTTTGTAGATCGAGTAAAGAGTAAAAAAATAGATGTATTCCGATATTCAAGGAAGCCTTTGCTCGTTAGTACTTTTATGTCATTTCTCTGCATTCCTTTTATTGTTTTTATTATTATTAGGCTATATCAAAGCCTTGATGCTTTCAGCCTTGAATCTGTGTAATAAATAAATTATTATCACTAAGATTTTTTGGAGATTGCGTGTCTTTCGAGTAGTGTTTTTTTACCCTACTTATACTTGTATTTTAAAAATAAAACGTGCTAAATAAAACGAATTTAAAAAAACGATCGTGTGATTAAACACAAATACTTTTTACATTTTATTTTAAATTTCATATTTTTGAATTCGTCACCAAAGTTAAAGTAAGTTTTTTTTTTAAATCTGTTTTGAAATGGTCTTCGTAGAAGATTTTTTTCCCTTTTATAGGAAGTATTGTATCTAGGTATATACAATTTAACTTTCATTACTCGAATTTTCAAACTGATAAAAAACATCAGTTTATACCTTATATAATGAATGGATACTTTGACATAATTTTAATAAATCTAAACTATATATTTTATCTTTACGTAATAAATAAAAATAAATCTGAATAAATAAATCTAAATAGGTAATCCCTCGCTCTTTCCAATGTTATAAATCCTGACTACAAAACCCGTGAATAGCGAGACTATATACTTAAAAATAATGGTAAATACTTTAAAGCATAAAATTCTGTTCATTAAGAATTAACTTTTAATTACGTAAAAATATAGCCGTTATTTTTAGTATTTTCCAAGTAGCAGTAATTATACAACACTATTATTCAAAGAAAATTCCAGTAAAATTTCAAAACGTTAATGCAATGAAAAACACTTATTATAATAACAGTTCAAAATTTAAAAAAATGATAAAATCATCTTACTCACTAGATTTTACGATAAAAAAAAAAAAATTCTCATGATCAGCTCTACATTATATTAATGAATTTTAGAAAATCATCTTTGATTAAATTTTTTGTTACTTGAATTCCGTTCCTGTGGTCTGCCCAGTCATTATCAGAATGCTGATTTTTTTCTGAAGAGTATTCTGTATTTATTATTGTTGTAATTAATTGTAAGACTTTTAAGAAATCATATTATTTTTATTTATTTTTTTACGTTATCGACAATGTTTATTTTAATATTATTTTCTAATTTATTATTATTGTCTATTTTTTTAAAAATTGAATTAAAAATCAATTATAAAAAAAGGATACATATTTTATTAATTTCGTGGATGCGTTTGTGTTACGTATGCTTAATTTACTGGGTATTTGTGTTTTTAATGTTTTCATTGTAAATGTTAAACGTTATAAATGTTTTCATATTTTCAAAATATTTTCATTATAAAAAAATTAATTTCAACTTATTGTTAAATTCTGTGTGTATTTACGAGGGTTGTCTGAAAAGTTTTGAGTCTAACATAGAAAGAGTATTTTTTCTCTCGAATACAGTTTTATTTTTCAACAAAGTCTCCTTTGAAGTCGATACACTTTTTCCAGCGATGCTTTAACCCTTCCAAATAGTAGCTGGTGTCTTTCTCCGCAAAATAGGCGTTTACGTATGCGATAACCTCCTTGTCCGATGAAACTTTCTTTCCTCCAAGCTAAACTTTAAGGTTAGGAAACAAGAAAAAGTCGCTTGGCGCCAGATCTGGTGAATGCGGTGAGTGGTCAACCAATTCAAAGTGCAATTCGTGAATTTTAGCCATGGCGACCGTCGAAGTATGAGCAGGCGCATTATTCTGAGGGTAAAGCTCTTTCTTCTTCTTCTTCAAATGCGGTCGTATTTTGCAATTTCTGCTTTCAGCTTGTCAAGTAATGATGCGTAATACTGTCCGTTATTGTTTTACCTTTTTAAAGATAATCGATTAACAGAATTCTGTTACTACCCCCCCCCCCCAAAATCGCCATCACCTTCCCGGCCGATGAAACAGTCTTCGCCTTTTTCGGAGCAGGTTCACTCTTTGCAGTCCACTGTTTTGACTGTTGTTTCGTCTCAGGAGTATATTTCATCTACAGTTACGAATTGACGCAAAATATCTGACTCGTTTTGCTTAAACTGCTACAGCGGGGCTTTGTAAATGTTCACGCAAATGCGTTTTTGTCAACGCATGACAAACACGTTCTTTCGGTATGCCCACAGCCTCTGCTATCTCTCTAATCTTAATTCGTCGGTCGTCCAGTACCACTTGATGAACTTTACGATGATTTCGGTGGTGGTTGCAGTTTTTGACCTATCGGAACGCTCATCATCAACCAAGCTGGTACGACCACGTTTAAATTCAGCTGAACATCTTTTCACGGTGGCAAATGATTGCACAGAGTCCTCGTAAACAGCGTCAAACTCGGTTTTAATTGGCGTAGGCGTATTGCCTTTTAAGTGCAAGTATTTAATCACGGCACGATATTCGATTTTTTCCATTTTCACAAAAATACTCACAATGACTTACTCAAACGATTAACAGACAACAATTGAATGTCCAAAATGGTTGAAATTTTAGCGAGTGCCTTCCAAAACATGTGCGAATATATTCCCTAACTTTTGTTGACGAGAGCTGCCATCTTCATATTGAAGCTCAAAATTTTTCAGACAACCCTCGTATTCTCTAATAATTGAAATTGTTTACGTTATAAAGATGGAAAATAGAGTTAAGTGCACTACTAATTTTCCACTCCTCCAAAAATTCTTATATATATATATATATATATATATTTTTTTTTTTTGTTTTTTTGTATGTTTTAAGCTTCTTATAAATCTTCTTTATGGCGCCAAGAAAATTTCAATTTCCAATTTGAACTTTATTTCGTTCTACAGATCATTCCAGAACTTTGTTTTGTAATTGTCTCACTAAACTAAAAATATTTTTCAATAAAATAAATAAATAATTTATTCTAAACGGTTCGTGACGATAAATTATAAAGATCACGTCACTAATGTGTAGATATGCTACTCTACGGACAAAAAAGGAACTGCCCGAGTATCTGCCTAAACGAAGGAAAACCGTGGTATTATATCTTTTCGGCCGCAACATAAAATACACAATTAATTGTAAATAAAAAATATATATGCGATTAAAGTCGATATTAATTATTTAAAATATAAATATAAACCCAAGGAATAATGTTGAGGTAAATAATACATGAAGATACTAAATATAAAAAATAACTAATTCACAAATTCAGAAGGCGTTATGGAAATGATTTAAGTATATAATCATGTACACGTTGAACGGGATGCTTAATTCAGGATTTTACAAAAATGTTTAATTAATATTATTTAAAATTTCGTCGACAGATTAATATCGTTTTTTATAAAGAAAAATCGTTTAATTATTTTAAAATAATTAAATGAAAAGATTTTTAAAAGGTTCTACAATCTATTAAAAATTATAACGGAAGCATAATAACATTCTTTCTCGTAAGATGAATTATTGTGTTGCATAACACAAAAACAATCTGTTGTCTGGTTTTATCGATGTGGATATTGTATTTTTTTTTCTCTTTAGCAAAGATTGCACGTTCAAAAGTATAAAACAGGGGAGTAAATTAATATTCTAAATATTGGTTTACACGATTTATGGCTCCAAACAATTATCTGAAAACATATTTTTGTAGTGAATTAATTTTGAGTTTTGATTTATTAACCGCGCCGTCCTAATCGAGTTCAAAACATCTGATTTCTTTATTTCATTATTAATTCTGAGTAGTTGGCCTATTTAAAATTTTACAAGTTGCTGAATATCAGCGGGCTGGATTTTTCTTCTTTGTTAGGGTGCAGACTAGTATTGGCTTTAAATCAAACCGTCGGTTTCATTATTCAATCAACATGAACAGCATCTTATTCGTTTAACAGAACAGCAAATAAGGAAAACACTGATGATAAATTCCCGAAAGGCAGTAATTGTTATTCTATTTCCTAATTAAGTTATTATGTGTTCTATGCAATAAATAAATAAATAATATATTTATTCTTGACTGTATCATATTTGGGGTACTTTCCATGTGGAAAAGTATTTAAAAAAAGTACCATTAATAAAATAATACGTAAATAATGTCACGCTTTTCACCGATTATATTTTCGTTATAATTACCAAAAGCGGAATCGTTTTGAAAATTTCGTAAAATATTTCCTACGAAAGATTCTATTTTTGTAAAATTCTCTTTTTTTGACAAATATTTGTTAAAATATTTCATTATTAGCGAGCAAATCTTAAAAAATTGTAACCATGAAAGGGTTAATTTGGAGTATAGTGAACTTCACCGGTTACGAATTTGAATCACGGATGTACAAGGCCCCAAATTAAAAAAAAACTATTACCGCTTTTCATTGCAGTAATCTGGGGTTTTATTTACAGTAAAAATACGCTATAATCAAAATGTTTGCAAAAATATAAATATTACAAAAATTATTGAAGAATAATTAAATGGTATGTACATTTATTACATCGTAGACTACAGTTCAAGTTCGGAATATATAATAATAACAGTTATATTTTAATACTGTAGCATGGGTTTTAGAGTATGTCAGTACAACAACAGAGCAGTTGGAAGTGGAATAAAATTAATTTTTTAACTATGCTAATTGATATATATATATATATATACATATTCACTTCAAGCTATTTTGCGTAGACCTTTTTAAATAAAGTTTATGATTTTATCACGTAATCCAGGTCGAAAGTAAAATTTTTTTATAATATCTTTAATTTTGTATACCCAATGAGATATTCGTTAGCTCTTAGTCCCGGAGGAAATGATACCCTATACAATACATCCCAACCCCGTAGGGAAGACACCCGCCTTGTGACGCTTCCGGTCGCCACCCCCTCCCCCTTGCTACCCCTGATGGGCTTTAACGGGAGCCCTGTGCAATACAGTAAAATTAACGTCAGCATGATTAGATGTTATCATTGTAGTGAGATTATCTAGAGAAGTACATTTGAAATGAAATTATATATGGAACCGTTATAACAGACAAGAACTATTTATTTTTCCTGTTTTACTAAAAATTATCTTGATATCTTATAACTTGCTTTTCATTCTAATGTTCTTTTGTAAAACCACACTTCAAAGTTTTTATTATCTTTCTAACTGATTTTCCTGTTGTCTGTTTTTCACTATTGTAAAACAATACGCTTAAATTAAACTATCAGGATTAGTAGGCTCTTATTTTGAAGAGAGTGAATATCACTAACGTAAGGGCCCGATTAAGTTAACAATCTTCAATATAACTATATCTCCTAAACCTTATACCCCTCTGTATTGTCTAATTGTAAGTGGAACGCAATAAATCATTTTATACTCAAATGCAACCAGGATTCTCAAATGTTAATGAACCGGCGTGTTCTTTGTAAAATGTTATAAGAATGCTGGCATCGAATCCTTATTTACATTGTATTATAACCTAAATGCAATATCCTTAGGTATTACATATGTAGGAAACCATCAGTTTGAAAGGATATATAGTTAGTTGCCCAGGGTTACATCCTGACTGCCTGCTCATTTGATAGTTTGTTCTATCGAGAAAAAAAATCTGAACTCGTTTATATTTTGAGTTTCCTTTATAACGAGTGTATCAAAAATGACGTAACCCTTAGAATGAGGGTATTTACGGGTTGGTAAATTTTACGTTACTTTATTTCTCAGGTGGCAGCACTGAACTCAAGGTTAACTGTAATGTTAATTGAAATAACGTAGATGGGTTCTAGAATCATTTCATTACTCTTATATCGGCTATGTCGTTTTATAAGGATTCTTTCTTTTTCTGTTTCGCCTCCGGAACCACCGTAAGGTATTACTTCAGAGGATGATATATATGTATGAATATAAATGAAGTGTATTCTTGTACAGTCTCAGGTCAACCGTTCCTGAGATGTGTGGTTAATTAAAACCGAACCACCAAAGAACTCCGATATCCACGATCTAGTATTCAAATTCATGTAAAAGTTACTGCCTTTACTAGAATTTGAACCTTGATTTCAAAATTAGCTGATTTTTGATGACGAGTTAACCTGTAGGTGGGTTCATCTTTTAAGAATTAAAGTGTATTTATTTTAGCCATTTATCTTGAACACACGTAAATCTTGCAAAAGTTACAAATTTCCCGGTTTGCACTTCATAAGTCAATAACACATTTTTTTTTGCAAAACGTTTCGTGAGGCTAGGACCGAACAAAATTAAAAAATACCATACCGATCATTACTATTATAATTAGAAGTTCTTGAAGACGTGAAAGTGCGTTTAATCTTTCCTCCGAACAAACATTTCAAGCACTATCCTCAAAGATTATACTTAATAACAACAGCTACTGCTTTAGAAGATATGAAACAAATTTTTTTAAGTTGTATGCTTACCTCATTGACGTTCAATTGAAAGAGTCAGATCGTGAAAAATATTTGCAGTATTGTCGCTGACATCGGTCTTTTATTAATGAAAACGGGATTGAGACACCGAAAAGTGTTTATTTTACCGCCAAGCTTAGTTTAACCTTATTGGTAATGAAAAAAGTCAAAATATTCAAATATGGAGCGACGGAAATTCTTCAAACTTTTCATAATCATTACAAATACATAAAGTTGATGAACGGTCAATTTATCGAGATTTAATCTAACTGTTTATTGCACTGTTAAAGAAAAAAAAAACAATGAAAACCTCAATTCAAAAAGATAATGCCGACTATACCATATTGCTAATGGAAACAATTACCATGATGTAAGAATTTTTTCACCGATTACTTTCAAAATAATTATAACCGCTGTAAGTCGTTTAGATGATTATACTTTAAGAATATTTAAAAAGTGAAGATATTTTTAATTATACGCATACGGTTCCAAGAACTAAAAGTGAAATTTATAACATCAGTGAAGAAACATTACGAAAGTTGAAAGTGTGATAAAACGGGTAAGAACTTGCATCCTGGTTAGAGAAGATCATTTTTAACATTGTATTGTACAATTAAGTAAGTATATTTTTAAATATATATAAATATATAAAATCAAAATTTGTGCTACGTTATTTTTGAAATGAGTGTAAAACATAATTATGGAACTGCTTTTTATGTAAAAAAGATGTTAATTAATTGTTTATTAAATAGAATCCAAATGATAAGCAACGATATTTATTAGCTATAAATAAATAATTTATATGAATTACATCAGTCTTAAAATAATAAAAGTAATAATAATAATAAAAACTATATAAAAATAAGTAAAATAGATTCCTTATTTAGTTGAATCTAAGATTAACCCTTGATCAGTTTTCTTATAAACATTTTATGTAGCTTAAAATATTATGCAAACTAAAAACAAAATCAATTAAATTTTTTATAAGCTTTTATTTAACTTGCTTTAGTTATAATCATTTCCTAATAAATATTAGTGAAAATGGCTATTCGTTTACTGGAAATCTAATTCATGGATTGTGGTTTTCCTTCTGTCGTTTATATAGTTTTTCACTTACCAAAGAAGAGATATTTATCGTTGCTTAAATAAAAGAAGTCAGCATTAACGAACAAAATGTACAATAGCATTTAACTAACATATAGTGGGCGAAAACTACGGTTAAATAACTGTACTGTAGAAGTTAATAATACATTTTAAATTTACTTCATTATCTATAGTGCTATATTTGTTATTATTTAAACTAAAATCAACTGAATAGCTCGTATTGCAGAATAAATGTCTTGAATAATTTTCATTTAAATTCATGCAGTAAGATATAACTAATAGTTATTTATTAATTATACAGTTTTTTTAAAAAAAGAGTTTATGAATGAGATAAATTGTCTTAGATTACAGCGCGAGTTGTTTGTACAATATTTGAAGTGAAATTTTAGTCAAACATTTTTCGTGTACAGACATCTGTTCTCAATTAGTTTGGAATATCGTCTAAAATAGTCGACTCGGAAGAGAATCTGTACCCTTAAATGATCTATTTGCATAATTTTAGCCATATATAATGTATCAGATAATCAAATTGTTCTGAATATCCACCTTCATAAAACTACTTATCGAAATACCACGAACGCGCTCACATGAGGGCTGTGTGCGCGCGTGCACGTGTGTGTATGGGAGTGAAAGGGGTACTATTATAATTCATTAAAATTGTTCTCGTGATCTTTACATTACAGCTTAAATAGTACAGTATATATAATTTAAAGAAAATATTGTTTTCGCCTTACAGAATAGAGTCACGCGTCATAATAAGACATAACTCTCATTACCGATAAGTATACTCTCCGGAGAGATACTCGTTAGCCGCTTAAATGCACGCCGGTTATCCTCCCGCCCGCAGGTCAAAGCTTCGACTGGAGGGGGACAATTATTCCCCCTCTATTCCGGTCAATGTTTTATTGCCCCCTTCCTGTTCATCCATTAGATAGCGAACTCGAGAGAGTTTCAGCGGACGGCCGGTGTCCGTTAGCACTTGCTTGCAACCGGCTAAATACGGATTGACGCGATGGCTGCACGCGGACACGCCCCGACAAATCGTCCGACCGAACAGCAATTCAAACGCGCGCCACACACACAGCGACTCTCGTGTCGTTCCGACTCTGTTTGCAGTGGGTGTACACCCGATGAAATAGGTCCTCTTAAAAATAGGTATTCTATTTATAACCCGGCTTAGGAAGGCGAACAGACCTCTATACGTGAGAACAAACATCTTTTACCGTCAGTATAACGTATAAACTAAAACTCCGACACAAAGCAGGATTTTAGCGTTATTAATAGGGAATAAAATTTTATATTCGTTTTTATAATGTTTCTTTAGGTTTTCGAAATACCATAAAAACTGTTTATAATTGTATAAATGAAGTTAAAATAATTTTAAAAAAATTTAATTACAAACAGTACTTTATTTACGCGTAATAATAAATAAAGATATTCTTGAAACTTTAAGAACAATTATCCTCGACAAAGACTGAAAGATTTTACCCCGTCTGGGTAAATTCTTTGACTTGATTTAAAAAACAAATACTGAATACAATAAAATCCTTAGAATTTACAGTTTTTAGGCTCTCCATTTTTAGTGTAGATTAAAACCTCCCTCACTATAGTACAGATGCAATCTTCCTCTGGAAGTATATACAAAATAAAGAAAACTTAAAGCTCTGGTTACCAGAAAGCATTTCTATTTGGCTCCTTGATCAGGGCTTATTTTACCAAGAGTACTATTTTTTCAATATTTATTAATTTATATATATATACGGAAGCAAATAGAGTACAAAAACATGTTCTTTATCACAGTTTAAAGTAACATTACACAAAACTGTAATTATAAGGAAAATATATTTTTATAGATTTACTTATAATGCATGTCATGTAATTTTTCACACAACTTTAAAATAAAAAAAACAAAAAAAAAACATAAAATAATGATGTAATGAAGAAGGAATTACACCAAAATACAGCAAAGAGCCTATGGTCACTGTAGATACTAACAGGATATATTTGCTTTTAGTTTTAATTATTATAAACTGTCATAAAATAAGCCTAAATATAAATAGTATAATAATTATTGAGTATAAATAACATAGTTATGAAATTAACTAGGGAGAAATAACAAAGAAATAAGAAATAATAATAAAATAGGAACTTGAAGAAGAATTGGAGAGTAAAATATTTAGATGTATGTGTGGAATCAATTTACTTGTTAAAGATACTATGAAGAAATGTTAAGAGATTTAACGCTTTTTCTGACTTTTTGTGAATCCAAGTCAAATGAACTCTTTAATTCATCTGTAGTAAGCAAGCTGCTTTGAAATTTTTATATCCATAGATCGAAGGAATTTATTTTGAACCGATTCAATGGACCGGTTAGCATCACCGTAATAAAAATTCAAACTTCCACCCCTTATTTAAATAGAATATTATGGATTAGTAACTTGAAAAAATACAATAATAATTATTAATAAAAATTACCTATGAGTACACTAAAATATAAACTTTAATGTAAATTTTTGAATCCATCAATACATCGTCAGTTATCAAATGCTCTGACAGGTAACGCATAACCATTGTTTCATGTAAAAACTGGTAATTGTCATTATCCCTCAAAGTTGATTATATAAAATTTATCACACAAAGCTTTTTTTGTACGTGTATCAGTACCTAATTTTTTGAAATAAATATTATTTGCAACATCTGGACGACTGTTTAATAAATAAAAAGAGAAAAAAATAATTTAAATAAAATGTTCTCACCACTGAAATCAGAATGAGTTTAAATTATAAAGCCTGGTTATCAATTAGCTCTGTAATTGTATTTATAAATTTAGAGAACTTTAAATTTATATTGAATATAACCCCTAAGTACTTCATATTAATATGCTTATGTATTATTTGTCAAAATTTATGAAGTATACATGGATGCGCAGTAGGTCTACCTGAGATGTCTGACGTAGTGTCGGTTCTGCCAGTAGTAGATTGCAGGAGATACTGTACTGCATCATGATATCACAGGTAGCAAGATCCAGCAAACTATCCCCACCATCTATCTTACTTCAAAAGAATAATTTCCCTCTTATCTAGTTTACCAGAAGAATTTCTGAAGTCAGAACCGATATCAAGTTTTGTTGACGACTTCAGTCATCAAAAATATCTTTGTAGATAAATATAAAACCGGATAACACGTAACCGGTAACAGGATAATACCGAGCTTTAGTACCAGTATAACCCCAATCAGACAATATTCATAAAGTCGGGTTGTTCCTTTCATCCCCAAAAACATATATATGAAAGGATACAGCTGAAAATGTTCACGACATTTTCATTGACTGGTATGACAAGATGTAATAATATAACAACACTTTTTACAAATTTTATTAATTATTATGTAATTTCAAATTACTTGGACTCTTGTTTTTACAAAAAATCTTTTCAGAACTAATTATGCAGCTTATTCTTCAACAGTTACTAATGACAGTCATTACAATGCCAGTTTTAAGATTATTAGAAAAATCCTTTGGTCAAATAATTTATTAAATCTATTTTCTGTTTGTTAATTTTTTATATTGTTTTTGCCAAATTTAATTTGTCTGAAAATCTCTTGTTTTTCAAGTGTGTTGAAATCTTGATTTTTGTGTAACGTGTAAATTTGCTTATTGAAGTTAGTATCTTTGTACGTGTGGTCTGCTTCTATAAGGTGTTTTGCAAACATTGATCCTAATGTTCTGTGAAGTACTTGTTTATGTTCTTTGTATCTGAGTGAATGTGCACCCAGTCTGTTTGATCTTACTTATTATATTTTCAGTATTACAAGGAACACAGTAACCTTCTCTCTAAAATCTTTCTAAAATGTTGTATAATTGTTGGTTAATGTTTATTATTATTATTAGGTTCTTTGTGTCATTTGGTGTATTTTTGATTCTTTTTTGGGGGGGGGGGCATTATTTTATCAAGCATATTATTATTAATCTGTTCCAGATGTTTCATTGTGCTGAGTTCTTCATTGTAAGCCAACATGTATATGTTTAATTCCTGAACAGACAGAAACAGAACTTGACAAAACAGAACATGAAGAAACAGACACTGAAAAAAACAGAACAGCGAAAGAACAGAACAAGGAAAAACAGAAAATATCATATTTACATTCATCTAATTTCAGTTGACTAAAGAAAACACAGTATTTATTTTTTGACTATTGAAGGGAATAATTAGAGAAATACTTATTCATATAATATAATTATAATTAAATTTTCTAATAAGATTTATTTACCTACAATCATCAAAAGAATTGTTATAAAATGTTATAGGTTTAAAAAACTTATCTTAACTGTAACTAAAATTACAAAATTTAAACACTATCAAGCACTAAAATACTCTTTAAAATATTTGATTAGTTTTTGAAAAAATAATAGAATAAAATACAGGTAACTTTCTTAAAATCCTATTACAAAGATTACAGATGAATAATTCCAAGAGCTATTACACGGATTTTAATGTGCTTTTCCAAGAAATGAAAACTACCTGTGATCACATCACAGATTCTCAATTTGAATTTTTAAATTTTCAGTTCATCTTCGTAACATAGAAAATTGTCAGCTACAAGTCCGCCCAAAGAAAATCTACTTATGGCATTTTCACAATTTTTGTACCATCGTATTATATCAACAGTTTTGCATAATTAAAACCCACATTTATTAAAATCGGTTGATAATGAACAAAGTGATTAATTAATATTTGAATAAATGTGTAGTAACACTGAAAATTTTCAGCACTAAGTCCGGCTAAAGAAAATCTACTAGATTATTTATTTTCGTAACAAAAATTATTCTGCTAATAATGAAATGTTTTGTTATTTTATTCTAGGATGTTCGGTCAGTAACATATAATAAAAAAAGTTCTAAAACCTTGATTGTATAAATAGAACATAACAGTGGTTCTCTTTAAATGTTATTAAAAATTATGAAAGTTAGTGTTTAATATTTTAATTTTGATTCAGTAAAAACTTAAATTATGTAGTTAGTGGAAGTATTGTTTTTCATAGAATAACTTTATCAGATTCAGTGAAATGATACTACTGATTATATTTTAAGACATCAGACCATTAATTTACTAATTATACAAAAACAAACTAAAATGACAAAATTAAAATAATAATGGATATTTGTTCTTCCCTATTTTGCCATTATGGGATAAATATTAATTGTTAAATACAAAATTAATAAATAAATTACTTTAATAATAAATAGATAAAATAATATTACTTATATGTTCTTCAATTTATTTAAACACATGTTTTGTGTCAGGAATCATAAATAAATTTCATTAGAAAATTTAATTATAATTATATTATATGAATAAGTAAGTATTTCTCTAATTATTCCCTTCAATAGTCAAAAAATAAATACTGTATTTTCTTCAATCAATTGAAATTAGACAAATGTTAATATGATATTTTCCGTTTTTCCTTGTTCTGTTCTGTTCTGTCATAGAACCATTTAATTAACTGCTGTTGCACATATAAAAAAATCTGCTTTTTTGTACAGCATATTGTACCATGTTTTACAATATATATTTGATTATTAAATGCGTTACTGATAAGTGTTTCAATTGTAGAGAATTTTTTTTATGTTTTAAAAGTGTATTTGTAATGTATTTTGGATCTGATGATTCAGGGAAATTAAGTGATTTACTGTGTGAATTTGTTTGAAGAATATTAACTAATAAAGTATCTTCTTTGTAGTCTATAATAAACGTTTACAGAGATTTTCTTACTCTCAGAAAACAAAAGGACTAGAGCTAGCTTAGAAAACTATCTCAGTTCCAGTTAAAGTCTTCTTTAAAACTATTCAATTTTAAAAAGCTTATTCAAAGTTTCAAGCTTTTAAAAAACATGGTAAGTCATGGATATAAAAATTTTAACTTTTCATGTTTCATTATGAAACAGATGCCCTTAGAATATATTTGGACCTCATAAACCATTCTTATTTTCTGAATTCTCATATTATATCTTCAGTATAGAGTAGTATATAGTAGATGAATATTTACCGATCCTAAATAGTTAATTTTTTAAATATTTATTGAGCATAAAAAATTGGATAATCACAGTTTTTACCTATGGGATCGAAAATGGAAATCCATTCTAAAATAATTCAAATCAACATTCACTTACATAGGTAATTCATGTAGGTATTAATATAATTTTTATGTATTAGTGTATATTATAACTGCTTTTCTTTTTTATTTACTAGTATTGTACTTTGCAGTAAGTGTTTGTTCTTTTGTGTATTTTTCTGTATTGTTTCAAGGTTTATCTATAATCTCCGTTTTCTATGATTTTCCTTTTCCTGAAAAAGGAGATCATAAACGAAGCAGTATATAAATTAAATTGAAGTGATTGCATAGAATATTACATCAAATAGACTGGGTCATATTCACTCAGATACAAAGAAATATACAATTTCTTTACAGAACAACAGAATCAATGTTTGCAAAACACATTGAAGCAGACCACACGTACAAAGATATAAACTTTCAGTATGCAATTATGTATGTAGTATACAAAAACCAAGATTTCAACCTATTATGTTCCTGAAATTATTTATATAATATACGAACAAAATTATATTCTGATCTAAACGAAGTACTTACACATGTGTATTAATTTATTTAGAGGTGATTTTGTCGCTGCTATCTCATAATAGTAAAAAATTCTGAGAAATTCCTTCTTTCCACTAAATAATACTTACAGCTAGTGCACCATTCTCTTTTTAGATGTGATTTTCAGAAGTAAATTTTAGCAGGTATTACTGCAGTGTTTAATTATATAACATAATTGTCTTTATCTAATGATTTCACTGCAAAATTAATTTAAAAGCAGTGATTTAGAAGTAGCAAATTATGTTAAAGAGCAAAGGGGAATTGTGCCTATTTCTTTTTGAATTCTTCTCTCACTAAGCTCTGTTTAATTGTCAATTCATGAATTCATAATCCTTTGTACAACCTCCTCACCCAACTTCCATCCTACAATATTGTCATTCATATAATTTTGACCAGTACAGATTCAACAACTGTCTGATAATGTTCTGTTATATAATGATACGGTCATGTTTTTTGTATATGTAGATAATCTATGTTGTTTATGCTATATTGTGATTTGTTTCTATGTTTATTGGTCAAAAAATGTTTACTAATTGTTACTGTGGAATGATTCCATCCTGTTTGTCGGTTGTACAATGTTGTGTAGTATAGAAGTTTTATTTATGTATTCCAAGGGTACTGCTTGTATGGAAGTGTTTCTGTATGTGATGGTGTGTTTTATTGTAATTTTTTCCAGAGAACTACATTGTACATTTTTTTTTAAGTGTACAAGCTATTTTTCTGAATTTTTGATTTTGTATTGATGTGATGTACTTTTTTGTTTTGGTTGTTCTTGTTTTTATTTCTATTTTAAATACTTTTCTGAAGGACTCATTCAATGAGTATGGTGTTCTATCCATTTTTGTGCAGTGGTATTTTATAATGTCAAGTTTTTCAATGTGAATGTAAGTTTGAGCCATTCATTAAAATGTTAGTTTTATTCATTATTGACATTCTTCATGGAAAAATATTTTTAGTTTCTTTTTACTATTCCCTAGTAATTCTGTTCTGAGTGTAGGAGAAATAAAAAATTTCTGAGTATAAGATAAGTAGTTTAACTTATTTATTTTCAATTTAAAATTGTTAAAATTTAGAACTCATCAATGAGAATAATGAACTATTATTGAAAAGCTAATAAAAAAATTAAAATAAACACAATTCATTTTCTAAATTCATCGTTCTTCTAGAAAATTTTTTTGTAGTTGAGTGTAGTTCTTTCATTAGTGATATAGCTTTTTTTTTTAAAAAAGATTAGAAATATTACTTGTACCATTACTATAAAGATGAAAGCATCTTGAACCAATTGACAGTTTTCTTCAGGTTATATCAAAACAAAAGCAGGGACATACTTTTTACATCAGTAGTATATTGAGATGTCAGTCTGTTGTTTCGTGCTAGAATTAAAAAAAGTGGTTAACTAACAACTGACTAACTCTATCCTTCATTCCCAGGTAAATTTATAGTTGATTGTACCTCTTCTTTCATAAAACCACCTGCCGATTAGCAGTCACCACTTATAATTGATGATTGTATGAATCATGTACATCCATAGTGTTTGTATTCATCAATCTATAATTAACATATCAATGCTTCTCAATCGGAATTGAATTTCAGTTTGATTATTGTAATCGTTAAAAAAAAAGTCAAAGTTAGTAAAACTGTAAATAAATAACACATACATTGTAATAAATAGACAACTACTAAATGTAAATAAGTAAATGACATAAATACATCGATAAGCTTTTTTTATTCATAAATTTTATTTTCCCAAATGTATATATTAAAGGATGTATATTAAAAAATTCCAGGGTTTCAAATGTGATTTTACAAATATAAAATATCATTTAAGTGAATAGATTGCTTTATTTATTTTAAAAGATTTTATAAGATATTTATTGTATAGATCAATTTATAAGTATCAGTGATATATATTTTTCATTTTTGAATTAATTGATTTTAATTTATACTTATTTTTAGTCCTTATCTAAACAATGTTCAGCATTTCCCCACAACCTCTTTGGCATTCAAGTGTAACAGTTGCTATGTCTGTGATTATTCAATCCCTCAGATGGTCAAGGACACAAATCTTCTCTGAGTACACTATGTTGTTTACATATCCACTTATAAAAAAATCATGTAATATGTGGACCTTGTGGTAGCCAAATCATTAGCATACTGCTTCTAACAAACTTGTTAGGAAGTCAAATCTCTACCACAACATGAATGTTGAGATGAGGTAGAAAATCTTGCTGCAGAAAAAATTAATCCATTTTTTAAATTTGTCCAACTGTGAAGTGAGAGTTCTAATGTATCAAAGTAATTTTCACTGTTTATTTTGTTAACAAAAGTGAACATAATATTAAATCAAACCATACCAAACATTTATTTTTTCAGCGAAGATGATGTTTAATTACTTCATATGATTTTTTTTAATCCACAAATTCAATAGTTTTGAAGTCAACTCAACGAGTAGACTAGACGGAGACCTCCATCAGCTGATATTGTGATACAACTTATTCCAAGTTAATGTATAATTTTCAGTCTCGGTGATGTATGGGTGCTAACTGCTGACTACTAATTTTCAAATTTACATAATTCTTCTGATAATTCAATCCTTATCAGAGAATTGTAGAGTTTATTTCCACCATTAAAAATAAAAGTTTTATAAACTCTTCTAACTTCTAGGCTCAATTTTTTTTTAAATTATCACTTTTAAATCTTATTAAGGTAGAAGTAGGAGTGTTTTTTTTTGTGTATAAAGCACCTTCATAATGTTCAAAGAAAAATATTTTTACTTTTAAAAAAAATATTTTTAGAAAAATTATCTGAGGATTTAAAAAAAATATTTTGTGATATGTTAAGGTAAAATACCTTTATGTAAAATTGAATTTTTGACAATTTTAAAAAATTCTATTAAATGAATAAATCATCTTAGGGAATTTTTTTATTATTTGTTTAGTTAATAATAATATTATTATCAGTAGATAACAAAATAAGGTCATGTGAGATAACAATAATTTTTGACCTTATTGCTGGAAAAAGGATTAAATTTTAAGGTTTACACAAATATAAAAGTTCAGTAACATGATTGCCAGTTCTGTTAAATCGATTTACATTATCACGTATATTGTAGTATGCAAAACGTTTTGGAGTTGTTTATTTTTTACTTGAGAAGAGGTGTTTGGAAATAATTTTATCTGATTTTTTTTTATGTGTATGTAATACTTTTTTAAGCTTCATGTACTAATTACAGGCATTCTTATTAATGTTTTTAAGTTGCTATAAACATAGCTGTGGCCTCATTGTCAACAGTTTTTACCTTTATTTTTTTAATTAAAACAATACAGATAGATATTTTAAGCATGTACTACATAAATTAACTTACACATGTTATATAATATTATTAGCAATTTCAAACTATTGTTCATTTGGGCAGCTGAAGTTTTGGCTGTGTTCAAAACAAGCTTTCCAAAAAAATTATTTTTTGGGCTTTTTTAAAATTTCTGTCATAATTTGTTCACTGACAGTAAATCTCTTTTATTTATGATAACAGGTGATTTAAATATCATTATATATCTTTAGATCATATTACTTTCCTCTCCTACTACCATTCATTTGAGGATATAACTAATACATTGGTAAATTTTATTCTATTCTCTTTATCAGATTGCAACATCGTAAATAAATGAATAATTTATGCTGATCAGTACATAATAATACATTACATAGATTACATCTGGATCAAGTAAATGTACTACATATATAAAAAAGTAACTGCTCCAGCGTTTGATTGGTCATATTAAGGAATTCATGGTAAACAAATTTTCATCAGAGCAGCATCACAAAATACATAAAAATTAAATTAAATGTATTAAATCAATTTTAATAGACAATATAGCAGATCCAGTGAATTCAGTTTTTTAGATGAATATTATTTAAAAATTGATAGAGCAATATTGGTTCTGGTAAAGAAAATATTTAATTTAACTTGAAATAAATTGGGGGTAAGATTTCTTAAATGGATCAGTAATTTGTATAAAAAAAAATAGAAATGGATTTCTAATATGCTCTTTTTCATACACCAGAGTATTATTCTGTTATAGAAAAAAAGTTTTGTTATCTGATTTTTTAATAAACGTAAGCACTTTCATTACTATAAATGAATGGATAAATAGAACTTATAATTTAATAAGTATTGATTTTTCATGATCTCTACTTATTGGTGCCAAACAGTGGTCTTACGGTCCATTTTTGTATCGTGTAAGCTCATTTTGACTTTTTTAAGGAGCCCCAAGAGATGATATCATATTTTAGATTGGAATATAAATATTAATAATAAATATTTAATAATGATGACAAGTTTAGTGTTTTATTAAGAAAGACACTTCAAATAAAAACTGTACATATGATTTTAAGGTACCAAAAAAGTTCACACCATGTGCAACAGAAATTGTCGTCATTATCTATAATGGAAGTAATAACTCTTAGCAATGTTATATTTATTTGAGAAGGACAATTTTGGAATGTTCTTAATCATATTAGGGTTAGATAGTTGCAGAACAACTGATAAGTAATGTTTTGAACTGCTATTTTAGAAGTTTTTAGTCCTTTAAAATCTTATAGCTTCAAATATATGTTTGTATCATCTTAAAGAGAGTAACAATGAATAATTTGAAGTTTAGACTTTAGTAAATAATGGAAAAAGCAGTAGAGTGAGAAAAATTTCTTGTAACACATCTTGAAATCTAGATCTATATTTAACATTATTTTTCTTATCAAAATATGAAATTTCAACTGTCTTTTTATGGTCGATAATATAAGACTTAAAGCTATTCCTTTGACATGATAGTAACTAAATTTTTTAATATCTAAGAAGTAAGTGTAAACTAAGTTGAATGCTTTACTGAAATAAAAAAAAAAATTGAATAGGAAAAATTTTGTTGTGTAAGCTATTTAAAATAAATCTACAATTGAGAATTAGTTGTCAGTAGTAAATCTTTTTTTTAACACAAGCTGAAAGTTTGTTAATTATATAGATTGTGCAAACAATTTTTAAAGTCTGTTTTACTTAATTTTTTTTCATATATTTGAGAAAGCTATCAGTAATAATGAAACTTGCCTGTAAGTTTGTAAATCAAAGGCAAAACCATCCACTGAATTCAAGATTAGTTAAAATAATCTTGTAATGCGTTTAGTGTCATTTCAGAGACCATTCCTATTTGTCGAATCGACTGTAATTTCCTAAGGATGAGTGTCTGTATTATACAAAATTATTTTATGTTTAAAGCATTCAAATTTATATAAGGCAAGTTTCAGTTAAAACTCACTTAATCTTCAGTTTTCACTTAGTAAATAATCATAATTTATACATAAACTTTTGTGAGACTGGGAGGTTCAGAATCATAAGGGCCCAAAGCTAATATCAGTGTTAATTGAATGTGTTGTTGGTGACATATTTACAAACATGATATTCACAAACTGTGAGTATCACCCACAAAATATATCTGAAACTTATCTTCATAGATTAGACTGTCAATAGCTACAGCTTTCAGGGGCTGCAAATAAATTAAAACTGTATGCTTATTTCATTGATTCAGGTATTGAAATAACTGGACCATGAAAAAATTTACACACAAATTCATTGATTAAAATTTGATTAAGGTGCAGGATCATGCTTACTTAATTGAAAAGACTTGGTTTCACCTAGATGGCTTTTCTTTTCTTTTTCCTGTTTAGCCTCCAGTAACTACTTTTCAAATAATACTTCAGAGGATGAATGAGGATAATGTGTATGAGTGTAAATGAAACGTAGTCTTGTACAGTCTCAGTTCGATCATTCCTTAGATGTGTGGTTAATTGAAACCCGACCACCAAAGAACACCAGTATCCACGACCTAGTATTCAAATCCACATAAAAATAACTGACTTTACTAGGGCTTGAACACTGAAACTCTCAACTTCCAAATCAGCTGATTTGGGAAGATGCGTTCACTACCAGATCAACTCGGTGGGTTTCACCTAGATGGCTATGTGATAACTTGAACTTAGAGTGATGAAAAGCTCAAGCTTTTCATTAACCATCATTACACAACATATATAAAATCTGTGGTTGGTGTGAAGTTTCCTGTCATTGTGTGATAGGTCTTTCATTGTTTTATAAAACTGCATGTGGTGAAGTTTATCATAATTTAACCTGCTTATGACATTTTTAAAGGAAAATGAATGGGATTGCTGATTTCAGCAAGGTGGTGCCTTCTGCCCCATTATTAATAAACATAGCCATGTCAGAATAATGTTTTGTTGTTGCTTGGTCTCAAAAGATCTGTGGACACCAATCTTTACATCTTACACCACAAGAAAAAAATCTTGTAATTTTTTTTAAAACATATAATTTCTCGGAATAATTAAACAATTGCCATACATCTATGAACATTTCAGTTTATCTCATAGTTATTATGGTTGATGAAATCCATTATAGTGTAAAGGTAAAATAATTTTTGCTTAAATCTATAACTCATTTCCCCATGTAAAAGTTTTAATCTGGTTTTACTTTTCATTTATAATCTCCCTAAATTGCAGGAAATAAGGGAAAACTGGTTGTGTAACAGATAAAACTTTTAATAAAAACTAAATATGATAGTTGATAACAGTTTGCATTCTTCTGTCATGATTCCTGAAATTACTGAAATTCCAAGTCGGAAAAATAACTTGCTGATTTTGGGGAACAGCTCATACTTCTTCACATCTGTTAAGAAAAATCTCCCCTCAAACATACACACACATTAACCTTTTAAACTTGTTAAGTTTTCTTAAAAATAAATATTTTTTCAATTTAAATATAAAATATACTATATATATATATATATATATATATATATATATATAAAATAAGTTCCATGTACAAACAGAGAACAAAATAATTTTTAGAACCAAGAATTAAATTTGACTGTATAAATTTAACTCTTCCTCAACCAATACAGTATAGCCAATAAGCTAAACCAATAAATATTGCTTTAAGAAGTAGAAGTAAAGAGATATTTGTTAAAACCTTAATGATTGAAGAAATATTGAAAAATAGATATAAATTTTTAATGCAGTTGATATTCATTAACATCAGATCTTGTGTAGCAAAATGGCAGTCAACATTTAATATCAACAGAAACATAGAATATAGGTTAGAGAATATATTTACATGCAGCAGGAATGCTTACTAATTCTAGTCATTCTCATGAACCAGTTTCATATGACTTTGGTAAGTTGTTCTTTTTGAATTGTCTAGTTTATCTTTGACATATCCCAAGGATACGTAGCAGACAAGTCATTTAAAAACTATGAAATTCACTGTTTTTTTAATCTCTCCTGTTATTTTTTTTAGAGAGATCTATGATATTTATAATAAAGAAAATATATTTTATGTAATTATTGTAAATTTTAAATAAAACGTATATTTACAAAATCGATAACTGATTTCGTTAGTTTCACGCAATATGATTTTATAACTGTGTTTTCATAAATTTTTTTAAAACTTAATATATTTGTATGATCTTTGGGTTTAATTATATATATTTAGTAATACTATATACAGTTTTTGTCACAGTTTTGGAGGAATATGTTTCTTTTTTAAAAAAAAAAAACTTAGAAAAACAAATTTTTATCAATAATTAGAAGTAATTTTTAACGAATGGCTGTTGTGTTGATTGTATTAAGAATGTGTTTTAAAATAACAGTAGAGTTTCAAATGATAAAAATTTTGGAACAAAGCATGACAGAGACATGAAGTATACTTCAAAATGAACAGAAACTCTCCAAGAATCTTACCTATTGAGTGGATTTTGATTTGTGCTCCTTTAATTGCCATGCTGATATCAAAACTATACTATCCTATTGCCATAGATGTTAGAGAACATTTGATGTGGTAGACAAATAGCTTTAGTGATTCGTTCTTTTAAACAGTCCAAATTTTGTGTTTGAACAGGAACATTTTACCTTTACATTACTCCACAAATAAAAATTCATTGAGGTAAGATCTGGGTATTATGAAGGCCAAGCTATCCAGACTTCTTACCCATCCCATTACAGAGGAAATGTTCCATTTAGGTAATCCTGCATGAATCTAGGAAAAGTAGAAGAGCTCTGACTAGCTGGAGAATGGAATTCTCTGATACTTAGGGCACTGCATACTCTTCTAATGTATCCAGGAAGTTGTTTCACTTACAATCAGTAAAGCATAGTCTATTCTTAAAACATTGTGAAAAGTTGTTTTTGGAATATCTAATTCTACAGAACACTTTTGCACAGATTTCTTCAGGATACTCAAATAACTTGTTTGCACAGCTTCAACAGGCTTGTCAGCCACTGTTGGGGATCATCTTGGATGTGACTGCTTTATTAGGCTGCCTTTTTCTCTGGGTTGTTTATCCCATCGGTGAATGTTATTTTCATGTGGTGATTCTTCACTAAATGCCTAACTGACTCAAAATTTGCAAGCCACAAAATACATTGAACTTTCCTTTGCACCTAATCATGGTGGCTTATGAGCTTCTTGTGGCTATGATTTGTAACACACTTATGCACTGGTACTAGAGCTTTTTTAAGTACTGAAAACTTGGACAGTTTCTCTTCATTTTGATCATATTTCATGATTCTATAATGCTTTGTTTCAAAACTATGACTGAAATCCCATGATTATTTTATACACACTGTTTAAAATATTCAAATTTTAAATGAATCAAATACTTATTGCTCTATCTGTTAATGGTTTTTTATTAGTAAACACATTCTTCATTTCTTTGCACAGGTTCTTTGCCGGTGAATAGATGTATTTTGCTACAACACTGATTATTCCCATTGAGCAGTTACAACATTAGGGTGACACTGAAGTGTTTGCAAGGAACCATTAAGTGTTTCAGTGGTAAGCATTTTATTAAATTAAAATTTAACAAAGTATTTGTGCTTTAAGCATGAATATGGAAATTACAAAATTAAGAAATTTAATATTCTATTATTTCTAGAATCAAAATTAATGAGAAAACAAATGGTTAAAACATAGATATTACATTGAAATAGTAAAAATAGTTAGTGAAAATATTAATACACATTAAAACCACTGTAAAAGATAAACCTTCAAACTATAAACAATAGAACTTGTTCTTTTAAAAGGTTTTTAAAATCTTCACCTTCTTCAATAGAGTTCCCAGTAATATTGCTATTAATGGTGACTTTCATAACTAATTACAAAACCCCAAAGTATGCCAATGAATAATATGAGTACATTCAACCTTTGGTGTATTGGAGGTTTTAATGGATTATTGTTTTTAAGCTAAATTTATATTTTCTATTAGAATTGTCTACAATGAAAATAGTTGGTTGTATTTTTACTCTTATTCCAAAACCACTGTCAAAAATATTAGTTTTACAGTGTTTTGTATGCACTATTTATTTATCAATTAATATTTGTTATTATTATTTCTTCTTTTTAAATTTATTTGTTAAATTTTTAAATCTATTTTCTTATACATATATTTTGTTTAGCATCTACTTACTGATAATGACTATTTAACTATAAAAATCACCATCTAGTTTTAAATTTAAAGAATAATCTTTGTAAATGGTTTTTGAGTTGATGCTGTGTTTATTAATTTATTATTTTTGTCAGATTTACTCCTTGTAAATTTCATATTGCTAAAATATGATGAAATGTTGATTATATGATATTATGTTTAAAATGTGAATGTTGTGGTAGATTTTATTTTACATATGCCCTTTCTATGAGGTGATGTGCAAAAATTGATTCTGTTATTATATGTAGTTCCTATAGTTAGGTGTTAGTTGTGTCTGTAGTTGAATATGTATCTAGTCTATCTGATGTATTATTTATTGCAATCACTGCACATTAATCTGTATTCTTCTGAGTTGATATGGTTGCCATTGTTTGTTTTGTTAGTTTAATATATATTCTTGAGCGCTTAGTTGTTTTGAAAGCAAAGCAGTAGCCTTCTTTCCTGAAAATATTGACCATTTTGTATGAATGTTAGTTGATATTTATTAGAGTTACATATTTTCTATTAATTTGTGTACTTTTGAATTCGTTCTTGTTTTTTGTAACATGTGAAGAAATGTGGATGGGTAGCCATTAACCTGAATCAGATGTTCCTTATTGTAATTATTGGCTGACAAAGATGTGTGTTAGATAATGCATCATGTGAGATACCAGATATTTATGTTGTATGAGTTGCTTTGAGTGTATTTCAGGTGTGTGCGACGGTTAGACATATTCTGGATGAGGGTTTTGTTTTAGTTGTTTCTCTATCAATCTTAAAAGTGTGTTTGTTATAAATTTTGGATATAATGAGATCAAGGAATTTGTTGTTTTCTTATTCTACTGCCACCAAAGTTAATTTTAATTGATAAAGTTAATTTTTAAATGTGTCATTGTTTTATTTGTCCTTTGATATGGTCTTCAACAAGGTGATGAGTACAGTATTATGTCTATGTGAAAACATACAGATAAAAAATGCTATTTTTAATATATTTAAGATTGTATTGTCCTGTTTGTGTTGAATTGGGCATAAATACAACACCAACTACAGTGTGCAAATTTTTAACACAGCAAATAAAAACTAAGATCTACAAAATTACTTCCAACAGGTCTTCTGGAAGAACACTTACCATGTAATTCTCATTTTTATGATTCTTAACCTAGTTGTTGTTTAACTTAAATAAGTAAAGAGTTGTGAGAGGAATGTGGCATTATTGTTAATTTTTCTTAATATTTTAATAATTTATAACAAATTATTGTGGTAGAACATGTACCTCTGTCATCTGCATACTTGAAATAAATATGCAAAAAGGGTAAAACTTAAATTTTCAGGTGAAGTTTCAGAATTATTATACTACACATGATCTGATGGATAGATTTCAAATTATAGTTTCATAACAGATTCTACTAAAAGTAATCAACCTATAATTTGTCTCAATAAAAGACAAAAAAATATATTTGATAAGTTTATTACCAACTCAACAAAATCACTAAGAGAATTAGGAGAGGTATATTGTAGCTGTTATGAATCAGCATAAAGAAAAAAAACATCAGTTACAAGAAAGCTATGAGAAAAAATTACAATATTTTCTTTGAAACCAGCTATTCAAAAATTGAAACTTGTTGATGACATAATCTTTAATTACCAAAGAAATATTCTTGAGAATAACTGATGCATTATAATTATTATATCTTGAAAATATCCTTGGACTTTCTCACCGAAATTGTATACTCTTGTTTAAAATATAATACTATATCACAACTGGAATATGCAATTCTACCTTAATTAAAATATAAGCTAATGCTTTTTTGACACTTTATAAAAGCAGAGATGAAAAAATTTGAAATAAATTTAAGAGTTACTTTATTAACAAACAAAAATTTACAATTTAAAAAAAAAAAGCACAAGTTTTATTTAATAAAAATATTTGCCACTATCATAACCACAGTCCACAACCATACAATATTACAGTGAAACAAGAAACACAATGGCAACAGTTGCCATTAATTTACTTACTTTTTAAATTGCAATTTTTATTCATGTTCAGTTCTATTAACTTCTAAACATTGCAGCATATTATTTAACTTTCATCTTATTTATGTTTTTCTTGTTATTATTTTATATAAAATAATAAAAAGCAATCTGTTGGAGACTTTTATTTTTCCTGGGATTTTTAGGATGTCCCTTGAACATGTTCATGTAACAGACATGCTACAACAGAATGGGTATATAAATGCATATGTGAGATATGTAGGATATCATAGGATATCCTACTTATCTCAGGATATTCAAGATACAGTATCATATTTCAGGATATCTTGCACATCCTAGAATAAAAAATGTAGACTTACATTTGAACTGGGGTTTTGAATGTCTCATTGACATCATGTATTGCTTGGACTGTAAATTAATCATCACTCTACTGGCTTAAGTTTTTACAGGTATAAAGTCTTGAGGATAATCCAGCTTTGTTAGACTTAACTGTTATAAACTTTCCAATTATAAAGTATTAATTGATTATATATTAATGTTTATTGATCATCACCTATAGATAACCCTACATTAAGAAATTAATTTGAATTATGAAAAAAAAAACCAACACTAGCAGAGTATAAGGAAAACAAAATATAGATTACATAATAAATAATGTACAGTACATTAATAACAAATGAAAGGAATGTTTGTTTACCTAAGCAGAATGAACAAATTTCAAATTTTAGCATGGAAATATTCCCAGCCTATCATAAACAATTAAAGACGCTAACTGACTAATTAAAAACAATATTGTAAATTTATTTTACTCTGCAGTATTTTTAGTGTTTTTTTTTTTGTATGAAAATTAAGGGATATTCTAATGTACTACTTCTGTTAGAGTTTTATAAGCAGTTCAGTTTCTACTACCATATAAATATATATGTCAGTACAACATACAAAGATACATATGAACCCAAAAAATATCTAAATGTAAGTAGAATGTTTCAAAAATGGTCACGCTCACAATCATAGTGAGTAAATTTCAAGCTTTAGCTGTTAACCAGTTAAAGTACACATTGCTGCATTTTAGGATATGGAAATAATGATCCAGTGACTTCTTCAAGGTATAAAGAGTTTCAACTAAATTTATATTTATTTATGCACAAGTCAATTAAAATACAATAATAAAGTTTAAAAATGACAGTTTTTATAGCCTAATTCATGGAAAATGTCTTAATTGTATTCGTTGAAATATGTCAACTGATTTTTTTTGCTTGTGAGATGTCTGATCAGTTTCTCTAAACAAAAACCAACTTTACTCACTCACCCACCATTCCAGGATCTCATTTTCCTTGACAGTGATTCTCCATGGACATAATATCTTGATAAAAATGCTCTCTTGTTCATCTATGACAGAGCCCTAATTTTTCAGAAAAAAGTGTAAGAAACACATTTCTAATTACTGTCATATCCTAAGTATTTATTGTATTTTAACAGGGTTTTTTTAATAAAAACATAATTTTCATTTTTTCTGTTGTGAAAACCTTTGAATAATTTCTATGCAGCTAGTTTACATTCAGTAAGTTTATATTTAAAAGTTGAATCCTGGAGCAGTTTCTTGGTTAGTAAAACAATAAAAATATCCTTCATACATTTAGCATCACTTAGTTTAAATCATTAAATCCTGTTCAATCCAGGAAAGTTCTTGCCTAGTGGATTTACAATATTTTTCATAAGCCCAAATGTTTCGTGAAGCAGTGCTAATATGATTTTATCTGGCCCATTTAGTGATGAATTGTTTATATTTTTTCACCAGCCATAAAGTTCTCTCAGAATGGCAACCATTTCTTTACTTAATATGACTTTTTGTAGCATGATTTTTCCATAAATAAAGAAAACTATACTTTGTAAATCCATCATGTAAACCAAGAAGTAAAGCAACAACTTTCCAATTTTCAGATCCTTACAAACTTGCCTTTTATGTCTTAACATTTTATATCTACTAAGCTATACTTTCAAATGTTTCTTTCTTGTCTATCACATTAACTAGTGAAATTTGATGGCTGTTTGTTATTGTTCTGTAGTAAAACTGATTTCAAGCAGATGTTTAATGAGTGAATAAAATACACTTATAAAAAAGTACATTTGTTATCAAAGCTTGCTGCTTTGATAACTTCAAATCAAATTTTTAAATTTAAATAATAATTAAATAAAAATTTTTTCAATTAAATAATATAAAACACCCTCCATATGACTTCTCATCCGATGCAAGGTGAAATTCTTTAACATTCTCTATACTATCAGCAAATATCAGATATTTCTTTTACTCTATTGGATTAGGCATGGCAGAAGTATACTTAACTCCTCTTTGTGTTGTACTGGCTTTAGATCTGAGGATACTTCAAAGTATTTTACTAAGTTTCTATTTTTGAATGAATATCCAAATATATTAATCATGCAAAATCAAAAATTTTAAAAATTACTTCATCTTTTTTATATACACGTTTCACTTTATCCTACCTAAACAATTTTTTAAAAGTTTAATATTTTTCTTGACTTTGAAGGTTATTTTGACTTTGAAGCAGATTCAAAATCTAGATTGGCAATTTGAAGTCAAGATTTCATTGACTTGAAGATTAGATTGACTAATTTAAATTATAATTATGAAAAAAAAAAATTGAATAAGATTCATTAAATTTATAGTATGAAAAGAACAAAGCTATCACATGTCATGATAAATTTAATCTCACTTCAGTGTAACAACTCTAAATAAATTATCAACATTTATAATTTTTTGTATGGAATTTTATAATCAATAGTAAAATTATTTGTAGGCTATTTTCACAATGATTGATTTTGATGAATTGATGGCTGCAGAAAATATCATGATGTCATTATTGAATGATAAAGAACACCTTAGTACAATATTTAACTTAAAATATTGGAAAAGTTGTGTTGGAAGTAATACGATACTTACGACTCATACCTTCTTTTGTCATTGCATTCATTTTTTTGTCCAACCCATATTTTTCTTGTTAATTTATTTATTTTATTTATTTTTTTTTTAATAAAATGATTTATATTTACCTTACTATATCAATTCTAGTTGTTCCATCAATGTTTCTTACACAAGGGCTTTGAAAGAACTCGCCCATCAGACATGATCTGAACTAAAACTAAAGTTTTGTTATCACTTGGACCTCTTTATGCAACAATAAACCAAGTAACACAAGCTTTTGTTTGAGATATTCACAAGTTTACAAAAGCTTCTTTTAAAAAAATCACATGTATTGCTAAAAAGACTTTATAACATTTTAGGTGTCTATTTTTATCATATCCTCAAAATTAAATTTCAATCACAAATTTGTTAGTGTTTGGCACTTGGTCTATTGTTTAAGAGTTATTCTTGATATGTTGTCAGTTCTTAACAGTATAATTTATACAGCATGCCTTATAGTCTTACAAAATGTACATAAGCAATTTTAGGAAAGAAGTATAATTTTTTTATTATTATGTAAATGGTATGTGATTAAAAAAAAACTGAATGAAAAGTAGAAAAATACTAATATTAACATTACTATAAGCATAAAAAATTACATAAAAGTAATATTAAATCCATAGGGCATATTAATAATAACAAAATTATTAATTTATAAAATAATATAAAAGTAACCTCAATTTCAGGAAAAGTATTATTTTTGTATTAATATGTAAATGATGTAAGTGATTATTACAAAATAAAAATCTGGATGGGAAATAGAATACACCAATATTAACATTACACAAGCATAAAAAATTACATGTAATATGAAATCCATTTTCATAATAGCTAATTTGTAAAATAATATAAAAATAAATAACTGAAATTAAAAAAAAAATATATAATTTAACAAATAAGAAATCAATGAAGGTTTTAAATTTCAACATGAAACAGAAAAACAGTAATTTTAACTTCTGAAATGCATGGGACATTATCTTTTCAAAAATAAAAAGACAAAAACATAAAATATGGTCGTTCTTTTTAAGAAATGATTTTATTCTATTTTTATTTCTTTGTGCATTTAAGTACATTAAGTTTTAAAAATCAAAGTCAAATTTAATTGAAAAATAATAGCTTTCTCATATACAAAACAAATTATTGATAGTACACATTTTTTTAAAATGAATTCTTGAAATTCAGAATTAATTTATACAGCAAAATCAAACAATAAAAGCATAAAAGTTAATTGTAAGTTTAATAAAGTTATTTTGATGTATGAAATTTATCATTTTACATAAAAAAATTAAATTTAAAGTAATAAACGATGGAAATAAAAAAAATACTGTAAAGTTGAAAAAACATGTACACAATTATCAGCTGATCTAATTAAATTTCAAAATTTAGTCCTCCATTGAAACTATCTATATTTTCAACAATTTTTTTATTACTGATAAGTTTTTTCTAAAATTATAAGGCATCATTAGGAATTAAGTACATTAATGATTTCATGTCATTTAATTTTAGCTCACAAATTGGTTTCCCATTTTCAAAAATAGTTTTTTATTTTTTTCTTATGTTTACAATTTGAGCTTCTTATTAAATTATTTTTTCGTATAAATCAGTCCTGGTTCAGACTGAAAAGATTGTATTTCTTTACATTTTAACCAGTTATTTTTCTCTGCATTTATATCATTTTTACAATTCAGATTTTTATAGTTTTTTTATTCTGTAGAAGTTTTCTTTTTTCATTTTATTGACAATGAGCTTGTTTTTCTTCAACAGCTTTTACAAAACCCAAATTTATGTTAACAATAATATATTAACACAAACATTTTATTAGTAAACAAGAACATAACTTTGTAAACAAATACTCCTGAACACTAACAGATGCCATGTGCTACACTGTGGTATCTACTCACAGTCTTTTTCACAACAGACCAACAGTCAAGTTTATGGCGTTTGGTCTAAAATTGCTTATTAAGAAAGTGATGTCAAAATATTGAAAACAAACTCTTTGGATTCAGTCACTCTATTTAGCAACAAGTGCAAGTTAGCAATTATTGAAAAATGGCACTTAATCTAAAATTAAATTATAAGGTGCAAACATTGTGCATGTAAATATGAACTGGTTTATCATTTTGACACCAGATAGCATGCATAACTCTTTCTTTTCCTGTTTAGCCTCCGGTAACTACCGTTTAGATAATTCTTCAGAGGATGAATGAGGATGATATGTATGAGTGTAAATGAAGTGTAGTCTTGTACATTCTCAGTTCGACCATTCCTGAGATGTGTGGTTAATTGAAACCCAACCACCAAAGAACACCGGTATCCACGATCTAGTATTCAAATCCGTGTAAAAATAACTGGCTTTACTAGGACTTGAACGCTATAACTCTCGACTTCCAAATCAGCTGATTTGGGAAGACGCGTTAACCACTAGACCAACCCGGTGGGTTAGCATGCATAACTCAGTTTTAAAAAAATTGTCACTTGATTTGTTGTTGTATAAAGTGATAAATTTAATTATGGTACGTGCGGTCTTAAAACATGCCACATACAACTTTTAACAAACAATGTTTGTTAACTCATCAAAAGAGGGACATTTACTACTTACCTGCATAATCATTTCCCATTTTACTCTTTTTTTTTAGGAAGGTGCCATTTGTTTTCACTTGTCCCTCTCCAAAAACTATTTCTCTTCTACAACTGTCTTCATTTTATGAGTACTTTTCCAATTTTCTAATTACAGTATTTTACCACCCCTCCCTGTAGGCCTTTCTCTTTTTCTTCAAAGATTACCCATTCAGTAGTTTCCCATCCTGCAATCTCTTTAGATGTTGAATCATTTCCACTTACATTTTACTTATTTTTTATCCCTTCAGCACCAAGCTTCCCCTACTTGTGAGAATTGACGGATAATTAATTTTACTAAATACTTCTTCACAGTTGATGGCATATTCTTATTCGATTCCAAGCTTCTGATGTTTGAGCAAAAATAGATGTCTTTTGAACTCCTGCAAATACTGTCTCCAAATGTGAAATTTCCATTTGTGTCAGTTGAAGTTATTAAATTTTAACTCTCCTCTTTTGTCTACTTGCTATGGTGAATTGGGTTGTCATCAACCTCAGGCTATCAGGAAAACAAGATAATGTTATTTTTAAATTATTTTCTTTTATATTGGTGCAATTATAACTTGATTTTACATAAAAATTTAAAAAAATGTAGTTTACTGGCTATCCTCATGATCTATCAATGCATTTTAATTCCTGGCCCATGAAAATCATCAGTAATCCTCACTTATAATTCAGTCAAACCTCATATTTAAAAAAAAATTGTAATAAGATTTCTGCAAATAGTAAAAATTGAATTAAAGAATGAAAATTATTTAGATCATTGTACAAAACTAAAAGATGATGAAATTATTGTAATAAAAGAACACAGACAAGATAATCAAAATAAAATGTACTTGATATTCAAAATAAAATAAACTTTATATTCAATGTTTCTTATGAAAATATGGGACATGCATATTGTTGCATGTTCACGGTTCAATAGGAATATAGAGAGACTAACGTAAAATTTACTTTAAGTACGATTTATTACTTTAACAACATATAAAGTAGAATTAATCATAATAATAAAGATATAGAACATACAAAATACTAATTCCAATAAAAAGACAAAATTGATTTACTAACAATTAAGAATTGTAAATACAAAAATACAGACCAGTTTACTAAATACATTATAATGATTGAAAGAAACTAATTGCATTAACAACAAGATAGCAATAGAAAGTCTTAAGTTCATTCAGTCCACTTTCTGCAGGTATTATTACTTTTACTGTTTACAATAGAACCACCCTACACTTTATGAATGATTGGAATACTGCCACTTTCACTACTGTTTACCAATAACTCGCCAAGTAAATTCTTATATTCAACCACTCTCCACACTGGAATACCCGTGATGTACTCTTCAGAAGTTGTTACTACATGCTTACTGATACCAATGTTATCACAAATGTGCCAAACATGGCCTCGCAGAACTACTCCCTGACAGCTGTTCCTTGACAGTATTTATACCCCCTGGCCTGCAGAACCTGTATCCAATTCATCCCTGTAATTGGTGAAGCATAATAATTTTACCTTTCTCATTTTTACCCCTTTTCCCCCTTTTAATAATTTTACCTTACCTGTTTCTATAAGTTCTTATTCCAGTCCGATAATCCTTCTGGTCAAACAGGAGCTTTTGTAGGTGCAATTGTCTGTCTTACAAAGAAAAAATTGTTAAATGGATCTGTTATTCTAAGAAAATAATTCTTTTTAGTTCCTTCCAGAATCTTCTTTCTTTATTTTTTCTTTCTTTCTTCTTAATTGGCCCATTACCTGACCCACTGCAATATATTTATCACAATCAGGCACCTTTTCACACATACAGTTTTTTTTTCTTTGGGCAGCTTCATGACATCTTTTACAGCTGAGTCATAAAAAAAGATATATATATCTTCAGTTCAGTCAATTTTTGCTATCTCTTTCAGCTGATTTCACTAAAACATGTCTACTCACATTAGGTTAGTCTACGCACATTAGGGTCTGTTTTCTAATCTTTACATCTGCAGGACAAGCAGCTCTCTAATGACTTAATTTGTATCTTTTTGTTTTGAAAATTGTAGTAAATATCCAGGCATTACAATGTGTGTGTTTAAAAAGAGTTCAAAAGCTACTCTGTGGTACCATCTGATAGTTTTTCTGAGAGGAGAGACAGTAGCTTGCCATTTGATAAGACAGATCTTCTCCTTGCTTTCCTTTATTGTACTCTACAATAGCAGTTGAGTTTGTCATCTCTTCACCAGCCCGATCTCTTTTTCCAGTCTACACTTTATGTAATGAGTGGTTTGTAGTCAAAAAATAAACGTTACGTTTATCCTTCCACTTTCCTACAATGATTCCATTACCATTTTTTTTCCAAGTACCTCTTCTCTTTTTATTTTTTTTTCTATTAAAAATTTTGGTAAGTTTTTCTATTGGGTCATATTGTTTTTAACAAACAAGTGTATTTTTGAATAACAGACTGAGCTAGAGGAATTGAAGTGTAGAATCTATACAATACAATAAACTCAACTTTCATAAATACTTTCACTTAATTCAAAAACAATATTCTCAGCAAAACTGTCATTCTTTTTTTATTTTTCCCCTGTATAAACTGTTGTTTGCAATGTATTTCCAGTCTGATTATTAACAATTTAAGAAGTTTTATTCTGAATCTGTGCGCTTTATTAGGAATGTACTATCTAAAGAATAAGTGTCTTCTAAAAGGAATTGTTTCATCAACAACCAATATTTCATTAGGTGTATGTTCAGTAGTAAATTGTTTCACCATCAAATTCATACAATTCCTGATTTATAGAGTCGATCTTGAGAAACAGCTGTTGAGTTTTCAGCAAAGTGTACTTATCTAAGAAGGAGCTGAAATCTATTCCTTCTCATTACTTTTAGAAGCACAGAATATTTGTATAAAATAATCCAATAATGATTAATTTAATAGTCGTTTACTAGATCATGTAGATAATGATTTTAAAATAATTCCACATTCTGCTTCAGTTGTATTAACCTACTTCCTTATTCTGCAAGAATGATTTAGTCTATCACATAAAATATAATTGTTTCATTTTTATTTGTTTCTTCTGCAATAATATGGAAAGTTATCTTGTCAAAAACCTTTTATGTATATCAATAGCTGACAAATTTTCCTCACTGGTAGGATAAGTACCATGATACTGAAAGCTTTCAGACCCTGTAAACTGTATATGAAAGGGCAGATTAGTAATGTCTACCCCTTACCTCATCTTTTTCCAAACTGCCTTGTGTCGTTATAGTTATTAGTGGGACTTTAACTTCTGAAAATAAAGAATCACTTGATCTGAAATCTCATATTCGGATTAAGATGTGAAAATATTTCTTCATCTTCACTAGTCTACAAATTTGATTTAATTAGCTCTTCAGATAAAACTTGTGAACAAAATCTTTTAGTAGAACAGGGCTGCTGATTTGACATACTAAAATGTATTATACAATACAATATTTACATTTTTTCTTTAATAAAAAAATTGTTCAGAAGATATTATTTTCTTTAGAAATATGACATCATTAACAAAAACTAATTAGCACAAAAATAATTTATATAACCTTAAGTTAAAAAAGCAAACAAAGTAGTAAACTATTTAAATATGTCTAATACAAGTTTAAAATTACAACTGTCTATTAGTAATAAATAAAAGAAAAAGTTAAAAAGAAAATATAAATAAAAAACTGTAATTATTATTAACACCAACACTCTAAACAATGTAAGTTAAATTCAGGTAAATTGTAAGCTGACTACATTAGTTCTCAAAGTTTCCAACAGAGTACAGTGGGTGCAAATTATTAAGAAGTATTATTTTTGTGCCATACTAAAGTTACACATCATTCCCAACAACTAAAAATTGTTATGATCTACATGATAAAATAGTGTTTGAAATCACCAGTGATCCTCAGGCCCACTGGGAAAGGTGCCTAAGGATCATGGATGATCCTCATGGCAGCCATTGTGTTAAGTTTTAAGCCCTATCTTCTTAATTTCTGCTTATCATCCTTCTAGTTCCTTTTGAAACCTTTCCATCTTTTCTCTGAAATTAGCAGTCTTACAATCTTCTTTTTTGGGCAATTTGAACTAGTTTCTCTTTCATTATATTTTTTATATATCCCACCCATTCACTACTAACAAACAGTAGTGAACATCACTACTAGTGGAGGTAGCAGCACATTTTCCTTCCATAATCCTGACTTGAGTGACAGCCATGCTATTTGTCTATGAGGTTTATATGACTCTCACTTGCAGTGTATATTTTTCTCATCATTTGAGTCATATCTATATGAACACTTCAATTTTCCAATTTATTCAGTACTAAAATTTTACTAATGCTTTTAATTACATCTTCTATAATTTGTAACTGCATGTAAAGTTCTACTATGCATGTATAATAACTTAAACAGACTGTTGAACTTAAAAGAAGCCCCATCACTCAGTAGTTTAAATGCATATTTTTGTTAAAGTGCATACATTGATGTGAGATGGGTAAAATAATATGGAAGATGTTGGTGTGATTGGAGTTGTTGTGGGGAGGACTGGTTATTGCCTGTAGATTTGAGTACTGCCAGTCGGTATCAAGCATTAGCTTTTAAACAAGTTTGCATAATCGTGTGTTGTTTTTTATTAAAATGAGGTTGACTATTGAAGAATGTGTATTCATGATGAAAACTTATTTAGAGATGAAATCTCATGTTATGTGTCGGCAAAAGTTTAGGGAGAAATTTGAAAAGGAAGCATCAGTGAATCATCATTAGCAATTGTTATTCAGAAGTTATTTAAAATATTTTGTGAAACAGATTCAATGTTCGACCAGAAACTTGCCCAACACAGGTTGTACAGGATATTAAAGCGTTACTTACAAGATCTTTTCATAAATCTCTGCAGAGACTAAGCCAGGAGAAGAACATTTCACTAGGTTCAGCTGTCACTGCAGTGAGAAGAATGCTGAAATGTTTTCTGTATTGAATGCAGGTTTTTCATGAGTTAACTAATTCTGTTTATGCTAAAAGAGTTCAATATTGTTAATTGTTCAAGAACTTCATTAGAGGCAACATTGGTATTTCAGATCAAGTGTTTTTTACAGATGAAATGTAGTTTCACCTTGGTGGGAATGTTAATAGTCACAACTACTGAACTTGGGGAACTGAAAACCTGCACATTTTCTTTGGATTTCCCCGATATCCACAAAAAAATAGGAGTATGGTGTGCGTTTTTCCCTTGTTTTTTGAAAAAATTGTGGATGCTGTCATCTACCAAGAAATTATCCAGCAGTTCACAACCTTACTCCAAGAGAATGAGTGTGACTGCTGGTTGCAAAAGGATAATATTATTTGCCATGTAGCTTGCTTTACTGTGGAGATGCTGCAGGGTTTATTTGGTGGAAGAATTATTTTTAAAGGATTGTAGCCACCAAGATCCCGTGTGATCTGACTAGTTCAGAATTATTTTTGTGGGGTTTCTTAAAAGAAATTGTTTATAGAAGCAATCCACACAACTTGCAAGAATTGAAGACAAACATTACCAATGCCATCCAGGAAATAGACAGGGTACAATTAACAAGAGTATTCAGGAACATGGTCAAACATCTTGACAAGTGAATGGAAATGGATGGACATAATGTTCAACATCTTCTGTAAATCATTATGTAAGTGTTTGCCAATAAAGTATTATTTACGGACTAAACTAAGTGATGAGACCTTTTTTAAGTTGGATTTAGTTAAATTAATATAACTTGATGCTATTTAAAATTTACAAAATATGTATCTATAACTACACATTTATTATGCCTATGTTTATTCCTGGCAGAAATATAATATTATCTTTTACGAGTCCTTAAAAAATCAGAAAGAGTTTTCAAGAAATAAAAATTGACTGTCAATTTATTTTTTGGAATGTATAAAAATGTAAATCCATATTTTGTAAATTAAAATTCAAGTTAAAAATCATCTGGTTTTTCTCTATATTTGATTAGCTGAGATCCATTTTGTGTTATTCAAATCAGATGATTGCGACTCTACTGTAAATTTAATATATTTGAGACATTAAATACTTTCTCAAGTATGTTTATAAATAAAACTGAACTTTTTTTTTTAATTATTGATAATCTTAGTCTCTTTTATCATATGAATTGTGCTTTTCAGATACTTGAAGGAGATGAATAAAAGATATAATATGGTTGTTGGTTGATTACTTACTTGAATTTATTACGTTTTTATTGTTAGTTGCACTTGAAAAGAGCTTTTCTTATTTAAATTAAATCATATTATCTGACCAGATGTCTCTATTTACGTAGTGTTATTTGTTTAAGACAGCTTCTAATTGATGCCTTCTATTCTGATTAGGTTAAATAATTACAAAGTCTTTAGAAAATAACATTAATTAAAACTTTTTACTTATATAGCTTATTTTTCTCATCATTTCTGAATTCATTTTTGTGCAGATTCAAAGAATAATTACTGTGTCATGAAATAATACTGGGAGAATGTGCCTTCATTTTTCTAAAATTTTACTTACTAATTCTCTGAATGCATTTTTCTCATAACTGACTAATTAAAAGTTAGTTTACTGGCAGCTGTCAGTTGTAGTTTATTGGTTGCTGTATTTCAAAACTGAAAAAACTTTGTAGTTCTATAGCCTAAATAAGAAAATTTGTGTTACAGCCAAGCTGTGAATTATAATAAGTCAAGCTCAGAATCAATAATATTTATAATATTTCAGGCTAGCTACTGGAGAGTCACTGATTTTGTAAACACTTTTTTACCATTTCTGATGTAAAAGGTACTATACACTTTTTGTTACATCGCATTATAAAAAAAAGTAATTGTTATGTTGATTAATAGAAAGTTCCACAATAAATAATAATTCAAATTTTTTGTTACAGATTCTATAAATTTTTATTAGTAGGGCTGATTTTAATTATTCAACAAACTATGCTCAATAATCATTTACCATAGAAAATCTGGAAAAAATGCATCAAAATTATTGCTCCAAACTCCATCAATTAATATATATAATTGTTTTTACCTGATTTCAATCCAGTTTCATCAATAGAATTATTTAAAATATAGTCAATTTCTGCTCATTATTTTTTTAAAAAACTATTCATTGAAGTTCATTCTGAAAAAGAAATTGTATCATATAATCACTGCATTAAGGTTTGAAGAAAAAATTCTGAAGTGATTTATTAAGCAAATGTATAATATGAATAAAAATTTAATTTAAAAAATACTTTTATGTTTTTTAATTTTATTTTGGTCGTATAACTCTCATTTGATAAATCAGATTTTTATGAGTTGTAAAGTGGTCTAAACATATTCCTGTAACAACTAACTGCATGTTGAATGTTTTTTTATTACAGTTTCTGTTATAGAAGTTCACCATACTGTGTGCTAGAAAAAGTTGATTGTTGTATGTATACAGACTATATCCCAAAGTTCCCCAAACTGTCAAACTATTTTAGTTTTATCTTTATTAAAATTGTTGGTAATAGAAGTGTACATCATTCTATGAACACTATGAAGTGTAAATCATAAATTGGGCTGAACTCTCCAGTTCAGCCCAATTTATGTTACCTTGAAATACAGTGAGAATATTTGTGACATCACTGCTAATGGAGAATTACGTAATTCAAGAATTAGTGTTTACAACTAAGTGCTACTTTAGAAAATAAAATAAATGCATAAATATATTTTGAAAGAATGGGAAAAGAAGAAAACAGGTTGTAGAAGATTGAAGTGGAAGAAGCAGGAAGATTTAGTAATATAAACTTAATTAATTTCAAAACATTCTCTCATACCTTATTTATTATTTCATAAATTTGTTACCAGGTACTCAGCTCTTTGTGATGACAATTTTTTCATGGTGCTTAGCTTGGCAGTATAAGTTTATTATGCTTGGCAGTACTGTAGTATTAAAATTCATAATATAGCTACTGAAAATGGATTTTGACAACTCTGGATAAATCTCTGTTGATCTTAGTTTCTAAGCAACCCATATTGAAGAGTGTATACTATTTAAACACAGTAGTTAATGGAATTTATACTCTTAATCATCTTTACCTCTTAAGAAATTAATCTAAAAAAAAAAATTAATTGCTTCCAAACTCTTTAGCCGTTTTGAATTAAAGGAAACTGGTTTGATGAATATTTATTCATTATCATCAGAGACCATACTCATTCAATTTAGGATTCATAAATTCTATTCATATGCCATCATTTTCTGTTTGATGCTATAGTGTACAATTGACAGCAACCTGATATGAGACAAACACCCTTGAAAATTGTATAATTATACTGAAGAGCTGCTAGCATCTAATCCCTGGCATCCTAAGCATGTTATTGAAATAAGAGCTTATTTTTTTCATAGCATAATGGACATGGCTATTTTAAAGTTTATAATTTTCAAATTATTTAAATATTTAATGAAATTTGATAATTATAACTGGCATTATAACTAACTGATTTTGATTGTTGTTTTTTTTCTGTAAGTAACTTGAATAAATATGAATTAATTTTAATAAATTTCTGCATACTATCTAGATCCAATTACTTAAGGTCACTTGTTGAACACACTTGGACAAATAAATAAAGAAATTTGGTCAAATTTCCTTTGATCAACCTAGTATCATTTTTCAGTTACTAGAATATTTCTTACTGAAAATAAAATTAAATACCATAATCAAATGAGCAACATAATTATAAGCAATTGATGCCCTATTTTAATTTTTAGAATTGGGATTTGTAAAATAAAAATTCCACTTCTTTTTTAAATTTAATTTTTTCTGGTATTGTCTAATTAATTCTTCAGAGCTATATTAAATGTGCTAATTCATAAAATTAGATAAAATATATATATTAAAGATATTCAGACATAAATTTATTTAACACATTGGCTGGTGTGTTACAGTTAATTGCTTAACTTATTATAATTTTTACAGAAATTCAGTAATTTTTAAACTTCCAGAAGCTTTCTCAAAACTTTTTCATAAGCTAGAGGGCTGGAATTATTTTAAGAACACAATTATGTCTATGTCATGGTGAAATTAATGTCAAATTTTTACATGGATGCAGTTTTATATCTATTACCTCCTAAAAGGATGATCTTTTACTGAACAACCTCAAGTGAACGTATTGTTATTTATGTTAAAAGAATCATTATTACAGTCATAATACTTTAATACAGATCATAATAATTTGAAATAACTTCCTGATCTTGAATTTGATACAACACTAGATTTATGATGACAGCTGATTCTTCTGAGTGGATTATGATTATAAGCCATAAATGAATGTTTCAGTTAAGAAAGATTTTTTGGTCAAATTAAATATGTATTTAACCTTGTTTGTTTTTACATTGGTTCATAAAAACAACAAAAATTGAAATGATACTCCACAAACTAATAATAAAAAAAAGAGTATATATAAAGAGAAGAATACAACTTCAAAAAAAGAGAAACTGGCAAAACTCTGTCAAAAAAAGCAACATCGTTTTTGTGTTTTGCAGTAGATAATAAAGTAAGTTAACATCTTTTGATTTTTAACTAATATAATGCTCTAAATACCAACATACCATTTTCAGTATAAAATAAAGTTGAATTAAATAAACAAAAATCTGAAGTGTTCTTTTTAGTTGGTTATAACCTTATGAAACCCAAAGATTTTTGTTTACTTTTCAGGAAGAAAGGGGATTATTTTATCAGTCATAAAAATCCAATTTTGTGATTGATCAAAATAAGGTTTTTTGTGATATATCAAATTTATCTTCTTACGGTCAATAAAAATAATGTAGTATTGTGATGGGACAAGTATACTGTATTTGTAGGTCAGAATTAATTATTTTATGACTCGTCAGGAGAATTCTATTTTGAAACGAGTAAAAGTTTAATAGATTTTGATCAGTTAGATTTCTTTCATCATGATTTACTAACTAAAGTTAGCTCTTTAACTTAATTACTCTACATATGATCAGCGAATGTGCTTTCTGACTAATGAAAATTTAATTAATTGACATCTGTTTTAAAAAAAGGGGACAATAAACTTCTGTATTGCAGTTTTCTAAGTATTATCAAAAATATTTTTAAAATGTATGTTAATTGATTGGTTAATTTTTTAAAAATGTTAAATATAATCTAAGATCAAACTAATAGTTTTAGGAAAAATAAAAGTATTTTTTGCTATTTCAGTTTATTCTCTGGCACTACAGAGAGATTGATAGTTCCCAATTCATTGCTGGAATATTCTGTTATTTGTCAAAAACATTAAAGTGTGTTAATTACTGCTTGTTGCAAGGAAGATTGAAAGGTCTTATGGAATATATGAGGCTACAATTACCTGCATGAAGTTCACTTATCATGTACAAAACAAAGTGTTCCACTCTTAGCGATTCTATCTCTCAGTTACATCTGTATTCAGAAGAAAGCATTAAAGTTATAAGGGTCATTACTGGTCCTCTCTTATTTTGGTGAATAATAGTAATGTAAAACATTTAGTAGCATTATGTAATTTGTCAATATATGCAAATGATGCTGTAAAATGATTTACTATATCAGTCACCTGCTGTTTGTTGGTATTGAATCTAGAATTGGATAAAATCAAAGCTTAGTATTGGTATCAAGCAAATTAGCTACCTCTCAATAACAAGATAAGAAATAGGGAATTACCATCTGTTACCACTATTATAAAGCAACTTGATTCAATATTGTCTGTGATTATAGCTAGTTGAAATTTTTTACCTCTGTTAAGCTTCTACTAAGCAAACTTTTTCTCTGTTTTAGGATTGGAGCATCAACATACTAAACTGATATCAACTGTAACTTTGTTATTTGAAATCGTGTAAGTCATTTTTAAAAAAAACAAAATCCTTCTAATTTTATCAAATAAAACATAATATGATGAAAATAAAAGTAACCAAGATTCTAATAAATAGAAAATAAACATGGGACTATTAAAATGAAATTTAAAAACAAAAAAATTTCACATTCATTTTTCAAAATTTTTTTCCACAGAAAAAATCTTAGTTGAAATATCTTTACTTAATTTCATTAAAATTTTTCAGTTGTTATTTGGATGTGATTTTCTGGTTAAAAACAAAATTGTATATATATTGTTTACTTATATTCTGCATTATACATATACTGGTGCGGCAGAATGGAGCCCCACATTAAGCAAGTTCACTGACCAGGTGGAGGGGTAGTTAGAGGGGGGAAGGTCCCTTTCACACAGGAGGAGGATGAAGTTTGTCACCATGCCTCAGTCAGGTGAACAATGGCACTATGTAATCGAAACTTTCTTTAAAACCGCAGAATCTGTGACCGCGATGCAAAGAACATTTTGTACTTGCGGCCATTTGAGTTCGAAAAACGATACTGAAGTTTATCACAAATGTAAGGACAACTGGTTCTGCATTACTGAGATGACCAGCTGGCCATCCTAGGACCATGAGAACACTTGAAAATGTCACTGTTGTAAGAACATCTAAAGAGCAATGTCCTTGTTTTGCCGAAAACATGCTTCAGCATTTGGGATTCCAGTCAATTTGTGAGGCGAATTTTGTTTGCTGATTTGAATCTTTACCCTTACAAAATGATTCTTGCACAGGAGTTAAATGAGGAAGACTGGGAAAGGTGGACAGCTTTGTGTCAGGGAATCCTTTCAGGTGTGTGTCCAAATTTATCTGTTGTGTGGAGCAACGATGAGGCTCATTTCCATTTTTCAGGTACTGTAAACAGGCAAAATTTTCAGTCTGGCCATTGGTAAACTCCCAACAGCTTCACCAAAGACCACTTCACAGCCTGAAAGTGACCATAGGTGTGCTTTGACCATTTTGGACATTGTGGGAATACTTTTTGAAGAAGGTGACATCACCATTATTGTGACTCATGTTGGAAAACTTTCTCTGGTACCAATTGACAGAATTCAATGAAGATGTATCAGAGGACTTCTGGTTTCAACAGGATGGGGCCATAGCTCACACTGTTAGTTACTTTCATGCCATTTTGTAAGAGATGTTTCCAGGACGTCTGATTTCATTATGGTGAGATATTGAATGGGCTCTCACTCTCCTGATCTAAGGCCTTGCAATTTTTCTGAGGTTATCTGAAAGGTGAGGTCTACAAATATAGGCTTCAAACTCTTGAACAACTTAAGGACACATTAAGAGAAATTACCATCACTGTTTCTCAATATATTTTTATATATTTTACAGTTTCTCTTTTATTAACTTGTGAAATGTGGGACTCCATCTTGCCACACTCTGTATTATTAATGATGTATAAAACGTTTGTTGTACTATTATACATGAACAATGTGTTTCACCATATTAAAGTAATATCATCTAAAAATGCTCCTTAAAATTTTTAACTGGTTTAATTATGACAGAACCTCTACACTTACAGGAAATACATACAGAACCTCAATAAGAAATGTACTCCCAAAAACAATCACGATATCAAATTAACTGATTTATCATGACTGCTATATAAAACCATATATCATTTAACATGATGTGTAACTTTGCTGGAATATTGTAATCGATTACCTGTCTTAGTAGTTTTCTTTGTACTTCTAAAATTCTGCTTTTTCTTGTAAACTAAACTTTTTAAACAAAGATTACCACATTAAATTTGATAACCCAGAAACATTCATTTCTGAGATTCTTAAATTTATAAAAAAACATGCAGTTTTCTTATCTATCATTTAATTTGTTTCAAAAAATATTTAAACCAAAAAATATGAATTATACAGAAATGGTAACATAAGATTCTACTGTTAAAAATGATGACAACTTGAAACAAATAGTGTAATATTCATTCACACATGAATGAATGTTACCAATTCATATGTGAAGCAATATACTATATGTATATTGGTTATACTTACATATATATAAATACATATATATATATATATATATATATATATATATATATATATATATATATATATATACATATATATATATATATATATATTTTAACTTAGCAAAAGCAATTCCTTTGTTATTTTATTTATCCATATTCCCCTCTGTACTAATATATCAAAGACAAAAATATAAAAACCATTTACCAACAAAAGTACAGAATTCGATAATGCTTCTTACCTTATGTTTATTATTTTTTTCTAATAGCACTTTCAAGATTTTCCCTCATCATCAGTTAAACTTTTTCTTCCAAATCACACATTAAATTCAAATCATTAAAATTATAACACATAAAAAATGTAGTCATAAATAATGGTAAATAATATGTAGTCATAAATAATGGTAAGCAATAATAAATAGAAAATAAACATGATGTTGTTGATGGTGGCTATTTTAATTGATGGTGGTTATTGATGTATATTAAGATTTTGGTTGAAAAGTATGTCGAATTTGAATAGCCTCTGTCCATTTAGTATATGTCATGTTCTAATACATTTTACGATGCTTAAAAATATATTATTACAAGATGTGATTGGTGGATTTATGATTTGTGTCTATGATATGATCGGGAAATATTGATTCTATGTTGTTATGGAGGGCTTTTAAGTGTTAATTAGGTTTGTGTTTGAAGTGCCATTCTGTTTGACCGATGTATAACATTGTGTGGTTAGCTCTATGTTCGGTTTATTTACTCCAGAGCCATTATGTTTGGTGATTCTGTTCAGTGTGTAATTGCTTGTTTTGTATTATTTGTGTTGCAAAGTCTAAGTTACATGCAGATTTTCTCAATTTGTAAGTTATTTTCTCTGAGTCTTTGTTTATTCATTAATGTGATGTCCATTTTTTCATAATTTGTTTTATTTTATTTGTGTTTATTTTATGAAAGAGTATGCTAATAAGTGTACTTTTGATTCTATGTGTGCTATGTATTTTATAGTGTTGAGTTCTATGTGATTTTTAGATTGTTTGGGTTTGTTTATTAGGTTGTGTATCATACTTTTTGAACAGATAGTTTGTGTGAGGGTGGGTGATTTGAGATGTGAATAAGTATAATAATATTTACATCATTAAAAAAATTCCATTTGAGAAATTCTTGAGAGAAATTTTTTTGGTGTTATAATACATATTATATTTTATAAATAAATTACCATTATTTTGTAATTAAATTATATTATAAGTCATCAACCAAATATTTTTTTTTTGTTATTGTATCTTGTAAAAAATAAGTACGAGTAAATGGAGGTGATTTGTTATTTTCAATCACATGGTCAATGAATTTCCTGATTCAAAATTCAACCAAATCGAATATTGTATAACATTACTTTATTTTTCATTAAATAGTTGCTACTCTAACAAAACTTTTCAGTATCAACAATTGTTTTTTCAAAAATATTGTATTAATATAATTAACTGTCAAAGTGTTTACTTAAATTAATTTCTTCCTGATAACTTGTAAATATCAACATATGTTTTGTTAAGCATTAACTGAAATTTATTCAAATAATTATCCCCTCCTCCTTAGATCTTATGTCTTGTATAAGTCAACAGTTATGTGTAGCAGTTCTGAGGGAAATTAACTGGTGAGGTAGTGCTTTAGGGTGTTTAGACAGCTGCACAAAGACCTTATCATGTTTAATAGCCTTTCACTCTTGTACAAGTAAGATTCTACATAATGTAACCATGTTCTGAATATTCATCATCAGTGTTTGATCATATTCACTCATTAATGTTTCCTTATCATCATTCGATGAATATTTTTAAAATATATGAGCAGCAAAGGGATAGGTTTTTGTATATAACCTTAAACCTAAGGATGCTGACTTTGCATCTACTGGCCTGACAGCTTAGTTATATCTAAATAAATCCTGTACTTGATGCATTCTTTTGTTTTAGGAAATAACTAATTACTTTGTACCAAAGAAATCATATTTCATCAGAACTAACATATATCTAGGGATCATAAAGAAGATTAAGAGATACCTCAATGATTATTCTGTATAATTACAATTAGATTGTTATTTTTAATGGTAAAACTCACCACTAACCTAGCTATAACTAGGTGGGAAGTTATAAAAAAGTTATATACTTTTTGATCTGACCAAGTAAATTTGAATCTGTTGAAATTTTATGTTGTAATTTTTTAATTATAATGTTTTAATATGATATATGTTAATCCACTTTAGTTATAATTGTAAGAAATTATGTAAAAAGTGTAATTTAGTTTAAGTTATAAGAATATTTATTATGCAATCTTTAAAGAATATCCCTTCCTTAGTTCACTGTAATGACATCAATAAGGGTTTGTTTTTAAGGGACTTATGAACTTTTTCGTTTTTTGAATAGATAAAAAATGACCAAATGCAAATAAGCAAACAGATCTGTTGCAGTTACTTAAAAATATGAATAAATAAGAACAATATATGCAGAAGTTAATTTTCTTGTAAACAGTCGTTTACTTATAGAACCAAACATTTAGATAATGATATTTCCCTATTTGAAATTATCAACACATTATAAACTTGTTTTTCATTTTTAACAACTAATAGTATAGTTTGATGAATTTTCTCATGCAGAACCACAAAATATTTAGCTAGGTAATGAAGATATCACATAGTAGAGAACTTTAAAACTAGCCTGCTTTAGCTTCAGCTTTTAACTGTTGCTGTTCTCTATTAACAACTGCAAATTCAGTGATCTTATCATTACTATCAGTGTTTTTACCACTATCAATTATTTCTATTGATTTCAATTAAACATCATTTGTTTTCCATTATAATGCATTATACCCCACGTAAATTCAAGATATGTTTGCTGATAAGTTACATAATATCATTATTCCAGCAAAATTCAGAATAACCAGGTAAATCCTTGGGTTAAAAATGACTTACTACAGGCTCTCAGGTAAATGATTAATGAAATAGACTACCTTCTGTTAGCAATACATAAGATGTGGCTATTGCTGACCGACGATTCTACAAATCCAAAAATTCTTTGTGATAGTTATCACAAAAAACATTGGGAAATCCACATCATCTTGTAGAATACTTAATTCTTCATATTTGAGATTATATTATATAACTATCTGTGTAAGAACTAAACAAGAAGTCAGAGCAACATGTTCAAATTACTGTCAGTAACATCTCAACACAGTCACTGAGGGCATATGAGGAACAATACTTTGTGAAATGGTAATTTCACAAAACACTACTTGGTCTACAGAAAATCCTCACAAGTTTGATGAGAAACATGCTAAATTATAATTTGAAAAATTCTGTACATCTGCTATTTCTGGCAATCATATTTTTTATTCAATACTTTTGATGCAACTTTTAATAAAAATACAAACATTAGTCTTTATTAAGAATTCTATAAAAAGTTGACTGATGATGAGCACAAGGACTTCTATCTTCAATAAAGTGGTGCTGCATGTCTCACAATTTATTGTTCTGTCTTTAGAATTCTTTTATCAAAGAATGAAATTCAGCAAAGATTTGTGACTGCATTATGTCTTATGCAGTTTTTATCTTGGGACTTCATAAAGTAAAGATTTTATAGTATAAATAACCTTATTTTGGATAAATTAATTCAAATATTTAAATGCCCCATTGACTGTAAATTATAAAAAAAATAAACTTAAAATTACTGTATAGTTTGTAAGTTTTTATTATAAGCTAAATGTATTAAGTTATTTAGATGCAAACAAGATTTTTTTTTTGTCTTCAGTCATTTGACTGGTTTGATGCAGCTCTCCAAGATTCCCTATCTAGTGCTAGTCATTTCATTTCGGTATACCCCCTACATCTTACATCCCTAACAATTTGTTTTACATATTCCAAATGTTGCCTGCCTACACAATTTTTTCCTTCTACCTGACCCTCTAATATAAAAGCGACTATTCCAGGATGCCTTAATATGTGGCCTATAAGTCTGTCTCTTCTTTTAACTATGTTTTTCCAAATGCTTCTTTCTTCATCGATTTGCCGCAACACCTTTTCATTTGTCAGTTTATCCACCCATCTGATTTTTATCATTCTCCTATAGCACCGCATTTCAAAAGCTTCTAACTTTTATTCTCAGATACTCCGATCGTCCAAGTTTCACTTCCATATAAAGAGGGACACTCCAAATATATACTTTCAAAAATCTTTTCCTGACATTTAAATTAATTTTTGATGCAAACAAATTATATTTCTGACTCAAGGCTCGTTTTGCCTGTGCTATTCGGCATTTTATATCGCTCCTGCTTCGTCCATATTTAGTAATTCTACTTTCAAATAACAAATTCTACCTCCATAATTTTTTCTCCTCCTATTTTCACATTCAGTAGTCCATCTTTGTTATTTCTACTGCATTTCATTACTTTTGTTTTTGTTCTTGTTTATTTTCATGCGATACAGGATTATGTATTCTTAAATGTCAAGTGATAATTATTACATTAAGATATTTTCTTTGTTTCTATTTATTACTAGTTACTATTATATCATTTTACTGTATTCTTATTAGGCTTGTCTGTGTATACAGTACAGTATGTGCAATTTTGGCACAGATAGTCTTTGAAACTGGAACTTAACAGAAAATTCTGTGAGGTTTTTTTCAAACTACTCGTAGATTGTGAAACTGTTTGCATGTAACTCAGCATAATAGTTCAGCATACAAGATAGGATTTATTATCTTTGTGTTGCCATTTTTATAAATTACCCATCATTCAAAAGAACATTTTACAATTTATTTGAAATAAAATTAGGAGCTTTAAAAAAAATTGTCTTAAACAGAACCACTGTTACTTTAAATGAATTTTTTAATTATACTTAATAAAAACTAATAAAATCGACCTTGAATTTCTCCATCTTCACTTAATGTGAGCAAATTATATTTGTAATTTGTAAAGTCTTCTTAATTCTTATTTATTTTATATTTTCTTCATTTTAGTATTTTCTCAATTCCATTTACTATTATATCATGCTTTTATTATTTTTATGCATTAATACGAAATTTAACAACTATTTTTTTCTATTTTATAATTAATCGTGTATTTTGTAATACTACTCTGATCACAGTTGTATGATACTTTATTTTGAACTGTTTAGGTAAATGCTGGAGAAGTTCCTTTTATTTATATCTACAGAATAGCATATCTACTAATTCCTAATATAGTTTACATGATGTAATATTATGTACTAGTTAGAATAAATAACTTATTTATTCTTGCTAATTCTATGAAAACTTATTTCAAGATATCTATTTAAATCATCCTTTAGTGTGTAAAACATGACAAAATGGTTTCATACTTCCATTTGTGTTCCAGAAATGGTGGAAATGTTTAACTTGTTACTGGCAAACTAATACATACTAAATCTGTATATTTAGATTATATGGAATAACCCTCAGATCCACTCAAGACTAATTTTTATACTTCTCTAATTGTTAGAGAGATGAATTTTTACAGTTATTCTGAAAAGGATCTTTAGATAAATTAAGGAAAAATTAATTTAATTAATAATTAATTTATTGATTATAAAGGAGATTTTTGAAATAAAAAAATTCTGTACTTACAGAACAAAGCTGGGGGGAGGGTGTAGCTAGTACTATGCAAACTCTGTTGCATGTTTGTTTCTTGAATCTTCTTCAGTTAATAAAAGGCTGTTTAAAAAAAAAAAAATAAATTACTGGAAATTCCATGGAAGTACCTAATAATTCTGACTTAATTTTTAATGATTGTCTCTAACTTAATCTCTAGAGTTCAGTAATTAACAAATATACATCAGATCTGTAGTTTCATTGTAATTTTTTGCAAAAGTTGGTCAATTTTCTACTACTGAATTATGACTCGTAATGCAACTTTTGTAAGAAAATTATTAGTTATAAATTGTTATAATTGTTTGTTTGCCTGTGTTTTATTGTTGATATTGTTGACTTGTGTTTGTCTTATTTATAGTTACATATATATTTATATTACAGAAAAAATATGATAATTATTTCTTTTCAAAAAAATTGTGAATGTAGAGTGTTTAAAAATCATCAAGTTGAAATGAGTTTTTAATTGTAGGAAAAAAATGAGAAGGGCTGACACAATTAGATTTGTAATAAAACACATTGGTAGTGGAAATCTGGAGGTCAACTAAAACATTTGAATCTTAAATGGTTCCTATACTTCTGCATATATTTATGAACCTTTGGTGAAGAAGGGAGTCAGTAGTTTTTTGTCTAAAGTGTTTTTGACTGGAATCAATGGGATTAATTCCATACCTGCTTAATCCCATACTTACTTATTAATATGAAATAACTTCCTATTACTTCAATTAAAATCTACAGAATAAGTATTATATTGTATTTACTTTATTATTGCTCTTTAGAAAGTTATACAAAATTAAGTTTGGACAGAGAAGTTAATTTAATTGTAATTAAAGGTAATTTTCAAGTAAGCAGTTTGCTAAAAATGAAGTTAGTAAATCTGCTTTTTCTGAAAATTTGCAGAGATTTTTGATTAGCCTGCTGAAATAAATTTGTGAAAAATCTAAATAAATATATTATTGTTTTCCCAGTACAAGAGTATTCTGTGGGAAAACTAATCTACAGTTTTTTCTACTTATTTGGTGAATTTGCTTCTGTCTTTTTATTGTTTGGTTTTCTTAGATATTGATGAGTTAATTAGAAAGAGTCTAAAATATTGGATCAAACATGAGATCAAATTAAGCTTTTCTTTCTTTTTCCTGTTTAGCCTCTGGTAATTACCTTACAGATAATACTTCAGAGGATGAATGAGTATGATATGTATAAGTGTAAATGAAGTGTAATCTTGTACAGTCTCAGTTCAACCATTCCTGAGATGTGTGGTTAGTTGAAACCCAACCACCAAAGAACACCGGTATCCACGATCTAGTATTCAAATCCGTGTAAAAATAGCTGACTTTACTAGGACTTGAACGCTGGAACTTCGACTTCCAAATCAGCTAATTTGGGAAGACGCGTTCACCACTAGACCAACCTGGTGGGTTGACATCAAGTTAAGCTAGACAACTAAAAAATATGATTTTAAACAGAAATGAGAAATCCTTATAATTTGAAAGAATTTCTTTAAAATTCTGTAGTTTTCTTGTTTTGAGTTGTACTGTTACCATTTACCTGATTTTTTAATGCTTTGAGTCACTATGGTAATACATGGTCATGGATGCTACACTATATGTAAGATATAATTTGATCAAATTACTAGTTGTGAAAAGTGTTTGTGTAAAAGCTGTTATTTGACAGTGTTGTTTTTATGTTTTCTATCCATGACAGTCAATGATGGAAATTATTTAAAACTATAGACTGTTGAAATGATATAGCAAGCGCTACAAATCACCTTCCAATCACCTTACTTTAAAAAAGATCATTAAACACAGAATACGGCCATCAAACATAACTAAGAGTTTATATATGGAATATATATATAAAGTTTGTCTAAACAATATATAATTTGTTTTAAACAAACATTTTTTATATGGAATATATAAACTGAACTGAAAAATGTTCTCTGTTGGTCAAATGGGATGCACCTTCAAATAACGTTAAAGGGAACACTTGAAAGTCCATTATAGCAACATAAAGTCTAAATGTGCCAACCATCCAGAAGAGAGAAATCACAAATATTGTGATATCACATTATTGAAAACAACCTTGATATTATAGACATACACAAAGAGGGGCACATCTTATATTTGAACATTGTGAAATATACAAACGCAGAAAAACATGCAGCAAAGATATACTAAATGACCAAATCCAATTCAAGTCCAACACATCCTAAGTATGTGTCTACCTAATTTAAAAAACCATCAGCACTATCAGTTAGCATCAGGTGAGGACAACTGCACAACACCGCTGAAAATGGTCATAAGGGTGACTGAAAATGTTTGAAAGTAAGCTATTGAAAACAGTGTATTTATTAAGTTTGGTTCAGTTCATTTCTAAAGTATATATTTAAATTATTGTGTTTAGTCCAGTATTAAAAAGTTTATATTTATTTATTTAATTAAATATAATGAAGTTGGTCACTTTTAGAGTTATATTTTTGTTATGTTAAATTTATAGCATAATTTTTTCATTTTTCTTTAAATTTTCAGTTATAAATTAAATGATCATTGTTTTCTGTAGTTTTATTTTGTAATACATGTGTGAAATTGATAATTTTCAATTGTCCATTGTTCATTGACCACAGAAATATACTTCAAATTTTTTTATTGATTTGTACATTATCATGTAAGTTTTTAGATAATTATTGCAACTTTCTTGATTCAAGGCAGGCCATAGGCAGCTGCATCCTTTATTTGTGTAATGAGTAAACCTACAACTTCTTACTAACATGAATTAGTGAATCACAAAATCTTTTTTTAATTAGAATTCAGCAACAGAATTGTGGCCAGGGACAGTAATGGGGAACCATTGTCATTAGAATAGAACTGATTTAGCCGGCTTCAATCTATCAACTTCTGACACAGGAAGTTCCCATTCTAATACATAGGTTAATCAATTGTTCAAATTTTTATGTGTCCCATGAACGGATTTCAGAATATTCAGAAGTTGAATATTTAAAAATCATTCCTGAATTGCAAAAAAGAGACCAGTAATATTACAATAACATTAAAGGAGAACTGGAATAACAATTTCAAAGTTAAATTGCACATTGACTTTTTGTTTTCATTTTTGGTGTAGGCTGACAAATTTGTTTCATAAAATTTATCATTTTAATCAGTTATTAGCAAAATTATTAAATACGCAAAACCTTAAATTGTTTTGAGATTTATAAATCTTCAACAATTAACCAGATTCTTAGAATTTATATGTTCCACTACAACAATATGTATGGATCAAGATGTATTCTTGCCATTGATATGATCTGTGGCCATAGTGAAGGTATATTACTGACTGTTTCTTTTCAAATTAAGCAATGGTGCTTTGTATTATGTTAGCGTCTGTGTACATTTAACCAGTTAATAAAAATTTCAGTTCTGTAGATCTAACTGCAGATAGGTTTAGATATTCATAGCACAATTTGGAAAACATAAATCTGTTCTAATTCTATCCTAGACTGTTGTTGCAGAATATAATTATAATAACAAAAACAACATGAAAAAAAATTTCAAAAGGTGTTCCAGATTTAATTTCTTTTTTTAATTCATTTCTTCTTTTATTTCATCTAACCTTTTGCAAATCCAAGAAAAAAATTCAATGGGATCTTTCTTGTCTCAATTCACCCATACGTAACAATATTCATGGTCATTTTAATTTTCATAAACTGATAAGTTTTAGTAAGCATAATACAGTAGGGTACTTTCTGGATAGCATACTGGAATGGATAAATCTCTCTGTAGGTCAGAACTAACTATAATAATATTAGAGTTTTCTTTAATTGCTTCAACATCATTTCTAAACATTTTTTATGTGGCCTCTTTCTCTTATACACTACATTACATTATTATTATCTGTGAAACAATTCAGTAACTTCTTATTATTCATTTTTTTGCAAAATGTGCACTTATCTTTCTTCGATTTACAGAATGCTAGGTTGAAGATTTAAAAAATGTTTTTAAAGACATTTTATGACAGTACTTTTATTTTCCTTCTTCATAAAGTTATAAGATTATAAAAATCTTTGTAAATTATTGCTAAGTTCAAATTTGAAGGAATGTTCCTACTTTACATGTAGTGTTATTTCAGCAATAATATGAGGGTGCTGCTTGTAGATTGAAAATTAAATTTTCATCTCCCTTCATAATTACACAAAGGGGTTTATTTATACAAGCAGTTTTTCTCCTTTCATCTATCTTTACAGTTTTGAATTCCATTGCACGATCTAAAGTTAAATATAACTTTTTCTTTGTTATGGCAATTTTTATATGGGAAAATTGCCTGTAAACAAGTTCTTATGTATTTTTAATATCATATTTATATTAAGTAGTTTTCATTCTTTTATCTGGGTTGGCAGAAAATTTTCTTCTCCTACTTATGCTAACATTTGTGAAATGTGAACAGATCCAGACCTCCTGCAAAGAAGTTAACTAAGAGTTGTAAAAAAAAATCTAATTCCTTACACCTTCACTAATATTTTTGCATTCCAAGTACATTTTTCAATCTTAAATCAATATAAGCATGATGGCAGTTGAGCCAGGTTCTTGTCTGTCACAGTGTAATCCTTTGGGCTTCGATATAGCCCTAAAACTTATTTCTATTTCAAAATGACCAGCAGCTATTTTTTCACATAATCCTATATGTTTTATTGTTCTGTTTTTACCAATAAATTTTAAATCATAATGTGTCCATAGTGATACAACATACATATTTATTTCTCAATTGTTAAAAAATGAGTTGAATTACAACTCGGTCTGTACTTTAGTATCGCACATAACAAATTTTTATCACTCGTGAACAAAAAGGAGTCAAGTTGAAACTTGTCTCCTTTTTGCATCAAAACAAAAACGTTATAATTTTGACAATGAGAAAAAAGCAGTCATGTCACAATTTATTTTCTTTATGCATAGCAGCTTTTATCTCCAAAAAAATAGTACTTTATGTAAAAAAGAGATGAGTGGTAAGCGGCCCTTTTGTATATGCAGAGTTATAAAAATAGTATAACACAGTAACCATTTTACCTCTGTAAATATTGGATTTTCACTTGTTCCCTTTTTAATAGAGTATGGAAACTTATTTATCTACTTACCTTAATTTTGAAAAAAAAGTTAATTCCACAATTTTTTCAATTCAGGGTTTTAAAAATGTTTTAATTAATATTATTTAAAATTTCAAGTAAAATTGTTTCTTAAAAAGAGAGTTGTTTAATTAATTGTATTTTAAATAATTTGTTGAGGAAACACTTTAAATGGTTCAGTAATTTATTAAAAGTGGGAACAGAAGCTTAGTAAGGCCCTTTCATGTAAGCTGAAGTATTGTGTTGAGTTATATGAAAACAGTTCTATTGCTGATTTGGTAAAGTTGGATATTGTTATTTTTTAAGAATATGATTTTTTATTTTACAAAAGATTGCACATTTATACATATAGGCATGGGTGTAGTTAATTTTTTAAATATCGGTCTACATGATTCATTCTTATGGGGTTTAAACAATGATCTGACAACCCATTTTTGTCTTAAAATCTTGTTCTGACATTTTTAGGGGGCCCAAGAGATGTCATGATACTTCATGGGAATATATTTAGGTATATTAAATATTCAATAATCATGATAAACTTAGCATTTTATTAAAATGTTTCAAAGCAGAACTATATAAAAATAGTTTGTTCCTTCTTTCAGAATGTAATATTAAATTTTTATTAATATGATAAATTTTCAGTTACCATTTTTTAACTTTGTTGCGGAAGGGTTCAGTAGTTTACTTTTAACATTTTTCAGGTAGCTTATTAAAACATATATTTTCCTTTGATTTATCATCAGAACACTTTACATTCTGAACTACTCAGTTGATAAGTTACGTTTGTTGCATGTGTTTATACTCATTCCTAGCATATGTATTAAAATTTGATATAGTGAATTTTATATTTTTAAGAACATATACGAACAGATACATAATCAGTGACATTTTCTTGAAGATTGGTTTCCATGAATGTAGTTAATCAAAATGCATCATAATTCTGGTAGCAAATTTCTGTGCTGGAACCGTGATAACTAAAACTTCACAATTTCATTCCATATTGAATTACTGCTTAAATTAATGAGTTCTTGATCATTTGAAGAATGTGTTTGTTTTATGTGTTTCTTAATCTAAATAATAGATTACACTGTTATGAAAGTATCATTAGAGATCATCAGCGTATAATAGCTTCATAACAACCTTTCATCAATAATGATACCCAAGAGATTTACATAATTGCTATTATGGTGACATTTATTGTCATTTGCAGGTCTTAACATTTAGGTTTATTAATATCATTTGTTTCATTCCAAATTAGTATTTTTTAAAACAATGAATCATTTCATTTTCACTTTCTGGATAACTTTTATTTCTAAAAGGAGCGTCTAATTTCAGGTAATGTACTTTTATCAGTGAAAATAAAGAAAAAAAATTAACGTAATCTTATATCTAGAAACACTTTAAGTTGTGGTTATGAGATGTTTTTGCTCAAATAGTAAAATAAGCCTATACTGACATTTTTGATTCACAAGTTATGTAGCAGAATTTGTGGTTATTACCTGACAAATTAAAAGAAATCAATCCCAGAATTCTATTTCCAGTGATGTTTAAAACATTATGAAAACAAAAAATTGAGTAAAAATTCACAGTTTTTTAGGTTTGTCCAGTAAATAAATTTCTTTGTTTGTTGCAATTCCATTGTCGAGTCTGATATAGTAACTGCAATCGCTACAGTTTAATTTACATACCGGACTGTTAATGTACTCACGTGTGGTTTTTTATTGTATTATCTTGTATATTTTTTTGTTGTTTTGAAATCGATACCATAACTTTAGTTTTTGAAAATATTGATAATTTTGCATGACTGTGATGGATGAATATTAATGTTATGTATTTTCTACCATGGGGCATGTTTCTGACTTCGTTCTGTAATTTATTGCTATCTATAAGTGTGGTCGAGTAGTCATTAATCTGTGTCTAATGTTTTATTGTGGGTTTTCTTATGCTAGCTTTTATGTGTGATTGCTTTCTGATTATGTTCACATGAATTATGTGTTGTGTTCTGAATGTGAATTTGATTGTAATATAAATATAAACATAGTGTAGTTGGCTCACAAAGGCGCATGTAGGAGATATATCACATATAAGAAAGCTTCATGTTTTTGTTACATGGGGTTATTATATGTGTTGGGGAAGGTTTAAGATATAATGATACAGGTTTTCTATGTATTTTAAAAGTGTTTGCTTTCTATTTTTTGGATATAATGAAGTCAAGGTAATTATGTGATTTATTGTATTCATATTCAGTAATGAAATACAGATTATAGTAGTTATGAAGAAAAAAGTACTCATTAAATACAGATTAATTATTTGTATTGTTTAAAATTGGCAAATTTTTAACATGTTATTTGTTTTTTCTATTTTTTATGTTGTGTTCGTTTGAGTAGCAACTTGATGACACTTGATCAACTTGATGAACTTGATGACATGATTAAGTAGATTTATCAGGTAGCATTTTGGAAGTTAGAAATCTACTGTTCATAACATGAATATTTACTCATCATGCTGTGTCTTTTTTGAAATTATAAGGAAACTGTATTCTAATTTTTTATATAATTTATGCTAAGTAATATAGGGATTTTTTTAAATTTATTACCAAAATTATTATTGTGATGTTGCATGAGAATATTCAAATTTAGGTAGGTTGAAAAAATTCAAAATGAAGAGGTCCTAAGATGAACAAGAGAGGAGAGAAAGTTTCGGCAGAACCTTATAATAAGACAAATTAGCTTTCTGGGCCATTTGATAGGACAGCTACATTTAATTAATTTGGTGATAAGGGAATGTGGAAGGTAAAACTGTGGAGTAAAGAAAAAAGAATGAAATATGTAAAACAAATAGTCGAGGATGTATTGAGTCGTTAATCTTTGTTACAAACTGAATAGAAGTACTTCAACCGACTACAAAGTTTTTTGAAAAACTTAAATCTATTTTTTTAAAAAAGTAATTAGTAAAATAAATAAGAAATATGTCTTCTAATTAAACACTTTTATTTTATGTTACATTGTATTTATAACAAAAAATTACCTTTTCATTTACCTACAAACCCATTAGAATGTAATGTTATATTAAATCTATTGATAGCTTGAAAACAATAAATCTTAATTTTTGTTAAAAGAAATATTAAAAAAGCATCTTTTTCTTTTTTGAAATAAATATTTATTTTGCCCAACTCTGTACAAGATACCTTCATGTGGCATTAGAGGTAGGAATTAGGTTGTGGTGGGCAATCTTTGTCTGAGGTGATTTGTTATCTGTTTAAACTGTTTTTAAGCTAACTTTAGACTTCATTGAGATTTTGTCAAACGATACTTATTGCTATTTGGTTAACAGTTATTTGTATTATATGCATATGATAAAAATAAAAGCTTGCTTGCACAAGGCAGACAATGGCTGTGTGAGGCATTACAACTTACTCTTTTCTTATAACACTAGGATAATTCAGAAACTGTGAATCTTGCATTACAGTGTGTTTAACTATTTTCATAAATAGCAAAGATTATTTCCACAATTAAAATTTATCATCATTTTGTTTAATTTCAAACAATAATGTCTTTAAAAATATTTAGTGCACTTAAAAATATTTTTTACTGTATACATTACAAAAATGAATAGTTTATTCTTGTATTAATAAATTATTATTACACTCCCTCCATCAAGTGAGTCATAAAATGAATGACCACTTTATATGAATAAAGATTATCTAAAAATTTAATTTGAGTTATATTTATGTGCTCTAATGAGTATTATTGATGATGTTAATAGTAATAAAAATCATCATTAAATTATAGGCTTATAAACTACAAATTATAATAATTTATTAATAGCTCAGTCATTTTATACGTACTCATAGAATAGCTAAGTTATATTTGTATCGCATTGTTGACTAATATTCAGTACTAGTGTTTACTTTTCATTTTCAATAAATTGATTTAGTTCAATTTTTGGCTTGTTCCAGTATGAATGGTATAGTTTTTCCTTCTGTAATTTTTGGTGTGTATTAATGAATCTGTATGTTTATTGCATTTTTTGTTAGTGAATTTTTTTTGCAATGGTAGAATTTTAACCCTTAGTTAATAATAAAAACTCCGTAGACAAGTTCATGAAATAGGTAATAATCTATACAATTTTATGAAGAAAGAACTTATAAAATTAGGAAAATTAGAAGATGATAAACATTTAATATTAATTAAAAAATGTGAAAAAAAAATCGCTGCAGCTGCAGTTTGTGGGATTTTAAAATCACAAGTTCAAAAACTCCAAAAAGAAAAGCAGGATCTTCTTAAATTTAAATCGTAGTCATGCTCATTCAGCACACCAAAAAATTATAAACAATGTCCAAAACCAGTTAGTGGATTAGAAAGTTTTAGTCCAGGTATGGTAAGAAGAACAGTTAAAGAGTTTCAAGTAAGTTTTATTAATAATAGTACAATCAACAATGAAAACAATCTTACAAAAAAAAAAAATAATAATTTGAAAAGTCTGAATAATAAAAAATTCTAAATATTGTACAAAAAAGAATTATACAATAATACTTGTTCATCTAATTTAATGTAATTAAAGATAAAATATACATTCAAGAACTAGTTAAGATTTTTTGTTGTTTAAAATTACCCCTTATTTGTTATCTTAGTCTTTATTTTATTGAAATATTAATACTAATTACGTATTAATGAATTATAACTGATAAAAAATGAAAAAGGTAATAAATTAAACGTGCATAAATAAAAGTACAATAATTATTGTTTCTGTCCTATTAGATGGCTGGATGGGTGTAAATGTTTTCAGGTTCGATAGTAATGCAGTCTCGACCTTCTCCATCACAAGCTTTTATTTTAATTGTACGTATTGTACTTTTTCTTTTTTTCTACCAACGCTGTTTGAAATAAATTTTAGAAAATTTGTTAAAGTATTTTTTTAATGTTATTTAATATTTATTATTGTTACTTTTTCTTCTCATTTATTTTTTATACTAATTCTTCTTTTTAGGCCATCTAGTTTTAGACTTCAAAGATATTTTTTTATAAATGATTTTTTAATGTTTCTTTTTTTAAAGTTATTTCTAATACTAATTAGCATAGCATTTCTCTGTTTTAGGTAAAATTAATTCGAATATTCCTTTAGTTTAAAACAGTTTAAATTTAATTTTAAGATGAATTGTCTATTATGATTATGCTGTTTTTAATCCCGGTTTTAAACTCTACATAAACTTTTTTCAGGTACATTTCTGCGCTTTATTTCTGGAAGTAAAACTGTACCGACAAAATTTGTATCTTTGTAATACAATGCAAATCTGAATTAGGAAACGGGAAAATTTTTGATGATTAGTAAATCTTAGTTTTTCGTTTCTGTTCATGTACTGTTAAAGTAAATTGTTTTTAGTTAAAATTTCAATCATCTGATATAGAGGAGTATTTTGTTGCTCGGACAAAGAGCATAGGAAAGGCTTATTATTTGTTAAATTTATTATTAATAAAATTAAGAGTTATTCTTTGTTTCTATTCTTTTTTCTGAGTTCGGTATTAAAATACTTTTGCTATTACTTTAAAAAATAATTTTTATAACCGTCTTCCTTTTATCAAATAAGAAATATCTTTTATGAAACATTAAATGCAAATAAATAAATATATGTATATATTTAAAGGAAGAAGTCCTGACTGACTGTAATTAAAGCCCAGCAAAAACTATTGAAAATAAATTTATTAAAATTTGTATACGCGTACAGTAAGAAAGGATTTTTTGAAATTCCGAGTTTAAAGGTTTAAAATGGAGTAACAATGAAATTTACTATTTTATTAATTTTTCGGAACAAATGAAGATATCAACTTTATTTTTGGTGTTTGTAATCTGCATGTGAATATTTAAAACCCGATTTATTGATTTTTAGAAATTCTGAGTTTAATGGATTAAAACGGGGTAACATTAAATTTTACGATTTTTTAAAATTATTTTACTATTTTTTTTTTAATTTCTCGGTAACAAATGAAGATATAAACTTGATTTTTGGTATATGTAATATTCAAGCGAGTATCTAACAATCATTTTCTAGATTTTTTTAAATTCGATTCTGTAATGGGTGAATAAAGCTAAAAAGATTTCAATAATTGCAAGTTTCCCCATTTTCGACTATACTAAACAAGATATTCAATCCATTTGGCCTTGGAAATACTCTTCAAATAAATATATATATAAAACCATTTTCAGATTTTAGAAATTTTAAGGGGTAAAAAACAAATATTTTATATTTTTACCGTTTTATGCTGCCACTACTGAATCAATCTTTATGAGATTTGGTAACATTGTGATGGTAATTTGTTTATAATTCTGATTATTTATTTCGCGAGCGAAGCCGTAACGAGAAATTTGAAAACCAATTACTGGGTCCTGTACTGACCAAACTCTTGCTCTGAAGAAATTACAATAAACCGATAGTTTTTATAAATTGAACAGGGTTTAATTTTTATTTATCATTGTTATTCTCTCAGGCATGAATTTAATGAACAGAAGGGGGTTCAGGGGACAGAGCCCCCTGATCGCGATGGGAAACACAAGTAACTACATAATGCGGGAGAAGCCACGACAGGGATGCTAGTTGATAAATATAATTTATTTAAATTGGTCATTCATTATTTTCTGCGTATTCTATTAATATTTTTATCGATTGCATTCCTGAAAATGCAAAGTATAAATTATTTACATTTGACCTTGGCCTTCGGGCAAAAGGAAGGAGGCGTCTCACTTTATTGTGTGTTTTTAGTCGCGAGACACAGGGATTTGCGTGTTTTCTGAGATCGGCCAGCACATGGACTAGTAGAATGGTAGATAGGGCTGATTACTTTCAATTCGCCTCAGGGTTTAGGGGTTTTTGTTCCGGTTCGCTTACCGTTACGCGTTTTCTGGTGTTTACTTACCTACTACAGTAAATTATAAAGTGGATGATAGCATTCAGTTACGAAGGTGGCACATAAAGCAGCTATTATTTTTCTCATGCATTTTCATTAGCTTTATGTGACTGGGTGACTCTTTCATGTATGTTTGCACGCTGGGACACATTTATAATTTATTTATTTACTTTTCTAAAAAAACATTTAAATCCAAATTTTCTTTGTGGAAGGGTATATATTCATTTTTATTTAAAAATAGTTTATTTGTACGTGAAAATTCATAATTGCGTCAAGCCGATGTAGAAGAATGAATTTTATAAATTTTATGGATATTAATTATGTTACGAAATAGAAAGAGGCAAAACGAGAATTTAATCTTGTTTATTAAAACCTATATAAGTAGACTTATTTGCGGTAAAAAATTCTTAGTTGCAAAATCTCAAGAACCACTGGTTCGATTGGAAAAAATCCCTTGATTAGTACATCGCTAAGGCAAACCTACGGCATATTTTGAGTAGTAATTCATTCAATTTACAAAATTATCTTTTTATATAACTGTTTTATTAGTTTAAGCGATTTTATGTAGGTCTATTTTTCAAAACTATTTTCCAAAAATAATTTAGAAATCTGTACTGAAATTATGATTAATACAAAAAAAAAATCCTTAGAGTTTTAGCTTTTGAAACCACTCGTGTGCAGCTCTTCTTATTTCTATATTAAATACACATTGAAACAGAATACAATGATCGACCGCATCGAATGGCTTAATTATATTTGCAAACAATGTTCCTATAACTTTGCTAACTTTACTATCAATATTGTTATATATAAAGATTGAAAATTAGCCCTTTTACAATTAAAAGGATTACATTTTAAATCCACGGTATTCATTTAAAATCTTAACACCTGTTAGTGATCAGTAAAAAAATTTGTAGCGTTATAAAAAGGATGATAATTCTGGATTTTAAACATTTAAAAAAAAATCGGGAGCAGTGAGATCGGCCTGTAGTTACCGATGTTATCCCTATTCCCTATTTTTAAAAATAAGTATAATAATATAAATTTGAGTGATCAGGAAATTTCCCAATTTCTATACTAAAATTTATTATATAAAATGTATCAGGAAGTTCTCCCGGACTTTCATAAACTATTCTACTCATGAGAATAATGGAAAAAGTTCATATAAACATGTGTCCTAAAAAGCTTCTTTTGCGAGTTACGGCTAGTGATAGGTTTCGTTCGGATTTCAGCTACCCCGGTGAAATGAGGTCGTACTGAAATTTTTAGGACGTTAATTTAGGAGCATAATCAGTTACTTCTTATGGTTTTTGATCTAAAAACCGAATAAAGTAGGTCTCAGAACCGTATCTGTAGTAGGTTTTGAGAAACCTACTTTCTGGGGTGAAATCCAACAGATTGGGGTAAAAAATCTGTTTCTTATGTTTGCCGTACAATAACTTTGTAAAATGGGTAGGTAATAAATAGGTAAAACGCTTAAATAAAAATAGTAGAGAATTTAATCCTGAAAAAATGGTGTAAGATGAATAAAGCAAAGAAAAATTAGAAAAATCTGAATTTTATTTAAAAACCGTACATTACTACATTTGTCAGAAAAGTACTTATTTAATGTAAAAGAAAAAAACCATAAGAAATTTGCAAAAACAAAACTTACTGTTAAAAAATTTTAAGAAAACTGGAACTTGCAAGTATAAAATAAAATTAAATAAATAAAAATTACTCAGAAAATAATTATTCTTATTAATGACAGAAATATAATAAATTATTTAAAAAAAATATTATTTCCAAGTCGGCAATAAAATAACAACAGCTGATCAACAACGCGCAATATTGTATTAATGTTTAAATCATTCTGTAAGGTACATCAAGTATATCGGGTACTATGTACTTTCTTTTTTTTCCTGTTTAGCCTCCGGTAATTACCGTTCAGATAATACTTCAGAGGATGACATGTATGAATGTAAATGAAGTGTAGTCTTGTACAGTCTCAGTTAGAGCATTCCTGAGATGTGTGGTTAATTGAAACCCAGCCACCAAAGAACACCGATATCCACGATATAGTATTCAAATCCGTGTAAAAATAACTGACTTTACTAGGATTTGAGCGCTGGAACTCTCGACTTCCAAATCAGCTAATTTGGGAAGACGTGTTCACCACTAGACCAACCCGGTGGGTCCGGGTAATATGTACTGTGCTATCGTTAGCAAAAGTTTTCTGTGAATTTTTTCTTGAACGTGAGCAGTTTACCGTTGAAGTTATGACGTACTTATTTACAACAGAGAAATACGCTGATATGGCATTTATTTTGGGTGTCTATGTGTAATAGTAATGCTACAGCTGCTGCAGTAGAATATGAATTACGTTTTCCGAATCTCAGGATTCCAGATTCCAGAACAATTAGCGCGATATTTTGCAATCTTCGGGAAACAGGTTTACTACATAGTATTCGTACAAGTTAATAAAAATCTGCCCAACACGACGCTGTTATTGATAAATCATCAATTCAGTTCAGCGCAGTCCAGGCGTCAGTAAAAGACGTCTTTCTAAGCGGATCGGAGTTTCGCATTCGATGGTGTGGAGCGTACCTAAACCAAACAAGTTTTATCCTTATCGTAAACAGCCAGTTCAACATCTTCATCCAGGAGATGGTCTGCTTCGCTTGGAGTTCTATAACTGGTGGAATACAAATCGACAACTTTAAAAGTATGTTTTTCTACCGACGACGCAAATTTCACTAGAGATGGCGTCAAGTTACGTAATGAACACACAGGCAGAATAAGTCCTCATGAAACTGTGGAAGGCAATTTTCTACTCCGATTTCAATGGTGTGGCCTTTACAGTCAGCCGTTTGAATCGTTGTTATTATCTGGCTGCTTAAATACTGAGGTATACTAGCACTTTCTTCATGAAGAATTGCCGCAGCTGCTTGAATATGTTCCTTTAGTGCTGAGATTCAAAGTATACTTCCAGCATGATGGCGCGTTTCTCCACTTCTTTTGTGCATTTCTACTCACTTAAATCATAATTTCCCTGAGAAATTATGATTTCAGGTCCACATTCCCGGCCACCAAGATCACCTGATCTAACAACTTTAGATTTTTTCTTCTGTGAAAATTATTGTTTGCGAAAGAAAAATAAAAAATACATTTTCGTGAGCAGTTAATTGTCCGCATTATGAATGCGGCTGAGCAACTTAAGAACATTCCTAAAGAACTAAAAAGAGCAACAAAAGCAGTAGAAAGTGTTCCAAGAAACATGTTGAAAATAAGATTCGAATTGTTTTAACGGTTCTTTGTTTTATTCAACTTACCTTACATCAGTTTGTTCAGAATTAAATTTTCTATAAGTTTTGTTAAAATGTTTTATGTGTTGATTATCTATTTAAAAAAGTTATTGCACGTCATACTTAAAAAACAAGATTTTTTACACCAATTTATTGGGTTTCATCCCAGATTTCTCAAAAACTACTGCAGATACGGTTCTAGGACCAATTTAATTCGATTTTTCAGCCCAAAAACCATAAGAAATAACTAATTTTGTCCCTAAATTAACGTTCTAAAAATTTCTGTATGGCCTCATTTAACCGGGGTAGCTGAAATCCGAGCGCAATATTTCACAAGCCGTTAACTCGCAAACGAAGCATTTTAGGACATATATTTTTATGAAATTTTTCCATTATTTTCACGAGTAGTTTATGAAACTACCAGGACAACATCGTGATACACTGTGTGTAATATGTTTATCAATTAATTGCCCTAGACCGTTAGATAAATTTTTAAATAAAAATTCACAGTTTTAACCCTACTTATGAGAAAAACTTGTCTACAATTAAAACAATTTTAATTTCTTCAATAAAATTATTTACAGCGATAAAAGAAACTGATAAACAGAAATTATTGCCAGTGGATGATAATTAGTTATCTCACCTGTTGTTTTAATAACATCATCTGTTTAACATTAATATTTCTGGATAAGCTCTTAGATTTTGATATGCAGCACAGCAAATTCCTCCCTGCATGAAAATCATTATTATACTTGTATTTAACAAATAAATTATAATTATCGATATGAAATCTGTCCGTTTCATCCTGATATATCTATAATTCTGACGATGGAAATATAACAGTATATTTATTCAGTGATCTTAAGAAAACCAAAAATTGATCAAAATTTGGTTTAATATTACCAAACGTATTGTGGATAACATAAATATTATCAATGGCTCTTTAAATAATTATTTGTAAGTCTATAAACATACACCATTTATAATAATAAAAAAAGACATCTAAATTTAATTTAAAAAAAGTTACATGATTTTGTCTTTAGCATATTTTATACTAATCATAGAAGTTTTATCTTCCCTTTTCATTTAAAATAACACCTTCATATAATCATCAATATTTAGTCATTTTGCTTTTTAACTTCTTTAGTTTCCATTAATAATTTTTCTTGCAGCTGAGAGACTCTCAGTGACATAAATTTGAAAATTGTTTGTTAATCCCAAATTCCTTTTGATAAATTTCATTTCATTATTTTTCACTGAACAAACAATTTCTTAATAGAGTTCCTAACAGATTTAATAACAATGCTGGCCTGTGTCTATAACCTGGCTGTACAAGTGATTTCATACAACCACATCCTCAGCTGTCATTTGTAAATCTAATATCGTTACTACTGCATTCAAAAAAGTTCCAATCTCATGTGTAATGTGAAGAAGATGAGGCCACTTTACGTAAAGGAGACTTTAAGATTTTCTTGAAGCGGAATTGTTTGTGTATTCTATTGTTCCTCCAAAATTAGATTATTCTTTCACGCTATCTATTCTTTTCTCTATCCTTGATCCCTTCTTCCCTGTTTCTCATTCTAAGGCTGTATTTCTATATTTCTGATCATGCTAGAATTATCATGAGAATGCCAAAACCCAATGAGCCTGTGTATCCTTTCTGTGATACGGTAGTAGATGCTGCATCTGGATTGACTCATTTCCTGCCTGACATCTGTACAATAACCAAAATATCCTAAAAACTTATTTGTTAAAGTTGGACTTCCAATCTCTTGTAAAATAAAAATACTTGAAAATCAATAATAACCAACAGTATTGTAACCCATGTTACAAATTCACTAATGAATAAATTAAATCGCTCCTCTTTCTGTAAATAAAACCATTTCCAGGACATTTGTTCCGTAAAAAATTCTAACCTTTTTTATTTAGGTAATTTTCCAGCAAATATGTAATAATGAAATGGAATTGCCTGTTTATTGTTGTTGAAAAGCTGAAGTAATTTTTTTATTGACTGTGTTATCGTTTATTTCCAGCTGTTTGAAAAAATAAATAAAAGGATAAAATTTCTTAAAACTGTGTGTATATATATAATTTTTTTTTTTTTTTTTTTGGTAGAATTATTTTCCATGACTGGTACTACTGTTCTCACATTGACATCAGATACTTACTAATATATTAAATGTTTACCATAATTAATATTATCTTGTAATTTACCAATAAACTTTTCTATGGATATATATTTTTTTTTCACTCACTGATATTTGTTTTTCATTATTTTCTATTACTTTTAAAAAAAAATATGTTATATGTAAAATTTTATAACTGATATTTTGTAATGGATGGCCCACAACCTGGTTTTTCAAAAAAAATTGTTTTGTTTTTATTTTTGAAAAATAGGTAAGTTATGCTTTACTCATGGCACCTTTTCGCCTTGCATATTATTATAAAATTGGCAGAATATTGTATTACATGATTTATATAATCTTTTAATTTAATTTCAATTCATTTGTTGCATAATTAGTTATTAATTATTTAGTTTTAATAATTAAGAATAATAAACTGATATTAAAAAAAATTCTGTTATGAGCATAATTAAATAAAAATTCTTGTTAAAATAATTCCATTTTTTATATTTTTTCCAGTGTCCAGTATATTAGCTCTGATCATAAATCCTTGTAAAATGTAGCATGTCTACATCATAGTAATTTTTGTATTGTACAATGATTTTTACAATGCAACATTTATTGCACATTTTTCACTTCTCATACACTACAAAAATCCATTTATAATTGCATGCTTTGTGTTTTTGTGGTTAATCATTAAAAAATAATACTAGTCAAATCAGTTTTTTAATGATATCAAATCTTATAAATTGTTTTACATCACTGTTTTAAATTGATGTATAACATGTAAGAAAATTTATTTTCTCAAGCAAAGTCAAACCTTTTTTTGAGGTTTTCTAATGTCTTGTCTGTTACTGGTAGATTTCATTTCATAAAAAAATTGTAAGATACTTATATATTTGTACTTGCAAAGAAAATTATTATTTAAAAAATCTGCTGAAAAAAAAGGAAACAGACTGATTAAATGTTAAGTCTGCAATTATAATTTTAAATCAACTTGTGTGCTTAAAAAGGCACTTTTCATAAATAAAACAAAGGCTCTTGCAGGCTTAACTCCACTTAGCCCCCTATGGCTACTTTACTACTTCACTACTCTATTGTTGTATTGCATTATGTGTTTCATTTATGTCTGTAGTTGTATGGGTATAAAACATTATCTGAATAAGATCTTTGAATGGAACTTTTCTATTTCTATCTATTCTTTATTACTTTTACTCTTACTTTTTATCCCTATAGTTTCTAGAATGCTGGCTTAATATCATTCTTTTTATATATAGCCATATAGCTATTTTTTTAAGCATACATCTAGGCTATACTAAGTACATGTGTTTTCTTTGTGAATGGGACAGCTGAGCTAGGGATAAACATTATGTGACCAAAGAGTGAAAGAAACTAGACAACTTAACAACAAATGGGAAAAATATTATTTATGAGTCCTTAGTTGAAACCAAAAAAATATTTTTACCCCCTCTCTGTATCAAGCTAGGACTAATGAAAAATTTTATAAAAGCAGAAGGATAGTCCTGGATTTTTGTACATCAGGCAGAAATTTCTGAATGTAAGTGAAGGAAAGATTAAAGAAGCAATATTTGTTGGTCCTCAAATAAGAGAGTTGGTCATAGATGATGTATTTAACTCAATTTTGAATAATGTAGAAAGTGCACCTTGGGCTTCATTTAAATATGTTTGCAAAACGTTTCTCAGAAATGAAAATTCTACAATTACCACGATATTGTTAATCAACTTCTTACTTCATATACAGGTATGGGATGTAATATGTCTTTGAAAATACATTTCCTCCTCTCACATCTGAATTTTTTCCCGGACAACCTCGGAGATGTAAGTGACGAACACGGTGAACGTTTCCACTAAGACATTTCAGTGATGGAAAGCCACTATAAAGAGAAATGGAATACTAACATGCTAGCTGATTACTATTGAACATTAATTTGGGATGTGCCTGATGCTATTTATAAAAGAAAAGTATCAGCAAAATCATTCTAACACAGGTATGGCCATGCAAAATTATAGATTTTTTTCTATATTTTCTCTTAATTTTTTTTGAAGCGTAATTTATTTAAAACTAAGGGTGATAGAAAAGAATTTTTTCGCTGGAAGAACCAATTATAAAGGATTGCAGCCACAAAGATACTCTGATCTGACTATTCTTGACTTCTTTCTTTGGGTATTTATTTAAATTAAATTGTTTATAGGAGCAATCCAGTCCACTTAAACTGCAGGAATTGAAGACAAAAATTACCAATGTCATCCAGGAAACAGACAGGATAAAGCTAACTACAGTAGTCAGGAACTCAGTCAAATGTGTTGACAAGTGCATAGAAGTGGATGAGCATTATTTTCAACTCCTTTTGTGAATTATTATGTAAGTGTTTGCCAGTAAACTATTATTTATAGACTAAACTATGTGATGGGGCTTCTTTAAAGTTGGACACTCTATATTTCTGTTACCATATTTACATGAGCATTTTTGTTACTATGGTAACTGGGATAGAATTAATAATCCTGTCTGTAGGGGATTTAACTCCCTTTTTAACCTCCTTAGGGGATGAATTTTGAAAAATCCTTTCTTAGTGGAAGCTTACACCTTTATAGGAAGCAGCTACATGTGACATTTCAAGTTTCTAGATCTAGCAGTATGGGTTGTGTATATAAGTACCCATAACCATGACGATTTTTGGTAATCTGACATGAATCACTCCTGAAAATAATTTTCAAGAATAATAAATTTCACATGCCAGGCTTATTGAGGAGAGTGAAAAGGAAGTAGTTTCTTGTTATCTTCTTTACTGAACGAAACACACTGAAATATAGGAGATGTTCAGTTCTGCAATTGGCACCTTAAGTCTTCACCCTGAGGTGAAGATCACGTAGACTGGTTGTATATTTAAAAAGCATTACTCACAGAAAAAGCAGCTCTGTCCAGTCCCTTTTGTACCCTATGTTCTTTGCATGCATTTCAGTCCTAATGAAGGCTATGACAAATAATATAAAGCAACAAATTTAATTTACCTCATTCCCTCAAGAACAATGTGTTATACATGTTGCCTCTATTTAGTAAGTAAACCTATTATTACCTATTACCTTATTACAATATAAGCTACTTAGAGCACTAATTTAAATGTAAAAATTAAGGAATTAATCAGTTAAATAGAATGCATTATCAATTAAAAATACTTCTCAATGATTATCTAGAAAATCTTTCATTCTATTTGGATATACTTGTGTTTATTTATTTCTTATTTATCCCTTGGGCTTTAAAATAGTTTCAAATTATGCCTTTCAGCCTTGAATAATATTCTTATTCTTTATATACTGCATAGCAGTTTTATAAACAATCACTGCTGATGACTTACCTTGGCTTGATCATTTGTGTTTCTTATTAAATTTATATAGATGTAAATTGATTTTTGTTTATATTGCTTTCAATAAACTACTAGAAAACCTTTGTTAAATAAAGTTGTGTAACTAATTAAATGAAAAAATTTGGATTGACATACAAATTGAAGAAATGACCTCACATGGAAAAAATTCAATAATTTTATAATAAAAATAATACATAATATGTTCAATCTACCTTAACTAAGCAATAATGAAGTTGAAAATAAATAAAGCAGATTTTATTATTTTTTCTTTAATTTCTTTACCTTTTTTGAATAATCATATTAAATATGCGACACATTTTTTTATAAAAAATTCTTTTCTGTTCTTAGCTGTAGCTTAACAAATGAGGGTGTTTTTTAAAACCATTTAAAGCTATTAACTTCACATTATAGATAGCATATAATGTAATACGTTTGCTTAGAAAAGAAAATATAATACACATAATTTGTCATGAGTACTAATTTTTACATTGTATAGTAAGACTTTTCAATTTTTTTAATCTTTCAGAAAGTCTATCATTAAATTTTAGTAAAAAAATTTTAAAAAGACCTATTTTTTATATTTATAACTGAACATTCTTATTAAATAAGAATTTTCTATATTGATTTTTTTTTTTTTAAATGCCATACTCCTATAATTATGAAATATAGATGTATTTATTATAACATTTTTTTACCCCCTTTTTAAATGTAACATTTTTTATTACTGAACTGAATGTTGTTTGATCATAGATTGCAATATAATTCTTATTTCAAGTATCTTAATGTATTTTTTTTTTTATTTGTGGTTTTGCAGCTCGAGGTGTTTCCTCAGAAACAGGGCAAAACAGAAAACCACTTAATGTAGGTGTATTAAGTGCAATCCCATAGGATTTAGTAAAATGGAATCAGCTGTATATTACTGTACTTACAATGGGAAAATGTCAGTAAATAAAGTAACAAAAATCTTTTTGCATTGTACTTGTTTTGTTCATTATTAAAATCTCATTGTTCCTTTCTGAAATTAAAAAATTACATTTTTTTAAAGAGTATAATATTATTAGACACTCTACAAAATCAGCAATAATTGTAAAATAAAACTATTGAGACAACAAACCACTACATTTCAATAAAAAGGCAAGAGCATATACGATATTTCTGCAGTTTGATTAACTATTTTTTGGTGTTATTTCGACCTGAATAAATTGCTTTCTTCATGTTTACTGTGCAGTTTAACTGATTTTATATAATAATGTAAATCATAAATTCAGCTGTGTAACCTATAATTTCTGTGAGTGATTAACAACTGTTCTACATTGTTCAAAAAGTGATGCAACCTTATGGAAGAATGTTTCCTTCTTTTGTTGCTCATTTAATTGAGGAAAAATGGGTTACACTATGCAGCAGAGAATATTCATTGTCTCTCAATGCATTAGATGTGCCAGTTATGCCCAGATTCAGAATGACTTCATAGAAAAATGTAATGCGGATCCAACAAACAAGTCCTCCATCAAGTGGCTGTAAAACAACTTCCAAGAGACAGGGAATGTGCTAGATACAGCCAAAAGTGGTTGACCGAAAGTGCTAACACCAGAAAAGTTGATTGACATGCAAGCTGCATATTCTGTTAGTCCCAAGAAGTCTGTGCAACGCCTATCTAGCCAGTCTGGTCTCTCCATCGGTAGTGACCACATGGCATTGCGCAAGTGTTTAAACATGCTTTTGTACAGAATTTGTGTTGTTCACAAGTTGTTACCTGCAGACACTGGAAAACATGTAGCTTTCTGTCAGTAGTTCATGTCATCTGTAACACCAGACGGGGAAGAAGTCAATAATTGGTTTTGGTTTGACGAGGTATGGTTCCACCTTGATGGATATGTGAATGCACAGAATTCTCACATTTGGTGTATGGAAAATCCACATCAGCCACACTAGTCTCCTCTGCAAGGATGAAGAGTGGGTGTTTGGTGTGCAATTTTCACGTAGGCGATTCTTCATGACATTCTTTCGTGGCACAGTGAACAGTGGTACAACATACAGATGGTGCAACAATTTGTAAACATTATACTTGCAGACTGGTTAGAGTACACATGGTTTCAGCAGGACAACGCTACAGATCATACAGCCAACAACACTATAACTTTCTTAGATCAGTATTTTCATGGAAAAGTGACTTTAAAGGGGTTGAGGATCCGTCAGTCTCCTGATTTATCCTCTCCTTACTTTTTCTTGAGGGGATACTTTAAGAATGCTGCTTATAAAACTCATCCTCACACCACTCTTAAATTGCAGAGCGAAATTGAATGATGTGTCACTGTAATTCCTCAATAGACATTACAACATCTGTTTAAGAGCATGTAATGTTGTATTCAATTATGTGAATCGCATAATGGATTTCAACTACTTTCAACTATTATTGTAACTTACTCATTCTCCCCTAAGTTTGCGTCACTTTTTGAACACTTTGTATAATGCTAACCTAGTTAAAAGAATAAAAACTTTACTTTTACTGAACTTTTTACTGACTTTTTACTGAACTTTAGCGACTAACCTATCAGTGTACTCAGTTTATTAGCCTTATATCAAGAATTATTGGTTTGAGACTAAACATATTAAGTTGACAAAATATAATTCAGACATTTATAGTTTTATAGTCCACTTTAGTTTACATTTACTAGTATTTCTTGATAAACTACGTAATATTCTTTCGTGTAATATATCCATCTGAGATAAGAAGACTTCATCACTTTGGATTTAAATTTTAAGTGTATTTATCACTGTCAATGTATCTCATATTCAGTGGTATGTATTTCTCACTCTTGTATTTTTTCATTATATTTTAAGAATGCATCTGAAAATTGAAAAAACTTTTTTTAGAAAACAACTTAGGTAGGTTGTGTTTGGGGTCATTCAACAGCTCAAAATTTTTGCATTTATATAAACTGTTTGAGGAGGACTCTTACACTATCAGATGTTATTTACAGTTTGTGTTGCTACTGGTATTACATGTGTAATAATGTGATTCTGTTCTGATTCTCTGTGGTATGCTTGAATACCAGTGGTTTGCCAGGTAAAATGGAATAATCCATTCACTAGGAAGTGGATGAATTGCATTCATTTCTATAGGCTCAACTCACCAATATTTCTTGCATAATTTTTCAATAATATCAGTTCCAATATTTAAAATTGGGCTGTGCAACAACTTTCATCATTACGTTATCACTAGTTTTATTTTCAATTCATTAAGGTGATACAAATTTAAAAAATAGCAAGTTAGCAGTCATTATAATTTAGATTTACATTGATTTGTCTCTGGTGCTGACTGATGTAATCGATGTACAATATCCCTGACAATCAGGGATGAACAAACTTGAGGTAAACGTTTTCGTTTATTTGTCCCATTTTTTGTTTTACTTGTTGTTTAGTTGCTTAGTGATCTGTTCCTTCATATTGTAATTAGAACCAAACTATATTATTTTTATAAATGTTATTGTTAAGTGATACTATCTAAGATAACTGATGTAGATTTACATCTGTGTTGGAAAAAATATCTGATAGACACCTCAGTCTTTTAGTTGAACTTTTGTGTTGCTTGCAGATAGGAATTTATGCAAAGACAGAGTTGCCAATTTGTCATATCAAACAAATGACGTACCTTCCTTATCGGAACTAGAAGATGCCAGTGTATCATTGCAGATGAGAAACTACTGCAGCATCTGATCCAACTCCTGTTGTAACCTTTCTAGAAGCTCCAATACAGTAGCTGGCTAATGATTCTACACATGATATAACAGGTGATGTCAACTGTTCCAATTTACATGAACTGTAAATTGTCATTTACACAGCAGGAATTCTCACTTCCTCAGTGTGAATGACAAGGATGCTTTTTTTATACAATGTGAGCTTGAACAATTTTTTTATAAAAAAGGAGGAATAGTGGTAACCAAGTTGGACCAGTCATGATTTAGTAGGGAGGGACACATGTGAGAAGAAGGGAAAACTATTTATTTCCCATGGAATGGAAGTACCTAGACTTAGCTGTACATTTTTTACTGTGTATTCTACATGGAAATAATTTAAATAATAATTATGTGTGTGTGTGTGTGTTTATGAATCCATAAAATGGAAATATATGAAAAAAATAATGGGAAAGATTAAAAGAGTGCAAATAGATGTAGTGGCCAATGTATCATTCATCTATTTCAATTCACTGATTTGACCTTGATTGAAATTTAACTTAGAAAAAATGTTACATACATTAGGTAAGATTTTACTGAGTATAATTGGAAATAATTGATGCAATTTTCTTTTTTGCATGTAATTCATTCTTTGATGAAAATATATAATTTGAGTTAAAACACATTGTAGTTTATCAAACTAACACAAATTTTTATTGATACACTGATTAAGACTGATGGTTATACTGAAATGCTTAGGTTATTGAATATAATATTACCCATGTATAAGTTGTGCGTATATTATATTGTTTTAATCAGTGACTACTAGAGTTTAACTGACTGATATTAAATACTAGTTATTCAGTTAAAGTAGATAGTTTTGTATTGATTATTGCTGAATGCATTTATTATTCATTTTAAATTCATGAGGGGTTTTTTATGTTATTTCCTGTTGAATAAAGGATTTCCTTTCCCTTTGAACATTTAATTGTAATTTCTAAGAACATTTAAATAATGTAATTTCAGAAATATTGTCTATACTGTTTGTTAGCTCTATAACCAAGGTACAATGGAATTAAGCAGCTTTACTGATCATTTCAAATTATCGCTGAACAATTTTATGTAGAAGGAAAGATTATTTAATGCCAAATTTAGTTTGCTCTTTTGTTTGTTTTGATTCAATGAAAGCATTTTTATTGATATTTGTATTGTTTATTATCATTTTTTTATTTTTTTATTAGTAATTTATTTATTTTTTAGTTGTTATAGGTTTGTATGTGTGTTTGGATATTGTCTCCATTTATGTGGGAAGTTTACAGACAATTTTGTTAACAAAAGTCCTCCAGGTTCTTTGTATATGCTGTACCCTTAGTAGTGCTTTTAGATTGCCTGACAAGCATTTCATCTGAGTAAGTAACATAACCATTCAAGAAGCAGGTATACTAAGGACAGTAAGGAGTGAAGTAGTTTTCTATCAGCTTCTACACTAGTCTGAGCTGCTTAATAATTGTTGCATATTTTCATACTAAGTTCACCAAAATATAGGTTCAATAATTTATCCTATAAGTAATATTTTAACAAAGAGGCTGGCTGTTTATTGAACATGATTACTGTCAGGGAAAGGAGCTATGATATGTATCTTTTGTATGTTTGGCTTTTTACATTCATCACATCCATAATATCCTATTTAGAAACAATTTTTTAAAATTAAAAATTTGGAATGGAGGGGCCAATATGGATTATGTATGTGTGTGTGTGTGTGTGTCCATAAATGAAAATAGCCTATAGTATCACAAGGGATGTAGGATGTAGTATTTATGATGTAGTATTTTATGTAATCCAATATGGATTATGTATGTGTATGTGTGTGTGTGTGTGTGTGTGTGTGTCCATAAATGAAAATAGCCTATAGCATCACAAGGGATGTAGGATGTAGTATTTATGACAAGGTTAAAAGATTACCAAAGAACAGAAAGGAACGTAGAAAAGCATTAAACCAGCAAAATTATGAATAAAAAAGATGGAAAAATCCCTTTAATATACCACCATGAGTGGAATATATAAACAAAGTCATTCTGTTATTCTAAAAGTTCTCTGCTACATTACGCACTTTGTTCTCAATAATTAAATAACATAACTTATGATGTTTACATCAATTAGCTGTTTTCATTTTATTTTATTATTTATGGTTTTTTTTTTTTTGGCTAATGCATCATTTTTAATATATTATTATTCCTTTGTACAGTAATCATTCTATTTCTGTTTAATTTATCCCTCTTAATCAATTCTACCAAAGTGTCTTCCTTGATCAAATGACTTTTATCTAAGAATGCTACGCTTTGTCACTAGCTGTTGTTTCAACTGTCGTTCTGCTGAAACTGTTAACCATTTAATATTTCCCTTTGTTGATTTTCATAGTTTTTTTACTTTTATTTATTTATTTTTTTTATCTAGTTTTCTTTATCGTCTCTACTGTATGGAAGTGAGGTAATTGCAAAATTATTGATTAAAACATTTGAAATAATTTACTACTTAAATTATAAATTTCATTTTAAAATACAAATAATTAAATTTTTGATTATTAAAAGATTATTATTTAAAGAAAATTTTATATACCAAGACATCTTGAATTATTTAATTGATTCAAGATGCTGTAATATATAAAACGAGTTTGTTGATCACTAAGGCATCTTGAATTAAAAATGGACTATTAGATCCAACTATTGGGTGCTGATAAATACAAACAATATGACTGATGTTAGGTAAATTTAAAACCGTAATTATTTCATGCATTTGTATTTATGAAAGTGCTTAATAATTGTTACACAATTTCATTCTAAGCCCACCGAAAAAAAATAGGTTCAATACTTTATCCTATAAGCAATATTTTAACAAGGGGTTTGCAATTAAGGTGACATACATGGTAATTCCAGTACATGAAAACAAGTAGTGGTTCTCCTCTATAACTCCTTGCTTCTCTACTGGTCAACTGGCCTGGATGATTGTTAAACGGACCTTTTACCTTTTCTAAAAGGGTTTCTTTTAGCCCCTTTCTTGATTCCTCCCATTATTATATTTTTCAACTACTTTCTTCTTAATTGGTAGGAATTCGTAACTCAGGTCCATCACACCGGTCTTTTTACACTGCCCCTCCTTAAAAATAGTCATAGTCATAAAACACTGCCCACTGTAGTCATATAGTTGCTATAAAAAAGGCATTTATTCCTAATGCAATAACAGTGTCCACTTCTATCAAACCAGGCAACACAACTACTTTTATATTACAGGGAATAATCATAGCAATCGCAACCACAATAATGATAATAAACAATATTACAGCCTGTAATGTAGGACCATATTATGCTTCTACTGCCGTTTTTAATAAATTAACTGTTTTGATTAATTTTTAAATAATATTAATAAAATAGACTTGAATCTTCTTTATTGTCACTTAATTTTAATTTAAACATATACTCAAATATTTTAAAATAATTTATTTACATTTATTAGTTTTGTACCAATTTTGTTTATTTGTTCATTATTAAAACATATTGAAACAATAATGAATATTTTAATAATATTTAACGTAAATATTTAACACATTGCTTAATTTAAATTGATAATTATAATTAATAAATAAAAATAGATAATTAATAATAAAAATAATATGAGATATATTATGATATTGTTTATTAATTTATGAGTATAACTAATTTATACTAATACTACTAGCCCCCCCCCACCACCACTACCACATCAATAATAATAATAATAATATCCTGGCTGGTCGAGGTGATGATTCTATACAAGATCAAGTCAGTGATTGTAGATTTTCTGCGACGCAACATATATGGGTGACGAACCACCCTTCTGATGGCCGCCCATAATAAAAGAACTGCAAAGCGGTGGAATGAAGGTAACCTGAAGAATATTTCAGGGCGATGCATTTAGTGCTCTCTGTTTTTGTCTTGAATTGAATCTCCTATCGAGCTTGCTGAAGTCTGCCAGGAAGGGCTACACCTTGGGCCAATGTAGTTACAGTCACCTCATGTATATGGACGATATTGAACTATTTTCAGGCACTGAAAGAGGGATCCATCTGCTCATTAAACTTTCGAGCAGCGCAGGGTGGACCTGACAGTTCTGTCGCGCTTCTCGCCGCAGCCCAGCAGAGTATCGACAATTTGTTGAATTTCGTAGAAGGGCCCCGCAGCGTCAGTACAGGGGAGAGGGTATGCTTTAACCTGAGCAAAAATTTGCCCAGGTTAAAGCATGTTAGGGGTGTTCTTTCTGCTTTGGCTGGAGGCTTTGAAAAGTTGTCCTCCAAGCCTAAGGAGGTCAAAGTAGTACAGGTTCCGGCTCCAGTTCCCGTGCAGCTAAAGCATTATGCCGACATTGTGCGGGGCAAACGAGAAGCTAGCCAAGGCTCGAAGCAGCCCTAGGTGGTATTCGTTAACAAGGCTGAGGTGTCTACTAAGTCTAGTAGACATCCCAAAGAGGACTTCCAGGTTGCCCTTCGTGGTATCATCTCGATTCCCCCCCGAGGGGAGAAGATCCACCTCGTAGCGTGTCCGGTCGCTACACCACTCCCTCCGTTCCTAGCCAGTAGTGGCTTTAACGGAGGACATCTTCTCGCCCTCAAACTGATTGCGCACCACAGCTTTCAGTTCAGGCCCCGCAGAGATGCCACCGATGCAGATGCCCCGAGGGACATCTGCATCGGTAAAGTTCACCCCGAGATAGTTTTACGTGTTTATGCCTTCAAAAAGAAGACAACGGACACCTGCAGCTACCACGTCGCCCTCAGGAACTAAGCTAGAAGCCTAACCGCGGAATGAAGACCCCGCGCCTAGCACTAACTTTATTGAGCCAATTATCGAATGTCTCAGATCCGAGCAAACTACCACTATAACAAAACTTTCCCACTAAAGTTTAGCACAGCGAAATTTAGACCTTGTTCCCTTAAAACCCCGCTTATTACTCGAAATGAGTTTCTTACTGACTCCGCTCCGGTCTGCCCGGAGAGGAGAATTAACACCTACTCTCACACAGCTCCATCCCGGAGTCCCGCGTGACATTCACCATCTTTCGTAACCGCCGCCGAAACGCCGCTGCATACCACCGAAGCGGCACCGAGAGACACCCCGCCGACAGTGTCGTTAGCTCACAAAATGCCTCCGTCGAAGCACGACCGCACCCCCCTTCGTGGTATCAGGAAGAACCTGAAGATAGGGAAATTAAAGGGATCAGCAAGAGTCTGGTAGTGGTTGCCAACGATAACGAGACTGTCCGAGTCATCGCGGAGTCTCCAGAGATGAAAAAGCTCGAGGTCACGGTTGACCTGAAGCGTAAGTGTAGGTCCCGGGTCATTTTCTACAACATTGACCGGCGGCTATCTGATGAGGAAGTTCTGTCTCTTGTTCGGGAGTAGAACACCGAACTGGATGAGGCCGAATTTATTAAAGAGTGTAGGCTACTCTTCAAGAATGGAAGGCGTGATGCCCGGTGGTATCACGGTGTTTTTGAACTTGGCACTGGTCTGTTTAAGAAGTTTGTGTCTGAGGGTAGGTTGTATGTCGATCTAACGTCCTGTCGCGTCAATGACTACGTTGACGTGCAAAGATGCTTCAAGTGCAATCGTTTTGGCCACAGGGCTAAATTCTGTAAGTATGCGTTGGTCTGCGCGCATTAGGGCGGGGAAGGTCACAAGCGTGACGACTGTCCGCAGACTGTTAAACAGGCTCCATCCTGCATAAACTATAAAAGGTTGCGCAAAGAGTGGAGACATTCAATCAACAATAAGTAGCTGCTATTTACGTGCGGTAAATTTCTTGGGTAGTTAGTATCATTCTTTGAATGCTTGATGTTTCTACGTAGTGTCAGGTGAATAGGTATTGTGAGTCTCAGGGTTGCTTTTCGCAGCGCCCATCTAAAGTAGGGTGATCTACCAGGTAGCTCCCAGACCTGAGGTCCTCTGGGATTATGTTTTTGTTTTGTTTGCACTCCAATTACACAATCAATTTATTATTGCTATCGTAGCAATCAGCGGTTTACTGAATGACTAGCTCTGTAGCAGCATATTAGATGGCAGAACGTTTAGGTGTTAGCAAAGTTAGGCGCGGGGTCTTCGTGCTTCCGCGAATTTGGTAGAGTAATTCTTCAGGGTTACGTGGTAGTAAACAGGTGTCCGATGCATTCGAAGAAGGCTGAGACACGGCGGAATTTACCGATGGGAATGTCTTTTGAGGCATTCGAATCAATGGCATCTCACCGAGGCCGGCTGATGACTGTGGAATGTGATCAGTTCGAGGGCTAGAAGATGTCCTCCGATTAAGCCCATGATGGCTAGGAATAGAGGGGGTGGTGTGGCAACCGGCAATTTCACACAAGGCGGGTTTTCTTCTTCCTTGGGGGGAATCGAGATGCTCATTAAACTGGTTAAGAAATTCAGTGTTAACATATAAGGTGGATTTGGCCTTGACAAATGTAGGATCACTACAATACGGTATTGAGGTAGTAAACGAAGACGACTATCACTCCACTGCCTCTTACGGATTCTGTCTTCCATCCCCTAGGACAGGGGTCGGCAAGCGTTTGAGTCGGAAGAGTAAAAAATTACAATATACAAAATTTCAAAGTTTTTAAAGAGCACAAAATTTTTTCTTGCCAACAATAAATAGTACTCGCATAAATAAAGTTTATTGATAAAAAAAATTAATCTATTTATTCATGAGAAAAAATATCTATTTATTCATATACAAGTATTGTTTTTCACAACAAATTAGATAATATATATATGGCATTATTAGATAATTACTTATTATTTAAATAAAAAATTAAAACAATTAAACATTTACTTACAACACTAACTTGTACTTCAATAACAAACAACTTAGCAAACAAATGCAATGGGAGCGATGGCTTTGCATGGTTATTCAAGTAGAAAATTTAATCTTTACTAAACAATGAAACTTGTACTTAAAATAAAAAAAAACAATAACATACATTTGAGCAAACAAATTCAATGGGAGCGTTGGCTTTGCAAGATTTTAGAAAGTTTGGATAAATTTGGCTCATAACTTGTTTTAAGTTTCAAACACGACTCTAAATTTTCATTTGTTAGTTGGCTTCTTACTTTACTTTTGATTATATTCATGCAAGAGTACGCTTGCTCGCATGAATATGTCGATCCGAAGAT